>NC_138193.1:83053067-83742567 GCF_964194105.1 Spermophilus citellus
AATTTTTGAGAAGTCATTGTCTTCATCCAAAAGTATCTTAATTAGTAATCACAGAAATTAAAATTAAAAGCATTTTTGGACCTACTGCTTTGATAAAGGTATAAACCCAAATGATAACTATTTTTATTGGAGAAATGGGCACTATCAAAATGTTCTGAATAATAATTTGGCAGTACTTAGCAATAATTTTACAAATGTGCTTACTCTTAGAAAAGATTTATCATAAGAAAAATTAAAAATGTGCAACAGTACTTCATTACAAGGTTTTTTATTATAGTATTCACAACATTGTTGACAATACAAACTACCTGTCCTATGGTAAAGATTGGCTGGATAAATTCTGATTCAATGCACATAATGCACAAATTGAAGTTCTACCCAGGTAAAATTATAAAGAGGATTTTATAGACAAAGAAAGGTATTTATGTAATATCAATGATCAAAAAAGCATGTCACAGAACAGTATGCATCAATAGAAAGTCTCAAAGGATATACAATTTTTAAGCAAAATGTAGGTTTTGTTCTAAATTCACAAAATTTTCTACTTTTCTACTTTCTACGTTTTCTTTTCCAGCATAAATCCAGATACTGCATTTCATTTTCCCACTTCTTTAGGTTCCTCTGATATATGATAATTTCTTACTCTTTCTTGTTTTCCACACCCTGAAACTTTTGAGGAGAAGTGTTCAGAGGTTTCACAGATTATCTCTACATTAGGAGTGTTGTGATGTTCTTTGATTATTAGGCAGGAGTCCTGGGTTTGGAGAAAGTATATCACAGAGGTGAACGTACATTCTCAGTTTACCTCATCAGTACATACATGATAACACAACTTACTGCTGGTTATCTTCTTGACATGTTTGCTAGGTTAGGTTAGACCACGTTTCTCAAGCAGGCTGGCTAAAGAGCCTGTGTTCTTAGCAATTTATCTATAACACAGATACTCAAGTCCTTACTTTAAGAAGAGATGTTTTCTAACTGGTTTTCAGTGTGAACTTAGAATATAGAATTTTCTTCCTAGATAAGATTGTTCTGGAGACAGAGAATGGGCTTTTCCACTGAACAGTAAGGTTTTCTGGAAATATGGTCACTTGATTCCTTCTAGATTCCCATAAGATTCCTCATGTACCCATAACTATACTTGGTTTATTCTTGGATTAAAAAAAAGCTGAAAAATCTTCTTCTAACATTACCACTTAAAAACTTTAAAAATATTGTGTGAAAGAGATTTTAAAATATTTTATACATCAAATATGTTAATTTCCTGAATTTAAAGGATTGCTATAGATTTTTATACCTAAAATTGGCAAGGGGTATATTCATATAGCTCACTGCAAAGGAAATACAAACATCTTTTAAAAAAACATTTGTACTGATGTTCAAGTTCTCTTTTAATCAGATAAATACAAGTCAAAATTATAATGTGATAACATTTAAAAATTATGAGAGTAGCAAAGACTGGAATGCTTGATTACAAACTGCGTTGGCAATGGTTTGGGAAAACATACTTTCCATTGTTTATGGAAAAGTAAATTGGTAGAATCATTACTGAGAGCAATTATACATTTCTCATAAAAATAAATGCAATTTTTTGGACTCAACGATTTAACTTCTATGTTATATCTTTAATATATACCAACTCGGTACAATGAATACTACTGTTATGCCAGCATAAGTATAAAATAATTTACATATAAGAATTTAACAAGAGTTTAGTTTAGTTAAATCTATTTTTCCATAAGCCCACAGTGAAAAGCTAAGCATCTTTATGTGTAACAGTAATAGGAAATCTCCAGGACTTTTTGCAAAGATAAAATAAAAACAAAGGGCAGAGTGGCATGTAAGGGTTACTTCTATTTGAATTGTATATAAGACTACAGTCTAGCCTCTAATTGTGCTCCTCATGTCCTTGAACCAATGGGCAAAGAGAGTTACTGTGTTGACTTGGTCAATTGTTACTGACTGAAATGATAATTTGGACTATTTCATAGTGGAGATGACAAAGATTATGTCTGGAATATAAGCTATCCCTTAGGGTGTCTATGAGTATTACCATACCCTGTGCTGAAGGCTAATGGAAACTGTAGTAATCTATTCCAGGCAGAACTAAGGCCCCTTTCATTCAATAATGGAAGGCTGGATAACTTCCAGGTACAGAAGTTTGACCATCTGAGATCTTTGCTGAAGGTAAAAGGATTGTTGAAAGGATGGTCTAAGATGGTAGTTATGAATAACTACAACCACATGAGATTTTATTGAAGTGAGGATTGTCCAGGTGATGAGTTTTTCCTCTTATTTTGTTATGAACATAGCTCTCTCTGATTGTATAGTATATAAAGATACATACAGATAGATATATAATGTAGATACATTCTTCTCTCTTTTATTCCCTTATTTTGTAACATAATTGACTCTGGGTCTCCAACTTGCTCATTGCATTCCTGGGCATTTTTAGCCTCTACAATCACATGAGTCAATTCCTCATTATAAATCTTTATATGTATGTATACTTGTTGATATGTATGTGTGTGAGTATGTGTATATATATATATATATATATATATATATATATATATATATATATATAAAATATAGGCCCATTGATATATACATATGCATATATATAAGTATTTAACATGCATGTACATGTATATGTGTGCATGTATGTGCATATATATCCTATCAGTTCTATTTGCTGGGGAACACTGACCAACACAGTTTAGAAAACTACTAGAGTAAAAAACAAAACAACAGCCTCTAAGTCCATTCTCTTGGTTTCTCTGTAAAATAATGAACTTAAATTAGAACTACTACATATTTCTTTTTTAGCTATGGCCTTCCATGTAATATAATTATTTCTCTGTGTATATTCCCTCAATCTCTCTCCTGGGCTTGAGTTATATTTTTCTCTTGCTTACTGGCTATTTTCTCCCAAATTATAGTATGCTCACTATGTCCCAAATCAAACATATTTATTAGGAAACCCATCTCCTCTCTTCTGCTGTTTTCTAAAGCAACAGATTCTTGTGGGAATGAACAAATTTGAGATATGTCTTTTCTCTGAATCAAGAAACATTGAAGAACAACAAGAAGCATATCAAAGAGTTTTGACCTCTCTAAATTCTCTAGAAAGTATAATGCCAACATGCAACTACTACATGGAATTCTTCAATAATATGAATAGCTTTGGATGATATCTGGCTCCAGGCAATGGGGTAAATGACCAAAGTGTTTCTGAAGCTTTGCAGGCAGGTCTGTGGAGACTACTGATGACCAACTGTGCTAAGGAGAAGAAAGTTTTCCCAGTCCTTTCTCTGTTTTATTCAGAAGAAAAGATGGACCCACAGAGACATGAAATAACAATCTTCTGTTATCTTGGTATCTGGTGAATGAAGAGTTGATAAGACTTTATCACATTGTTATTAGTCTTGTGTTTCCCATGAGGAGTACCTTTTTGTTTCTTGATGCTTCCAGGTATCTTATTTCTTTGTGAAGGGTTTTCTAAGATTCTCCTATGACAGGTTCACAATATTCAGATTTGTTTATCACTTTTACCTAGGGTAAAATCAAATTCTAGGATGCCCTTCTTTAGATGTTTCTGTTTTATAGATTCCCTACATTCCCACCATGGCCATTCTATGTTGGACTCTCAACAGATCCTACCTCAATTTCTGCAATAGACTTTCATAAATGCCTCTAATTCTGACTCTTACTATATATTCATTCTCTGCACCCATCATTGCATGAATGATTTGGTCCAAATACCACTTTTTTTTCTGTCATAATTTTGCTGAGAAATACTACAATAATTTCAATGAGAGTCCAAAGTCACCCAAGCTTTAAGGAATGCTCATAATCTGTTCCACGTTCAATATTCTATAAATATCTCAACATTCCACCTAATCAACCACCAAATCTTGCTACTTTTATTCTCTAAATATTTATTCTATAAACACAATTTTTATCTACAAGAGGGACATTGTTTAGATAGATACATTGCTTAGATAGATACATGCATAGAATATAAAGATTCAATCTCATAAATATTTCATTTTATAAATTAAAACTATATTCCGGTGGAGAAGGGTTTGAATTCTGTTTATGCCTCTTACTGAGCTATATAAAATTGGACAAGTTATTCAATCTCCCTGAACTTAAAATATTTAATCCTACTGAATTATTTTAAGTATTAAATAATATAAAATATTTAAGGTGCCTAACATATTGTCTGGCATATACTACTTAAAAAATTAATGAAAATTTATTGATCTTAGATGTTTTTCTTTCCCCATTTTTTTTAAGTTGCAGAAGATTAGGTCTACTTAAACAGAAACCACACAATAAGTTAAACAAGGGAAGTCAATATAAAGACATTTTAACTATGATAATGAGAAACTATATGATATAAAGAAGCTCTTTAGAGCTGAGAGAGAATATTCAAGAAAGGACAAGTGTTGAAGTGGTTTGGTTTAGAAACAGAAGGTCACAGAAGGTGTTGTTCAGTTGTTTGGCCAGGCCTCACCTGGCTTGGCGATTCTGGACAAGCAATAGGTCAGGGAGAGCAGGCAGGTGAGCAGGTAGGTGATCACATGGTGACATGATTGTGCAGTGAGTCTGGTGCCAGGGAGGGTAGCATACCTATAGGGCATACAGCCTTGAATGGTGGTGGGAGTCTGAAGGACTTTTTGATGTTCCAACCTTTCAACCACAGATGGTTGCTGGAATCCCACAAGGAGGAGTCCACGTGCTGGCATGGCAGCAGGCCTTCAGAGCACATGCTGTATGTGCTCTGAAGTATGTGTAAGGATTCCTGGTTTCTATGTCTAGAGGACAGAGGAAAGATTTTGGGCCTAAGATGCAACAAAATTGCAGAAGGACTATGTTCTAGGCTGGGGACTGAGCCAGGCTCCACTAGATGTCCTTAACCACACAGCTGACCCTGGGCTTGTGCAGGAAATTTCCAAGTCTCTTCCTCCTTTCGTGTCTCTCCAGCACCCTCTACTGAGAAAGCTTAACATGTGCTCACTTTAAAGGAAAAGGCTTATAGGTGTTCACATGTTTATCACATATCATGTAGTGAAGGATGATTTTGGAGTTGAAAAACAATAAACTGGTAACTGGCACACAAGCTGTAAAATTAATTATCTCTGATTAAGATGTATTTTTTTCCTGTTATATTTTGTTTGAAAAAGTGGCAGGCTTTCCTTATGGGGTCTGTTGTTTCCAATGATTAACCATGAATAAACAGGCATTGCTTCAACTTGTAATAGGTGAGCCATTTTGTGATATCTGAGTGTTTGGTGAGGTTTGAATAAAGACTTATGTGTTGAAGACTTGGTTCTTAGCCCATGGTGCCATTGGAAGGTGGTGGAATCTTTAGGAAGTAGGCCCTACTAGAAAGAAGTAAGGTCACAGGGTTCATGCCCCTGAAGGGAATGGGGGATCCCAGCTCCTCCTTTTCCTCTTTTTTACTTTCCAGTTGCCATGAGGTAAACAACTTCTAATATTATACATTCCTGCCACAATAAACTCCCTTACCATGGGTCCAAAAGTGATAGGGTCAACCAGTCATGGACTGAAACCTCCAAAATTGTGAACCAAAACAAACATTTCTTCTTTTTAAGTTGCTTATCTCAGGTATTTTGTTATAATAACAGAAAGCTGACTAACAGAAAAATGTTTGAATATAAATCTAAGTGTTTTTGTTGTTGTTATTGTTGTTGTTGTTGTTGTTATTGTTGTTTGTGTTTTTGGTACCAGGGATTGAACTCAGGGGCACTCAACCACTGTACCACATCCCCAGCCCTATTTTGTATTTTATTTAGAGACAAAGTCTCACTGAGTTGCTTAGTGCCTTGCTTTTAATGAGGCTGGCTTTAAACTTGCGATCCTCCTGCCTCAGCCTCCTGAGCCACTGGGATTATAGACGTATGCCACTGTGCCCAGCTGCATCTAAGTTTTATTCGTGGAATCATATCTTAATGTATTTAACAGCATTTCCTGTTGTGGATTTATTCCAAAGCAGAGAGAACCTACACTTTGGCATTAAGAATACATTTGAGGGCTGGGATTGTGGCTCAGTGGAAGAGGGCTTGATTAGCATGTGCAAGGCACTGGGTTCGATTTTCCACACTACATACATATAAATAATTAAAAAAGGACCATCAATAACTAAAAAGTATTTTAAAAAACAAAAAAAAGAATACATTTGAGGCAGGAACCCCAGCATCAGCACCCACGCATGGCCCCTGGATGCCCACCCACGCAGGACCCCCCAACTACCACTCCCACACAGGATCCCCAGCCTCTGCTCCTGTGTGGACCCCCATCTACCAGCATGGGCCTCCCCTGGTCACCTCCATCTTGAGACACTGCCACCACTGCCATAGTCACCTATATCTGGGGACACTGGACAGGATCTGGAGACAACCGCCAGCCAAAACACTGCATACCTCAGAGTTGCCTCTCTGAACACACTGCCCAACACCACTGCCCAGTCCTATCTGACACTCCATCTCTGAAAACAGCTTCCTCCATCTTGGGACACCTTCCTTGCCATTTTTAGTTGGGCAACTCTCAGCTTGCGACACCGGCTGGGGCCTAGAAGCAATATCAAGGTACCTGTAGTCCCCCAACTCCCCCGCTCTCTCCTGTAGCCACTAACCCAGCACAGTGCTTGCAGTTATGTGGCCAATTCCTAGTTCACAAAGACTGGTCCTGACCTGCCCTACACAAAATATCTCTCCACGACAGATGCGCAGGCTCCAGAGCACAGTCCACAAGACTCCAGAGAGAGAGGTTCCTGATTGGGAAGTAGAAAGGGAGGGGGTGAGTGAGATACAATTAGAGAATAAATTAGAGACCAGGAATTGTGAGGTCTACAGAAGATATAAGGAGACAAGATAAGGCACACACATCATAGGAGCAAACCCCAAAGGATATCATTGGGGTGCAATCTCCCAACAAGGACTGGCAAGTACCATACCCCACTTCTAGGAGTTCTGCCCATAAACCAACCCTCCCACCCTAATAACCTTCATTATCCTTAGGGTGGAGATACTAGCAAACAACAGACAACTATACCTATTGGATGAGAAGGGAAATAGGAAAGATACTGATTTCCAATAAGAACAATTCTTGTATCTTCCTTTGATATTTTTTTTTCTCTTTTCTCTCTCTCTCTTCTCACCCCCTCACAACCCCAACATTTGTGAAACCAGGTATTATTCATGGATTAAGCTACTGAGGACTAGGATGTCTGAATACTGTGTTACAGTTGTATATTCTTTCATCTCCTACTCTTACATTATTTTAATTTTTCTTAATTTTTATATTTGTTTTTTTATACTCTCTAATGTCTTCCCACTTACTTGTCTCCCTAAAATCACTTTATCTCTTTCTTCTATAGCCAACTTCTTTTGATTCCTCTTTCTTGCTTCCTAAGATCTAATAATTCTATATCCTCGACTCCTACCTCCTTAACATCTCACCCTACACCCCACCCCTGGTTTTCTCTTTGTCTATCATCAGAAACTGTAGAACCTTTTGCAAACCTACTGTTTATATTGTAGATAATAAGTGAACTCACCATTTTCTGTATATTGTGAAAAAACTGTAAATGTCTTAATAGGAGCTATTTAATTTAAGACTGTATATTGTTTGTATTGGGATCTGTTAATATTGATTTCCCGCTTAAAGGAGAGATATTGGAACCCCACATGAACACTATAAACCTATAGGGTAAAAAACTGTAACACCTCAATCTGCAGAGCTAGAAGGAAAGATGCATGAACAATATGAAAAAAAAATAGGGGAAGAAAGTGCCCCCAAACAAACCAAGATGCTACATTATTAGAATCCATGGCTAGCACAGCAGAAAAAAATGTCATAGAAGGAGTTCAGGATGTACATAATTAAAATGTTCTGCAAATTAAAGAGTGATATAAGAGAGCAAATACAGGCAACAGAAGATTATTTCAATAAAGAGCTACATAAGCAAATAAAGGTAACAAAGGATTACTTCAATAAAGAGATAGAGATTCTGAAAAACAAATAAACAAACAGAAATCCTTGAAATAAAGGGAACAATAAACCAAATAAAAAACTCAGCATTACCAACTGATTAGACCTTGGAAAACAGAACCTCATAGAATGAAGTCAAAATATATAATCTTGAAAATGAAGTTGACCACACAGTGAAGATGGTAAGAAACCATGAGCAGAACATTCAAGAATTATGGGATAACATGAAAAGTCCAAATTTAAGAATTATTGGGATAGAGGAAGGCATAGAGTTACAAATCAAAGGAATGAGCAATCCTTTCAATGAAATAATATCAGAAAATTTTTCAAACATGAAGAATGAATTGGAAAATCAAATATAAGAGGCTCACAGGACACCAAATGTACAAAAATCATAACAGACCTACACCAAGGCACACTATAATGAAAATGCTGAATAAGGAGAGAATTTTAAAAGCCACAATGGAATAGAATCAGATTACATATAGGGGGAACCAATTAGGGTCTCTGCAGATTTCTCAACCCAGACCCTCAAAGCTAGAAGAGCCTGGAATAATGTATACCAAGCTCTGAAAGGAAATGGATACCAACCAAGAATCTTATACCCAGCAAAATTAAGCTTTAGATTTGATGATGAAATAAAAACCTTCCATGATAAACAGAAGTTAAAAGAATTTAACATCTTTTCCATGAGGAGGAAACAAAAAACAACAATGAAAATCAGCAAAGGGAAGTATTACACTAAAGGAAAAACCAATATCAAAGGATAAACTGAGTCATGTTAAAGACCAAAAATGTCCAGGAATACAGATCATGTGTCAATAATAACTGTGGAGAGCCACTCCAAATGCACGCACCTTGAAGTCCTGATGCACCATAGGGATCTGAATGATCACTGTAGTCTGGCAAAGCTTGGGCTTTTCCCTCAGGTATGGCCCTGGGAGTGGCCTTAGGAGTAGGTGGCACCGAGAGGGGTTGAGCTACACTCACCTGTTCCCTTGTAATCCTACCCTTTGCCTCATTTGAATGACTTCTTCCCAATAAAAGGGTTCAGTACATGCTCCTCTCTCTCTTTCCATGGATTCCTAAGGTCAGAGGACCCTCACAGGACCCAAAGAAAAAGGTATTTCTCTGTTTTTGTGTGATTATTTTATGCAGCCCAGTTCACCCGGAGTGACCCTGAATGTTTTAGTCATGAGCTTGACAAATAACCTTGAATGTTAATGGCTTACACTCATCAATCAAAAGATATAGACTGGCAGATTGAATTTTAAAAGACCCAAAAAATATGCTGTCTTCAAGAGACTTATCTCATAGGAACAGACTGAAAGTTAAAGGTTGGGAAAAACATACTACTCACATGGACTGTGTAAGCAAGCAGGTGTTTCCATCCTTATATCAAATAAAGTAGTCTTCAAGCCAAAGTTAATCAAAAGGGATAAAGAAGGATATTTCATATGGCTTAAGGGAATTATATATCAACAAGACACATAACAATTATATGTATATATGCCCCAAACAATGGAGCATCTATGTTCATCAGACAAACTATTCTCAAGATCAAGAGTCAAATATACCACAACACAATAATACTGGGTGACTTTAACACACCTCTTTTACCACTGGATAGATCTTTCAAACAAAAGCTAAACAAATAAACAATAGAACTCAATAATAAAACCAATAACTTAGACTTAACAGACATATATAGAATATTTCATCCATCAACGAGTGAATATGCATTCTTCTCATCAGCACATGGATCCTTCTCTAAAATAGACCATACATTATGCCACAAAATAACTATTAGCAAATACAAAAAAGTTGAGATACTACCCTGAATTATATCAGATCATAATGGAATAAAATTAGAAGTCAATGATAAAATAAAAAATAGAAACTACTCCAACACCTGGAAACTAAATAATTTGCTACTGAATGAATAATGGATTGCAGAAGACATCAAAGAGGAGATTAAAAAATTCTTAGAGGTATATGAGAACAAAGATACAACATATCAAAACCTCTGGGACACTATAAAGGCAGTACATAGAGGAAAGTTCATTGCATGGAGTTCATTTCTTCAAAGAAGAAAATGTCAACAAATAAATTACCTAACATTATATCTCAAAACCCTAGAAAAAGAAAAAATCAACACCAAAAGTAGTATAAAACAGGAAATAATTAAAATTAGAGCTGAAATCAATGAAATTGAAACAACAAAAACAACAATTGGAAAAACTGACAAAATGAAAAGTTGGTTCTTTGAAAAAATAAATAAAATTGATAAAGCCTAAGCCATGCTAAGGAAGTGAAGGCAAGAGAAAACTCAAATTGCTAAAATCCATGATGAAAAAAGGAAATATCACCACAGACACTACAGAAATACAGAAGATAATTAGAAATTATTTTGAAAATTTGTACTCCAATAAAATAGAAAATTCCAAAGGCATCAACAAATTTCTAGAGTCATGATTTACCCAAACCCAATCAGCTCAATATACACAGATCAATTAAACAGATCAATTTCAAACAATGAAATAGAAGACACCATCAAAAGCCTACCAAGCAATAAAAGTCTAGGACCAGACAGATTCACAGATGAGTTTTATAAGACCTTCAAAGAAGAACTAATAACAATACTTCTCAAATTATTTCATGAAATAGAAAATGAGGGAACACTTCCAAACTCATTCTATGAGGATAATATCACCCTGATTTCAAAACTAGACAAAGACACATCAAAGGAAGAAAACTTCAGACCAATATCTCTAATGAACATAGATGACAAAATTCTCAATAAAATTCTGGAAAATCAAGTACAAAAACATATTAAAAAGATAATAATGTGAACATCCAATAAAAAAAAAAAAGATAGTGCACCACGATTAAGTGGGATTCCTCCCAGGGATGCAAGGTTGGTTTAACATATGGAAATCAATAAATGTAATTCATCACACTAATAGACTTAAAGATAAGAATCACATGATCATCCCAACAGATCCAGAAAAAGCATTTGACAAAATACATCACCCCTTTATGTTCAAAACACTAGAAAAACTAGGGATAACAGGTACATATCTCAACATTGTAAAAGCTGTCCATGCTAAGCCAAGGCCAACATCATTCTAAATGGAGAAAAATTGAAAGCATTCTCTCTAAAAACTGGAACAAGACAGGGATGCCCTCTTTCACCACTTCGATTTAATACAGTCCTTGAAACTCTTGCCAGAGAAATTAGATTAAAGAAATAAAGGGATACGGATAGGAAAATAACTCAAAACTATTATTATTTGCTGATAACATGATTCTATACTTGGAGGATCTGGAAAATTCCACGAGAAAACTTGTAGAATTAATAAATGAATTCAGCAAAGTGGCAGGATTGAAAATCAATATCCATAAATCAAATGCATTTTTGTATAGCAGTAAAGAATCCTCTGAAAGAGAAACTAGGAAAACTACCCCATTTACAATAGCCTTAAAAAAATAACTTGGGAATCAACTTAATGAAGAGGTGAATGACTTCCATAATGAAAACTATAGAACTACTAAAGAAGGAAATTAAAGAAGACCTTAGAAGATGGAAAGATCTCCCTTGTTCTTGGGTAGACAGAATTAATATTGTGAAAATGACCATACTGCCAAAAGCACTATACAGATTTAATGCAATTACAATCAAAATCCCAATAACATTCCTCATAGAAATAAAAAAAGCAATTATGAAATTCATCTGAAAAAATAAGAGACCCAAAATAGTCAAAGCAATCCTTAGCAAGAAGAGTGAAACAGGAACATCACAATACCAAACCTCAAATTATACTACAGAGTAATAGTAACAAAAACAGCATTGTATTGGCACTAAAATAGACTTGTAGACCAATGGTACAGAATAGAGGACTCAGAGACAAACCCCACATAAATACAGTTATCTAATACTAGGCAAAGGTGCCAAAAATATATGTGGGAAAACTGGAAATCCAGATGTAGCAAAATGCAATCAAACCCCTTTCTCTCTTCATGCACAAAACTCAACTCAAAATGGATAAAGGACCTAGGAGTTAGACCCGAGAACCTGTGCCTAAATGAAAACAAAGTAAGCCCAAATCTTCATCACATCAGATGTGGCCCTACTTCATTAACAAGGATCCTAAAGTGCAAGAAATTAAATCAAGAATCAATAAATGGGATGGTTTCAAACTGAAAAGCAAAAGAAACAATCAGTGAAATGAATGGAGATCCTACAGAATGGGAGCAAATTTTTACTATGTACACATCAGATAGAGCACTAATCTCCAGGATATATAAAGATCTCAAAAAACTTAACACTAAAAAAACAAATAACCCAATCAATAAATGGGCTAAGGAAATGAACAGACACTTCTCAGAAGATATACAATTGATCAACAAACACAGACAAAAAATGTTCAACATTTCTAGCAATTAGAAAAATGCATATCAAAACTACTCTAAGATTTTATCTCACTCCAGTCAGAATGGTAGTTATTAAGAATACAAGCAACAGTAAGTGTTGGCAAGGATGTGGGGGGAAAGGCACACTCCTACATTGCTGGTGGAACTGCAAATTGGTGCAGCCAATATGGAAAGCAGTATAGAGATTCCTTAAAAAACTTGGAATGGAACCACCATTTGACCCAGCTATCCTACTCCCCGGTTTATACCCAAAGGACTTAAAAACAGCATACTATAGTGATGCAGCCAAATCAATGTTTATAGCAGCACAATTCACAATAGTTAATGTGGAACCAAACTAGATGTCCTTCAATAGGTGAATGGATAAATAAACTGTGCTATATATACACAATGGAATATTACTCAGCATTAAAAGAGAATGCAATTATGGCATTTGCAGGTAAATGGATTGAGCTGGAGAATATCAGGCTGAGTGAAGCAAGCCAATCCCCCAAAACCAAAGGCCAAATGTTTTCTCTGATACGTGGATGTTGATTTATTATGGGGGTGGAGGGTGGCATGGGAGCAATGGAGGAAATTTGGATAGGGCAAAGGGGAGGGAGGAGAAGGAAGGGGGAAAGTGGGTAGGCAAGATGGTGAAATGAGATGCACATCATTACCCTAGGTACATGTATGAAGACACAAATGGTGTGACTGTACTTTGTGTCCAACCAGAGAAATGAAAGAATTGTGCTCTGTTTGTGTATTATGAATTGAAATGCATTTTTCTGTCATGTATAACAAATTAGAACAAATTAATTATGTAAAAAAGTAATATTTTTGAGCCATCTAGGTAGTCTTTTTCTGGACTGCAAGACTTTTAAAATTCTCATTTATTGGTGTTTTGTCTCTTTCAAATTCTTGTAACAAATCCACTGTTCTTTGCTTGTTAATTAGCAAACATGCTCCCATGGAGGGTAGCAACACTTTAACACTTCCACATGATGTCAAATTTCTATTTCTTCAGGGCCTACATTCTTTTTGTTTTTAAGATTCAGAAAAAGCACCTAACGTTTTTATTCCCACCTCAATTCTGCTTTTTTTCTGTTGGTGTGTCTGAGAAATTCGTCTTTTAAATTTGAATATCTCCACTGTGAACTGAAACATGCCAAGCCTAATTAGTGAACCTTAATTGCTAGTCTTTTCATCCTTTTTGAAGATATAGGAAATGCTTATTACCAAGGAAGAACCATAATATTTTTCTTCTTTATTAGATTTACTCTCCTGTGTCTTTATATAAGGAGTGCCCTTCTGTATGGGGTGTCACAGCCCATACATATTTGACCTCATAAGCCTGCTGGATGCAACCACTTCCTATCCTTATTAGCTGTGGATTATATGCCAGGTTGCTGTGAAGTGGAAGAACGGGTTTTAATCTTGTAACTGCACTGGTCTAATTGTTCAGTTTTCTATAAACAGAGGGAAAATTTATGTGTGTGAAAATGATTTGCATAAATTATAATAAAATTATTAAACTCTATGCAGGGATACTGAATAATTACATTGAAGGTGTCAGTGAAGATTTTGAGGGCTGAGATATTTTTGGATACAGTGGACAATACCCTTCTTAGTCAATATATTCTGGAAAACTTCCACATTAAATTCATATTTTATGTTGCTTAGAAAGAATAGCCCCATGTTTCTCTTAGCTCCTCTTTCCTGCTGTTCCCTTATTTATGTTGTCATTAGTATAATTGGTGGCATTTTCATGGGATCTGTGTAAAACAGGATATAATACAGTTTTAGAATAGCTGGTTTCTGGGTCAACTTTGGAGTCTCATTTCTAGTAAATTTCCAGTGTAAAAAGACAGAGTGAAATTTGTTTATATTGATTTTAAAAGAACAGTAACAAATGAAAGTAGTTATAATTTAACAGCTCCAAGAACTATTGAAGAGGAAAACTACAAATAGCTAGTTGAATCTAACATTGCTTCACTCTGAGATGAAATGAAGAAATGTAAATGATTTGAGAACATCCCATTTCTGTGTTTACCAAAGAGTTATCAAGTTTTAATCTACTAAATGTATTTTATGGTAGGATTTTTAAATGTAAGGGTAATAATTTCATCTTCAGTGAATTAACACTTATTTACCAAGCCCCTGCTGTGACCTTGGTGTTTTTATTTCCATAAATATTTGAAGTAGATACAGTTATGTTCCATTTCCAGATGAGAAACATATATGTAGGCTAGCATTTTGTGCAAAGTGGTATGGCCACAAATACTACATCCAGATTTATTTTTAACCATGTTTCTTATACCCTACCCATTGTAATAACAAATAGTCATATGACTAGAAATAATATTAGTAGAAATAATGTTTAATTAAATGAGAAGAAATTGTCTCCTGTGAAGGCAATAATTATAGGAAAATAATTCTCAAACATACATAATATATAGATTTCTTTTTAATCAAAATTTAACTTATTATAGAATTACAGTGTTGATTTAAATCATTCTTATAATGTTAAAAATACACAAAGATAAAACTAGGTATTAATTCTTGATGGTTATGTTTTTTACATCACTCAAAACAAAACCAAATATATAAATTTAAGTACTAACAAATTAAAAACCAGCAATCCCCAAGTTAGAAATACTACATAATGTGCTAGATTATATTTTGTGAAATCAAGTTTCTCTTTTTTATTTTTATTTTGTTTTGTTTTGTTTTATTTTTCTGGTCTTGGAGATTGAACTCAGAGCCTGAGCATGCTAGGCAAGTGCTTTATGGTGCTACACCCTTGGACCTTTAAGTTATGATTTGCAGTATAAATATCTTGACCACAAAGGCTCAAGTTCTTTTAGATTCAGAGTGCTTAAGTGCTTTGTGTTGACTTGATTCTCCTTGTGCTATTTGGAGTTTTGTGAGACTTTCTTTGTATTTCATTCTGTGATGCTGTTTATCCTTCCTGTGTCATAGATGCATTAGTTTATGTAATAAGGAAAATTCCATTCCTTAATTATTTTAATAATCATACATGATTGTAGTTTAAAAATTCAGACAGATTATAAGGATAATAACAAAAACAAACTTCAATAATCTTCTTGTTATTCCTTAGAACCAATTCCAAGTCACTTTCAACTATATTTTAACTGTTTTTATCCTGGTATTTATATTCTGCAAATTGCCAAAATGATATCCATTTTCCTTTCTTTTTTATTAATGAAGTAAAAATTTTGTTAAAGTTGAAAATCTATACAGCTAAAAATCTCTATTTCCCATATTTCATTACAAAAGCAAAGACCATTAAAAAAACAAAAATGAGCTGAAGATCCAGAATAGCCAAAGCAATTCTAAGCCAGGATGTATCCTAATACCTGACTTCAAATTATACTGCAGATTTAGAGTAATAAAAACTGCATGATACTGGCATAAAAACAGACACATAAACCAATGGTATAGAATAGAAGACAGAGAGAAAACCCACTGATATACAGTCATCTCATCTTGACAAAGGTGCCAAAAACATATATTGGAGAAAAGACAACCTTTTTAACAAATGATGTTGGGGAAAATGATTATATATACACTCTAGCATATAGGCACAGGCAATAGTTTTCTCAATGGGACCCCTAAAGCTCAGGAAATAATGTTAATAGTTAATAAAAGGGATTGCATCACATTAAAAAAATACTTCTGCACAGCAAAATAAACAATAATGTGAAGACAGAACCTACAGAATGGAAGGAAATCTTTGCTAGCCACTCTCTGCCAGAGGATTAATATCTAGAATATATAAAGAACTTATAAATCTTAACACCAGAAGAACAAGGAACCCAATTAATATAAATGGGCAAATGAAGTAATCAGACTTCTGAAAAGAAGAAATACAAATAACCAACAAATATATGAAAAATGTTCAATATTATTAGCAATTAGGAAAATGCAAATAAAAACTACGCTGAGATTTCATCTCACACCAGCCAGAATGGCAATTATCAAGAATACAAATAATAATAAATGCTGAAGAAAATGTGGAGAAAAGGGAACAATTTTACACCATTGTTGGGATGACAAATTAGCACAACTACTCTGGAAATCAGTATGGTGACTCCTCAAAAGATTAAGCATGGAACCACTATATGACCCAGCTGTACCACTCCTCAGTATTTATCCTAAAGAAAAGTCATCATACTACAGTAATGCATGAATATCCATGTTTATAGGCTCACAATTCACAACAACCAATCTATGGAGCCAGCGTAAGTATCCATCAATGGATGGAAAAATAAGGAATATATGGTATATATACACAATGAAGTTTTATTCATCCATAATGAAATATGATTTTATGTAATTTACAGTAAAATGGATGCAACTTGAGGCCATTATATTAAGTGAAATAAGCCAAACTCATAAGTTCAAGGGTCATATGTTTTCTCTCATATATGGAATCTCACAAGGAAAAAGGAAAGGAAAATCTCATGAAAATTAAAGGAAGATCAGTAGAACAGAGGAAAGAGACTAGGGTGAAGGAAGAGGGGTGGGAAAAGGGAAATACTAGGGAATGATATTAATCCAATTATATTGTGTGCATGTAGCAATATGTAACAATAAGTTCCACAAATATAATGCATTAATTAAAATGTGGAAAAAGACTAACTAAAAATTGGACCATAGACCTACATGAAAAGTCATAAACCAGAAAAACACAAAGATACCATGTTGGATTACAAAAACAGTTCTTCTATACAATACTAAATGCATAAACTGTGAAGTAAAAATTTGATAAATTGGCATTCAACAACATTTTACATCTGTTCTTGGAACTGTAACTTTAAGAGAATGAAAAAAACAAGCCACAGACTTGGAGAAAATATTTGAAATCTCTATATGAGAGGGAACTTTGATTCTGAATATAAAAGAACTTTCAAAATTCAATAATGAGAAAATAAATCAACTGATTAAAAAAATGAGAGAAGGTTTGGTTAAAGAGATTAGAGTTGTCAAAAAATTCACATGAAAATTATTAGCATTATTAGGCATTAAATGCAAATTAAAGTCAAAATATAATACTACTGAGTTTCTATTTGGATATGTAAAGTTGAAAAGACTGAGGCACCAATTAAAAAGACTGATAGGACAATGCCAAGTGTTGGTGAGAATGTGAAGTCATTTGAATTCTTATGACCTGCTTATGAGAATGTAAATTAGTACAACTTTTAAAAACAGTTTGAGAGTCTATTGAACTTTCTTATATGACCCAGCTGTTATACTCCTAGTTATTTAACCAAGATAAATTAAAACACATACTCATATGAATAGTTGTATATCAATTTGCACAGAAGCTTAACTTATTTCTAGGAAAAGTATGGAAATAATCCAAATGATTATTTCATAGGTGAATGGATAAATAAATCATGGTTTATTCAATGAAGGGAGTATTCAAAGGTGGGGGGCGAAATGAACCACTTTCTGTTCCCCATTCTATTTTCAGACAATTGCTGATGTACTTTTTGACACTATGGATTCATTTGCATGTTCTAGAATTTATATATCGTGCATCATATATTCATTTGTTTTCTGAATTCTTTGGTTCAGCATAACTACTTGGGAAATTATTCCTTGATTCCAATGCATCAAACCATGATGTTTCATCACTGGAAAGAGTTCAAAGGCATTGATCTGGGAAATGGTCAAGGTATACAAGGTTTCCCAGAATTATTTGATTAAGTTGTGCTTGTGATAATGCTAATAAATCCAAGGAAGAACCAGACATCTACTTTCTTTAAACCACAGTCCATGCACTATAATTGAAATTTATGTTTCATCCAAATGGTATACAAATGGCTTCATCCAAATGGTTAAGCTGACATAGTAAAGAGTGTTCTAGGAAATACCAGAGTTGTACATTGGGATAATCTTTGAGGAGTACTTCAGGAATATTTCTCTATTATCAGGCCTTCAAATAGTCTTTCCACAGTTGATATATTCTTGATGGTCCCTTCTCTCACTCCTCAATACTTTCTTCAATTAATTCCTCAGTGGGAAATTGGCTTTCTCTTGTTAATGGCCTGTATTCTAACTTCACCGTCACTAGGATGTGCAGCCTCCTAGTGATTGCTAATCTTAGGTTTCCTAAATATTTAATATTAGAATCCCCCCTCCATGGAATGAACTTTATTTAAAAAAATAAAAGCCAACAAAATATTTATGTAAATAGCCATGCTAATCAGGTTATAGAGGTGAATTTCAACTTGAGGAGAAAAAAAAAATCATTTGTTTAATTAGATAAGCATGTAACCAAAAGTTTAGTCTTTGTCCCCAATGCCAATTAATGCCAATATAATAATGAAGATACAGTTTTGTAAAAAAGGAAAAAGTTGTTTTATTGCTTTGCTAGCAGGAAGAGGGAGATTTTAAAAGAACTCTTCAAAGACTACATTTCAGGTATGCCCTGACAGAGGGTCCCAAGGCATCCTGATGGTGTTTTAGGATTAAGTTGCTAATTTGGGAGATATTCACTTCTGTAAGGATGGCCTTAGGCAACTCCATTTTAAAACTTCCCAGTTTGAAACCTGCAGTATCACCAGGCACTCCTAACAGAGCCCTCCAGTTTGGCCCTCAGGCACAAACAAGTCACTTCTCCCCACCCTGACAAGCTCAGAGTAAGGTCTCTGTCATGTTGTTCTCCCCCTTATCAGGGGGAGAGGCAAGAAAATCAGAGTGGGAACCACCAGACCAGATGCTTTAATTTCAGGGCAAATGACATCACTAAGAAATCCGGTGGCAGCTGACAGGGATTGAAAGGGTGGTCAGAAGCCCCAAAATTTAGTATAAATGATGGAGCAAATGAACAGACATTCAGGCAGCTAAAATTGATGGCCTCACGCTGGAGAGCCTGATGAGGACCTGGACTGACATCCCAACTCTTCTCGTTTGCCTGATCCTCTGCATCTTCCTCACCGCTCTCAAACTCTACAGCCACATCTTTAACATGGTGAGAGCCACCACTTCTCCCTATGACCCTCTCCTCAACTGGCCATTATCTCCAACATAGGAGAAGCCTGCCTTGGTTCCTGACCTGATCACCATCGTCTGAGTGAGTGTGCATCTGCTGCACTTAGAGCCTAAGGCTTGAGACTTTTGATCTGACACTTGAGCATGCAGAGGGAATGTCTGTCATGAGCTTGTCATGATTACCTGTGTTTGCAGTGCTTAGAATTAATCTAGAATTGTTTGCTGTGAATTGATTATGTCTTTTACAGTGCCCTAGCATTAAGGATTGTCATTTTTCTTGATTAAGAACCTATAGAATGAAATTGTACTGAGTGATTTGAGTGAATAAAGCATTGAAAAGGGCAGAAGCATGTGGACATTCTTTTTTCTCCCCCTCAACTGTATGAGTTGCACCTTTTGTCCATCTCAACAACTTCCTAGATCCTCTGGTAGTTATCTCCATCCTGTGCAGCACAGGTAACTCAGGGTAATCTTGTTCCTCAACCCCAGGTTAGGGAAAGGGAGAGGGAGAAGAGGAAAAGGAAAACATGTCCCTTTTAAAAATAAGCCTCAGAACTATATTCAAAAGGTGAAGTGGACCACTGTTACAAGCAGAGTCACATTTTGATATTCAGTGTGCATATCCTGAAAACCAGTCTGATTCTCTTTTGAGGTTAAGTCTAAAAATAGTTTATAAATAGATAGAGGGAATATCATTTACAATAACCAAGATAGAGAAATTAACTGAAGAAATCCACTGGCTCAACTCGGTTGACACCAAGAGTCAGGGAAGGTAAGGTTTCTACCAATAGAAACACTTCTCATTCTCTTCCTTCCTTCTTCCCCCCTTTCCTACTTTCTTCCTTCCTTTTCCCTGTTTTCTGCCTGCCTGCCTGTCTTTTTTCCCCATCCTTTTTCCCCTCCTTCCTCTCATCTATCCTCCATTTTTTGAGTGTACTAGGTTAGGTGGTTAAGCACAAACTAGGAATAAAGTTGTTCTGATTTTCTGTTGCTATTTAACAAATCACAAAAACAAAGTTGATTAAAGACATCATTTATGTTCTTCTGAAACTGTGGCTTGTTTAGGGATCAGTGGAGGTTTGTCTGTGCATAGGCCATTAGCTGAGGCAGATTATTAGCTTCCAAAGGACACATTCACATGGGTAGAGAGTTGATGTTGGCTGTTGGCTGGGAGCTCCGTTAGGGCCAGCACCTCAGTTCCTCTCCTCATGTGTCTCACCACATCTTAGTCTTCCTTCCACTGTGGTAGGTAAGTTTAAAGGAAATACCCTAAGAGAAAGAGTAAAGGGAAGCTCCAATACCTTTTATGGACTAACCTTAGAAAACACATGTAGAAAATTACTTTCTATTTTACTTACTGTTGATACTGAGGTTTAGATATGAATTAGCTGATTCATAATCTAAACAAGATCTGCCTGACTTCTTACATCTTTCTACTACCCTTTACTTGCTCCACTTCAAGAAATATATGTGTCCCTCAGAGGAATAACATCTCAATAAGCACAATAATACCAATGGCAATAAAACCAATAGCTCTTATTAAATGCTGATGCTGTGTCAGGTACTATACTATGAGCTTTTGATGTAGTAACTCATTTAATCTATTGATTCTGTTTGGAATAATTCTTCAGATACTTTACCAAAAGCACATTTTGACATAGGAAGGGAGATGGTGAGAACAGTAGACAACTGAGGTAAGAGGATAAATAGGGAGAGCAGAGAATTGATAGTAGTGGGATAGCAGGGATTAGGGGAATAGGATCAGAATCCAAAACACACTTTGCCAACTCCACAGTTTTGCCTGGAACCGTTATGAGTGTAATAATGAACTAAAAATCCTCAATGACCAAAAGCAACCATCTCAAGTTTGCAGCAGTAGCCATCCCAATAAATGCAATTTTTGCAAGAGGAGAGGGCAGGAACAGAGTGTATGAGAAGAGTGTGTGAAAGTCTCCTACAGCTGATCCAGATCTTAACCA
The DNA here is from genome assembly GCF_964194105.1 of Spermophilus citellus. NCBI lineage: Eukaryota > Metazoa > Chordata > Mammalia > Rodentia > Sciuridae > Spermophilus > Spermophilus citellus. The sequence continues at coordinate 83,074,505 of NC_138193.1, forward strand.
TGATTAATTTCCTTTCTGAGTCCAATACAATGTTCTGATATCTGAATTATTTGCTGCTATGAGCTTTTCCCCTTACTGATAAGACAGTAAAGAACTTGCAGTTTTCAAAAAAAAGTCAAGATCTTTGAACTTTTTCCTTGTCCAGTATCAGCTATGTAGTTTGTGGTGCCCATGATAACAAAAAAATGTGGGTCTCTTGTTTAAAATTTATTAAGATCTTCAAGATGGTTACAGTAGAGTTGTAAACCAAATGTAGAGCCTTGTGTACAAGTTGCAAATTCCCGCAGCTTCCTCTATTCTGGTCATTGCCAAGTTATATGTTCTTCAGACATCATGTTTGTTTCAGTTATATATGAAGAAATACTGGGTTCCAGGTGCAGAGGCCATCTGTAAATTTGGGTTTGAATGCCAACCTCAATACCTTCTCGGAGATGTTCTGTGGGAACAGCACCAGTCAATCCTTGGGATTATCAGCTGCAATAAATTCATTTTAATTAACATGGATTTGACACTCTAGGTTATTTGGGAAGGCTTATGACTCTCAGGGACTTGGCTTAGTGGCATATTCCTCATGACAGGTAAGAATACACCAGTCCAGCAAAGTGAATATACAGAAGTTTGTGAATGCTGATAGGCTTGAAAACTTTCACTCCTTAACTTTTGCTGATTGCTGGGTTCACTTTTTGATTTTGATGGCTACATTCCAGGTGACCTCTCCAGCAACAAAAACTTCCTATTGACTTGAGAGCTAATTAAAATAAAAGTGTTCTCTAAGATTTTGAATCAGACTAGAGATTAAGGACTGAGGTAAATGGGATGAAAATAAAATAAAATAAAAGACTCCATATAAAACAATCCCCTTCTAGGGACACATACTGTGTCCAATTTATTTAAAATAATTACATTTCTGAATATTATTTTCTATTGATTTTCTTTAAATATGACAGGGTACAAAATTATAAAATTACCTGGTGCCTAATTACAATTTCAATGACCTGAATTATGTAACATCTTTTATCACTTAATTGGTATTCCTCTTACTTATCAATTAGATTATATACTTTCCAAGCACCATGTCATATAAGAACTTGTTTTCCTTATATAATAGTATGTTAGAATTGAATTACTTCAGAGGTCATTCATTGCCATTCTGTCCAAGAAACAGCTATAGATATTTTTTTAAACCTGTGATGAATGCCAGGCTACCAAGATAAGTAAATCCTGGTTTCCCTCTTCTCAAAGTACTGGCAACCCAATGAAGGTGAAAGAACAAGACTCAGAGCAAAAATGAGGAGGGCCTGCTTTGATATGTATTAAGTGTTATGGAAAAATGGAGAGGAAACCATAGTTTCATTAATTTAATTGTAATTATTGAGCTTTTGCTGTATGCCTTGCACTTTACTTAGTGTAGAGGAAAAAGCTGCAAAGATGATATATATGTATATGTACACACACACACACACACACACACACACACACACGGGAAGAATGATAATAAATAGTTCTTCCCTTAGGAATGAGAAGCTTTATTGTTGGAGGTGGGAGTTTAACTCCAAGTCCGCAAGTGTAAATCAGCTCTTTGGGTAACCAGGGGAAAGAAGAGAAGGACAAGGAAGAGAGAGAGTTGTTGTTGTTGTTGTTGTTGTTATTATTATGTAAGGGACCGGCGAAACGTCGGAGGAAGAGACCACAAGAGACTAGCTCCATGCAATTGGCAAAAGGGGGTTTATTGAACCAGCATGCTGGGGCTCAAGGCTCACTCAGGAAGGGAGAGCAGCCCAGAGCCCAGAGCAGGGGTTGAACAATGCTTAAGTACACCTTTTGGGGAGGACAGGGGGTGGGGGGGAGAGGGGGCGGGGGGGGCGGGGGGGGGCTTTGCATACATCACAGCCTCCTTTAACAAATCACCTTACACGACGGGAAAATCAAACAATAATTTTTAGACTTGATTAGTACATTCATTGGCGGGAACAGGGCTGGCTGGAGTGATAGGTCATTCCTAAGGAGGGGGTTACATTTAAACTGATTGGTTCGGACCCTGAATATCTACGTGAGGAATTGCACAGGACTCCAGGCCATAATTCAACTAAATGGCCAGTGGGGCCTTGTCCTAACTGCCTCAGGAATTTAACCCATGCTTTGCAGTTTAGAAGCTTTACCCTTTCAATTATTATTATTATTATTATTATTATTATTATTATTATTTTATACCATTTCTCACTCAGAGTAGCTATTTCCCCAACAATGTTTATAGAAATGATAGGCATATAAGCTGACAAGTTCTCAATGATAATTAAGTTCTCAGTTAGCTAGGTATTAGTGAGTTGTAATTCCTTTCCATAGCATACAGAATAATTAGATTTGAGTTCAGTTTCTCTTTATTTCATTCTCTTACATTCTTTTTTAAATTTTTTTTTCAGTTTCAGATGGATACAATACCTTCATTTTATTTATTTATTTATGTATTTTTTTAATGTGGTGCTGAGGATTGAACCCAGTGCCTCACACATGCTAGGTAAGCGCTCTGCCACTGAGCTACAACTGCAGCCCCTTCTTACATTCCTGATGGTGTGATTAGTGACTCATTTTAGCCAGACAGCATCCTTGGCCCTTGCAGGTGAGGTATGCTGAGCAGATTGTGGGCTGGAATCAGAATGGGAGGCTCAGGTGGCTTCTCTGCTTTGGAATAAGTTCTCCCTGTGAATAGCTAATAGGCCTATTGGTGCCTGCCAGAATTTTTTCCTGTTGCCAGAAAGATACTAAATATGTAGCCTCAGCAGCATAGATCAAGTCGATGAACTTTTGGGGAAATGAGAGAATTTACATTTGTAATGTCAGCAAAGGAAAATGGGAGCAATAAAGTTCCTACTTGATATTAGTGTCACGTTTCCAGAAGACTTCAGTAATGTGACAGAGTCTATGTCCCGGTGAGATTTGGAGTCTTGCTAGCTATTAGATTTTACAGTTAAATGTTTTATTCTTTGAGCCAGCTGATCTAGCAACAATGCCTATGAGGTGGGTCCACAGGGGACTACAGGGAATCAACATGAAGATGGTGGTTACGTGTGTTTGTGTTGATCCCCAAAAGATTCAAAGTAATTTGAAGCATCTCAGTAATCTATTAGACACAAAACAGGTGTCCTGTTTAGGAGGAGGTTAGTGGACCAAGAAGTCATGAGGTTTTTGTTTGTTTGTTTGTTATAGCCTGAAAAAAAAAAAATCACAGGACCTAGTTTGTATCAAATATAGTTCTGCCACCAATTAGCTGTGTTCACTTAGGCAAGCTATTTACCTTCTTAGGGCCTCAGGTTCATAAAATGGAACTAATATGTCCATAAAGTGCTGTATCATGATAAATGGATCTAGGAGACAAAAAAACTTCATTGTCTTAATAGCGCTGTGCAAATTCTTCCCTCCCCTCTCACTTGTATAGTAACTTGAGATGTTATAGGTAACCCACAGGTCCTCTTGCAAAAGAAGATTTTAATTCTTTGTATCAATGGGAAATGGATGAGCTGAGTTCTAGGAAATCAGAGATCTAGTTTATGTTACTCTACTACTTTGGATAAGTCATTCAGTTTTTTGCCCACTTATTTGCTATTTCATTTCATTAGCTGTTAGAGTCTTTAAACAAGTCAGGATGGCGCCTGGCATTTTGCCAGGGGGAGTGGTTTGTGAGGTGGAGCCAGGGAGCCATTAAGTGTGGAGATTTCTTATTGGTTGACTGCTGTATCTAGTTTATGTTAATTAAGATAAGCTGTGTGGAATGTATATATACCCCTTACCCCTCCCGTCCTACAATAAACTCGCCCCCCCCCCATTTTGCTGTAGCCGGCCTGCGGCAATTAACCATTTGATGAGCTTTATGTAGATCACTTGGCCTTTCAATACCTGGGTTTTCAAATCTATAAAAAGGGCAATAATACTAGTAGCTCAGTTATTCTGCAAACTTCTTTTTTTTTATATTGGTTGTTCACAACATTACAAAGCTCTTGACATATCATATTTCATACATTAGATTGAAGTGGGTTATGAACCCCCAATTTTACCCCAAATGCAGATTGCAGAATCACGTCGGTTACACATCCACAATTTTACATAATGCCCTATTAGTAATTGTTGTATTCTGCTACCTTTCCTATCCCCTACTATCCCCCTTCCCCTTCCCTCACATCTTCTCTCTCTACCCCATCTACTGTAATTCATTTCTCTCCTTGTTTATTTTCCCATTCCCCTCACAACCTCTTATATGTAATTTTGTATAGCAATGAGGGTCTCCCTTCATTTCCATGCAATTTCCCTTTTCTCTCTCTTTCCCTCCCATCTCATGTCTCTGTTTAATGTTAATCTTTTCTTCCTACTCTTCCTCCCTGCTCTGTTCATAGTTGCTCTCATTATATCAAAGAAGACATTTGGTATTTGTTTTTTGTTTTTTTTATTGTATTTTTTTATTGATTATTTAAAGCATTACATAGCTCATGATATATCATCTTTCATACATTTGACTCAAATTGTGTTTTGAACTCCCATTTTCACCCCAAATACAGATTGCAGAATCACATCTGTTACATATTCACATTTTTACATAATGCCATATTAGTGACTGTTGTATTCTGCTACCTTTCCTATCCCCTACTATCCCCCCTCCCCTCCCCTCCCCTCCCATCTTCCCTCTCTACCTCCCCTGCTGTTGTTCAATTCTCTCCCTTTTTTTCCCTCCCCCTTGCCCCTCATAACCTCTTATAATTCTATGTATCATTGAAGGTCTCCTACTATTTAGGGTTTGGCTAGCTTCACTAAGCATAATCTGCTCTAGTGCCATCCATTTCCCTGCAAATTCTATGATTTTGTCATTTTTTATTGCTGCATAGTACTCCATTGTGTATACATGCCACATTTTTTTTATCCATTCATCTATTGAAGGGTATCTGGGTTGGTTCCACAGTCTAGCTATTGTGAATTGTGCTGCTATGAACATCGATGTGGCAGTATCCCTGTAGCATGCTCTTTTAAGGTCTTCAGGGAATAGTCAGAGAAGGGCAATAGCAGGGTCAAATGGTGGTTCTATTCCCAGCTTTCCCAGGAATCTCCAAACTGCTTTCCAAATTGGCCGCACCAATTTGCAGTCCCACCAGCAATGTACAAGTGTACCCTTTTCTCCACATCCTCGCCAGCACTTGTTGTTGTTTGACTTCATAGTGGCATGCAAACTTCTTAAGGGAATCAAATGGGTAGGGCCCTACCAAAAGGATGACCCTCACCCCAAAAAAGGAAGTTGAGGCTGTCAGTGGATTCAGATAAAGGGAAAAGGCCAGGGTTCAGGAAAGAGTCCCAGAAAAAGTCCCAGGAGGGCCTCAGCCTGCATTTCTGTAAGGAGGTCATTCTCTCCTCTTCCCCTATTTCAATGTACTGTCTGCCTTTGCACTAACCTTTTAGGGTTGGGAGCTTTGAGAGACTGAATTTTAGAAAAGTGTCAAAAATTTTAGAACTGATCTAAATTTACTCTTATCTTTAAAGTTTTTAGGCTGTGAGGAAACTTATCTTGTTTTATCATGGATTCCTTCACATCCTTTGGTGGAGATATTCATGTTAAATGTATGATTTCAGACTGAGCAGGGTGTTATCTGTGTAAAGATAAGATTTTTTTATTTTTGTCTCTTCCCAATTTTAGGGCTAAAACTTGCTTGTCCCTATGTAGTAGCACCAAGCAGAGGCTCTTTATTTATGTTTCTGCGTGAGAACAAAAGAATTCAATTTGGCTGGCAGGGGAAGGGCCTAAGTCAATTGTTAAGCTTTTCTTCAATCTCCTTGTGAAAGGAAAACTTATTTTACAAATCAAATAAGAATGTTTCTGGGAAAGTGAATCTTTGTAAGATTCTTTCATCCCTGTTAAGATGATACCTAAGCATAATGTTAAATTATCATGCCCTTCTAATATTTTAATTAATCAAACAACAAAACAGTCTGGTTATAAATAATGCACAGAAAACAATGCTAATAGATAATGACACAGCACAATAGAAAATCTGATCCAACATCCAGTAACAAGTCAGAGTTCATGAGAATATCCACATAGAGAGTCTACTTAAATATGTTCCAGACAAAGAAGTTTGGCTTTTAGGTTTTTATCATTAAATAAATTTCCTGTTTTTCTTTCCTCCTTTTAATAGAAAGCTTAACATTTTTCACATCATTTTTCTTCTGAAGCAAATTGACTTTTGTGAATTACTGATACCCTGTAATATTTATATTTCTTATATTCCTTTCCTGTTCTTTTACTGTTGTAGAAAAGATGCAGCTAACTTTTAATTATATTATCATTTTATACTATAGATCTCTGAGATAGAAGAAGAGAAAAATTAAGAGACCTGGGCAAAGAGAGCAAACCTTCCTGATATTTCAATTTCATATGGTATCTAGACTTGTTTTTAAAATTTCATATCAGAATTCAAATGCATATTTTTAGTATTTTTTAATCTTATATAATTCATAAAATTAATTGTACACCTTTATGTGGTTGGTATAGTGTAAGAGAAACTCAGCTAATTCCATAGTTAAAATTAGGAGCCATTATCTTTTGATTTTGTTGTTTTTGCTTTTGAAATTTATGTTTCAAAGAAAATCTTAAAAATAAATCTACCATAAAATTCATATGGAATTTCAAGGCATTATGATAGACAAAACAATTTTCATTAGAAAACAAATTTTTATAAATCTTTACAAAAAGTTGCAGGCTTTACACTTTCTCATTTCAAAACTTCTTACAAAGCTATAGTAATCTAAATGGTATGATACTGGCATAAAGATAGACATATGAATCAATGTGAAAGAATAAAAACCTCATAAATAAACCCTTGCATATATGACCAGATGATTTTTGACAAGAGTGCCAGTACCTTTCAAAAGGGAGAGCATGGTTTCTTTTTTTCCTTTTCTTTTCTTTTCTTTTCTTTCTTTTTTTTTTTTAAGAGAGAGAGAGAGAGAGGGGGGGGGGGGGAATTTTTTTTAATATTTATTTTTTAGTTTTCGGCAGACACAACATCTTTGTTTGTATGTGGTGCTGAGGATGGAACCTGGGCCGCACCCATGCCAGGCGAGCGCGCTACCACTTGAGCCACATCGCCATCCCCGAGCATGGTTTCTTTAACAAATGATTTTGGGAAAAATGGGTATTAGAATACAAAAGAATGAAGTTGAACACTTATCTTACACCATAAACAAAAATTAACTAAAAATTTACCTAAATTTAAGTCATAAAATTATAAAACTCTCGGGGATGGGGTTGTGGCTCAGCAGTACAGCGCTTGCCAAGCACATGTGAGGTGCTGGATTTGATCCTCAGCACCACATAAAAATAAATAAAGAAAATAAAGATATTGTGTCCAACTACAACTAAAAAAGTATTAAAAAAGAAAAATGATTCTATATTTAAAAAATTATAAAACTTCTGGAAGAAAGCATAAAAAGAAAGCTTCACAACACTGGATTTAGCAATGGTTATTTTGATATTCACTAAAAGCACAGACAACAAAAGTAAAACTAATTTTGACTATAATGGAATTAAAAACTTCTAAGTATGGAAAGATAAACACACAAAAAGACAACCTATAGAATGGAAGAAAATATTTGCAAATCATATAAGGAGTCAATATCCAGAAAAAAAAAATTATTCCTACAACTCAACAACAAAACAACCCAAATTTTTTAAAAAATGAGAAAAAGACTTAATAGACTTTTCTCCAGTGAGGATATACTGATGGACCACCTATCTGAAAAGATGCTCAGTGTTGCTATTTTTTGGGGAAATGCAAATTATCAAAATCCTAGTTAGGTATCACATCTTTTGGGTGGCTGTTATCAAAATGAAACAAAATCCAAACCAAACCAAACAAAAACAAAATAAAAAAGTCAGATAAACAAACAAAATAGGGGCTGGGATTGTGGCTCATAGGTAGAGCATTCGCCTAGCAAGGGCGGGACCCAGGTCCAATCCTCAGCACCACATAAAAATAAAGGCATTGTGCTGTGTCCATCTACACCTAAAACATAAGTATTTAATAATAATAATAATAATAATAATAATAATAATAATAATAATAATAATAAGTTAGCAAAAATATGGAAAAATTGGAACCTTTGGGTGCTATTTGCAGAAATGTAAAATTGTGCAGCCACCATAGAAAATAGTTTGGAAGTTCTTTAAAATTTAATAGTAGGATAACCACATGATTCAGCAATTTTGTATTGAATGAGGTTTGAGGAGGGGGCACTTGCAACTCTCATATGAAGCATTTGGCTATATATCCAAAAGAATTGAAAGCAGATCTCAAATGTACATCTCAAATGTTCATAGTAGCAATTTGTAAAATAGCCAAAAGGTTGAAGCAAACCAAGTGTCTATTGACTGGAGAGTACATAAAGAAAATATGGAGTATATATATAATGTAATATTACTGAGTCTTAAAAGCAGGGAAATTCTGACACATTACAACATGGTTGAACTTTGACTCAGACTAAGTAAAATACCCATTTACAAAAGAAATACTGTATGATACTATTTACTTGAAAATGTAGAGTAGTCAAATTCACAGAAATGGAAAGTAGAATTGGGACTGCCAGGACTGGGGGGAGAAACTGTTATAGTTAAAGCTTCGTCCCAGGGTTTCATAAACTGACTTCCAGACCACTCACATATAATCGAATCAAGCCTTTATTGAAGCACACAGGTGGCGGCTGACCAGAACATAAAGCTGTTCCCTTGAACAACCCCAAACAGTTGCAAGGGCACTCCTTATAAGCCTGAAAACCGCAAAAGGGATGTTCGGGGGTCTAGCCAATGCAAGCAAGCCAGGTTACAGAAGCGGGACAGTGCAGTCAAGCGGAGGGAAGCCTAACCAATCACAGCCCAGTCATCCCAGTTACAGAAACAGAGCCCCGTTACCCTAGTCACAGAAACAATGTCCCATTAGGTAGTTCCGTGTTCTTAAAGGTTTCTATAGCAAAAGGGAAAACATCTTGCTCCAGTCATGACTTTTCTACTTGGCAGGGTTGTTTTACAGGATGAAGTCATAAAACAAAATGGAGTCACATTTGCTCCTACTACCACAAAACTAATGGAAATTTGTTTAGTGGGAATAGAGTTTCAGTATTGCAAAATGGAAAATTTTACAAAATGCAAAAGTTTGCACAAAACTGAATATACTTAACATTACTGCTGTCACTTAAAAATAGTTAAGATGACAATTTTGTTATGTGTATTTTACCACAATTAAAAATAAAAAATAAAAGAGAGAAAGAGAAATCCTAAAATTAACTGTATTCTGTTACTTTTTAAAAAAGTCAAATAACATTTAACCATTTTTATATGGATTTATTAAACACATATAGATCAATTATTGTAAACAGATTGGGCTATTCTTCACAACAATCTTGAGAGACAAATAACTACTTGTTTTCTGAGGGGGGCAAAAAGAGATACAAAAGGTATACTTGCCCAGGGTCACATATCATTTGATAAGAGTTTCAGGGATGCCCAGTGATCTTGTTCTGCATGCCAACACTGATGGACCAGTGGAAGCCTCCTACAGTGCTGTATTGAATGTGAGTTGAGGCACATCTGCCCTCAGCTAAAATGATCCACATCTGCCAAAGGAAAGGAGGGAGGGTGCAGTTACAACTTCTATGTGAAACATTTGCAATCTTTCACTACAATTTAGTAGACAAGACTTTTTATTATATATCAGCTGAATTTTGACAGAGCAGCAATGTCAAGAGGCGGCATTAAAATCAACATAGAAAAATTAGTTAGATCATTATTTTTCAGAAAGTTGCAAAACAGTAAAATATTTAAATCTATAGGACAAAAGTAGGTCATACAATTACTCTAATAAGTCTAACAAAACAGCTGTATCTTATTCATTTTCCTTCTTGAGGGAAATGAAGTTACAGAAATAAGCAGAATTTGCTCATTTGTTTTTACACATATAAAAAAGATAGCTTTTTATCCATCTTATTGCAAAACTGAGCATATATTTCAAGTTAATGGTTCAGCATAGTTGTTGAATCCAGCAATTCAGATATCCATCAAATAGCCTCTGTACTGTGTTTTCACACATTGCTTTAGCATCTGATTCACATATCCAAACTCTAGGCAGTATATTTTTTATCACTTGTATGGGGAATAATGTATCTTTGAATTTAATTTGAAAAACTATTTTTTTAAAAAAAGAAAACAAAATGCAACTCTAGAAAAGGCCATATTTTTTTAAAGTGTTATCAGAATTTTTCAGTCTTAGAAAACCTATCTTCTAGGCTATTGCAGAATTGACTGGGACATGTACATTAAATTATTTATGAGAAAGATCTTAGACTGATTTGGCTAATTATTTGAGCATGAAACTACAAAGACTCCTTTTAAAAAGTGATGCTACAGGGTTAATCTTGTGCTGACTTGACCATCAAAGCCTCCCAGATTTGTCCAAAGCAGTAAATATGCTCGTGATAAAAGTGATCTATATTACATCATGTTAGAAAATAGAATTACAGAATAAAAATTTAATAATTTTATTTATAACATTTTCATATTTTCTTATAAATGAGTAAAAAATATTCAAGAAACACATGCTCACAGCTCAAGATATATTCAAAAGTTACTTCTGGTGACATAGTGAAGGCAGAAAAGAAAGAAGTAAGGCTGGACATTTTATTACATATATCTCAATGTTTGATTATTTAAAATACATATATTTATTTGGTGAGTTTTGAAACTAAAAGAAAAAAATATGAGGGGCTAAAGGTGTAGCTCAATGGTAGAGGATTTGCCCAGCATGTGCAAGGCCATGGGTTCAATCACTGGTGCCACAAAGAAAATGAAAAGTAAAAAAAAAAAGAATGAAATCTTAGCTTCAAAAAAAATTTTTTTTTTAATTTTTTATTGATTATTTAAAGCATTACATAGCTCATGATATATCATCTTTCATACATTAGACTCAAATTGTGTTTTGAACTCCCATTTTCACCCCAAATATAGATTGCAGAATCACATCTGTTACATATTCACATTTTTACATAATGCCATATTAGTGTCTGTTGTATTCTGCTACCTTTCCTAGCCCCTACTATCACCCCTCCCCTCCCCTCCCCTCCCATCTTCCCTCTCTATCTCCCCTGCTGTTGTTCAATTCTCTCCCTTTTTTTTCCCTCCCCCTTGCCCCTCATAGCCTCTTGTAATTTTATGTATCCTTGAAGGTCTCCTACCATTTCCATATGCTTTCCCTTCTCTCTCCGTTTCTCTCCCCCCATTCGTCTTTGTTATCTGTAGTCTTTTCCACATGCTCTTCCTTCCTGTTCTGTTCTTAGTTGTTCTCTTTATATCAAAGCAGACATTTGGCATTTGTTTTTTAGGGCTTGGCTAGCTTCACTTAGCATAATCTGCTCTAATGCCATCCATTTCCCTGCAAATTCTATGATTTTGTCATTTCTTAGTGCTGCATAATATTCCATTGTGTATAGATGCCACATTTTCTTTATCCATTCATCTTGGGAATACTGTGTATATTTTGGCCTTGCAAGCCAACAATATCTGTTATCAAGAGATCACATATTTCTGTTGTCACTGATTCTTCAAATCTGTGAGTAATGTGGTTTTATAGGATTGTTTTCTAAACCATGAATCAAAATTCATGAATGGACTGATAAGTCAATATAGTGGGTCAATTCTGCTTCCATCATGTCTTTTGATGATTTTTCTATCTGGTTACAATCTTTATTGATTCAAGGGAATTATTTAATTACTATGTATATTGTTCTTTGGTAACATGTTTTCTAAGTGTGTGTATGTGTGTGTGTGTGTGTGTGTGCCTCTGTGTGTGTGTGTATTTCCTTCATTGCCTATGTTGTTGCTGTTATTTTTTATTCCAGCTTAAGCAATCCATCCTTATGTCACTGCTAGTTATATATATTCTTATAAAGACATAATTTTTAATTTTTCCTTAAATGGTTGAGCCTCTAATTCAATTGTAACTTAATTATTTATGGTGTAAGATCCTGGTTCATTATATCCATATGCAAAAGCTATTTCTCAACAACATTTATTGAAGATACAATGTTTTTCCAATAGGTCTATGATACCAATTCTTTCATAAATAAATTATGTCTTATATATGTATACGTCTGCTTTGGGCCCTTTAAATTGCTCTGTTATTTAATTTAATTATCCCAAAGCCAAATCTTCAATGGTTCATAGTGACCTGTTATGCCTATTGAGTAGTATTCCCAATATGTTGCTTTTCTTCAAGAGAATTCTCATTCTCTGGTAATTTTTTTCCTTCTTTTTTTTAATAAAAAAATTAGCTTGCTAACTCAGTAAAGCATATTGTAAAGGTAAAATTTCTAAGCTGATTCTAAGCTGCAAAAGTCTGAGTTAAAGTGTAAAAGACTAGGGCATTGTAAAGCTTCTAGATTACAAGGCCTGGGCTAAAAGGTAAAAGTCTATTGTTACAATTCCTCTGCTATCCCTGGAACCTGTAATCTCTGTAAAGTTGTTAGGACAATGCGGGAACTGCCCAGTAAATATCTCCATTGATTCCCTGGTTGTTTAATAGCTAAGGGCTCCAGGTAGCATGGCACGTAAGCATATAGGCCCCAGAACCAATCAGTTTAAATGTGTACCCCGTTTAGAAGTGACCAATCACCCCTGCCCAAACTGTTCCCGCCAATGAATGGACTAATCATGTATCAGAATTGTTGTTCAATTTTCCCGCGCCTCATGATGATTTGTTCTGATGTATGCAAAGCCCACCGCCCTCTCCAAAAAGTGTACTTAAGCTCTGCTTGACCTCTGCTCTGGGCTCTGGGCTGCTCTCCCTTCTTGAGTGAGCACGGAGCCCCAGCCGCTGGAATGGATCCCCAATAAATCCCCTTTTGCCAATTGCATGGAGCTAGTCTCTTGTGTGGTCTCTTTCTCCGATGCTCCGCTGGACCCTTACAATATTATAGGAGTTTTATGGTATTTTATTTGAATCTATGGGTTCATATGGAAAAAAGAAAACACTAACATCTTTTTGATATTTAGAATTTCTACTCAGGAATATGGCATATAATATAACTGATCAAAATTAATAAATAAATAAACAAGAAAAAAGAATATGGCATATTACTCTAAGCTTTCATGATTTTCTGTTTTTCCAGTTTTGTATCATTTTATTCAACTCTTTTAGCCTTTTATCTTTTAGTCTGTAGCTTTTTTTAGTGCATTATTTATGCATAATATTTTGGTTGTTTTTCCCATAATCATACATGAAGGAATTTTAAAAACTTTATGCAGCCTTTCAAATCTTATAGTGTTGAGGGCCATTGCCAAATAGGAATGACGCATCGAAATTTCCTTGCCAGCGTACCCCATGTTAAATGGACTTGCCTTGGAAATTAGCTGTGACATTGCATGTGTATTTGAGAAAGGTGACCCTGCTCAAGGATGAGGGTGGATCCAGGTTTAGGGTGTACCTGCAGGTTTTAGGAAGTATCCCGGTTTAAGACAATTTGAGGTTAGGGCGTTCCCGGTTTAAGATAATCTGGGTTTAAGGCAGTTCCAGGTTTAAGGTTATTGCTGCTGGGAATAGGGCGTATCTTCTGCCTGAGTTCCCGTTGAGTTCTCCTGGAATTGGAAAGTATTTGGGACGTGAATTGTGGCGCAGAACTGGGATTTCCCCAGAACGTGTGTAGAGGCCGGTGTAAGTTCGGGAATAAGAATTTCTGTTTGAATCTACAGGGTGTGTGGTGGCTCGTGATTCTGTGCCCAGCCAAGACTGCGGCATTATAGGTTTTACATCTTATTCCAGCCATTGTTGTGCTGACCCATTTTGCAAAGCTAATTGGCTTGATATGGGTGCATCACTCCCTCCTTAGTTATGTAAAACACACTTTTTACTTCCTGATCATTTGAAGAGAGCATCATGTATGTGCACCCAAGAAGTAGGTGGAAGTCATGTGCAGTGTAATCACCTGGACCAATGCAAGCTAAGGGCTGGAAATAAATGCTTCCTTCTTCCATTCTTAAGAAACATTTCAAAAAGTGAAGAGGTGGGCAAAATCTTTTCCCCATAAAAGAATTACAAAACTGGAAAAATTTATTTTTTTATATAACTGTAGCAAACCAAGTCTGTTAATGAAATACTGATGAGCTTTAGATAAAAAAGTAGAGCTACAGTATTCTTTGCTGAGATTCCTTCTATTTTCTTTACCACCTGCCCAGCTTAATAACACAGATTTCTGCCAGTTTAAGTAAGGCTGGATATAAAAACCAGAAACTTTGCTGCTGGAGGGAATGAACTGGATTTGGAGGGGAAACAAAACAAAACAAAACAAAACAAAACCCCACCCCCACACATTTTGTGGCAACATTAGCAAAAGTGGTAAAGTTTGTGGAAATGGGAAAGATTGTGATTCTGTTAGCCTTAGATTGCAGTTCTTTTTAATAAGCCTAAACCTAGCAGATTGGCCAAAATTTGACAAAGTGGATCTCAAAAATGAATGACTCATGGAGAAGTTAGACAAGCTTTTCAATATACCACTCTGCTTTGAATGCTGAACTCATATAGGAGAGAACCAAAGAGAGTCCAAGCTTTCCCTACTGCCTGGACTGATGAGGAGGTGAGCTGAGCAAGTCTACAGAAATTAAAGGCTGCGTCAAACATGGAAACTGTCTGAATGTACTTCCTACCTCTCATGCAGATTCACCAGTCAAACATGGAAGCCTTACTAGGTCCAAGTTTTGAACTTAACCTTTGACCAGTCACTGACTAAATTATGGAGGGATAACTCTTAGGAATCCAAGCCAAAAGGATAAAAACAGGAATTTTTATGACCAGAGTCATCAGAAACCCCCATACCAAGGGGATGAGTGATTCAGCAGATTATCCTTAAATATCTTTTAAAAAAAGTAACATCAAAACCCTTAGGGGAGAAATAAAAACCCAGAGCAGCCACAAAATATTACCCAAAATGCTCAGTTTTAACAAAAGAGTACAACAAAATATAAGACATGCAAAGAAACAGGAAAGTCTGTCACACAACTAGGACAGCAGGCACTTATAGAAACTGAGTTTGAGTGGGCTGAGATGTTGGATTTATTATAGAAAAATTGAAAGCAGCTGTTATAAACATGTTCAAATAATTCAGGAAAGCCTTGTTTATAAAATTGAAAGAAAATAATAAGAATGATTCAACAAAGAGGGAATTTCAATAAAGAAACAGAATGTAGAAAAAAGAAGGAAATTCTAGAATTACAGAACAGTTGTAAAATGACTGTTCAACAGAAGGTATGAAATGGTGGAAAATGAACTAGACAATTTAAAAAAAACTTGACAGTTTGTCAACTGAAATTATATACTGTGAAGAACCATGAGGATGATTCGAGAAAATAAAAACAACCTCAGAGACCTATGGAATGACACCAACACATGAGAAGGTAGGAAAACAGAAAGGAAGAGAAAAACTATCAGAAAACACATTGACTGATAATTTCCCAGATTCGATGAACTTTAACCCCTAGATTACAGAAACTCAGTGAAACCAAAGCAGGAAAAAATAGAGTTCTACATTTTGATACATTTATAGGAAAATTCTGAAATTCAAAGACAAAGAAAAAAATCTTGACAGCAAGAAGAGAAAAATGAATCATTACATTTAGGGTAATAATCATATTTTTAATGGCTGATTTTTCATCAAAACAATGGAATTCAGGAGAGAGTCATGAACATACTGAGAGAAAGGAAGAAAAACTGTCAGGGAAGATTTTGTATTTTATGATACTCTACTTCAGAAATGAAGATGAGTCACACATAGTGGCACATACCTTCAATCCCAGAGGCCTGGGAGGCTAAGGCAGGAGGATTGCAAGTTCAAAGCCAACCTCAGCAACTTACTGAGACCCTGTCTCAAAATAAAAAATTTAAAAAAGGGCTGGGGATGTGGCTCAGTGGCTCAGTGCCCCTGGGCTCAATCCCTGGTTCCAAAAAAAAAAAAAAAAAAAAAAAAAAAAAAAGAATGAAAAGAAATAGTCATGTACAACACACACACACCTATGATCAACTGGTGAAATTTGGATAGATCTCTGGATTATACTGCGAATTTCATGGGTTGGATACTATATTATAGATAGGAAAATATTTATTCCATTTATGTGAAATTTTATGAAAACACAAATCTATGGATATTCAAAGCAGGTCAGTGGTTGTCTGGGGCTAGGAGTGCAATCAGGAATTGGTTTAAAAGCACAGGAAATGTTTTCATGGCAGTGAAATGTAATACTATGCTGCAGTCTGGCTGGGCACAAAATAACCGAGCCGCCACACAGCCTTGTAGGTTCAAAACAGGAACTCCTTTATTCTCCACACTCCCGCAAATGCCATGCATTCGGCCTCATCCCTGGACACACCACACACCAACCGGAAATCCCTCCTCCTGCACTTCCCCAACCAATGGGAACTCTCTGGGAATCCCTGGGTGAACTCCAAAGTGGAAGGCCGAGGCAGACAGCAGGGAATACACAGCTTAACATAACCATTATCATCTCAATGGCTTGCTGGCGTCACCTCTCAACCACTCCATTCTGGCAAAAATGCCATGCGTCATTCCGACTTGGCTATGGCTCTCAGCAATACTAGGTTGTGGTGGTAGGTATACCATTGTAAAATTATTAAAAAAATTTTTCCTTGCATGCTCACAATAAGTGAATTTTATGGCATGTATACTATATCTTAGGAATTTTTTTATAAGTTTGCTTTAGTTATACATACTATTAGGGTTCATTTGGACATAATTAGACAGCATGGAATACAGTTTGCTCTAATTCAGTCCCCATTACTTCCTCTTTCCTTCCTCTCCTTCTTCCCCCTGTTCCCTTTTATGTATTCTACTGATCTTTTTTCTATTTATTTATAGTTTGTTTTTAAAAATTAGTGTCTTATGGGTATACATAAAGGTGAGATTCACATTCATTTATGTACATAGGGAAGATCAGTCGATTCATTCCACAGTTCTTCCCTTTTCCCATTCCTCATCCCTTCCTCCCAGTCCCCTTCCTCTCCTCCACTGATCTCTCTTCTGTTTTCACAAATTCCTACCCCTATTTTTTTCTATTTCCTTCCCTTACTTTGGTCTAGCTTTCACATATCAGAGAAAACATTTGACCTTTGACTTTCTGGGTCTGTCTTATTTCACTTAGAATGATATTCTCCAGTTTCATCCATTCACTGGCAAATGCCATAATTTCATTCTTCTTTTCAGCTGAGTAATACTCCTTTGTATACATCTACCACCTTTTCTTTGTCTGTTCATCTGTTGAAGATGCATTGGTTGGTTCCATAGCTTGGCTATTGTGAATTCTGCCTCTATAAGCATTGATGTGGCTGTATCCCTATAGTATGCTGATTTTAGATCTTTGGGATATGTACCAAGGAGTAGGATAGCTGCATCATATATGATCAATAAATATATGAAAAAATATTCAACATTTCTAACAATCAGGAAAGTGCAAATCAAAATTACATTAAGATTTTGTCTCTTCAGTCAGAATGGTAGTTATTAACAAAATGAATACTAAAAAATGCTGGAGAGAATGTGGGGAAAAAGATACACTCATGTTGACAGGGACTGTAAATTAGTGCAACCACTCTAGAAAGCAGTGTGCAGATTCCTTAAAAATATTTTTTTAACAAAAAGGAGCATAGAGTTGGATTTTCAAAAGTAAAACAATTCATCTTTTAAGTGACTGTTTTCTCTTCCCTGTTTCTTTCTTTCTATAATTCACACCTTCTCCTTAATATCATGTCTCCCCAAATCTGGGACATAAGAACTTTTCTCAGACTTAATTTTGGGAAATATATAGGCTAAGACAGCCTTTTAAAAATCAGTTTTATTGAGGAATATTTTTAAGGTATGTAATCTGATGAGTCTTAATTTATAGTTAAGCAATTTAATCAGAATCAAGAAAATTAATAATAATTCTATCACTCCAGAAAATTTCCATGTTCCTCTTTGTTGTTAACTCCCCTTCCTCCACCCCAGTTCCTGGAAACCATGTCTCTTTTCTTGTTCCTTGTAGTTTTGCCCTTTTCAGGATGACCTATAAAAACTATCACATGACAGTCAGGCTTTGGTATCAGTTTAGCAGGTTGGTGCATGTACCTGTCCTTTTTATTGATTGATAGTATTCCATGGTATGGGTGTATCATAATTTATTTAACACTTACCAGCTGAATATTTATGTTTCTTCAATTTTGAAATGTAGAAATGTCACTAACGTAACCGTTTGGGAATTTTTTTAAGGGGAAGTCATAGATTTTTATTTATTTTTTGGTGAAAACCTAGAAATAGAATGACTCGATCATATAGGGTGTATACTTAGAGCTTTAAGAAACTTCGAAACTGTTTTCCAAGTTGTATTTGCAATGCCTTAGAGTTGGAGTTGCTTCATATACTCATCTACACTCAGTGCAGTTTGTCTTTTTAATTTTAATCATTTTATTGTATATACATTGGTATCTCATTGTGGTTTTAGTTAGCATTGCCTTAATCAAAAATTATTTGAAAAATCATTCTATGTGCTAATGTTTAATTCATGTATCTTCCTTTGTAAAGTCTCTTTTTCAAATCATTTGCCACTTAAAAAATGTCCTTTCCCCCCTTCTTATTAAGTTGAAGAATTCTTTATATATGTTGAATATAATCCTTTCATCATATATGTTTTCCAACATATATATTACCTCCAATATATATTCTTCCAGGCAGTCTTGCCTTTGCCTTTTCATTTTGTAACAGTCCTTTGAAGAACAAAGGTTGTTAAATTTGATGAAGACCCATTTGTTGATTTTTTTTTCTTAAAGTTTATAGCTTCTATTTTTTAAAGAAAACTTTTAACTCAGGATTACTTAGATCCCATACTAAACTTTCTTCTCGAAGATTTATGGTATTATATTCTCAGCTTTTACATTCAAGTCTGTAATACTTATTGGGTTGCTTTTCCAAGTTGTGTTCTGCAAGTTCCTATGCTGTAGTTTTTTTATCGACTTGTGTAATTTCTTTACAAAGTAGGCTAATCAGTGGTTTGCTAAGATTTGAGGTGAACCTGAAGATCTCCAAGTCTTTTCTATGTAACTCATTTCCTTCTGACACTGTGTCTTATTGATTCTAGATGGCTTTGTCTCCTGAAATTCTCCACTCCATTTCCCTAACTCAGTGATAAGGACCTGTTTGGCTTTCCTCTCCCTAAGCTACAGCTTGTAAACTTTCTCTAGCCTGCAGTAAGTGGGGCGACTATAGGCACACCCAATTTTTCTTTGCTCAATGATCACAGTCCTATGCTATTTATTGACTAAATGCCTGAGACTAGTTTCCAATATTTTTCCCAGTGTTTTTAGTTCTGTAAGATTGGAGGATAAATCCAGTGATGAAAATGTAAAGTTTCCAAGTAAAGTTCTTATGCTTAAAAATATCAATAATTAGTGCCTGACAAATATGAATGGGGCAAGAAATATGAGAAAATATGATGGAAATGGTGGGAACTTGCTTATTGTAATAAAAAATAGAGTTTTGGCAAGAGAGAAATGGATGAGAAATGTTCAAAAACCACTTCAAGAAGTCTCTGAAACTTTAGGGTTAATGATGAATGAGGTAGATGGAAAAATTTTAGCTTTTTTAGCAAAAGGCTTTAAAACTGCAAAGCATAATGGCAAACAAAAGGATATCCATGCATGAAAGATATGAGCAGAGCAGTAGAATTGGATTGAAGAAAATATAGCTATATACATTCATCAAATCTCAAAGCATTCTGGTGTGGCATTGACAGAGAAGAGACACTGGTTCTACCTGGCATCTTAAGTAGACTCATCTGGCAGTGGTATGGAGATGAAGTCAGAGATTTAAAATGAAGGATGCAAACTAAGACGTGGTTGCAGCAATTCAGGCATATATTTTTAGTGTGTGGCTGTCTAACAAAATCTACAAGAAAATTTGAGACTTTTTGGAATTTCAGACATTTTCAAAAGGATGAGATGAAATGCTTGGGTGACTGATGGAATGCAGTAGATGAAGAAATGTTACAGAACTGGTGTGCAAAGTATGTTGGGGGAGCATTTAATTTCAAATTTTGTGTCTCCTTAACTTTATTCTGAGAGTGTTTTATAATAGCCAAGTTAGTGTAAACTAAAAAAAAAGAATCCTGTTTATAACAAATCACATTATCATAGCATATGACATTTCACTAAAATATGTATTTTCTTTCTGAGACACATACATTTTTGCCAAGAATGTATTAAAATGCATCTTTAAAGATTAGGGGAAAGTTAAACTGAAAATGAATGAATAATTTCAGCTTCCTCTTTTTTATTATTATTTTTATTTAGATATGACAGCAGAATGTATTACAATTTGTATTACACATATAGAGCACAAGTTTCACTGATTTTTGTGTTAATTTTATATAACTGAGAAAAATTTCTAGTTTGTACAACAGGGAATCATAAAAGAAGACTAATTCAAACTTCCAAGGAGGAGGGATGTGAAAACATAAAGAACCATAAACCAAGGATGGCATTTTCCTGCAAATCTCCACTCCTGTTCACAGAGTCACAAGAACTGCTGGCAACTGAAATATACCCTTGAGCTCTGAGGGTGGCACCACTGGGTTACATAACAGTGGTGTTTTTCTCAAAAGAATATTAAACGGGCTGGGGATGTGGCTCAAGTGGTAGCGCGCTCGCCCGGCATGTGTGCGGCCCGGGTTCGATCCTCAGCACCACATACCAACAAAGATGTTGTGTCCGCCGAGAACTAAAAAAAAATAAATATTAAAAATTCTCTCTCTCTCTCTCTCTCTCTCTCTCTCTCTCTCTCTCTCTCTCCTCTCTCACTCTCTCTTTAAAAAAAAAGAATATTAAAGTTAATGAAAATAAGATTCAAATTTGGTTTTATTTGCAAAAAAAAAAAAGTCAAAGAAGAAGGAAGTGAGTTGAGATGAGTTTTAACAGTTATTCCAGTTTATGGGCCAAAGATTGTTCTTCATGGAGAAGTCAGGCTTGGTGCCTTCCTGTTGAGCTGTAAGGCTAAGGCAGGCCTCATGGATCTTCAATGTATAATGATACCTTTGTCCATTTTCTTTTCAAATCTGAATTTTCCTTTCCTTGACATCTTATTTATTCATCCTTCTGGGGAGTCTTTCAAAGAAGAAAACTCACCCAGAGGAAATATTCGAGCCAAGTCTAATTGACTAAACTTTCCTATGGCTCAGTGCTGAGACACAAACCTTTTAAGGTTTTGCCATTTGGCAGGAGTTTTAATGACAGGCTTCCAGGATCAAAGCAAACCCTTTAACTTCGTTTCACAGTAAATTTATTGGTAACTATTGACATGTAAAATGCTCCCCAAGGAAGAAAGAGAAATCTGAAATTAGTTGAATATTACCAAGTGTCCTAAGTGGAGGACTATTCAGAATGTTCCCATTAATCTATAAAGAAAACATAAGATCCAAAGAGAGATGGGACACATGCAATTGTTTTGCTACGAAATCTTGAGGAATAAGAACTTTCAAATCTCACAGTTGGTATGCAAATATAATAGGACAAAATGTTTTTCAGTCCTTTATTTAAATACCAACATTTTACAATAAAAGGGAGCTACTGTGGGGGATGAAACAGCCTATAATAAATGTGTTTCCTTCCAAAAGTCATTATTCCCTTTTGCTTTCAAGAGAGATGACTTTGAATGAGAATAAAGGCAGTAAGTATAGAAGGCAAAGATTCTGTTTCTAGCCCCTATTTGATTTATCAGTCAAGATGCTATTTAATCAAATCAAATCTCTTCTTCCTTCTGGATATCAGGTCCTTAATCTGTACAGTGAGGCCACACATATTTCTTAGCTCTAAAAATGTAAGTGTTGCTTTCCTTCGAGTCGAAATTTCTATATAGGAAGAAGTAAAGTAAAAATTTTTATTACTGTATGACAGGGTTTGTCAAATTTAATGTATGTAGGAAGACATAGAAAACACACTTTGGGCTTTCATCCCAGAAATATTGATTAGGTAGGTTTGCAACAGTTTATTGGTCAATCTTCTAAATACTTAAGGTGATTCCTTAACATCTAAAGGTCATGTTAGCAATAGTAGATTTAGACAAAAATCCTTCTCCATTTCACATTTAGTGCAGTTACAAAGATATTTTCTTATCATATTGAGATTGCTGCTAAATTCCTAAGTTGAATCAAGAAGTGCCAAGTTCAAGAGAAACCAGAGTATGAATCTTGACATATCTCTACCACAGTTTTAGGGAATGGAAGAATCCTCCAGGCATTGGTTCTGCTATCTCTCACTGCCAAACTTATACAAAGAAGACCAGGAATACGAGACTCATTGGATCATCAGACTGTAGGGAAAGAAAGGGAAAATGAAGGGATGGTCCTTCACACTACCTAAACCATGTTAGTTTTCTACTACTGTCAATGCCTTGATCCTCTTCCCCATCTTTAAAGCTCTTAATGGTGCGTTGAGACCTTCTCACATCACAGAAATCTGACTCAGACTCTTTTGCACCCTCAGATAATCCAGGATAATCTCCTTATTTTAAAGTCAGTTGACCAGCAGTCTTAATTGCATCTATAAACTTAATCCCCTTTGCCATGACACATGACATAATTATGGAATTAAGATGCACACTTTTGTTGGGGGGGCATTCTATGTACCATGCACACCAAAAGAAGAGGATTTTAAAAGAATCACATTTTAAGTTTGGGGAGTCTATGAAAGGGGAGACTGGCTCTACCTTGACTAAAGATATACCTAATCATGATATACCATACCCTGAACCTAACTGAACAGTGGAAAAGAGATGAATGGGTGGCACAGATCAATGAGTTTCCCATGGGTCAGGGGACTTGAACATCTTTTTGGTGTACTGCTTAAGGGTATCTTTTTCGAGGATGTGGTTCTGAGGTGTATGAGCTACTTCTGGTAGCTATCTTGATTAAGGTTAGCATAACCCAGCACAAAGCCCTATCCTTGGGAGTTAGCCATGCAGAAATATCATCTTATAAAACACAGATATTTATTTTAGAGAAAAGCATGCTTGTCATATTTCAGGAAATGTAGACTTCAACTCTGATTTATTTTGTTCTCAGTTCATAATCTTATAGTTTTGGTTAATCACACTTGAACTCAGTAAGGTAATATCTGAATTTTTTCCTTATTATTGTTTCCCAATAGGATCTGACTTATAAATATTGCTAGAAAAATATCCAAGACTCAAAAATAAGGCTGAAAGGTGGAAACCATATTCTGCCAATGTGGTACAAATTATCTAGGAGAGTATCTAGGAGTATGACTTCATTTATTTCACTGTTTACAATTTATTAAAGTTTCCAGACCTAGTGGAGTTACTTGTGAACTTGCAAATTTTTGTGCAAGAGTGATATATATAATTTAGCTCTAATGCAACATATAATGTTAAACATAAATAGTCTAATTTGACATGAATCACTTTTTACTAGCACAACACAAAAATCATAACCTTACATAAATATCCACTTTCTAAAAATCTTTAAACCAGTTACATCTTATTGGTTCCTGCATTAATTAGTAAATCACATTAAAAATGCATTCTGTATTTTCATATAGTTATTATTTTACTTTTTCTGAAATTTGTGTTTAAATAATCCTGGATATAATTTATAGCCCTGTAATCACTACTAGGTTTAAAACAAAAAAGCCAAATCAAAACTGCAATGTCTCATTTTAATTTAAATCTCTTCACCTCGTTAATACTCCTCATACTAAAGTTTGTGAAACTTTAAGGGTGGGCTGGTTTTACTTCTCCTATATCCACCTTGAATGTTTTTTAAATTTTCAATAATGTTGGAAATTGAGATGCTCTATCTACAAAAATTACTCAAAATGGATCAAAGACCTGAATGCAAGAACCAAAAGAAGACTCTTATAAGAAAATATAAGCATAAATCATTACCTTGAATTAAGCAATTATTTCTTAGATAATCTAACACCAACAGCACAAGCATCAAAAAAGAGAATCATTTAGTTGCACTTGAATAAAATTTAAACATATTTTGCTACAAAGATAGCTTCAAGAATAGGAAGATTGTGCTTGTGTATGCACACACACACACACACACACACACTACTGCTCATATCTCCTAAACTCCACGTTCAGTGACACATTGGTTAGCTTGAAACTGGACATGGCAAAAAATGAAAAACAGATATCTTTCTTTTCTAGAGAACCTATGAATGGATATATGTAAATGCATGCATGTATTTCAGCATGTACTCCAATAGGACGAGTCTCGTTTTTATGAATGTGCTGACTATACCTCCTCTTGTGCCAGTTCTTTTCTAATGCTCCTTTCTGATTTAGTACCAAACATTGTTTCAAAATCATCTTTCTCCAGTGTGAGGGTCTCATAAGAGCATTCTACTATTTAATCTCTTTCCATTTTTCTATATCACCTTCAAGATAAATTTCAAATTCTGTCAGATCTCATCAGAACCCTGCCCCTCCTCAAAGTCTTTTTCACTGACTTTGAACTACTACCTGGAGGACATTAGGTTCTTCCCTGCTTCTGGGCCCATAGACCTGCTTATCCCTCTTCTTTGTGTGCTTTATTTTTCCTTTTCCTGAAGTTTACTAAGCTAAGACGCTGTTTCTGTGAAGACTTCTCTTTCATCTCTCCTTTACTATGCCTTTACTTGTGCCCAGGCCTGTGGAGAAAGAAACTCACTCTACTTCCTTTTAATCTTATGATTCTATATTAACTTCCCGACCTCACATTGCAATCGACTCCCCATTATCCAGCATTAGCTCTTACCTGTGTATACCCAGCATCTACCACGTTTGTTTTAAGCACTATAGGTGCTCACATGTGATTTTGGAATGTGATGAATTTTGAGAATAAAAATCTACTTTAGAAAAATGACTTACTGTATTGAAGAGAGATTACAAAAATGTTTGAAAGTGTTTAAAGATTCTTCATGGTTGAATTGTATAGCATTTAGTGGAAAGGGATTAAAAGGGCCAATGTGAAGGGCTTTAGTGGAGAATTGACAATAAGAGTGACTATTTACATTTGAATAACCTTGGATTTGAGTACTTGTATTTGTGATGAGATACTAAAGGAAAATGAATTCCAATTAAGATAACAAATCTTCACTGTCACAGGCTTAACAAAAAACAGTCTAGAGATTTCTTTTTAAATATTAACTTCACAGAAGTTGGTTATGACATCAGAACATTTAAACTTCAAGTACAAATTTACTCAAAAGACTGTCATTTTAATCCAATTTTAGGCTTCAAGTAGGGTAGGCAGTATAAATTAAAATTCCTCGATAGCTATAAAAATTCAGTAATGGTTTAACATTAAATACTTTAGAGACAGAAATATATAGATAATACATTCACTACTTTATCAAGTCATATTTTGAAATGTATTCATTCTTTCTAAAATATTAAATATTGTTACACATGGTGCCAAGTGCCAGTGAATACAAAAAAGACTAGACTGCTGTTTTGCCTTAATGGAGAGAACACTTTGGTGTTCTTCCCTGCTTCTGGGCCCATAGACCTGCTTAAGAAAGTTATTATTATTTCTTAAGGAAGTGTCCTTTAATGACAATGATGATGAAGAAGAAGACTTGATAACACTGGGGGCTATATGATGATAGTTATACCCATTGAATAAATATGTTATTTCAAGTAATTTGCATTTTAAATCCCTTCAACAATTCTTCAAGGAAAATATTTTTGATCTTCATTTTATAGATGCCAAATCTGAGGCTTAGTGAGATAGATAGAAACTGCAGAACTTTGTCTCAATTAGTAAATAGTCGATTTTGATTTCTAGTAAAACCTGACCACGTTTAGAGCCCATTTTTCCCATCATGTTCTAGAATTTTAGACAGAAAAATCAGATGTATTTTAGTCCTTGCTCCACTTCCTATTAGATTAGAGAACTTAAGCCTGTGCTGAATAGTACATTCTTGTGGAAATTTCCCTGTTGTTTTATGTAGTACTTATAGTTCTATGACAACTGATATGAAATTTGTATAGTCATCAGAATTGAAATTCAGGCAGTAGAAGGCACTTCTCTTTAACTTCTGATAAATTTGTGTTTGTCAGCTTTCCATTGCTATGACAAACACCTGACAAAACCAACTTATGAAGAGCAAAGGTTTATTGTAGCTTGCGGTTTCAGAGGTTTCATTCCATGGTTTCCTGTCTTTGTTGCTTTAGGCTTGTGGCAAGGCAGTTCCTTATGGTGGGAGCATGTAGTGGAAAAGGCCTGTTTACCCCATGGCAGCTGGGAAGCAAAAAAAGAGAAGAATTGGCTGGGGTCCCAATATCAACTTTAATGGCCTCCAATAACCTAACTTTCTCCAACTATGCCCCACCTCTTAAAGGTTTCACTACCTTGCAATAATGCCATGGCTTGGAACCAAGGTAACATATGGACTTTGAGGGAGATTCCAGATCTAAACTATAGCCTCAATATTAAGTGTTCATGGTTCTTTGAGGGAATTATTTTTTGGAATTCTCTTGCCAAAGAGGAATTCCTTAACCATTCTAAATAACATCAAAACAACATATCTGAAATTCTTTGAAAATGAGAAAAATCCAATAATCCAAGGCTTTCTGAAAAAGTCTGGAGAGCAATGGGATTCATAGGTGCATTGTATTTAAAAACAAAATACAGGAATTAAGTGCAGAATCCCTTGCTTTCTCAAGGGAAAATTCAAAATTCAAATCCTAAAGCAGAAAGCCTTTGTAAATCAGCAGAAAGAAAATAAAAAAGACAATCAGAAGGGAATGTTCTTTACTGATCTAGTCTGTATCCAGATTTATCTCCATTATTCTGTCTTCTTTAGACACAGGCATTTTTACTTTCCTTGGCTGCTTCCTACAATTCTGGCCTTGTAGGTATTTAGAAACAGATGAATAAAAAAGACCTTAAGCATTCAAATGAGTGGTCAGCATTGTGTCTGCCATTAAAGTTAAAGTCCATTATGCAAACTACTTTATGATATATCATAAATTAGTGTTATTTGTTTTGTTTATCAGACAATCGTCTCATTTGGATTTAACTGCAAACTTGGTATTTTGGACAACAACTCCAATCTAAGCTCAGACGTTTTGCCATTAGCTGAGCTTCTTTGGATCTGTTTCTTGTCTTTATAAACAATCAGAGATGTGGGTATACAGAATTTTGGAATTCCTTCTCTTTCTTTCCTTTGATTGCTCCATTCTCCTCTGTGATCATGATTTCTCTAGTTTTCCATGGCACCGTTACCAACTCACATGTTGTGCCTACAGCAGTTGGTCTGAGGCAGAAAGCCAAGAAAATGGGAATTTCAACGTATTCAATGCTCCTTTCCCAAAACAATACCTTCAGATTGCTGATTTTTGTATAAGTTACATATTTTGTAATTGTTTTATGAAGAGAAATTATTTGGAATGCTTTTACTCCATTCTTGACAGAAGTGGAAACATATTTTTAAAATTTTTGACTTGTTGTTAAAATGCTTATGTTATACTGAAGGCACAGATTAAGTATATTTATTGTATAAAATTTATCCCTGGATAGCATAACATAGCATTTGCAGTCCCAGAAAAATAAGCACATTTGAAATTCTTTCTCTTTCATAAAAATCAAGCATCAAAGATATCTTTTAGTTTTAACATTATCTTTCCATATGCCACCATGTTATTGCCATTGTATCTATGTGATATAAAGATTTTCATGAATTTTTTCTCATATTGTTGTACAGTAGTATAGAGTCTGCTTTATTTGAAAGATGTTTTTATAAAATCACTCATATTAGTTACATTTTTATAAATTTTACATATCCTGGAATTTAAATAGACTTCTGTAATACTTGGGTAGAAATGCTTTGGTCAATGAAATTTGCATGGAGTGTTATGTATCTAGCATCTCAAGTAAAATACAAAACAAATAATTTTTTTCCTTGAAAATAAATCTGGCAAATATCATAAACTGAGGCTTGTTGGAAGTATCAGTATGTTCATTTAATTATGTTAAAAGAAATCATCAATTTTCTCTTAATACTTTTATTCTTAGCATTTATTGAGTCTTCAAATAGTATTTGCTGAAAACATAGTATTAACGTTATGTCTATTTTTCAATTTATGATTTCACCCAATTTTAATATATTATCAAGAACAAGTGTTTCCTCAGTAGTATTCAGCTTCTTGTTTTAACAAGACATTTAAAATGTATAATAAGTTTGGTAAAATTCTGAATTATCACATTATATTAAACACTTCTGGGGAAATTTTATATTCTAGATGCTTACATTTTAAATAGTTTGCTAATCTGACTGCTTTGTATTATCATTAGTTAGAAGTTAAGTAGGGCACTCTGACTTCAATACTTGGAAAATTATTAACTTTACTTGATAACTGCAACAAAACTCTTAGAAGCCACCTTAATTGGAAATAAAATCTATTCTTAAGTGAATCTTTTTAGTTGATTTAAAAGTAACAGATTTTCTGGATGAATAGGATTCTTTTTTCCTAGTTTGATAATTGTTCTATAAAACTTTCTCCCTTTATTTTAGAAAAAGCTATAAAATATACTTTAATGGAAGAATCTTTAGAACTGTCTTCATTTTCTCAAGTATAATAGAAAATTACATGGGTATAACTTTAGAAATTGAACATACTGTTAGATTTATCTAGAAGAAACTGTTTATGTGGTTTACCCTGACTTGGCAACATATTTTTTCAAACATGTCTTGAATTCCACAGTTTTTGATATAATTGAATATTTTGGGGAATCTAGGAAATTGAAAAGGTTAAGCATTTCATACAATTTTAGGGATTTTTCTTGAAGAAATCAGTAAAGGCAATAATATTAAAGTCAAGTACATATCAGTTGCCAAATAGGATTGTGATTTTTGTAAGATTAAATGAAGCTACTGTAGTTGAATATTATTTATTACACAAAATTTTGCTATTCCAAATGAAGGAAATGAAATGTAGGTGAAATTTAAATCTGAGGAAAATTTTCACATAAATTGAAAAGCAAGGAACTTATTTGAGTTTGGGGTTTAACTTCATTAGTAATACAATTTCTTTTTTGAAGATGTGATTACCCATAAATTTGAAGTGACTATTACCCATAAGTTTGATATTAGATACTCAGGATCTCATAATGAAGCAGATAGCATAATAAATAAATGACATTGGGAATAATTTAATGAAGTAACTATTTTGCAGAGGTATTGGAAGTGGAAGAATCTGTTGTCAAAATTTGGTAAAAGCTTTGATCATAGAAGCGCTATCATATGCCAGCAGGGCCATTTAAACTGGTCCTGGTAGAGAGGGAGAAGGAGGGAACTGTAATCCCTTCTCCATCTTTTGTCTGTTTCTTCCAGGCTGAAGTCAATCAGAAACCCAGAGGTACAGGTGGTTGAGGTTGCCCTTGTAAAGCAGATTAGCAAAAGGCAAATAAAAGATGAAGAGCGAGAGGGGAATAGTGCACTTGGGTTAATTATGCTAAAATGAATATATGCTGGACTTTTAAAATATGTCAGTTAACTAATATTTTCATGTGACAAAATTAAGATCATTATGGCCAAAGCATAGAGTGAAAATGTCATGCAATCCATAAAAGAAAAAGAGTTCTTTCTGTAGAAGGGACAGAATAACTGGATCACTTGTATTCTACTGTTATTTTACACAGTAAAATCAGTAGGTTGGGTAGATTAGAAGGTTTGCGTTCTATTTGGGCTCTATACTTACTAAACATGTAATGGTTGGTACTTAATGAAACCACTCTGAGACTCAGTTTCTAAGGGGTAAAATGGTGATAAATGGTTTGGGAGGGTTAATATGGCACTCCATTAATTTAAGTTAAGGTATATAAGAATCTCTCAGTAAATGTTATGTATTCTTAAAGATTGTTGTTATTGATAATTGTTATGATTTTTCTACCTTCAATCTTAAGACTCTATATTTTGAAATAAGCTGGTTGCTGAATCAAAAAATATCAGTTGGCTTCTGATTTAAAATGGTCTAGCAAGGTGTGGAATCCTGCCGGGTTTTTATGGGTCACTGTGGAGAGTTGGTGCTATTTTCAAACTGTAGGTATGCTGTATTCAAGATTCATAATTTTATGTTTTGGAAATGCTCCTATCTTTTAAATTATAAACTGCCTTAAGAATTTTTTTCCAAATTTATAATGATTGATAGGAATAAAAATAACTTTTCACTAATTGGCATTGAGGTTGGTGAGTCTCTATCCTGGTTCTAAGTGTGTCGTTGTTTAAAAAATATTTCAAATATTTTAAAATAATTATGGAGAGTTTAGAAGTTGCAAAGATATTATAAAGATTTCCTGTATATTCTTTACCCCGTTTCCCCTAATGTAAAGTATGTCACACAACTGTGCTGCATTTGCCAAAAGTAAAAAATTAACATTGGTACACTTCTGTTAAATACAGACTATACTTGGGCTTTTTCATTTTTTTTTTCTGATAATGTCCCTTATATTGCAGGATCCAATTCAATATGCCACACTACATGTACGGCAGAGATATTTTTGTTTTATCTTTTCACTGTATATGTTTGTATTTTGGGAAAATATATACAACTATGAAAGCAGGGGAAAAGAAATATACCCTATCATATAGCTCTTGTTCTTAATTATATTTATGTGGTGAATTACATTTATTAATTTATGTATGTTGAGCCAACTTTGCATCCCCAGGATGAAGCCTACTTGGTTATATTGTATTATCTTATTAATACGTTTTTTTAATGCAGTTTGCTAATATTTTATTCAGGATTTTTTGCATCTTTGTTTATAAGCTAGATTTGTCTGTATTTTCTTTCTGAGATGGGTTTTTATCTGATTTTTATATCAGAAGTTTACTGGCTTCATAGAATGTATTTGGGACGGTTCTTTCCCTTTCAATTTCATGGACTAATTTGAGATAGACTGAATTCCAGTCTTTAAAGGTCTGGAAGAACTCAGCTGAGACTCCACCTAGTTCTGGCCTTTTATTTGCTGGTAGGTTTTTTTTTTTTTTTTTTTTTTTTTAGACAGGGATTGAATCCAGGGGCACTGAACCAAATCCCCAGCCATTTTTATATTTTTATTTTGAGATAGTGTCTTACTGGTAAGCTTTTAATTGCTGTTTCAATATCATTTTTTGACATTGGTCTGCTTAGGTTTTCTTTATCTTCCTGGTTCAATTTGGATAGGTAACATGTGCCTAGAAATTTGTCAATGTCTTCTAGATTTTGCAGTTTATTGGAGTATAATTTTCCAAAATTGTTTCCAGTGATCCTCTAAATTTCAGAAGTGTCAGTGGCGATATCTCCTTGTTTTATTTCTAATTTTGTTGATTTGGGTCTTCTCTCTCTTACTTTTGGTTAGTTTGGTTAGGAACATATTAATCTTGTTTATCTTCTCAAAGAACCAACTCTGTTGCATTGATCCTGTGTATTATTTTTTGTTCTGAATTTCATTTATTTTGGCCTCTGATTTTTCCTGGCTTTTACTAATATGGGGGTTAGTTTGCTCTTCTTTTTCTGAGGATTTGAAGTGGAGTAGAGGCTTATTTCTTTGTAATTTCTCTCTCTCTCTCTCTCTCTCTCTCTCTCTCTCTCTCTTTGTGATGGGCACTCAATGTAATAAATTTTCCTTTTAGTATTGTTTTCATATTTTCTCAGAGATTTTGATATGTTGTATCTTTCTTTTTATTTGTTTCTAAGAATTTGATTTCTTCTCTCATTTCTTCTTTCCTATATTCTTCATTTAAAAGAATATTTCTTAATTTCTATGTGTTTTTGTGGGTTCTAATAATTTTCTTGTTGATTCCTAGTGATTCTATTATGATCCAATAGAATTATATTGAAAAATTTTTTTTGGTATTTGCTGACTTATATTTTGACCTAAAAAAATTATCTATTTTGAAAAAAAAAATCCATCCATGCACTGCTTAGAAGAAGGTGTTATGGGTCAGGCTATGTGGGCAATGAGCAAACAGACTCCATTTTACCCTGAGACTCCATATCATGTAAGAATTGTTTCTCCCATGGGAAAGTCCCACCTCTGTACCATTAATCTTGCTAAGAAATAAAGGTCTTATTTTCACTGAGGTGGTCAAAACTGTTGATAGGGATAGATATTCATTCTTGGTATTTGTTTTTGGCTTTGTAACTCCTGGTCAAGGATTGGGGGATGTTAAGCCTGACATCTTTGTATTCCTTTCTCAGCTGCCAGCCTTTGTGGCTGGTTGTAGTAGATCTCAACTTCTTGTCTCCTGGTATACAAGGGGGTAGCACAGTTTGGGTGTTGACATATTGTGTGTTTATGTGGTGGGGTGTTACAGATGTTTAAATTAGAAATTCCACTAATTGGGGTTTAGACTAGATCGAACTTTGGAACTCTGTGTATGGGTCTTTGAGAATTCCTCTCTACCCACTATTGGAGAGGGATGTCAGTCTCTGTAGTATGTCTGCATCTCTAGAGTCTCTGGTAAAATTCACTTTTAGGGACTAGGGACAAAACCTCCACAGTTTTCACCTTCCCTGCTGTGAATATGAAATACTGGGTAACTACCTTTGATTACATATGCTCCTGTGTGTCTGCTGCAGTGCCAGCCACCATGGGCACTTTCTCCCTTGAGATCCAGAGCCTGAGTGGTTCAGACAAACTTCACTTTCAGCCTTTGTCAGTCTCTCTGGTTTAGCACCTTCTGGAAATTTTTGGTCAGCTGCAGGGGGTCTTGATCTTCTGGGGGATGGAATAGGTGTGCCTTTTGCTGGCAGTGGGAGTGCTGCAGGGCCACTTGAATAGGATCAGAGTAGCAATCACTTTCTCTGGTAGCACAAGTGTTTTCCAGGCCTCAGGAATTCAGCAGACAGCTATTTTCTCCAATAGCCTGAGCACAATGGATGGCCACCTTCTCTGAAAGGGTTAACCTGTGCTTACCCCCATGGAGGGGAACACTGGAGAGTAGTGGTGGCTTTCCCCAGAAACCTGATAGTCATTTTTTTTGTGTGTGCTTAAATTGCTTCCCTTCCGTGAGAGTTATTTTTGGATTTGCTTTCACTGATCCTCTTCCCTTACTGGTGCTGCATTTATTAAAATCAGCCTTCCTCTCTAACCCACAGGTTACCCCAAGTCAATTCTTCTTTATATTTTTATTTTTCTATCTGCCCACCTCACCTCTACTTTGTCTGTGTTGCCCCTTCCCCTTCACTCCCATGCTGATATATTATTTCTTATGTTTGGTGTTTCTGACTTCTGCAACTCTACAGTTTCTTTTTATAGTTCAATATTACCTTTCAGTGAGTTCAGCCAGTGACCCACTCACTGAGAAGCCATCTTCCAGCTTTGTAAGTCCAGCATTGAGGAGCTGCAGTGAGGTGCTTCATTCCTCTAATCTCCTATCTTCTATCCCCATTGCTAATAGTTCTGTCTAGTTTTAACAATCCAAACACTATTATTTCATTGTAGTAAAAATTTCAAATTTAATAACAGTGTGATGTTAAAGAAAAAAGCACTGTCTGAAACAAAGGAAAAATTAAAAATGAGACATTGTTATAATGCAAAGGCAATTGAGAACAAATTCATGAGCTCTGTTAGTGTCATATTTAATTTTTATTTCAGTGATCTAAACCTGGGAGCATAAAGCATGGTGTTAGAAAGGTGTTTAGAAATTTCTAGTCCATCCGCAGTTCACAGAAAAGGAAGCACAAGGCCAGAAGCAGAGGGGTAAGAGGCAAGCCTAGGGCTTTGACCTTCAAGTCCACTTCTGTGAAACAGGGTTGACAGCGAGAAAGCTTTCTGTGGAGGGAGCATCATTAGACAGAATTGGGTTCACTGTCTAATTCCTCCACCAAGAATTTAGACCTTCTTTTATTGCAAATATCTTAATTTGTGAAGTCGAGATAATATAACAATTCTCTCCCTTTTAGGAATGATAAAAGTTTTAAAGGGTAGGTATTATTGTGAAATGGATCATTTGTGTTAATCCCTTGTTGAAGTCTTATATTAATGCTATGTATACAGCAAATAGTTGTATTATAGTTAGGAGTCTGGATTCTGGTATACAAGAACCCTGGTTTCAAATCATTATTTCATTGTAGCTAAGTGATATGGGAAAATTTAATTACTTTAGGCCTTGATTTTTCTCATTTAAAAAAGGATAATCACAGAACCTATTTTATGTAACTCTGGGGTGCATTCTATGCGTGAATACCTGAAAAAGCAAGATCTCAATGGATATGCACATTCCATTATGTTACCATGGTTTCTGTTAATAAACACAAGGATGCAATGATGTTGACAAAAGTAAATGATCCAGTGGGCACAATGAAAGGTTTATACACAAAACCTTACACTGGACAGTTCTACATCTGATAGACATACAATGTCAACAATTATCTTTTAAAAATATCCTTGAGAATTTTAATTTTGGAGTAGGAAAATCAATATAATCAGAAATGCACTGATGAGCAGATATAGCAAGTTGTGAGTTCTAATTTTTATGTAATTCAAGTACTGAAGGTAATTTTTAAGTCCTTCAGATAATTATCAAGCATTCCGTTTAAAGGATACCTTTCTTTAGTACATTATGCACAAAGAAAAATGAGAATATTGGGAAAAGTGTACAAGAATGGATTCTGTCTCATATGCACTGTCAGAATGTCTTCACCAACCTGATACAAGGGCATCAGTTTTTTTTTTTGTTTTTTTTTTTTAGCAAGAACATAATGCTCCAGAAGTTGCACAGCTAAAGAGTGTGTGAGGGCAGATTATACTAAGTATTGAACAATACTGCCACATTAACCTGAAAGGCTTATTCTGGAACTTATAAAATAGTACAACATATGGTAATGGCATCACGAGACTTCATCTTTGATAATACTACTTGAGGTAGATAAAGTCTCTCTGTTTCTGTATTCTTATAAATTACCAAACTAATCGGTATAGAGGAAATGAGCCTTGCCTTTGGAAGTAATGCTGAGTGACAAAGGTGAAAATGATTGACAGACACAGGGATAGAATAGTATAACAGTATTAGAGAATGTTGATATTTGAGATGTATGCTTTTGCTCAGTGAATTGTTTGCTCTGAGGCACTACATAACTCATACTCTGTATTGTTAGTATGCTTACCTACCATTTAAAAAATACTACATATTAAGGCCAGTAACCTCAAACTCAGTATTTATTTTCTACCTAATTAAACATCACTTATAGATACAATTTCACAATTTTTAGGCGGAAGTGATCTTTAGGGTCCAAAATAACTTCTTACTCAATAATATTCCCCAAATAAATACAAAGGCCAGATATAAAAAAGAAATTAGAGAAATACACAGGAAAGCTGTTAGAAAGAAAATAGTCATTTATTATATCATAAAGGCACAATAGGCTATTTATTTATTTATTTATCCCATGTGTTGATTACCTACAATACATCACACATTTGTATGGGAAATAGTTCTATGTTAAGTGTGTAATTTTTAAAGATCAAGTATAAGGATTAGTTGGCTGTAATAATGATAGGATTGTATTTTCCATATTGAAAATCTATATTTATATTTCTAAAAACTCAATGACTTTTGTTTCTGTCACTAAGGCAGAGTAAATACCTAGAGCTATCCTCCAAATATAAACAACAAAATGCTGGATGGACACATTTTAAAAAGATCAAAAAATGGTAAAACTAGAAATAACTAGAGGATAGATAATTGAGTGAAAATGGAAGTAAAGAGACTTGGTCTGAGCAGGAAAGTATTTACAAAATTAATTGAATTTAATGCTCAATTTGTGTGAATTGAGGACGGTGGACACAGGGGTAGGTGGGGAGCCTAATGTGAAACTTTCTTCATAAAACTAAAGGCAACTAAAGGGAGCCTAGAGAACATAAAATAAGAGTATTTGTTTTAGAGGAACAGATCCAATAGAATGCATATACAACTGTAGGAGTGAATTTCTTATTTTGACGTACATGATCAGAGTCTGGATATTCCCAAAATGGCCCGCTGCAGGCTGTAAAGCTGGAAAAACCATGAGCCGTTCAATGCAAAAGGCTCAAAGTCTCAGACCAAGAAGGACTAATGATGCAGCCCCAGTGTTAAGCTGAAGGGTAAGAAGCTCCTTGGAGAGTTGCTGGTAAAGCCCATGTTCAAAGGCTGAAGAATATGGAATCTGGATGACCATCTACTAAGCCATGAAACATTATATAAGTCACAATAAAAATCTCTGCTCACAATGTAAGAACTCACTGAAAAAGATCTAGAATAAAGTTGATGTTGAGAAATTAAGAAAAACTTCTAACTAATGTTTACATAAATAAGAAGCCATAAATAAAATTCTAAAGTTGTGTAATTATACAGCAACAAAAAGAGAAACATGTTTTAAAAAATGAGTGGTATAGTCAGTCATACTTAGGAATTTATAAGCTATATTAATTTTCTATTGATGCTATTATGAATACCATGATTTTATTGGCTTAATGCAACCCAAATTTATTATCTTACTATTCTGTAGGTCAAAAACCCTGTATGGTCTCACTAAACTAAAATTAAGATGCTGTGCAGTCTTCTCATGCCAAACACTCTTTTGCCTCTCTTCTACTTGTAAGACCTGCTGTATTAAATTGAACCCTACCAGATAATCCAGGATAAACTCTCCATGTGAAGGTTGGCTGATTAATACTCTTAATTCCCACTGCAACCTTAATTCCCTTTTCCCTTGGGAGATGATGTGTTCATAGGTTCGGGGAATTAGGATATACACATCTTGGTAGAACCATTATTTTTTCTATTATTCAACCTTAAATACTTGTAGGAAAAAGAAAGCCTGAAAATAATGAGCTAAGCATTGAAGATTTTTTTTTAAAAAAATAGAAGCTTCATAAATGAACTAAAATAAATTAGCATGGGACTCATAAAATAAATATACAAGTCAACAAAATCCAAGGTTAGTTTAATTAATTTATAACATTAGTATATACACCAGCAAGATCGATTTTAAAAAAGAGAAAATGGTGGAAGTAAAAAGAAATAAATGTCAACAGACCAAGTCTTGCGGCTAAAGAAAAAAAAATCAAATTGGCTAAAAATACAAAATTCAGATAGTCATTGTCCATAAGAAATATATTTAAAACTTCAGGATATTAAAGCTAATATTAAAAAGAATAGAAAACAAAGGCAAGTCATAGACATAAAAAGCAGCATAGATATTTGAGTGAGAAAGACTATAACTGAAAATAATGTGAAAATTAGAAAAAAGATAACAAGAGTAGTATTATGGACTTTTATGCATACACATTTGGAAATTTAGATGAAATAGTAAACCAATGAAAATATAATTTACCAATACTGAGTCATAGTAAAAGAAAAACTCTATAGTTCTCAAATAAAGAATACAATTGCATCTGTAGTTAAAGGGGAATGAAGGGCAGGAAGGGAGGATAGGAATAGGAAAGACAGAATAAATCAGATACAACTTTCCTATGTTCATATATGAATACACAATCAGTGTAACTCCACATCAGGTACAACCACAAAAATGGGAAGTTATACTTATGCATGTATAATAAGTCAAAATACATTCTACTGTTATGTATAACTAAAATGAACAAATAAAAAATGTAAAAGTCACCCTATAAATATAATTTTACTAGAGATGGTTTTGTATTTAAATTCTCCAGTAATTCAAATAACAGTAATTTCAATCATTGACAAACTATTCCAAAGAATAAATAAGGAGATACCACTAACCAACATATTTTATAATTTTAGGAAAACTTAACCATAAAGAGCTGTCAAAGAAGAAAGAAAATTGTGAATCACAAACATTGGATGTGTCTGAGAAAAATCCTAAATAAAATACTAGCAAATGAAAACTAGTCACAAATAGAAAAGTAATATATCACTACTTTAAGATAATTTCTCATCCTAAAATAAAATACTAGCAAATGAAAACTAGTCACAAATAGAAAAGTAATATATCACTATTTTAAGATAATTTCTCTCAGCAAAGTTCATTTGCCATTAGAAAATTATCACATCTTTTTATAAAATTTAAAGAAATTAGAGAATGAATCATAATTTCAATATATTCAATATGATAAAATACAGTATGCATTTTTTTTGCAAATTAGTAAAATAAGGCAACTTTCTTAATCTTTTTAAAGATACTCTTTTAAAACCTACAGAAAACTGCCAGTGCGGTGGCGCATGCCTGTAATCCCAACCACTCGAGAGGCTGAGACAAGAGAATTTTGAGTTCAAAGCCAGCCTCAGCAATGGTGATGCTAAGCAATTCAGTGAGACCCTGTCTCTAAATAAAATACAAAATAGGACTTGAGATGTGGCTCAGTGGTTGAGTGACCCTGAGTTTAATCCCTGGTATTAAAAAAAAAGGAAAAAAAAACCTACATAAGATTTATTTTCTTCAAGATTTGTATAAGACAAATCTTATACAAATGTATATGTACATGTAAATAAATGTATGTTTGTATAAGGTGCTTGTTATCATCATTATTTTTAATAGCATCCTCTCCTAAATAGGAAGAAAAGAAAAAGAAATCAAAAGTACATGAATTGGAAGAGGAGATTCCTAACTTCATTATTTTAGATGATTATTAAGTAGAAAAATTCAAAAGGCACACATATAATGCATTATTTTGAATGAGGGTATGATTAAACTGATAAATGTAAAAATCAATACAATATTAATTGCATTTATATATCTTAGGAAAGTTACTAGTAAGAATAACAGTAAAAGAATATATACCAATTAAATTAAAAATAAATTATGATTAATCTAACAAATATGTGGAAGTCCTGTATGGGAAATTATAAAACTTTGTTGTTTTAAAACATCTACATTCTAGTATTATGTTAATGATAGGAAAACTTATAATAACTGTCTATTTATCGCAGTTTGACCTATTTAATAAATAACAAGAGTTCTTTGAAATTTGAGAGATGATTTTCAGCTTCATGTGGAAAAGCAAAGGTAAAAATAATCAATACATTCCTAAGAAAGAAGAATAATTTGAAGTTACTTGCCTTTATCTAATATCCAGAATTATTGCATGGTATAATAACTAAGTTGGTATGATATTGATGCATATATAAAATATTAATCATTGTCAGTGTGAGAGTTTAATGATGGACACATGTATGTATGAAATATTGATTTCCAAGAGTTGGTTTTTGAATGACTATATTGAAAAATCAGTTCAGATGGAATGAAGACAATTTCGAAAAATGATTAAAAACAGGATACCCTACACATCCCCACCAAAAAACCTAACAAAAAACCGACC
Organism: Spermophilus citellus; assembly: GCF_964194105.1. NCBI lineage: Eukaryota > Metazoa > Chordata > Mammalia > Rodentia > Sciuridae > Spermophilus > Spermophilus citellus. Next base: position 83,113,884 of record NC_138193.1, read on the forward strand.
AATCAAGGAACCAAACTCTGACTTTTTAGTGTTTGCCAATCTTTATATTATAAATATTTCCCCTATGGACAATTTTAAGTGACCAGTGTGCTGTTAACCAGCTCCCTACATTTTTGAAAATGCAATAATTGGCTCTTGAAAATCAGCAGGAGATGTCTGAAATATACCACAGATTAGAAAAGGTTTAGCTATGAAGGGGAAACTTGTAGAATACAACATAAAAACTTATATTTGTATTTAAAGATGGGAAGGATATCTTAAGACTAACAAGAACAATAAAAGATAGTTTTGGTTACATTAAAATGTGAGTATTCAGTTTATTGCCAAAAAACCCCATAAAAATGAAGGTAAACTTTATCAAAATATGTAAACAACAAAACATTTTTTTCAGATAATGTAGAGAACTCTTCAGTGAAAAATATGGGCAAAACGTGCAACTAAATAAAAAAAACCAAATGGTAATAACATCTACAAAGAATTCTGATATCATAAAATTCACAGAAATGCAAATAAAATCATAACAAGGTGATATTTTACTTAAACAAAGTGGAAAAATGAAAAGTCTGGCAATGTCAAATACTTAAAGAAAGATAAACAATGAAAACAAATAGTATTGTGAGTATAGATTTAAAGGATAATTTGAAAGCATTTAGTAAAATTACACCAACCTTCATGGGCCCTCAAGAAATACCCGGTTATATTTCAGAGGGTCTGTGCCATTATATTGGAAAATATTTATTTTCACCTCATCATTTTTTTAATCAGTGCATTATAGACATTAATTTCTAACTGAAATTTAGCATTTCCTTCAATTATGAATGAAGTGAAAGATTTATAATAGTACCACAGAAATTACAGATGTAGTCAAATTGCATTATGATTATAATATTCCCAAATAATTATGACAATAATTTCTTGGAAATTATGGTAGTAATTATGCTATTGCTATATTTCATTATTCAATGGGTTAATAAAGAAGAACATTTATCACTATAACACACATGTAAGGTTTTAAATATATTTTCAAAAATTGGTTTTATTTTAAATCTATGTATTTTATTTTACTTATTTAAATTGTTTAATTATTTTAACAATTATGACAATACATAACAGGTTTCTTTGAACTAACAAAAGGTTTATAATATAAAATATTTTAAAAATTCTTTTAAATGTACACAAGGAATTTGTGTAAGTATTCATAGTAATGTGGTTCATAAGAGCACAAACTGATAACAATTAAAATGCTTGTCAAGTGTGCAAAAGATAAATTTCATCATCTTATTTGTACAATAGAATACTATAGGGTAAAGAAAATAATTAGTTACTATTTTATTTTCTTTTTGCATTGAACCTGGAGCCTCACACATGCTAGGCAAGTAATTTACCACTGATCTAAATTCCCAGCCCTTTTGTTTTGTATCTGTGACAGGGCTAAGTTGCCCAACCTGGCCTCAAACTTGTTATCCTCCTGTCTTGGCCTCCTGAGTCTCTGGGATTACAGATGTGTACCACCACACCCAACTTATTTTATTTTTTATAATAAAAATGGGTATCTCTTGGGAACAACATATTCCAAGAGTAAGTTGAAGACCATGTAGTAAACATGTATTTAAATACCTTATGTATAAAAACATTTAAAACTTAAGAATAATTTGTTTAGGGACTCAAAAATGTGGTAAAACTACTATTAAAAGTAAGTGGGAGATAATTGTACATTTGGGCTGAAAGAAGAGGCATGTGTAGAACTCTCCAAAGGTGAAGGCAGCACTCCCTGTGAAATAGTACATAAAAAGTACAGATTGATCATTGCTTCATCATCATAAAATGATAATTATGATAAACCATAACTACTGATTTTGAATTTAGTCAACATTTAACAATAACAATGATTCTCATTTTGTATACCACTTTACGTGATTATGTGAAATTTATAAAAATTGAATTAATATATTCACAAAGGCATTGGAGTTTATGTTCCATATCCCTATATTACGTCCATGATATAGATAAAGTAGATGTTATGACCTATTAGATACATGAAGATGTTCCTTAACTTAGAGTTTCGTTACTAAAAATTTTTGGAAAATGAAGAAGAATGTGACTTGAAAGAGAATTTGGCAACTATGAGAAAAAAAATGATGCAATGAAGTCTAACGAGATGTTTTTATTTCTTTGAAAGGATAAATGTTTTAAGGACTGCTTTATGGCTTCCTTGTGCCTTACAAATATATAAATTATCTTACATAAAATGTTGAAGAGCTTTTAAAAACTGGGGTCAGATAAGTTCTTTCTAAAATGGTAGACCCACTTTTTATTTATAAATAAATGTTTACATTTCACTAACCATCTATTTTCTTAAATAAGATGACAGTCTCTAATTTCCTTGAATGATATGGAAAATCACCAAGGCAAGAGTCCAAATAAACCCTTGAGAATGAAAACAAGGCAAGACTAAACATGAATAAAGAATAAAAACTTTATTAGGGCAATATGGATGACAACTGAGCCCAAGGTAGCTCCGCTTAGGGATGTGATCATTTGGAATTTGGAATAATCATATTCCTTTGGACTTCTCAGATAGCTGAGTTTCTGATTGTCATATAAAGCAGAGAATCACAGAAAGGTTAAATACTATCCAAATGATAAAAATGTGAATTTTTCTTTTTGTTATAGATTATGTAATTAAAGAAACAAAAAACCAGATATCATTAATCATTTTTGAGAAACAATGCAAACAATGTTTTTGTCCCAGTGTTAATAAGTCAATGCTAGAAAAACAGAATATATTAGACTTAAAAGTTTGTTTTACTTTCTTAAAGTCAAAATGGCAGATCATAACACCTGAGATAGAGAGCTGCCTTGAGAAATCTAATAATCATTTACACTCTTCAGAATCTGGTGTATTCTCAAAAAATAATTTTAGCAGTAGCTATATTTTTTGTTATCTGAAGCAGATGTATGTCTAAACATAGTTGTTTGTTTCATGATATCAAAATTGTGATAAACATAATTATATAGTCAACCTTAATTTTCATATGTCCTAATTTTTGCTTTATTAGAATCATTTTGGTATTTTTATCCCTCAGTCAATGTGAATTCACACACACCTGTGATAAAAATGTTGTTCTTATTTGGTGTTTGAATATAAACAGAATAAAATACCTAATTCACTGGAAGGAAGATGTCTTTTTTCCCTAACAAAACTGTCAGACTTATAATTTGTACTAATTATCCATCTTAAAGAACACTTCAGGGATTTAGGTCATGGGTTTGTCTTTTAACTTTGAAATATTGAAATACTACCAAAGCTAATCTTGAGGTATGCTTTTTAAAAATAATATACTAGAAACTGCTCTTTTCCCCAAGCATCTACATTTTTAAGAAATTGTTATATACCTACCAAGTCTGTATATTGATTTTGTAATTGTGAAATAAGATGGAAACATTGTACAGAGGAGAATGCAATGAATGATAACCTAAGTCATTCTTAAAATCATGCATAATTCTATTTATTATATTTAATTCTATTTATTTTATTACATGTTGTTGTTGTATGTGTTGTCAAACCTATAAGGATTACTATTTAAAACCAAATAATGTTCTAGTTTTTGTTTAGAGACATAAGGCAAGAAGGCAGACAATATAGGTTGGCCTAAAGATTGTCCATATTATGAGAATTCAGATATGACTATGTTAATCTTAATGAAGATTGAATCCTTGATCATAGGTGAAAGAATTCAAAAGGCAACTTTGCTGAAATGAAAGAATTGGCCAGTTGGTCCTGAAGTTGAACATGAAATTACTCAAAGTAATGTGCCCTAATGGTTTGAATTCTGTACAATGCCTACAAATATAACATAATTTTTGTACATTATAGTGTCAGATCTGTGACTCCAGATCTGTACAGAATACATTAGGGTAATAACGTTTAAAACTCTTAAAATTGTCAAGTTTTACAAGGAATCCATGAACACAAAGAAAGCCCCCAGAAGAGTTCAAATACACTGGCTGACAGATCGACACAGTTGAGATAAAACACATGTTTATTGATTTCAAAAATAGCAGTGATTCTGTGAACTGTGATTCTGGCCTTTTTTTTTTACCACTTCTATTTTAAAGAAGTGTATAGCAATACTAGAGTGCAGGGATTTAGAAACCTGTCATTGGGAAAAACCAAACCAAATCAAACCCAAACCAAAAGACTTTGTGTTACCCAAAACAACACTGAAAGTCAACAATTCTTTAAATGAAACCATATTTGTTTGTTTTTTAACAGAGTGATAACAATTATATAATCTATTTAAAAAACTCAAATTTAGGTGTACATAATTATTAGGTCTACAAAGAAAAAAATTCTTGAACTTCAGGATTTAAAAATTCTGCTTTTCACTAAGTTTGTCTCAATTTAATCTGATTTTTCTTATAATTCTCCATCAGCATTTTCTAATGCTTATAGGATTAAAACTCTAAAGAAATGATGATTACTTGACTGATTCAGAAATCTACTCAATTATCTTCTAGATTTCATTTCTGGAGACTGCAGAGGAATAAACTATAGACTCAACATAGTCTAAACTTGTGATTCTCCAGCCTCAGCTTCCCAAGCTACTGGGACTACAGGTGAACTGCATCTGGCACATCATTGTCTTTTAAAGTATTATGAACCTTAAAGAGAAATATAACTGACATTTTAATCTGCGTCCATGCAAATTATGATTTTTATTCCAGTAAAAATAGAGGTTTCCATTTTAATATTGTAAGTGATACTCAAGAACACCTCCAATTTCATAACCTAAAATTCAACATTGGTCTTTCTTATTTATTACCAACATTTAAACATCTCTATAATATATGGAAAGCAAGAATGAAAACATTGAAATCAGAATCAATATTTGTAAAACAGAATTTGTAGGGCTATTTACTGAATTTCTCATGGAATTGTGCCTCTTCTATCACGATGTAATTTATGTTACTTTATATTTAACTTATTTATTTATATTATACTCTATTTATATTGTACTTTAAAAGGTATAATATTTATTTTTTGGAAAAGTGATTTGGTCTAATTTATTGAAACAGTTTCGATAGCCTTTGATTATATTTTCTTACCTTTTTACCCTTAATTATTATTATTTACAGTTTCAACTCATGTGGTTTAAAATTCAGGTAACCTATAAAGGAAATATAAGTTCTAACCACTGCATAAATAAAATGTTAATTGTAATTGGAAAGGAAACTGCTTACCTATCTCTTCAGGCTAGCCCATTATTTTTGTTTGCCAATGATCAATATATTCTACTATAACAATCATATACAAGTTTTGAGTTTTTCAGTCTCTATGGAAAAATAGATTTCTGTGCAAAGCTTATAATTTCACTTTATGAAAGAAATACTTCTTGTTCACTATTTCTATCTTATTTCATGTCCTATGGTCAATATATTTTCCTTCTCTCATCATTTCTTTAGGCTGCTGGAAACATAACTTCTTCATTCTTGCTGATGCTCTTACAGTATTTCATATGGAAGAAATTAATGTATTTTTCATTTAACTTTTTTTTCACTGTAGACCTCTAACAGAGGTCTTTATCCCTGGGAATAAAAATAACAAATCAAATGCAGGGTGTTCTTTGGAAAGCTGCCCCTTGATTGTCAAAGGCAATGAATAGTACATTTACATTCTGATACAGAGTTAGAGCCAAGGACCTCAGACTTGAAAACTTCAGAAACTGTAAAGATTAAAAAGCAAATTGGAAAAGGGAGAAGTTTGTCAAAACATATAGCAACCTACATTACAAATGTTACAATATTGCTGCAATGTTTTCTGTGGCAGCCATATTGGGAAAGGGAGATAAACCTCCCAAACCTAATCATATACTTTCCTTTTCTGACTGAAGAGGTAGTTAGAGATAGAGCTAGAAATTATAGAAATCGAAATACAGAAGTGATTTTGTGATTTCAAAAAAGATTACTTTGTGCAGTGAAAGATGAAATGTGTCATTTGTAATTGAAATTAAACTTACCTCATCACCTGTGACATAAAAGAATTCATTGAAAGGAAGTAACTGGTCCCACTAGAGTTCAAGGTACAATTCACCTTTTGAGGATCCTATAGAATACATTCAATCTTCAGGCAAATACCTTAAAGATATTGTTTTCAAAGGCTATCCCAATATGAGTATTTGGGAATGTCCTGTGGTATCTTGACTAAGGGGCATAAAATGATTTACTCTGATAACCCGAAATCCAGTTGCATCATAAGGCATTCACCTTAAGTGAAATTAAGTCATGGTGCAAAAAGAAAAAGAAACAATGAGTTAAACACCTTAATAGATTCAGCAAGCTCTTCACTTTAGACTGAATATGCCATGGAATTACGGTGGGATTGGAAATCCATCTTTCCTTCTGTTGATTTCAGTTTTGTCAAACTGTGAACATCTTGTCATCCTAAGCGGGCTCAAGTCCTTTAAGATACATAGTTTTGTATCAGATGGATTCTAAGTGCAACCCAATCCACTCATCTATTGTTTATTTGAAGAAGAAGAACAGCAAAACCTTGTCATACCCCACCCTGGAGAAGACATGGGTATGTCAGGCTTAACGAAAGATGTGAGTTTCCCATCTGTGCTTGTCAGGGGTCATTGTGACCATGCATGATATTCACCTCTCAGGTTAATTTTTGGAGCCTATTTCTCAGTGAATTTTTGTGCTGACATGTCACAGGACGATACAAGTCTTGAGAAATTCTCAAGATTTCTTTAAGAATCACAGAATAAAAGGCTACTGTGAAAGGAGACACCCTGTCAACTGGGAAGATGAATACCTTTTCTGCACTTTATTAATTAGTAACATCCTGATAGTATACACCAGAACCACCATGTGGCAGCACTGTATTTGAGAACTACTGTCACAATAGAGATATACCATCTTTTCTTTCTCCATGTTGGATTCAAACCTATTTTCAAAACTTCAAGCTTTTAGAAATTCTGGAAAGGAGAAAATTAATATTAACATGAATGTTCAGAGAAAATCATCAATAAGATGGTAACCTGAAGAATGGTGCTCATTTAAGTGACAATGGCAATATGTTAATGGAATTCTATGAAGAAATTATCTTATATCAATTCAGAATGTTAGAAATAATATTTTTACTTTAGAAATAGAATGTGTATGTCAAGATTATTTAAAACCTTTGAGAATTACAAAGGATTACAGAAACTGTTATTTGATTTTCAAAATGTTGACAATTCCAGTAAAATCATGGGCATTTGTAAGCCAACTACAAAATAATAACAAAATTGTGTTAAAATAAAAAGATTCAACCAAAAGGAATGAAAAGAGATATGAACACATGAGAATTCAAGGAACTTAATTGATTGGGTATGACAAATAAGAAGAGTCATATAATTTCAGAACTCTTGGCTATTATTTGAAAACTACATTATTTATAACTATTACTTAGAATCAGATGTCTTTGAGCATCATTGTTGGGGAACAGAGATTGAGACTGAATAACAGTTATTCTAAAAGTTTATTTTCAAGACTTATGTAAAAATTTCTTTTTTATTTTTCTTCACTCATACGACTATATTAACTTGTAAAGTGAAATGCCTGTACTCATATTCTATATACTGTAACATTATGTTCTACATCATCAGCGAGTGACAACAGCTAGCCATACACAGAGGACATCTCATGTCTGATGTTAATGATATTAATTGTTCAGACCAGAAAAGTACAGTTTATCTGTTGACAGTGGAAATCATAGACAAATCCAAGAACAGCAATGTAAAGAGAATCCTCTGCATACAGATTGGGCATTATAACTAATGCAACTAATTCTCACTAATGCAAAACCCCTGGTCCTCTGAACTGCTGCTCAAACAACTAGCCCTCTTAATACTAAGGTGAATAAGTAAGCTTCAGGGACAATGTTATCTCTTATATTTTGTCAGTGCACAATTCAATTTATAACTGAAAAAGTTCTGGACAACAATAAAATAAATGTAATATTACATTTTTTCAATGGATTTTTTTTTTTGCTTTACATCAGGTCATCGGGGATCATTAGAGGGCCATGTTTAGTACAGAGAACACAGAATTAAAGTCTAAGCAACTTAGTGCAATACTTAGAAGTTGATTGTGGCTGTGTCTTGTTTTTTTAATTTTATGAAAAATATAGCAGAAGTACCAAAATATTTTAAAAGATTTCTTTTATGAGATTTTATGGTTTTGTCTCATTTAAGGTGGAACAGTAAACACACAAATAATTTTTTAAAATAGCATTACATGTTTAAATCTATTGTTAACTTATGTTACCAAGCAAAGATATTACTTGATATTTATTGTAAGACTTTAAGCTTATTTTTGTGATAACTAGAGTAGTTACAATTCTATTCACCGTTATGGAAACTGCCTAAGATCATTTATGTGGTTATAGAATAGGCTAAAAATGGAGTATTTTTATTTCAGTAATCCAGATCATTAGTCTTTTAATATAAGCACATCCACTTAAAGTATTATTCAACTGATTACCTATAATTTCAAAACCTGTCAGGAAAAACTGGAGAAATGTATAAGTTATGCTTAGTGTCACTGGAATGAGTTTGCACTGAATTTGGAAACTGGGAAATGTGGTTGTGATAGTTCCAAATACGTAGTTGAAAATCTTCTTGGTCATCCTAAGAGACAATATTTGCACTCTATTGAATAGTAAGGAATTCTTTAAATTAGCTTTTTAAATTATGTATTTGATTGTTATAAAATGTAATGTGATTTTACTTTTAAATTTCATCTGCTCTTCAACTTAATTTTGCCGTCAGAGGAAAGAAAAGCATATAATTTATGTGCTATATCATTTTAATTTATAATGGATTTCCCTACAGAAATCTACAACATGGGGCTGCCTTTTTCTTTTTTTTTAATTATATAAGAGCAATAGGAACTTTTTAGGCAATTTAATGGTATTTATTTCCTCTGGAATTGATTTAAAACGTGATTATATTTTGTTACATCACCCAAAACACTGCAAAGATTCACTCAAGAGTCACCTTGTTATCTACTTCTTAACAAAAGGTAGGTCACATGGGTTTAAGATTAACTATAGTAAAAAATAACAGAAAATGTATTTTTTTTTAAAGAGAGAGTGAGAGAGGAGAGAGAGAGAGAGAGAGAAGAGAATTTTTAATATTTATTTTTAGTTCTCGGCGGACACAACATCTTTGTTGGTATGTGGTGCTGAGGATCGAACCCGGGCCGCACGCATGCCAGGCGAGCGCGCTACCGCTTGAGCCACATCCCCAGCCCCAGAAAATGTATTTTTTTAAATTAAATTAAAATGATACCAGACAATTCTAACTCTCCTTCAGATCTCAGTCTATGTTTCTCCTCAAAGGAGCTGTCTTGGAATGCCCTTGTGGCATTAGTTTTAGAACATCTGGTGCATGACTTTATTCATGAACTTGGTTTGGGTATTCCAAATGTCTTCTTGTTAGTCTTAAGTTCCTCAAATTTAGAGATCATACTCATTTCCTTTTACTTCCATATTAAAATACCATAAAAAGAATGCTTTAACCCAAAGCACATGGATTGTTTTAGAGTTCTGAAGATGAAAATTGAGAAATGGGCCTCAGTGGGCCAAAATAAAAACTTTGGCAAGGTCAATGGAGACTCTAAGGGAGAATCCCTTCCCTAGTATTTTCCAGCTTCCAGAGCTTCCTATATTTCTTGTTTGTAGTCTCCTCCTCAATCTTCCAAGCCACTAAAATCTTTCAATCCGGTCCCTGCTTCTGTTGTCACATCTCTTTCTCTGACCAGACTATTCTGTTTCCTATTATTTCTATTAGAGACCCTGTGATTGCTCCCTGGATCATCCAGGGTAATCTTTTCATTTCAAAACCCTAAATCACATCTGCAAAGTCCCTTTTCTATTCACAGAATTCAGGGATTAGGATGTAGGTATCATTGTGGAGGGCATTTTCCTACCTACCTTGGGTACCACAAACCAATGATGAAATCTAGGGTCTAGTAGAATACATGGTATGTTGTAGCTATTAAGTGAAGATTTGATGATTTACTAGGTGAATAAAGTCTGATTAATGATGAATAATACCATGCCACTCAAATGATAAATATAATAAAGTTTTGATTTACAATTTCACCCAGGATGTCCCCTTTCTCATTCATTATTTTCAATACAATAAAAAGTTTTAGAGGATCAACAATGTCATGGGTTATGAACCCCCTCAAGAGAGGTGACTGCACCATGAAGGAGTGCAGCTATCTCATAATGGAGTTGTCCTGTAGGAAATGAGCCATAGAATGAATATTGGAATCATATTTGGTCTACTCCACAGCGGAGTACTTTTGTTTTTAAATGATGCCAAAGATGTTCCCTATTCCCCTCACCTTTGCTGTTCCCCCATATTTTCATTGCCCTAGAGATTTCCTACCTGTAACTTTGTATGATGACTTTTAAATTACAAACTACAAGATTTTATAATTAAAATTATGATTATTAGTATTTTCTACCACATGATACTTTATGTAACTTCTCAGCAGTTGAAATTGTGTGTTTCATTTTCCAACATGCCTGTCCTGAAATAGAACCCGAAGTTCCCTGTAACCTTCTCCCTCACTACCTTCAAGATTGCCTCCTCACTAAGCCAGAAGATCTCATGAGTTCAATGGTGCAGTCAAGGACTTCGTGGAACTCAGGTGAAGGGTTGTAGTAGGTAAAACTTTGCACATGCCTAAGTATTTTAAAAGCTTCATACTTAATTTTTTTCATAATTTGTGAATGTACATTTATTTCCCAGTTGTTAAGAACAGAGAGTCAAGCTATTCCACAACACACTGTTGTCACCTTTCTACACAAGCCTATCTGTACTTAGGCTTTGACTCACCTTCTCATTCCTTATTCCCATTTTCCTCAAATCCAATGTGCTTTGTGCTTTGAGTTTTTATATATTGTTTAAAATTATATCCTTTTAAATTATCATTATGGTTTATTATATTTTGGCTACAAATGTTACTTATATAAAATAGTGTATTTTTCATTAAATACTGGATTTCCATTTTACAGAGAATATATCTAGTTGTTTGATTCTACTTCTTGGACAGTATTCTATCATTTAAATTCATTATATTTTTCTTATTTATTTACTTAGATATTGGTTCAAATATTGCTTTCAACTACCTATTTATGTAAATGACACAGTAATACCCTGCCTTGATAATCTAATAACTATAATTTTTTGTGAGAATTTTCTCTCTCTCTCTCTTTCTTTCTTTCTTTTCCTTTTCTTTTTCTTTTTTGTACTAAGGGTGGAAACCAAGGGCTCTTTAACACTGAGCTTAAGTCCCTAGTCCTTTTTATTTATTTATTTTGAGATAGGGTCTTGCTAAGTTGTTGAGGCTACCCTTGAACTTGCCATATTCCTGCTCCAACCTTCTGAGTCACTGGATTACAGGCATGCACCTTTGCATCCTGTAAGAATTTCTTTTCAAAATAAACCCCCACCCCCAGTACCTTTGCTGAGTTAGCAATCTTGGCTGAAGTCCATATTCCCAGGGAACCTTCTAGGATCCTGTACAGGCTCTCTCCCACCAACAGAGTATAAGCATTCTTGCTTCATATTTCCACCAACATGGAATTCTAATCTTTGTTCTAATTCATAAGGTATAGAGTAAATATCTAGCTGTTTTAATTTTCATTCCTCTAAATACCAATGAATCTGAGCATTTCTTCATACTGTGGTATTAATCATAATGCTATGTATTGCTTTTTAACACCTTTTTACCCATTTACCTGTTGTATTTATTGTTCTTTTTTGTTGATTTTTCTGGATAACTTTGTTATCCTAAATATTAATCGCTTATTAATATTTGGTGCTACTACTCACATTCTTCCATGTTAAGATCCTGTGCTTGATGGTTCCACAGTAGTCTTTAATGAGACATTGGTTACAAGTTTATTAAGTTCAAATATACACATCCACCAATAAGCAGATAATGGTTCACAGTAGCTCAAGGGAATATATTATGTGTAAATTATTACCTTCATGATATGACTATGAGAAGTGAAAGCCTAGATTCAGTCAAGCATCGTGGATGTGGTGTTTGGGGTCTGTATCATCCAACCAAATTGCAACTTACTGTTCCAGAATTCCCTTTGCATTGGATTAGAATTGACCACAGGATAAAAATGTCATGAGGTCTGGATGGTGGATGTGAAAGAGCAGTCATTTTGCATTTTAAAGGTCAGCGTAGGGTGCCAGGCAAAACCACAGGTCACATTGCTGTTGTGGTCTGCCAGTTCACCTTATTGACTTGCTATAATGCCTGTGCCTTCAGGTCTTTCAACTTCCATGGACTCCTTTTTCAGCCCCTTTCAGATGTTGGATCTCCTCACACTCGGATTTGTGTGTAGCTCTGTGGTGAAGGATACCAGCCTCATCTTCAGGTCACCTGCATTATTAGGGGTTAAGGTAATTTGAGACAGATGTGGGTTCCAGCTGCTCATTGCTCTGTAATACTTTTACCTCTAGATTTCCTTCATATCTGCCAGCTTGACAACTTCAGACTTAACACCATATGCAGAGGTCATTAATTTTCTATAGATCTCTTCATGAGTTTCTACCATTGCATGGAAGTCTAATCCCCATAATAAATCTCTTATTCTTAATTGCTCACATTTTTCCTGCTGCTCTGGCAAAAGTCTGGCAGATGTAGTGTATGTGGAATAGACATGGAAATATACACTCATGTAAATCTCTAGTCACAGAAAATTATTAATCGCAGAATCATCCTTGGGGCATAATTCTGAGCAGGCAAAATATAAAGTCTTATTTTTAAAGACAGATCATTTGCTAGAAAATAAAATCTACTATGTTAATGACATTCTCCAAGAGCAATCATTTTTAACCTATTTTGAGTAATGGGTCTTTTGGGAATTCGATTAAAAAAAAAAAACTATTTCTGTTTTCTCAAAAAAAAATTGTGGTGTTTTGCATGCTACTTTAGGATGTTGACAGGTCTCCTAAAGTCCAATGATAGGCCCCTAAATCATTGAGTGGCTTATGAATCCTAGGATTAAAAACTCATCTCCTAGACCAAAGCACATATTTTGTTTCTTTCCAGTTTAGTCTGTGCCTGGTGAGCTCATTTTGTTAGAACCTGGTCCTAATGGGGATGAGATCACATATTCAACCTATGCATAGTCCAGCTGTCTTAGCTCCTCCAACTAAGACAGATCAGATGTCTTTCACATGTGTGCTATGAGTCACAAGCATGATCCAGTGAGAACACAAGGATGACTGTCAGGAAGTTTATCTCTTGTAGCTGTAATTCACAACTGAAGTTCTTGCCAAGGCATTGTTGGTGGTATTATTTTGTGCTCAAGGTGACAGACTCTAAATTTATGAACTGGATAATGCCTGCTTAATTTTGAAGCCAGCAGTTGATGATAAAAAGTTAAATTGTCCAACTGTCCAACAGTTTTCTCCTGTTTATGTTAGAATGACTGCCAGAGCCCAGAAATGCAGGAAGTTTCCATCTACCACTGTGGAACAGCAAGCAAACATGACCAGTGGTGAGGATTTGGTAATATTCAGCAGAATTTGGTTAAGGCAGATCCAAATGTAAACTATTGCCTTTCCAAGCCAAGAACAAATAGAAACCAGGCATGGATGTGAAGGGAAGCACAACTAATTAAAAAAACTCTCTGAGAGCTCTCTTAACAGCAAAATATTCTTATTTATTTTTTTAAAGTGATGAGAAATCATTTCCAATGAAAAAAGTGAATAAAATGAATACTCATGAATTAATTTAAAAAGAGACTACATAAAGTAAAGCTTTGAGCAACCTAATCATTCTAATCTCTAACTTCAAGGTATTGAGGTTAATAAAGTTAATAAAGACTGATTATATAATGATGATTATACTTTCCAAACTGTTTATTACATCAGTGTTCCTACCGGGTTACTTCCTAACCTAGACTCTGGGAAACAGAATAGAAGATTTTCCCTTAAAATACTTGGGTTGATCTTTCCATTTTCACTCTATGGCTGCATGAAATGTAACAACAACAAAAATACTAGCCCATATATAATCTGAATTCTCTTTGTGTCTTGTTACTTACTCTCTCTGACTCCATGCAGAAAATCCAAACCACCTTCTTTTAGAATATTAAGGGACAGGAAGGGGGAGAAACATTAGAGATGTTTGACAATGAGTATTTTTTTTTTGAAGTGGTGAGAGTTCTGAAATTTTATAACGGTGGTGATTGTTGTACAACCTGTGGGTACACTAAAAGCCATTGAATCCTTTGCTGTAAAAATGCCATTCTTCACATTTCCTAAAAAGGTGAGAAATGGTAATGAGATTTTATTTTTTTCTTAAAAAAAAACTAATGAAAGTTATCCTTTGTATAGCCCCTGAAACTCGAGGTTCCTGTTTCTTGTGTCCCTATACTTAGCAAATAAACACTCAGTGGAAATGTCTTTACATCATTCAGGTTGGGAATGGATCCTCTTGGGGATGCATAGGTCTATGTCATGAATGCCAATTCATTGCTTACCATGGGGCTCTTCAGTGCCACATAGAGATAAGTACCAGATGGTGATAAAGAGCTGGCCTGATGGCAACATGACCCAATGATATTTTCATTTGTATTGCAAGAAATCAGAGAGAGAAGAACTGCCTCCCCTGATTTCTTCCCGCATCCAGAAACATCCAGTGGAGAATTTGTATTTTTGAAGCCTCCAGATCTACTGTTGTAATTAATTTAATCATTCATTAGCCTCTATATTCACTTATCTCTAATCTCCATCTTGGTCAGTTCCCTTTCAGAGGATGGAAGTGAAGTGATGCCCAGATTCATGTTCAGACTGTAGTGTGAGGAGCATCCTCTGGGTACTGGGAGCTTAAATTAATTATTTTATTACATCCCCTATATGCAGGGGACAGCATTATATCCACAGCACACATAAAGATGAAGTTTAAGGTGATTCAAATAATGTTCATAGAGGTCATAGGGTCAAACAGCTCTAAAGTGGATGAAAACAATTTAAGACTAGGAATTTGGCTACAACTTCTATGTACTTTTTGCTGACTGGAGTGATGCTTCACTGTGTGGGTCATGAACTCCTGGTTGGGATTTTGGAATATCTATCAGTTGGATTATTAACTTTGATTCTCTTTTATTTAAATTATTCCAACAATACCTTTTGATCTGTGCAATATCTAAATAAGACCCTAAATAAAACCTATTCACTTTAACTCCCTTAGCAGGTATATATAGCATGCAAAGGAGTAGAAAGTCCTTTTGAATTAATGAATTTCATTTTTTTTGGATTTGGGAGTGGTTAGCAGGGATTGAAACCAGGGGCGCTTAACCACTGAGCCACATCCCTATCCTCTTTTATATATTTTTTTAGAGATAGAGTGTTGCTGAGTTACTAGGGCCCAGCTAAATTGCTGAGGCCAGCTTTGTAATCATGATCCTCTTTTCTCAGCCTCCAGAGACACAGGAAGAATGAATTTCTAAATGGGACAGAAGAATGAAACATAGAGGAGTTGCATCTCATGGGAAATTAGGGTAGAAATTCACTTAAGTATAGTGCATATGCAGAGAGACATATTATTAATTATTAAATCCAACAGATATTTTTCCCTAAGAATCAAAGCAAACATTTACTTCTTTGGCTAAGCACAAATTCAGCACTTGGTTTGCTAAAAGCATAATTACAGATTAGGTAGCCCTTATCTGAAATGATCGGGACAAGTGTTTGGATTTTTTTAGATTTTGAAGTATTTGAATATTCATAATGAGATATCCTGGGTATGGGTCACAAATATAAATTCAAAATTCATTTACATTTCATGTGTACTTATACACATAGCCTGAACATGATTTTAAACAATATTTTTAGTACATATATGTTTTGACTGGGGTACATTACTCAAAGTCAATTGAATTTTCCACTTGGAAGTATCATGTCAGAAATTGGGGGAGCATTTGAATTTTGGATTTTCAGATTTGAGATGTTATATCTGTGCCATATTAAATTGAATATGCTTGTCTTTAAACACTAGACTCACTAACAATTACATAGTTTATATATACAAATGTATATTTATATACATAAATCTAATGTGTCAAGAATATGGTCAGGAGAAATGCTCCTTTCTAATCCAGACAGACATTACTATGAGGTGGTAAAATTCATCTACCTCAAGCAGAGTGAAATAGAATGGTGATTCTTGATAGTAAAACATGAAATCTGAACTTTAAAAAAAAAATCTAAGTTTTCTTCCAGGGTAATCCTTCATGTTCCACTGGAGTGGCCGGTAGCTCTGGTGAGGTCTGGGGGTCGACAGCAGTGCTATGCTGTACTGTGCAGAGGTAGAAGAAGTGGTATGGCTTTTTTTGTAATTCCTGGGGAATGGCTCTGCCCTAACCACTCCCAGTTCAGCTAAAAGTTGGAATGTAACTAGAAGTTAAAATAAAGAAAAAAGGGAAAAAAAGGTCCCTCATATTCAATTTAGGGTCTCTCTTGTGGATTCCTGCTATTCTGAGGTAGTGAGCAGATTTTTATAGTTCACCATTAGTTTGCATGTTGTGCATCATCCCTGTTTTACATTGTAGCCAATGTGGACATTCCAAAAATTACTTGAAGCCTTATCCTTGTTTACCACTCACAATTTATTGAGAGATGATGGCTTTTGGTAAATAGAAGAATTCTTTTAAAATTTAAGGATTTTTTTTTAATTTTAGGCTTATTTATGCACTTGCCATATGACTAGGAAAAGACATGAAAAACAGAAGTCTTTTTTTCTTTTTTTGGTACTAGATTTTTTTGATTGAACCCAAGGGTGCTTAACCACTGAGCCACATCGCTAGCCCTTTTTAATTTATTTTATTTTTGAGACAGGGTCTTGCTAGGTTGCTTAGGGCCTCACTAAGTTGCTGAGGCTGGCTTTGAACTTGCGATCCTCCTGCCTCAGACTTCCAAGTCACTGGGATCACAGGCATACACTACTGTGCCTGATGATTACACCAGCATACACTACTGTGCCTGATGATCGCAACACTTAGGTCTGCTTTAAGTTTATTTCAGGGAAAATTAATAAACTGAGGAAAGAAATCTGCAAACATTTTTGTACTTTTTAGGATGATGTCTGAGTCAGATGTGGTGGCACATGCTTGTAATCCCAGCAACTTGGGAGGTTGAGGCAGGAGAACAAGTTCAAGGCCAGCCTTAGCAACTTAGTGAGACCTTTGACAACTTAGAGAGATCTTGTTTCAGAATATCAAAATGATAATACAAGAAGGACTGGGATGCAGCTCAGTAGTAAAGAGATCCTGGATTCAATCTCTAGTACAAAAAAAATGTATATCAGGATGTTTTTAGTTGTTCATGTCTGCAACGGGCATAAACAAAGTCCACAGATACACCGACATATCTGGAATAGAAACAGAAAGAGTGAGATGGTAGGTGTAGGATGACCAGCCATCCAGGTTTGCCTGAGACTGAAGTTTTTCCCAGAAGTGAGACTTTTAGAGGGGTGGGTAAGGCTATGAAAGCCCTAGGCAAGCCAGGAGTTTAGTCACACTAAAAGAGGAGGACAGAAGAACATGGTGATGTTATTACAGTGACACTCACAAGCAACTCTATTACTTATTCATTCCTGAGACAATGTTTTCTACACACACAGTCCATACAGTGCTCTTGGTTCATGGAATTTGAGAGGCTGGTGCTGAATAGTACTCTAAATGTCTTGTAGTAAAAAAACATGTTTCCCCAATTTACAAGTAAGAATTCTCAGAGGTTGCTGCAGTTACCGAATCAAATGGTCCTTCCCTGAAGCTGTGTTTCAGGCCAATCTGAAGTAAGCCCTCCTCATATTCCATCTGTGCTTACTCAGCATGGAAGTTTATATTCTGTCTCTATCTACATTAACTTTGAGGTGTCAGGTCAAATTACAACCCATTATTGAAGTGAGAACAATAATTTACAGAGGAATGCTGAATTAACACAGTCACAAACAAGAGACGGTGATTTATTTGTATAGAAATATATCACCAAATTTTTGTTTATGCACACTCAGATGAAGCTTTCATATTTTTACCTCTCAAGACACTTGCCATTTTCTATCTTTCATCTTAATTATTTACAGGCATGTGGCATATCCTCTTGAGAGAAGGCCCACACTCTTGTTGTGTCACCTCTAATCTCAGCACTTTTCTCGGTGCCTTGAGCATCACATCTTCTCTGTAACAGTTGTCTGAGAATAACTTCATGAATAGAAACATACACCCTCTCAAAGTCAGTCAGTTGGGTTTAGTAACTGCTTTTTGAGCTCAGCAACAACTAGGTTGACCTTGTCTTGATTGGAAGCAGTCTCATAAAAAAGCACTTAGTTGACTAAATGTTCTCATGTTTTGAAACTTTTGACAGGATTTACTGCTACATATGTTCTATTTATCTTTCCCATTAAAGATATCTGACATAGATGTGGACCACTATCTAAAGTCAAGATGCAGGGAGCTTATTTTGAAGTGGCTCCAACAGGTAAACTTGTTTTCTCAGCATTTAGTACAGTGTCTGCCTCATGGAAGATTTTTAAGAAAAGTTTATTGGAGGAATAAGATAAACCAGGTAAATGTTCATCCAGGATCCAAAGAAGGAAGAAGATCAGTGCAGAGGGTAGAAATGTTTAATTGAATCAAAAGGGAAAGTGATTTTAAATTATTGGAAACACAAGGTTTGTGGAGACATTAAATTCTTCTTGGATTTAGAAAATGATAGTGATGATTATCTCTAAAAGGCTAAATTACATATCTAAGTTCTAAGTAACTTTTCTGAGTTGACTCCATCTGCTAACTCTTGCTCTACCACAGTAGAGCAATACTGTCAGGTTCATCAGTTCTTATACAATTTAAATTTGTTTATGGTATCTTTCAAATAAACCATTATGTTACTCTTAATACTCATATGAATCTTCTCAGCAACCTGAGTTTTATTGTATTCATTGGTGTCTGGTTCCCAGGTTCACCTTGTAACAAGGAATACGTGACTTCATGTTTTTTCTTGCCAGTAGGGGCCAGAGATCATCCCTTCAGCTGTACTTGACACTACTCCTAAGCTGTTCCTTCTCCATTTTCTCTACCCCCAGGCTTCCTCTGACTGCTCAAACAGATGGCTTCAACATTGAACTTTCTGCTGCACAGCCTGCCTTTGTGAGATTTTTTTTCCATTTAACTCATCCAGGACCCAGCTTTCCTTTATAATATCTCTTTTAATTTTTCAAATGAAATGCTACAGTAAAAGAGAGCTAGTTCTTGGTACATAGTTAGCAAACAGTACATGAAAATGTATTACAAATGTTTGTCCCTGTTGGGAATTAGCAGGCTTTAGAGTTAGAGTGGGTATTTTCTCTGCCACATGTTTTTGACTTAGTCATGCTGCTGCCAAATTTTAAATTAATAAATTCTATCAAAATATTTTGCTCACAGTTCCCATGAGCATAGTGCCAATGAATTTACTTTCTTTCCCTAAATCTTGATATCATTTGAGTTAATTCTTCAATCAGTGGAGTACTTTTTAAAAATTTGTTTATTGCTGAATAAACTCATTACTTTTATTTTGCATAACAAATGTTTATTCTTAACTAGAAGTAACATTTCAATCCATTGTCTAGCCAGCATACATGAAAGAGTACTTGTGATTCATAGTCCTTAATTGTAGAACTTTATTAATATCACAGCAGATATAAGCTATGAGCAAATTGTTTTCATCAGGTGTAAGTATTTCATCCACCCAAATTATTCTAAAGCAATTCTATAGAAACTATGCTTGGATGAACTATTATTTAAGAATAATTTGAAAGTTAATCATCTCCTTCTGTTACTGGAGTCCTAGGCTAGATACTGGACTCTGGGGGTCCCAATAAATCAGGTCTGGTCACTCATATAAAAACCTATGTGAAAAAGTAATGGCGAGGGGCTAGGATGTAGCTCAGTAGTAGAGCGCTTGCCTAGCATGTGTGAGACACTATGTTTGACCTTCAGCACTGCATTAAAAAAATTAATAATTAATTAATTAAAGGTATTGTGTTCATCTACAACTAAAAAAAAAATTAAAAAGTACTGGTGAAAGCTGCAAAGGAACTTTAATCAACATGGACATATTAGGAAGGCTAAGTGAGATCAAGTGCCTCAGCCTTATCTTGAGGGTACTGACATGAACTTTAGGATTAAAGAAAGGAATAATGGGGTAGGAAGTGAGAGGTGTGCATAAGTAAATAATCTTGGTCAAACTGTGGTCTGGTTGGTCATTATTTCAGTTTTCATTCTGTGAGCTGGTTCCAGAATTCTTATCACTTAAGGTGCAGTCTCCAATTGCTGCTAAGGGTATTTATCTATCAGAACTACAAGGGTGCAATCCAGTTCTCCCAAAACAATTACTCCTGCTTAAGGTGGTAATCTCATCGCAGGTGATCTGCCTGCAAGGTTCTGGTGTACTTGGAAGTTTTAGGGCAATGACTGGAGACTTCTAGGTGCTATGCCAGGGGTCTGGAACAGGACACTAGAGAAGCTAACACTTGATTGTCCCTGCAAATCTTGAAAACACCTTAATTACTCTTTGTGTCTTCGGCTTTAAAAGGTGTAGATTACCAGCTTTACTTGAACACTCTTAAATTATTAATATAATTATGTGCAGAATGAAGTAGGAATTGTATCCAAACTAAGGTAATAAAGCAGACGGATAAAAAATGAAAGCAGAAACGCCAAGTCTTTCTCCTGTTCTTTCATTCTGCTTTAGTTAAAATTGGACATCTGTAGACCAAAGTGAATCAGTGTTTTTTAACAAAAGCAGCTTCTAATTCTCTGTTATACTTCCTCAAACTTCAAACATTTCTATTGTATTTCAATGTTGTAAGAGCTATTATCAGTGGTCCGGTTTAAAACTATAAAAACTAAAATAGTTGCGTAGCTTTACAGTTATTGGGACATCAAAAGACAGCCAAGTGGAGAAAAGGTTTCCTATGCACAATGGTTTTAAGTGAAAAGTACGAAGGAAGGTCTCACCACAAGGAACTAGGCTAGCATAAGTGGTGGTCAAGTCACAACCAAAAACTCTATCTGTATAATGTAAAAATGTAAACATATCATAAAACACCTACATGCGTTGGTTTTTATTTCCTTACAATGAATGTTCCAAATTGCTTATGACTTTGTGCTTATAAAATAAAATGAAGCACATTGCACAGGATTAGGTAACTTATCTTTGTAATCAGACACCATAAGTTTAGACACTGGTTCTGCCATTTTCAGGTGTATGAACCTTATTTCCTAGAATCCAATGATCTCAGATAAATATTATAGAGAATAAAAAGATTACAGATATGAATACTTAGTATGGTAGATCCTGAAGGTAATTTTATCTACCTTCATGAAAGAGTATGAAAAGAATGTGTGATGAAGTAATAATCTATTGCCAATACTCCTAGTTCTTCAATAGTGCTACTCAATCCAATAACATTTTAATACTGATGACAAATTGCTTTTATTTCCCAACAAAAATTCTTATAAAAACCTTATTTCAGCTCCATTGTACTGATTTCATTATGATTGTGGTTCTAAATCATTTCCCCTGCTTCTCTGTTTTGTTTCTTTTGTATATTTTAAGATAATTTCCATCTAAACATGGTCTGAACCACATCGCTGAAATCTAATTAGAACATCACCTGCTCCAGCAGCATGCGCCTTTATCTCATTACTCCTCCCCTGTGAGCCATATGTCTGCTTCCAACATCAATCTTTCCATGTGATTATTGCAGCAAGGAATTTATGTGCTTTTGTAACAACTGCCTCTCATCCTTGCAAGGCATTTCTTCTCCTAAGTTTCCCAAGGTAGAAATCCTGCAGTTGTCTTTCTTAGCCCCGTGCTGTGAATATGGTACAAGATAATAATCCTTCCCTATTGTATGTGTTGATTTTCCTTAGTTCACTGATACTGAAAGCCACCACATTGTCATTGTTGGTTTTATTTGTTTATGCCTTTGGGGTTTAATTTTTTCTGTAAAAAGAATTATATTAACATCATACTTTGTGACTGTTATGGTTTAGATATGGATTGTCCCTGAAAAGCTCATGTGTGAGACAATGCAAAAAGCTTTAGAGGTGAGATGATTGGGTTATGAGAGCTTTAACTGAATCAGAGCATTAATCCTCTGATAGGGATTAACTGAGTGGTAACTATAGGAAGGTAGGGTATGGTTCATGGAGGTGGGTCATTGGATTCTTGTCTTTGGGGTACATCTTTTGTGTGCTGAGCTTAGTCTCTCTCTGCTTTCTGGTGCCATGTATTGAGCTGCTTTCCTGCACCATATTCTTTCACCGTAATGTTCTGCCTCTCTTAGGGCCTAGACCAATGGAGCAGGCTGTCTATGAATTGAGACCTCTGAAGCCATGAGTGCCAAATAACCTTTTTCTTCTCTCAAATTGTTTTTTCTTGGATCTTTTGGTTACAGCAACAAAATAGTTGACTGAAACACTGACCAAGAGCTATGTTGTATCTGGATACAATATAAGGGGAAGCCAATAAAGAAATCAGGAAAAAAGTAGAGAGTGGGTTGAAAATGATGACCAGTGTTGAAATTATTGAAAAGTTGGAAATTACCAGTTTGAACAACTATCTTTATTTTTTGAGAGAGAAAAATAAAAGATTTTAGAAGAAAATTTTCCATATTATATAATCAGGATGCCAGTTACATTGGATGAAATTTGCTAAAGAATCCAGGAACTTTCTGAGCTAAAATGAATATTTTGCTCTGAAAACTGTGTACTTTTCTGTATGAACCATTATTTTCTTGTAATATTTAACACAATTCATTCAATCAATATATTTATTTAATGTATACCATATATAGGCACTGTTCTAGGAACTGGGGAGGCAGGCACTGAAGGAATACACAAAGCAAAGGATGATGAGAGTTGACAGTATAGCCTCTCAATGAATCCTGGGAAGTAGAATTGTCCAGAAGTTCATATACTTTAGAAACATTATTTCACAAAATGTGGAATGATCTTAAAATATAAAAATCATTGAATGTTGGGCTGGGATTTTAGTTCAGTGATAGAGCACTTTCCTACCACATGTGAGGTACTGGGTTCCATCCTCAGCACCACATAAAAATAAATGAATGAAATGAAAGTATTGTGTCTATCTACAATTAAAAATGTATTTAAAAAAATCACTGAATGTAATTACAGGAGAACTACTTCCAGAAACTATTTATTTTGTAGCTTTCTATGAATTATTTACAAAAGGAAAAGAAAATTATTCTTGATTCCATCAAATCTCACTACTATATGCTTTCTTAGTTCATAGTATTATCCATTTAAAGCCTTTATGCAGTAGTAAATTTCCCCATAATTTTATTCTGAAAGATTTTAAAGCATATGGAAAAGTTGAAAGAATTGTATAGTGAACATACATAGGCCTAAAATTTAAATTCTACAATTAATATTTGCTAGATTTGCTTTGTCATGTATCAGTTAATCTGTCCATCTCTATTTTCTTACCATTTCATTTTTAAATGAACTTTAAAATAGCTATAGACATTTGTTATGTTTTGTATGTGAAGTGTCCCCCAAAAGCTCATGTGTGAGACAGCATGAGAGGGTTTAGAGGGGAAATGATTAGGTTGTGAAAACCTTAGACAAATCTGTGAATTAATCCCTACTGAGATTAACTGAGTGGTAACTGGAGGCAGGTGGGATGTGTCTGGAGTAGGTGGGGCATCGGGGGCATGGCTTTGGGGTGTATATATTTGTATCTCACCAGTGGAGTTTCCCTCTCTGCCTTCTGATCATCATGTGAGCTGCTTCCTTCCACCATACTCTTCTGCCATGTTGTTTTGCCTCACTTAGAGCCCAAAGGAATGAAGCCTAGTGTCCATGGACGGAGACCTCTGAAATTGTGAGCCCCAAAATAAACTTTTCTTCCTCTACAATTGTTCTGTTCGGGTCTTTTAGTCACAGCAGTGAAAAATGTTACTAAAACATCAGTATACTAAACCTCTCAGCATGCACATCATTAGCTGGAGTTCAATATTTTTGTATCTGAGTCTATGTGTGTATGATAAATATATATTTTTATTTTTAAGTACGGTATATACAGGATGAAATGTGAAAAACATAATTGCAATATTTTATGAGTCTTGAAAAATGCATGTATCTACATAACCCAAATTTACAGGAAGATACAGAACATTATTATCACCCCAAAAAGTGCCCTTATGTTCTCCATAGGCAATCCAGAGGCAACCACTCACTGTTCTTACTTATGTCCAGCATAGATTAATTTACCTCATTTAGAACCTTATATAAATTGATTCATGTAGCATGACTTCTATGTAACACCTTTTTCACCTAGCAATTGATTTTGAGAGTTATCTATTTTGCTTGTAATAGTAGTTTTCTTCTTTTAAATTGCTAAGTAATGGAAATTATATGACTTTAAAGCAGTCTCATGAGCCATTTTTTCTGATGATTCACCCTTCCCAATTCAGGGATATTATCAATAAGGCATCTAGGAAAATTCTTATATGTCTTTTTTTTTGTACACCTACACTTTCATTTCTCATGCATACATTCCTAGACGTGGAATGATTGGATCCTAGAGTAGGTATATGATTAAGTGTTATGGGAGCATGTTAGGTAAAATGTAAGCTATAAAAAAATCATTAATTTTTTTTTGGAGTGTCTTACTTTACATTACCACAAATAATAAATGAGATATCCAGTTGTTCCACACCCTGGCTAATCTGGGGCTTGTGAGTCTTTTCATTTCATTCATGCTGGACATATAATGGTTTTTCCTTATGGTTTCAGTTTTCATTTCCTTAATGATTTATGATATTGAGCATTTTTTCTTGTGTTTGTCTTCAGTTTTGAGATGTCCATTTAACTCTATGAACTTTGAAAAAATTGGAGGTTATTTGGTTAATTATTAGATTGCAGAAATTCATCATACATATGGAAGTTGAGTTCTTTGTCAAATATATGCTTTGGGACTATTTTCTATCAGTTTGTGACTTGATGATTCATTTTGTTAATAGTTGTTTTGAGGAGAAGTTTTTATTTTGATGAAGTCTAATTAATCACTTTCTTCTTTTATAATTATACATCCTGTGACCTACTTATGGAGTATTAATCTACTTCTAAATAGTGAAGGTTTTTTATTTATGTATTCTTTTGAAAATTCTATAGCTTTAGCTTTTATGTTTAGTTGTCTAATTTACCTCAATTTAAAGTTTTTTACACAGTGAGAGTGAGGCAGGGGTTGACATTCATGGTTTTCTGTGTGGGTACTGAGTTGTTCAAACAAATTTCTTTTTCCCTTTGAATTGTTTTGGCACTTTTGTCAGAAATTAAAATGATCCAGACCTCAGCATCAGCCATATGGTGCTGATTTTTCAGGAATGCAGGATGCTGGAGTTAGGTGTTCATGGAAGCTTCCACTAAGATTTCAAAGAAAGCCTGGAAGGCTAGGCAATGTAGATCAGAGTCCTTGAAGGCTGCCCCTGAGAGGGTGACACCTGAAAATGTGAGAAGGAAGCAGAAGCTGCAATGGAGAACTCTAAGATTAAGAGACGCTAGTAGCATGTAATGAGTGATTAGAAAACTTGTAGGAATTGAGCAGAAATGAACCAAGATAAAGTCAATGTGGGCTGCAATCAGCAAGGTCATAGGAGCAGAGCTACACATGCACTTTGGGGAGAACATCACAATGTCATTTGCCCCAATATTGGAACTAGAACTATAGGACGTGCCTGCTTAGCTAGATTTCAGTCTTGTTTGATCCCATCCCTTCTTTCTCTGCCCTCTTTCTCCCTGTGTTTACTCTGTGCCATTATATATTGTATATATGAAACTTGCATTTGATTTTTGTAGGGTTCACACAGAGTTTGCACTAAGTCTCAGGAGATCTTGTACTTGAACTTTTGGGCAATGTTGGAACTGCAAAGACAATGAGAACTCTTGAAAATGGACTACATGTATTTTGTGTTATGAGATGAGCATAAGGTTTTGGGGGCCAGAGATAGAAGTTTATGGTTTAGATATGAGGTGTCCCCCAAAAACTCATGTGTGAGACTGTGCAAGAATGTTCAGAGTGAAATGATTAGATTATGTAAGTTGTAACCTGATCAGTGAATGAATCCAATGATATGGATTAACTGGGAAGTAACTTCAGGCATGTAGAGTATGGTAAAGATGGTAGATCAATGGGGTGTATCTTTGGTGTTAATATATTTTGTCCTTGGTGAGGGGAGCTTTGTCTTTTGCTACTTCCTTGTTTCTATGTCCTGAGCTGCCTTCCTCCACCATGCCCTTCTGCCATAATGTTCTGCCTCATCTTGGGCCTAGAGCATTGGAACTGTCCATCTATGGACTGAGACTTCTGAAATCATGAGTCCCAAATAATTTTTTCCTTCTCTACATTGTTCCTGTCAGGTATTTTGGTCACAGTGATGAAAATGCTGACTAAAACAGATAGTAATTTAGTAACAGATAATAATTTAGTAACAGACAGTAACAGTAAGAATTAAATAAGATAACATATGTATATATATATTATACATATATGTAAGATGCATTATATATAGTTAAGAAACACTAGAAACTCTTTTTTTAAATTGGTATATATTAATTATGCAGAATTATGAGTTTCATTGTGGCATATGTAAAAACATAATTTGATGAATTTCACTTTCAAATACCTCCCCAACTTTCCCTTCTTCCCATCCCAGATCTTCTTATTTTCTAATGATTGCCCTTAGACTTTCATGACATCTTTCTTTTTTTCCTCCTGTTTTCCCCTCTAATTTTCACATATGAAAGAAAACATGATACTTTCTGAATCTGACTTATTCTGTCAAATTCTGCTCTAGCTTCATCCATTGTCCTGCAGATAGCATCACTTCGTTCTTTGTGGTGAATAAAACTCCATCATGTATGTATACCAATGGAAGTTGCTTCTTTCTCCAGCCCCTTTATTTTGCTCTAGCTTCTGCATATGAAAGAAAACATTCCACCCTTAACTCTCTATTTGGCTTGTTTCCCTTAGAGTGATTTTTCTCCATTTCCATTCATTTACTAGCAAATGCTATAATTTCATTCTTCTTTATGACTGAGTAAATCTCCATTGTGTATATATATAAAACACCTTTTCTTTATCCATTTATCCACTGAAAAAAAAACACTTAGGCTGATTTCATAACTTAGCTATTGTGAGTTTTACTGGGATAAATGTGAATATTTATGTATCTCTAAAGTATGCTGACTTTTGTGCTTTTGGATAAATACTGAAGAATGGTGTACCTGAATCTTGAGGAACCTCTATTCTGATTTCCATAGTGGCTGTGCTAATTTATATTCTCACCAACACCATGAAAGTGTTCTTTTTCTCAGATCCTTGCCACCATTTATTTTTATTTGTATTCTTGATCATTGTCATTTCTAACTGGAGTGAGAGGGAATCTCAATCTCAGTGCAGTTTTGAATTGCATTTTCTTGGTGTTTAAAGATGTTGAAGTTTTTCATACACTTGTTGGACATCATACTTCTTTTGAGAAGTATCTAACTCAGTTCCCCTGCCCTTTTATTGTTGGGCTATTTGTTTTTCAAATGTTAAGTTTCTGATATTCTGTTAAAATATTGTATTTTTTAAATGAGTATAATCTTTATGAATATCAATTTTTGAACTGAGCCATAGGGAAGTGTGTAAGTCTGTTTGGGTCTAGTAACAACACAGATGTTATAATATGTTTTTTATCTGTTTTTTTTTTTTTGCATTGTTATTTTGTCCCTCAATTTCAAGCTATTGGTTTTACACTTTCTTTGATGTCAATATGACTATATCAAGGAACATGTCATTCTTTTTTGTTTGTTTGTTTATAATCTTATATGTGACAATGCTAGAATTTGCTCTCAAGTATTTGCTGATTGTATAATGCCTATTCTGTTTTAAGTACTAGAAGCTTTGGTGTTAATAATCCTGATTTTGAATTAGGGAGAGTAAATTTAAAATTAAATTTTTTGAGATAATCATAATATTATCAAATGAATGCATTAATGGAATTAGGGAATGGATACTTACCTGTTGCCTCTGTTCATTTTCAGATATTTGTTTCCTCATTTCTTCTGGACCCTTTCTCCCTGGTTTTTGCTGAATGTGTGTGCTTTGTTTAATTGACTTGTTTTTCATGTTTTTGGTTTTAGTTATCTTTACCTCCACATATTCTTCTTGAAGTTTTGGCATCCTTAAAATCTATTTATATTTGTTATTACACTGGTATGGTGCATAATTCCCTTTCTTATTTTGTTTCTTCAATCACCTATTATCATAGAGTTTCTCCTTAAATATAGATTTTGATCATCAATATTAAACTCTGTGCTTGAAATTGTCCAAATGTTGAAAACCAGTTCTTTTGATACTTTATGAATTCCATGCTTTAATCCAACTTCTGTTCTCATGAAGACACTTCTTCTAGTTATCCCAGTCCCACCTTTGGTGTTCCTACTACCTATGACCGGCACAGTGCTCTAATCTATTGCTTCTCTTGCACAATGCTTAACATGCCCTACTTATTATCCCTTCCATTCCTGTTTTCTTGGCATGTAGTATAAAGAATGAATACCTCAGCCAAATGTAATATAATGTAAATTATATTTAACCCCTGTCTTTCATCCTGTGTAAAATGGATCAAAGACTTTAATATAAGACCTAAAATTTTGAGACAACTAGAAGAAAACACAGGGAAAATGCTTCAAGATATTGGCATGGACAATGATTTTCTGGGCTCCCACAGCCTAAGAAACAAAAGGAAGAGTTGACAAATGGGGTTATGTCAAATTAAAAACTGATGGAAATGAAGTCAGCATACTAAAGAGAGACCTGCATACCCATATTTGTTGAAGACCTATTCACAATAGCCAAGATATGGAAACAGACTTGGTATCCATCAACAGATGAATGGGTAAAGAAAATATAGTGTGTGTATATATATATATATATATATATATATATATATATATATATATATATATATATACACACACATACAATGGAATATTATTCAGTGATAAAGAAAAATTAAGTCTGTCATTTGCAATGTATGGAACTAGAAGTGAAATAAACCAGATAGGAAGACAATTATCAGATATTTTTTTTCCTCACATGTGAAAACAAATAAAAGATCTGAAAAGAAATCTTTAATTAGACATTTAATCTATTAGGAAGTGGAAGTGGGGACAGGAGAAGATGGTAGGAGGAGGGTGGGAGGGAGTTGGAGCAGGGAGGATAAACATGATCAAAGCTTGATATATGCGTGTTTGGGAAAGGCACAGAGAGTTCATTACTTTGTACAATTAACACATGTTTATTATTATAATTAAAAAGACTAGTTGCTCACCCTATTAGCTGGCAGTCACAGGACTTTCACTTAGGGAAGTTAAAAAGTTGTGGAAACATATTTTGTAAATAATAAATTTTATATTGATTACTTTTATTGATTTTTTTTATTTATTGTTTAACTCCTCACTGCCCCTCAGAAAGCTCAATACCCAATCTTTTTCATGTATTAGTTCATTTTTAAAACCTAAAACTTCACCTAGCCAATTTGAAATGTTGCACCTTTGAAATCCAAAGGAATAAGAGAAGTTTTGAAAGAGGACAGGGTTGTGTATTCTGTCATAATGGCAATGATATTCATTAGTTGGGTTCTTTTCATGATTTTGAACAATATGGGAGAGAGTTTCCCTGATGGTGTTCTTCAAAGTAGCAATAGGTAATAGTTCAAAAAAGGTATTTTATTATATCAAATAATCTCAGAAAATTTGTGTTTAAGAGTTACTGTGGGTGTGTGTGGGGGTTACTGGGAACTGAAGCCAGCAGCACTCTATCAGTAAGCTATATATTTAGCTCTTTTTATTTTATTTTTTTGAAATTTTGAGAAAGAGTCTTGCTAAGTCAGCAATGCTGGCCTCAAACTTGTAATCCTCCTGCCTCAACCTCCTGAGTTGCTGGGATTATCAGCATGTGCCACTACACCTGGCACTAAGTTATTTTTTAGCCAAAAAATTTAAGTGGTTAGTGTGCTTATGTGGATTGTGAATCTCTACATAGTAGTTCTGAGTCTGTCATGGGATAATCATTTTTCAAAAGCAATTTAGCACAAGTGTGGAAACTGAGTAGAAACACAATATATTGAACTAGTAGTTGTGGTTATACAGACCTCTGTGTAGCTCTGTGTTCTTTGGCAGAACACCTGGTCTTACTATCTCTCAATTTTCTTATATGTAAATTAAGATGACAGAATAAATAACCACTAAAATCTTGCAAGCCTATAATCTAAGATGGGGAAGAGTTAGAAATTTATCCAAAAGAGATTTGAAAGCAAGGAACTGGGCTACAGGGCTTTACTTTTAATGATGTCTCACTTTCCATGGTTTCTAGCCCTCAGCCCTCTTACTCCACAGTTATAGTTCCATTCTGTGTGAAAGGAGAACTTTGCATAAGGCTTAATTTTTATTTCCAACTCAAAATGAAACTTTCTACTTAAGTGGTTTGGAGTCAGAGCCATAGACACCTCATTTGCAGGCACTGAGCCCTAGTTGCAAACTTCAACTGACTAAAAATATGCTCATTCAAACTTTGCAGTTATTTCCATTGTCTTAGCCAGACCTTGAGACTTCAGATGCAGAGTGCAAACTACAATTTCAAGAGAAAGATTAATTATCAGTAATGAGTTTTATATATTCTCAATTGAAACAGAAGAGTATTAGAGAAGGATTCGTAATTTCTAGGTGGACTATTTAAATATTTGTCCTGGTTTCTAGAAATTATCCTTGGACAAATAATTTTCATTAATTAAAATCATAGTTGTTTTTAGCCAGGCAAAGTGGTGCATGCCTGTAATTCTAGAGACTGGAAGGCTGAGGTCGGAGGGTCTTTACAAGTTCAAGGCCAGCCTGGGCAAGTTAGTGAGATCCTCAGTAACTTAGCAAACCCATTCTCAAAATAGAAAATATAAAAGGACTGGGAATGTGGCTCAATGGTAAAGTGTTCCTGGGTTCAAATCCAGTAGAATCAATCAATCAATCAATCATAGTTATTTTGAATAATAAATATGTTAAACACCAATGAATAAGAAGTTAGAAAATGATGACTAATTATGTATTCAAGTATATTAAATTTGAAAAACACCTTTCCTATCCCATTTCCTCAACATTGTAGGAGAATAATTTCATAATTATATTTCCAGTATAAATATCATTGTGAAAAGATATAGTTATCATATGACCAAATTGTATAGTACATGTAATTTTAGAAAAATTACTTTAAAACATCTAATTTGAAAAGCTTCATTTAAACTTTTTTTTCAGAGAACACAGTCAAAATATCTACCCCATTTAGCTTTAATTCCCTTACATTTATGGTTCATCTTAGAGGTCTGAGAGGTAGATAAGATTTGTGACCTGTTGAAAATAAATAGCATTCCTTCATTAGGAATTTTATATTGAAATTTTTAAAAATGTTAAATTTCACAGCCAAAGTAAGTCCTCTTTTCTTCTACCATTCCTGTTTTCTTCCTTATGCTGCTTTTTAATATTAGGTTGCTAAAAAATGGTGAACTACACTTATCAGTAGAAGATCTTTACATTTTAGAAAAGTGGAAAAATAATAGAGTTCTCATGTGCTTCATATCTAATTTCCTTTATTATTAACATCTTACAGTAGTGTCACAATTAATTGTGAGACATTGTTATTAACCAGATTCCCATACTTTAGTAAGATTTCCTGAGATTTTACTTAATATCCTTGTTTCTGTTCCAATACTTCATCTAGAATACCACCCTGCATTTAGTATTCATGAACTCCTTAGCTCTTTTTGGCTATGACAGTTTCTCTGCCTTTTCTCATTTTTAATGACCTTGGAATTTTGAGAAATGTGGTCAAATATGCTACAGAATGCCTCTCAGTTGGGAATTGTTTGATGGGTTTTGCTTTTGGTCAAACTAGGGTTCTGTGCTTTGGGGAGGAAGACAGCAGAGGTAAAGTGTTATTTTCATTAATTTATATCAAGGTTATGTACTGTAAGCATAGCTTGTTTACTGCTGATATTGACCCTGAACTCCCAGCTGAGATAATGTTTCTCATCTTTCTCCATTACTACGTTCTCTCCTTTCTCTCTTTCTATACCATGCTCTTTGTAAGGAAGTCCTTTTGGGCAGCTTATATTTAACGAATAAAGAAATGACTTGTAAAAGATATTTCTAAGGAAAACATATAGATTTGTATAATACTTTGCAGTTTATAAAATAAATTTATTTAAATACAATCTTGTCATCAGACCTGTGTAGTAGACATGGTAGATATCATAAAGGTGCGATTAATTGATAAAGAATCAAGTAGGTGAAAAAACAAAAAGGAATGAGACAGAATCTTCCTTTTAGCAAAATTATGTCTTGCTCTTATCCTATGTTTTTTCCAAATGTCACTTAGATATTGTCCTTTGAATGTCTTTCCATCACCACAAAGTGAATATTACAAATGAAAATCTATCATATTGCATCTTTCTCTCTCTCTCCCCCCTCACATGTGTGCATGTGTGTACACCCAGTCTCTCTCTCCCCTCCCTCCCCCCCCCCTCTCTCTCTCTCTCTCTCTCTCTCTCTTTCCATTCCTGATAAAGTAACTTCTCATTCAGACTTTCCGGAATGCTTTAAGATAGCTAACATTTTTTCTGTTACTTTAGTCAGAATGCCATGAAATCATCTTAAAGTCACTGTTTAACATTTTTTTCTGTTACTTTAGTCAGAATGCCATGAAATCATCTTAAAGTCACTGTTTAATTTAGTTCTCCACACTCAATGGGTCAACAATTGTCTCCTTCTTCACAACACTCCTTTCTATCTTTTCCTCTTCGGTTTGGAATCCACAGCCCTAGTTAAGCTTTTATTCCCTTATTCCTGGGTTACTACAAAGTTGTTTTCATTATCTCTGCCTTTAGTAATTATTTCTCATAATTGCCCTTCCATGCTGATTTGATTACCTCATTTCCTTGCTTCAAAAAACTTAGTAACTTTCTAATCTTATCTCTACATGTCTTCTGGATTCAGAGTGCTAGACACAAAGCACTCCCCAGTACTGAAGGACAAGCATGCAGAGATTCTAGACCAAAATGATTCTAAGAGTGAATCTATTATTCCTCTTCCTTGAATGCTTTCCTCTTGTCATTTCCATCAAACCAGAGCCTGATCATCCTTCAAAGACCAATTCAAATCCCATCTTTTCACTGAAGTGGCTCTTTTTGAGCTCATGAATTTGGAGCCGTTTGAGCTGATCAGACACTAGAGTAGAGGTAAACTATCTGTATCATTTGATGTTGTATTTCCAATGAGGCAAATCTCCTGGTTTCTCATTCTTCTGTATTTCCTTCAACCCCTAGAATCATGATGGACATATTATAAATGCTTCATATTGGTTGATTATGAAGTTGCTATTTCTCCCAGGAAGGTAGCCACTGAAGCTTGGCTGCTTTCCCCCTTGAATTTGTCTGCCAGCATTAAACATTAATTAGGTGATGTATTCCAATTTTCAAACATAAGACCTTCTGAAAAAAATAAATCTTCCTAAAATGTTTTCTCAAATTTAAACTACTTTGTGCTGGCTATTTTCCAAACTTAAGATGTTTTCTTTTTCTTGGGAAGCTATCCAGACAAAAATGGATTTTCAAAAATTTCTTTTAAAATTATAGACTTACATAGCAATTATGATTTTGTTAACAGTATGGGAAAAAAAAAAGAAAACTCTTAACAAGAAAGAGGAATTGAATAGAGAGCTGGGTTTTTTTCCTACCAAAAATGGGAAAAAATGCTATTCAGAGAATTTATATTTGTTTTCCTACTGTGGAAAATTTAAAGAATTATTTTTAAGGTCATATTAGAAACAGATCCAAGTAAATGCAGTAAAGGCTTCCCTAGTGAGTTGGGGTGGTTTCCAAATCAATCCCTTCAAAAAGGATTGTAGTTAGAAACATCAGAACAAATTCCAAATGCCTCTGTCCTGTGCTTTCCAACAAGAATGAAACAGAACAAATTAGAGAGAAAAGTGGCTCTAGAGAGTTGTTTGCTAAAGATGAAAACAACTCAGGATACTGAACTGAAGGAAATTATTATTTTCATCATCAAAGTTTATTTCAGTAGAGGCTTTAAATGGAAGCAGAATTGATTTAGAAACTACTTGGGGGTGGTGGGGAGTGGGCACAGGAGACCTAAAGCAGCAAATTAATTCAATTGGCAGAGGATAGGCACCCAGCCCAGCGACTCTGTAGGGATTGTCCATTCATTCATTAACGATGAAGTATAACTACTTCATCACAGCCGAAAACCAACACATCCATTTATGTTACCCAAGATTGGTATAAATTATTAAAGCCAATGGGAAGAGGAAACTATTTATTTTTAATCACTGTATCAAATGAGCTTCCTTGAGGGCTACTCATATTTATTGTACCCTCACACTGACATCAGTCTTGCTTTCTGAAAAGTATTTTGCTGAAAAGCTTGTCACAAAATTGTAATAAATCTCCCTCTCTCTAATAATTTATTATCTTACAAAGACCAATAAAGCCACTAGTTAGTTAGCTATGCTCCCTGCATTTACAGAAGCAAAATTCTAAAAGAGGTAAGACTAATATGAGCACAGATAGAACCACACAAAAAGTCCCTATTAAAGCTCAATTTCTGTGGCTTCCCTTTTCCCTTTCTCTTTTCATCCATTATTTCTATTTCTTTAAGGACTCTTTGCCTTTCTGTTTGGGAATTTGCCAAATTAAGTCATAGCAATAGCCTCCACTTTCAGTAGACCTTATGCTGCAGTGACCTCAAGCTTGTCAGGAGGTGTATGGAACTTATCTGAGTAAAGGAAAGGACTTACATGGGTTACTATTCCCCAGGGAGTTTCTTAAGATTATCAGTAGTAGAGGTCAGGAGTCCCCGTTAGGCATTTCACAGAATTAATTCAGTAGCCCCTTCTTCTTGTTGAAAATATGGACTTCATGAGGAAGTGATAAATGATTTTACACTATTAATTCATTTACATCTTCTTCCTCTCACTTTTTAGGAAATAATAAAATGATATGATATGCTTTATGACAATCTTTCATGATATGACATAGATCATCAAAGATTTTGGAAAATGAGAATGCCCCAAATTGATCACTTAAGAAAAAAAATAAAACATGCAAATAATAAAACACTAGGTAACAGAATAATCACAGAGAATCTCCTGGTTTCTCATTCTAAGCCTAAATAATATTAAGCCTAAATAATATTAATCAGTAATTTTTATTATGCATTAAAAATACTTTCACGTGTGTTTTATCAATGGACATCAGTTAATCTTTCCAATATATTTAAGTTTATCAATGAGCTAGGTGAGGTTTCATTTTCAGAGGAACACACTGGCCAGTTGTAATAGAGGTTGGAGAAATGAGGTAGCAGTCCCTATTTCTGAGTCATTGGAGAGTATTTTCTTTATATATATATATATATATATATATATATATATATATATATATATATATATATAATCACATACATTCTTGGAGTTGGATGTCTAGGACAAACAAACGTTGCAATTATTCAGGGATAAAGTAATTATCTCTGTAGAAAATTTCATCTTGCATGCAAAAATTTACTGCAACTAATAGGTGAGTTTTGCAACATCTTACAATATTCATTTACTATAAAATTAATTATAAATGCATTAAACAGTAGAAAGTTGAAAGAATTTATATTAATAAGACATATTTGAAATAAATTTGATGGAGTAGATATGTACTTATATATAGAGAAAGTTGAATAAAATATTGTTGACAAAAATTGCAGAGCTCACTTAGTAGAAAAATATGCTGTATATTCACAAAAAGACTCAATTTTTTAAGATGTCTGTTTTCACCTAATCAATCTATGGATTCAAAATGACCCTAATAAAAAAAAATCTAGCAGACATCTTTATAGTGACAAGATAATTTTAAAATGTGTATAAAAATTAAAAGGACTTAGACTATCTAAAACATCTGAAAAAGAACAAAATTGTACTAAATTCACTGAAAGCTTGTCACAAACAGCAATAATAAGACTGTGTAGTATTAGAATATATATGGATATAGCAATCAATGAAACTCACAAGAGTCGTAAAATGGAAACACACATGCATTGTTAATACTTAATTAAGGTACCAAAATAACTCAATGGGAAAATAGTGTCAACAAATAATTCTGAAACATTTGGATGGCCATATTCAAAAATTATCTTCTACTTGTAAGTTAAATCACCTATAAAATGAACTCAAATGGATATATAGCTTTATCTAAGAGCTGAAATAAAATATTTTAGAGTGAAACACTGAAAGGGATTCTCTGGGAAATGAGGTAAAGAAGGAGGAAAGAACTGATATTAAAGCTGATGAGGGGAAGAAAAGATTAACATTAAACAGAGACATGAGATGGGGGGGAAAGGGAGAGAAAAGGGAAATTGCATGGAAATGAAGGGAGACCCTCATTGCTATACAAAATTACATATAAGAGGTTGTGAGGGGAATGGAAAAATAAACAAGGAGAGAAATGAATTACAGTAGATGGGGTAGAGAGAGAAGATGGGAGGGGAGGGGAGGGGGGATAGTAGGGGATAGGAAAGGTAGCAGAATACAACAATTACTAATAGGGCATTATGTAAAATTGTGGATGTGTAACCTACATGATTCTGCAATCTGCTTTTGGAGTAAAATTGGGGGTTCATAACCCACTTCAATCTAATGTATGAAATATGATATGTCAAGAGCTTTGTAATGTTGTGAACAACCAATAAAAAAATAAAATAAAAAAAATAAAAATAAACACACACACACACAAAAAAAAAAAAGCTGATGAGGATACTTAGGGGTGTGATTGGATATATTCATTATTTTGACTATTCTGATGGTTTCATGATTGTGTATGTGTGTGCATGCATATATACTTATACACATATTAAATCTCAAAAAGTTAACATTTGCATATGTGCAGTTTTTGGTATATTTATTTTTTTGTGTTTATATTAAAATATAAAATTAAAAAACATCAAATCTCATTTGCATATGTACAATTTATGGTATATTTTCTTTTCATGTTTATATTAAAATTAAAATTAAAGTAAAATAAAACTAAAAATAGATTTTTTCTCTCCATTATATGAATATACACCGATATATCTAGCCACCCTACTATTGCTAAACTTAAATGTTGATTTCATTTCTTTTTTCTCTAATAGGGAGTACTGTTTTTTTATATGCATCCGGTTTATATCCTTAGATATTTACTGAGGATAAATTCCTAGAGTTGGATTTTCTAAGTTTTAAAAAAATTCTCAAATTTTTTTATATGCATTATCAAAAGTTTTGATAATACAGTGTCCCATTTACATAGGGAGTAGTCAAATATCTACTTAGAAATTGCAGACAAAAGCCCACCACCTAGAAGTTTAGTATGTATAGGACTGATAATTTAACAGCATTTTTACTCTTTGCTGTCAGGGAATCTACTTTAGAATGAGAGAATGAAATTCAGCCATACTTATGACTATAAATATCCGAGAAGATTAATACCTTGGTTTAATGCCAATTGGTTGGCGGTCAATTCTTTGCGCTTTTTTTTTTTTTTTTGCACTTGATATATTTACCAATGTCTAAGGTCTTGCTTTCCATATCTTCTGAAAGAACACCATTAAAACATCCATGTAAAACAAATAGTAAGGACCATTAAGAAAGAAGGCTTGGGGGTAGGATGATGCAGTGGTAGTAATAACACCTACATTTGTATATTGTTCTACAGCTTTCAAACTTTATTCTAAAAATTTAAAAGGCTATTGTCTCTCTTTAATGTATGTGGAAATATCAGCAGAGAAATTTGGAAACAGTGAAGGGCAATTACAGAGGTCACAATAAAAAGGGCAGAATTTAGGTCTTTGGACCTGGCACCTGGTAGTCTTCTGTTGGAATTTGCCTTTTCCCAAGTGGGATAGCCTCAGGAAATGAAAAGTATGCATTGGTGATAGGGATGCTACTAATTCTAATTAGCAAGGGTGATATCCATGGAAGTGTAGAGGCATGTATGTATGTGTAGTATATAGAGTGGACATGAGAGAGAGAGAGAGAGAGAGAGAGAGAGAGAGAGAGAAGGAGAGAGAGAGATATTAGAGCTTCTCTTGTAGGTTGGCTTATATCCTGTCAATGTTGGAAGAAATACCATTGACAGTATCTCTTTACATTTACTTCCTTTCAAAGCCAAGGACTTGGTGGTTAAAGGTGATCTAGTATTGGACTATTTGGTACAGAATGCCAAATGCCAAGTGACAAAAGCCTAAGTCCTCCTTATATAGAATGCTACTTCTATAAGTGACAGTATAATTACAGAAGTCCAAATACTTTCTCCCAGCATTGACTAGCTCTGTGACCTCAGGCAATCTACCCACTCTTTCAGTTTTCTCATTTGTACAACAGAGATATATCACCTGTTCATGAGGCATACAATAATTTCACAATTAACATTCTATGATGTGTTATTAAAATTCTGGATGTAGCACTCAGCATGCTATATTCCAGAGATGTAATGCCAAGTAAACATTAACAGAGATCTCTGCCCTCCTGTAGCTTAAAATCAATTGTGGGATACAAACCTTAATTAGCTAATTATTGAAAATTAAGCTGGTGCAAAGAAAAACCATTGTAAGATCCTAAAATATGGGAATGTGAGCTATTCTAAGAAGCCTGAGGTTTCCCTGAGGATACCACGTTTTAGCTGAGACTTAAGGGTATACAGAATTAGAAGAAGAGTCACAGAGCAGCCTACGCCACAAGAAGAGCATGAGCAAAGAAGAATATAAGGATTCAATGAAATCATGTATGTGTGTAAGTGCCTTGTCAGTGCTTCGCACAGCAATAAACACACAAGAATTATTAGATTTCAAAAGAATAAATTTCAAAAGTAGAAATCTATCTTGCCTATATAAATTATACTATGATGACTGCCTCTATTGGGCTTGGCATCAAGCCTATTTCAATGGAAAATAAATCTGTATTTATTAATCTTTTTTAGCCTATGGCCTTGAACCAAAGTTTAAGTTGACCACAATTTTAATTTTAAATTGCTCTTATGGTCTTTCACTTAAAGACATTCCCTTAACTGTAAGCAAAAGACTTAATTTTTGTATAACACAGAGTGATTAGTCGAGTTCTTTGAGTATCTGTATAATGATACTTGAGTCCTTTCATCTTTGCTTTTAGCAATAGTCACTGCATTTCCAGGACAGAGAGCACAATCCTGGGCAAGTCAATCATTTGGCAGGACAAGTACCTGGAATCACAATGGTCTCACGATGAGGAAAAGGTTGGTCCCAACTTAACTGGTGCAAAGTAAAGGAAGAGATTATTTGTTAAATTATATGAGATATGTATTTCTGCCCCCCTGTGTATGTTGCCTTGAGATCAAGCTCTGATGTGGTAATATAGGTCCAAATGGTCAAGGCTGCTTCTACATTAAAGCAAAACCAAACCAAACCCTACCTAATTCCACTAATGGCATTTTCTCTTATCATTTTGAAATTTAGGCACAAGCAGTGATACACTCTAATTTTTTTTTTACTACATAAGCTGTTTAATTTCTAGACCAAGAAGCAGACAGTGAAACAGACAATATACTTGCTGTGGTTCTGGTCACTGATATGGTCAATTAGTTGCTTGGCTACCTCAGTCGCCTGGGATAGAAATGCGGAATCAACACACAGACTCTGAGAGCTGGTGAGAGAACTGGCATGAGATAATTCTCAAGTCATCATCCAGTAGTTCAGTTTATTTTTGGAATGCATACAATTGTTATAGGGTTCCAGTGGGGTGTGCCCATCAATCATACAGTATCAATAAGCCAATCATCTTATACCTAATGCAACTGCACTATGAGGATGCTCTAAATATTGCTATCATCAGGAAGGGTCTTTGTCCCTAGGGAAGGGGCTTTCTAAGTTAGGAGTTCCATGCCTGAAGCTCATGGCTATCAGTTTCCTGGCCTGGCAGCTTGGCAACGCTAACCACAAGTGCTAAGGATGTGGTTTCACTAACAGCTCGCCAGAGCAGAGCATCCCATCCTGCAGGCATTCCTATTAGGCCTGAACCAGTGTAGATTCTTCAAGCACTCTGAGCTGCTTATAGCTGCTAGCTGCTAGCTGCTAGCTGTAAACTGAAAGTTATTCCAACATATACTCAAGGAAAATTATGGGAGAAGTTGTCCTCTGAATAGACAGGCTGTGCAGAGCTCTTGAATACCTGACTTCCTTTGTCACTTATGTGTCCCATTTAAGCAAGCTGTTGCATGATTCTTTAATTGTTTGAAAATTTAAAGCCTCAGAGTTTGGACTCTAAAGACTCTAAGTGCTGGTAATAAATCTATTGGTTCTAACATGGGGTATTTTTTCACCTGTAAGTACCATTCTTGAAATATATGAAAATGCTAATTTGGTAATGTTGTGTTTTGTGTGTTGATGAAAATACTATCTTTATAGTAAAGGGTCCTAATGTTGGGGAGATGGAATGACAGAAACTACTTACTGTCTTTGTCTCTAGGGGAAAAATAGTATGATGTACATATGTTATCAGAGGGCTCAGAGGAGTTATACATCTGAAGTTAGCTATATATATATATATATATATATATATATATATATATATATATATATATATATATTTATACACACACACACACACACACACACACACACACACACACACACATATATGTATTTTTTCAGTAGGAGGCAAAGTTTTGCTTGTTTTGGTCTTGGCATTTATAAAGTCAAATAGCTTTATTATTACTGGTATCAGGTGATCTAGAAAACCCATGTCCAACAAACTTTTCTTGTGAAGGACCAGATAGTAAGTATTTTCGACTTTTTTTTGGCCAAGAGGTAAAATTGAGTATATTATGTGTATACTTATATAATCATTGAAAATGCAAACATCTAAAAATTTAGAATCATTCTTAGCTAATGAAAAATAAAAACAGAAGTTTGGTCAGATTTGTCCCTGGAGCTGCAGTTTGCTGATCCCTGCTATGTAGATCAGAATTAATCATCCTATGAACAGTTATTACAAGGCTGCCATCTTATCCAATCAGTGCATTGTACAAAATTAACAAGTGACAGAAAGAAATTGGAATATGAATGAAATATCTGAACATAACACCTTGAAGTATAAGCATTCTCGTGCAATGAATGAAACTTTCCTTCTATGCTTTCTGTGCTGAAATTTAATCATTTGAATGTGAGAATATATTTATTATTATAAGAAAAATGATTAATTAATTATGAAAGGGAGTAATTGTGTTTATAAAAGCAATTATTAAGGGCTTGTACATAGCTACTCAGTACCAGACTAGAAATTAGATAGATAATGTTTCAACGCCTGCATAAACTTTGAACCAAAAACATTAAAATATTATAAAATTAAAAACAAAATATTAGAGACGTTGTATCCTAAATGAAATTTAATTGAATTATTGGAATTTTATGATTAGTAATTTAAAAATAATCTTAATAAACAATATTTATTGAATTGTTTGGTGTTTTATGACTACTAATAATTTTTGAATAATCTAAAGAAGTTATATTGAATTTTTATGATTTTTTCCAATTATACTATGAATTTCTTTTTTTTTTCTTTTTTTTTTATTGATTGTTCAAAACATTACAGAGCTCATGATATATCACCTTTCAAACATTAGACTCAATTGGGTTTTGAACTCCCATTTTTACCCCAAATACAGATTGCAGAATCACAACTATTGCATACTCACATTATTACATAATGGCATATTAGTGACTATTGTATTCTGCTAACTTTCCTATCCCCTACTATCCCCCCTCCCCTCCCCTCTCACCTTCCCTCTCTACCTCCTCTGCTGTTGTTCAACTCCCTCCCCTTTTCCCCCCTCCCCCTTGCCCCTCATAACCTCTTATAATTTTGTGTATCGTTGAAGGTCTCCTACCATTTCCATATGCTTTCCCTTCTCTCTCCCTTTCTCTCCCCCCATTCGTCTTTGTTTACTGTTAGTCTTTTACTCATGCTCTTCCTTCCTGTTCTGTTCTTAGTTGCTCTCTTTATATCAAAGAAGACATTTGGCATTTGTTTTTTTAGGGCTTGGCTAGCTTCACTTAGCATAATCTGCTCTAATGCCATCCATTTCCCTGAAAATTCTATGATTTTGTCATTTCTTAGTGCTGCATAATATTCCATTGTGTATAGATGGCACATTTTTTTATCCATTCATCTATTGAAGGGCATCTAGGTTGGTTCCACAGTCTAGCTATTGTGAATTGTGTCGCTATAATCATTGATGTGGCTGCATCCCTATAGTGCGCTCTTTTAAGGTCCTCAGGGAATAGTCCGAGAAGGGCGATAGCTGGGTCAAATGGTGGATCCATTTCCAGCTTTCCCAGGAATCTCCATACTGCTTTCCAAATTGGCCTCACCAATTTGCAGTCCCACCAGCAGTGTACAAGTGAACCCTTTTCCCCACATCCCCGCCAACACTTATTGTTGTTTGACTTCATAATGGCTGCCAATCTTACTGGAGTGAGATGGTATCTTAGGGTGGTTTTTATTTGCATTTTGCTAGAGATGGTGAGCATTTTTTCATGTACTTGTTGATTGATTGTATGTCCTCCTCTGAGAAGTGTCTGTTCAGGTCCTTGGCCCATTTGTTCATTGGGTTACTTGCTATCTTATTGTTTAATTTTTTGAGTTCTTTGTACATTCTGGATATTAGGGCTCTATCTGAGGTGTGAGGGGTAAAAATTTGTTCCTAGGATGTAGGCTCTCTATTTACCTCTTTTATTGTTTCCCTTGCTGAGAAAAAACTTTTTAGTTTAAGTAAGTCCCATTTGTTTATTCTTGTTATTAACTCTTGGGCTATGGGCGTCCTATTAAGGAATTTGGAGCCCGACCCCACTGGAGCCAACTTTTTCTTCTATCAGACGCAGCGTCTCTGATTTGATATCTAGCTCCTTGATCCATTTTGAGTTAACTTTTGTGGATGGCGAGAGGAAGGGATTCAATTTCATTTTGTTGCATATGGATTTCCAATTTTCCCAGCACCATTTGTTGAAGATGCTATCCTTCCTCCATTGCATGTTTTTAGCCCCTTTATCAAATATAAGATAGTTGTAACTTTGTGGATTAGTCTCTGTGTCTTCTATTCTGTACCATTGGTCCACCTGCCTGTTTTGGTATCAGTACCATGCTGTTTTTGTTACTATTGCTTTGTAGTACAGTTTGAACTCTGGTATCGCTATACCTCCAGATTCACATTTCCTTCTTAGAATTGATTTTGCTATTCTGGGTCTTTTGTTTTTCCATATGAATTTCATGATTGCTTTATCTATTTCTACAAGAAATGCCACTGGGATTTTGATTGGCATCGCATTAAACCTGTAGAGAACTTTGGGTAATATCGCCATTTTGATGATGTTAGTTCTGCGTATCCATGAACAGGGTACATTTTTCCATCT
Organism: Spermophilus citellus; assembly: GCF_964194105.1. NCBI lineage: Eukaryota > Metazoa > Chordata > Mammalia > Rodentia > Sciuridae > Spermophilus > Spermophilus citellus. The sequence continues at coordinate 83,157,556 of NC_138193.1, forward strand.
TCTGAGATCTTCTTCTATCTCTCTCTTTAGGGTTCTGTAGTTTTCATTGTATAAATCTTTCACCTCTTTTGTTAGGTTGATTCCCAAGTATCTTATTTTCTTTGAGGATATTGTGAATGGAGTAGTTTTCCTTATTTCCATTTCAGAGGTTTTGTTGCTGATATACAGGAATGCCTTTGATTTATGCGTGTTGATTTTATAACCTGCCACTTTGCTGAATTCATTTATTAACTCTAGCAGCTTCTTTGTAGACCCTTTTGGGTCTGTTAAATATATTATCTTTCCGCAATAGCGATAATTTAAGTTCTTCTTTTCCTATTTTTATGCCTTTAATTTCTTTTGTCTGTCTAATTGCTCTGGCTAGTACTTCGGGAACTAAATTCAATAGAAGTGGTAAGAGAGGGCATCCCTGTCTTGTTCCACATTTTAGAGGGAATGCCTTCAGTTTTTCTCCGTTTAGGATGATGTAGCCTGAGGTTTAGCATATATAGCTTTTACACTGTTGAGGTAAGTTCCTGTTATCCCTAGTTTTTCTAGTGTTTTGAACATAAAGGGATGCTGTACTTTGTCAAATGCTTTTTCTGCATCTATCGAGATGATCATATGGTTCTTGTCTTTAAGTCTATTGATGTGGTGAATAGCATTTATTGATTTCCGTATATTGAACCAGCCTTGCATCCCAGGGATGAATCCTACTTGATCATGGTGCACAAGTTTTTTGATATGTTTTTGTTTTCGATTCGCCAGAATTTTATTGAGAATTTTTGCATCCAAGTTCATTAGAGATATTGGTCTGTAGTTTTCTTTCTTTGAAGTGTCTTTGGTTTTGGGATCAGAGTGATGTTGGCCTCATAGAATGAATTTGGAAGAGCTCTTTCTTTTTCTATTTCTTGAAATAGCTTGAAAAGTATTGGTATTAATTCTTCTTTGAAGGTTTTGTAGAACTCCGCTGCATACCCATCCGGTCCAGGGCTTTTCTTGGTTGGTAGTCTTTTGATAGCTTCTTCTATTTCTTCCTTTGTTATTGGTCTGTTTAAATTGTGTGTGTCTTCATTTCTCAATCTGGGCAGATCATATGTCTTAAGAAATTTATCGATATCTTCACTATCTTCTATTTTATTGGAATATAGAGTTTCAAAATACTTTCTAATTATCTTCTGTATTTCTGTAGTGTCTGTTGTGATATTGCCGTTTTCATCCCGTATGTTAATAATTTGAGTTTTCTCTCTTCTTCTCTTCATTAGCATGGCTAAGGGCCTGTCTATCTTATTTATTTTTTCAAAGAAACAACTTTTAGTTTTATCAATTTTTTCAATGTTTTTTTTTCGTTTCAATTTCGTTGATTTCTGCTCTAATTTTAATTATTTCTTGTCTTCTACATTTGCTGTTGTTTTGCTCTTCCTTTTCTAGGTTTTTGAGGTGTAGTGTGAGTTCATTTATTTGTTGGTTTTTTCTTTTTTTGAGGAAAGAACTCCAAGAAATGAATTTCCCTCTTAAAACTGCTTTCATTGTGTCCCATAGATTCCGGTATGTTGTGTGTGTATTATCATTTGTCCCTAAGAATTTTTTCATCTCCTCCTTTTTGTCTTCTGTAACCCATTGATCATTCAGTAACATATTGTTCATTTTCCATGTGATGTAGAATTTTTCCTTCCTTTTTTTATCATTGATTTCCAATTTCATTCCATTGTGATCAGATATGGTGCATGGTATTATCTCCACGCCTTTATACTTACTAAGAATTGCCTTGTGGCATAATATATGGTCTATCTTTGAGTAGGATCCATGTGCTGCTGAGAAGAACGTGTATCCACTTGATGATGGTTGATATATTCTACATATGTTGGTTAAGTCTAGGTTATTGATTGTGCTGTTGAGTTCTATAGTTTCTTTATTCAGTTTTTGTCTAGAGGATCTGTCTAATGGCGAGAGCGGTGTGTTGAAGTCACCCATAATTATTGTGTTGTGGTCTATTTGACTCTTGAACTTGAGGAGAGTTTGTTTTATGAACGTTGCAGCTCCATTGTTTGGTGCATACAAATTGATAATTGTTATGTCTTGTTGGTGGATGGTTCCTTTTAACAGTATATAGTGTCCTTCTTTATCTTTCTTGATTAACTTAGGTTTAAAGTTGATTTTATTCGATATGAGTATGGCCACTCCTGCTTGCTTCCGAGGGCCATGTGAGTGGTATGATTTTTCCCAACCTTTCACCTTCAGCCTGTGTATGTCTTTTCCTATCATATGAGTCTCTTGAAGGCAGCATATTGTTGGATTTATTTTTTTGATCCAGGTTACTAGCCTATGTCTCTTGATTGTTGAGTTTAGGCCATTAACATTTAAGGTTACAATTGAGATATGATTTGTACTTCCAGTCATGCTTCTTTATTTATTTATTTTAGTTTGGCTGGTTTTAATTTTTGATTATTTTCCTCCCCCTTTACTGAGATACCTCCTGCTGTTAGTTTTGGGCACTATTTTTCAATTCCTCTTCTTGTAGTATTTTGCTCAAAATGCTTTGCAGTGCTGGTTTTCTTGCTGCGAATTATTTTAGCTTTTGTTTATCGTGAAAGATTTTAATTTCATTGTCAAATCTGAAGCTTAATTTTGCTGGATACAGTATTCTTGGTTGGAATCCATTATTTTTCAGCCTTTGAAATACATTGTTCCAGGATCTTCTCGCTTTCAAAGTCTGTGATGAGAAATCAGTCGTTAACCTAATTGGTTTACCCCTGAATGTAATCTGCCTCCTTTCTCTCGTAGCTTTTAATATTCTCTCCTTGTTGTGTACGTTGGCTATCTTCATAATTATATGTCTTGGAGTTGGTCTATTATGATTTTGAATGTTTGGGGTCCTGTAGGCTTCCAGGATTTGGCAATCCATTTCATATTTCATCTCTGGGAATTTTTCTAGAATTATTTCATTATATTAATATGGTGTCCATTCCTTTGGTTTGAGTCTCTGTGCCTTCTTCTATCCCGATGACCCTCAAATTTGTTTTTTTTATGACATCCCATATCTCTTGAATAGATTGCTCGTGGGATTTAAGCATCTTTTCTGTGTTGACTATATTCTTTTCAAGTTGATAAACCTTGTCTTCATTATCTGATGTTCTGACTTCTACTTGATCAAGTCTGTTTGTAATATTCTCGTTTGAGTTTTTAATTTGGTTTATATTTTCCTGGAATTCTAGGATTATTGTTTGATTTTTTTTTTAAGATCTCTATCTCCTGGTAGAGCTCGTTCTTTGCCATTTGAATTTGTTTGTTTAATTCATTTTAAAAATATACTTTTATTGCTTGGACTTGCTGTCTCATGTCTTCCCTAATATTCCTTTCCACTCGAGTTAGGTATGCCTTGAGTTCTTTCCCTATCCCTGCTTCTGATGTTTCTATGTCCTCCTGTAGAATTAAGTTGTCCTGCATTGTTTGTGCTCCTTTTTTACCTTGTTTTCTCATGTTGTCCAAGTTACTTTCTAGCTCTATTTGATTACCGTGTTTCTGCTCTCTTCTATAGATTTGTTTTGGTTCTGTATTACTCTGTTGTTTTTTCTTTGTGTTGTTAAACTGTGCCTGCTAACGTGGATTCTGCTGGGAAGGAATTCCGATGGCCGAGCTCCAGTGATGTCACTACTGTGCTATGACGGGCCCCAGGATCCTTGCTGGGGTGTCCTAATGGGGCTGTGTGACTGGACTGTCTCTGTTTGGTTTCAGCTCCCCGTCGAGGCAGGCGGGCAGTCTCCAGCCACCCAGTATCTCAGGCAGCTGGCGGGTGATCGGTCGCGGCGGGGGAGTGGACTACAGCCGCCCAGTCGCGAGGGCAGCGGGCCGCCCAGTCACGCAGGCAGCGGGCCGCTGTCGCTGGTGGGCGGGCAATCTCTAGGCACACAGTCCAGCGGTCGGTAGTCGGAGGGCGGGCGTTCTCCTACCGCCCAGTTACGCGGGCAGTGGGCGAACTGTCGCAGGCGGGCCTGCGGTTTCCAGCCGCCCAGTCGTGGGGGCCTGGCCTCTAGTACCCTAGTTTCTCCTGCTAGACTTGGTTTCTCCTGCTAGACCAGATTTCCCCTGAGTGATGGCTCTCGGCAGTTCAAACTGTACTCTGGACCTGCCGTTTGTTGGGTGTGAAATTTAATTGAATGATTGGAATTTTATGATTAGTAATTTAAAAATAATCTTAATAAACAATATTTATTGAATTGTTTGGTGTTTTATGATTACTAATAATTTTTGAATAATATAAAGAAGTTATATTGAATTTTTATGATTTTTTCCAATTATACTATGAACTTTCAACAAAAATAATTTGATTTCTTTCTGTTACGCAAAGATCAACTAGAAGCAGAAATTCTACTTCAAATTTTTATGAAGAGAAAAAAAAGCTCTCCCAAATAACTTAAATGAAAATTTTCATGCTTAGTCATCTTTAATACAAGGACAATAAAGAATTTTAAACATGAAGAAAAATAGTTGTTGGAGAAAATGAAGTACTCAACATGGTTTTGTTTTTATCAACCGTATTTCAAGACAACACATTTTTTTCAAGATGCTTTAAGAAGCTAATCCCATGTAGTTTTATATGTATAGTGGCTTTAAAAAATTTTAGGGAAGCAAAACTTCTGTGAAGAAGTTGATTTAAAATTTCCTCCTGAAATTTTAAATGGCAAAAATTTAAATGGCATGTTGAAATGATTGCTATTGATACCAACCATTTTTAATAAACATGAAGATTTTTTGAAATCTCTTCACAGTATGAATGAATTGGGGGCTAAAGTTTTCCATCTAAAAATTTAATACCAAAAAGTTTCCTGAATTATGTTCCTCTTTATAGCTGAAAATTAGTGATATTAGTAATTCAGCTATTTCTGGTTTTTGCTGATTGCATATTTGAATACATCAAAACAATAAGAAAATATCTTTAATCTGAAATCTCAGTAGATATTAATGAATTCAATCTTGCCTTATATTTGACTTGCTGGCCAGGAGATTTCTTGGTCTCAAACAGCTAACAATATAGTGAATTTAGCTGAAGAAATATTTATAGAAGTGAAAATAAGAAAAAAAGTGTCTTGCAGTTTCATTGACATTGAACAAACATGGTGAGGGTTTTGAATGATTTATGAATCACAAGTATATAATACTGTATTCCCATCCTAGAGTTGTGTGTTCAGAAAGCAATTTTAGGACTATGTAATGTGATGGAATTACAGAACACAAATATAAAGATTGTGTGCCTGTTTTATCAGTTTTCTTTAGCCAAGAACAAACTATATGGTGTCTAAAAGATTTTAGAACCAGTTAATCCATCCTGTGTTTGGATAGGATGTTTACTATCACAAGTTAGAAGGCTGTGTGACTGAAACAACAGATAATAATACCAACATAGAGCCAGACATGTTATCCAAGTGATTTGGGAGACTAAGGCAGGAGGATTAAAAGTTACAAACCAGAGTCAAGTGTTTAGTGAGACTCTGTCTCAAAATTTAAAAAAAAATTAAAAGTTTAGGGAAGCAAAACTTCTGTGAAAAAGTCGATTTAAAATTCCTTCTGAAAATATTTAAAAAGCTTCTTCCAGCTTAAATTTATAAAATGAGAAAATTATTACAGCTTTATGAAAATCTTCAAGTATAGGAGCTGAAGGAATTTTATTAGTCTAGCCATTTTCTACTAGGCAGGAAAAATAATGTAACTAATTTTATGGCAGTATTTCTGGAATGTTACCCTATGCATGAACAGTATGATAAAATCCAAAACTTGTTTCTCTACAAATCTCACTTTAAAGTGCATGTAAATTTGCAATGTAATGACTGCAGAAGCAATCTAGAAACTGCAGTTGTTGAGAATTTATTGTTCATGTCTCCTAGGTAAAAAAAAAAATTAAATTTTGACTCCACATTTTTCAAACTGAAGTGTTAATAGTAATTGAACATTGAAGAATATTTTAGCTTTGGTTTTCCTTAGAAAAGTTTTGGCTCACCTGAATACTGGTTTTTAGTATATGATTATTATTTGGCAAAGATTTTATTTTGAGAACATCTAGGAAACAAAACTCATATCAGAAAACTTAGTGTAAAACACATACTGCATTATTTGTTTTTTATATATTTTTTAGTTGTAGGTGGACACAATACCTTTATTCTAATTTTATATGATGCTGAGGATTGAGCCCAGTGCCCACCACCTGCCAGGTGGGTACTCTACCACTGATCCCCAGCCTCAGCCCCAATTAGTGCATTATTAAATCCTTACAAACCATATGAAGAAAATACCATTACTGTTCCCAGTTTCAGATGAGGAAACTGAGGCAATATAAATAAAAAAAACTTGAACAAGGTCACATAGTCAGGTCATAGAACTGGTTTTCGTATTTGAAATCCTATTCTAAAAGTGGTTTTACATGTAAGAGATTTGCAAAAATGGCACTGAGAGTTCCTGCGTATTTTTCACACAGCTATCCCATCATATATTATCTTATATAATTTATATATCATTTTATATAATTGATATGAAAAACTAGAGGATTATCCTTGGAACAATGATATTTACTAAGCCACAGAATTCTTTCAGATTTTTCCAGTTTTTCCACTAATGGGTTTTTGATGTACCATGATCCAGTGTAGGATGCCACCATTGCATTTAGTTGTCTCATCTCCAAACTCTCCTCCAATCTGATAGTTCCTCAGTCATCCCTGGTTTTTCACAATGACCTTGACAACTTTTATAGGTCCTCTCAGTTAGTTTGTAGAATGTAGTTGGGATGGTCTGATGTTTTGGTGACATGCTGAGGACATTTATTGTTGGAGTGGAAATCAGACATGAGATGCCCTACTTGGTTCACCCTTTCAGAAGTTACATGATATTGCTGTGTATTACTGGGCAACGGTCTGGTCCCATGTTTAAGATGATATCTGAACATATTCTCCATTGTAAGGCTACTATTTTTCCTTTTATAATTGACATTAATTTTGAGGGAGACACTTTGAAACTGTAGACATTCTGCTTTAAACTGGTCCACTCCTTTTAGTATCCATTGTTTTCTGCACCTAGGGGTGTTTCTCTTGCTCCACTTTCTTGACATTATAAATCAACTCTCACCATTAGTTTACTAGTTATCTCCCACTTCACACACCAAGATTGAAGATAATTTAAGTCTTTTTTGTTCAATGCTATGGTCCCAACGTCTAATACAATATCTGGTTTATGATTGACCCTTTATAAATATATTTAATTAAAGAATGAATTCTGTTTTGGGAGAAATAAATAAAAATCAAATTAAAAACAAAAGTTCTTCTGGATTTTATGTAAATACTGTGAAGAAAATAAATAGGATGCCCCATCAGAAAGTAACCCCAAAATGGTTTGCTTTTAGACAGGTGGTCAGGAGAGTCTGTTTTAAGCTGAGATTTGAACCATGATGAAGACCCAGTTATATGAATATTAGTTGAAACAACTTGCACAAAATTCCTTAAGTGAGAAAGTTCTTGGCATGTTCAAGCAATAAAGAAGCCACTGCTGCTGGAGTGTGGGTCATGATACAAGATTTGGTTGTTCATAGGAAGGAATATGAATTTTATTATCATCATTGATGGCGATAAATATTTTTTTGTTTTTTTAAAATTTGTTCCAATTAGTTACACATGATAGCAGAGTGCATTTTAATTCATTATACACAAATGGAGCACAGCTTTTCATCTCTCTGGTTGTACATGATGAAGAGTCGCACCACATGTTCAGTCATACATGTACCTAGGGTAATGATGTTCGTTTCATTCCATCATCATTCCTGCCCCCATGCCCCCTCCCCATCTCTCCCTTCCCTTTGCCCAATCAAAGTTTCTCCATTCTCCCCACTCCCCCCATTATGGATCAGCATCTACTTATCAGAGAGAACATTCAGCCTTTGGTTTTTTTGAGGTGATATTATTTTATTTATAGTCAATGGCAATAATATTCCTCAATAGTACACATCTAACATGTGATTAAGTATTTGTTTAGGTATCTGCTTTTCCTTCCAAAACCTCTGTGAGGGCAAAGAGCACATCTGTGGGTGCTCATCTTTTAAGCAATACCTGGTGTCTGGATAGCACTTTACAAAGAGATTGATTGTATGAGGCCTGGATCGAACATATCAACAATAATGTTCTTTTTCAGTGCCAACCTTAGGAAACATCTTGAAAAGTCCTGCTTATTTATTCTCAGCTATTGCTCTGTTGAACTTGTGAGAATCATTCTCTAAGATGTTATCAAGGAGTCTTTACAAAGCTGAAGATTTATTATCTAGAAGTAATAAACTTGTCTTCTTTGTTTGCTTGATTTTTTTCTCCCCCAAAGTGTGAACTAGGATAAAGGCATAGAAATTTGTGTCTTTGGGAGTTATGAGTTTCTTTTACACAAAATGTAACTCACAACTTTCCAGTTATTCAACAGAAAGTCATTTACAATGGAGGGCTTTGGACAACTGGGGAACTGGAGCATTTCCTTCTAGGTTCAGAACAGTGTTTTTTTATGGTTCTTATCCTGAGTAACTTTCTGATAACTCAATAAAGAGATTACAATAGGTTAATTTGATGAAAAATTTTATCTTGCCTCAGCAGACCCCAATTTGGTTTTTGACCTGGGAGGGAAATAGTTGTTGTCCCTGGTTAAACTTATGTTGTACTTATAGTCAATAAAAATGCTAATAACAATTTTATAAATAAGGCAAGTATGCGAGCATTAAATAATAATAATGAATTAGAGATGTAGCTCAATGTTACATATAAGGAAGAGAAATCCAATATGAGCTAAAATGCTTCTTACACTATAATTGAATCCACCTGAATGTATCCCATATGCTTTCCCTGACTTAGTTTTGAAAAAGAAGGTTAAAATAACTATGACTTTCAGTCATAGTCTTTTGAAGTTTCTTCCTACAATAAAGATAAAAACCAATTTACATGTGATGAGTTTCTCATATTCTGGTGATTTTTAAAATTTTTCTTGATAGACTCTGAAAAAATGTCATAGAAATAAATGTAAATAACCTGAGTCAGACTCACATTTTTGAATGCAAATCTCAAGGCTTACATCATAGTATTTTGGATAAAATGATTTTTTTCCAGAAAATCCTCATTATTAAATATGATAATAGGATAGATTTTGCCTCCTTCATTCAACTGAGGGGTTAACAGCAGCTGTATTCTAGTGGTTTCATTGTTAGCTTTGCATTGTTAGCTTTTTCTGTCTCCTTTAGTGCTGCTCTTATTTTATCTTCTTCCTTGCAAATATTAGCTTTTTAACTGCTGTGAAAATAAGTGAGGCATTATCATTAGCCTAATAAGCAATCTTACCATAAAAGAAAAAAAAAATTACTGAATACAAAAAAACTCAGCAGCTTAAACAGGACCATATTTCCATATAAAATAGGCTATAATAGCTTTTTGATGCTATGACCAAAATACCTGATAAGAACAACTGAGAGGAGGAAAAGTTTGTTTTGGCTCATGGTTTCAGAGTTTCAGTGCATGGTTGGCTGACTCCATTGTTCTGGACCAAGTGGAGAAGAACATCAAGGAGGAAGGCTGTGGTGGAGAAGTGCTGCTCCATTCATGATGACCAGGAAGCAGAGAAAGGAAGGGGAAAAGGCTACAGGGAACACGTTCCAGTGACCCCGCTCCTCCAGCCATATTAAACCTACCTACAACTACCATCCCATTAGTTCATTCAAACTAGGAGGGACTGATTAGATTATGGTTCTCATAATCTACACATTTTGTCTCTGAATATTCTTAGATTAGCACAGGAGCTTTTGGGGGGCATCTCATATTTAAACCATGACATAGGCTTACTTAAATGTTACCACAAAGATGTTTTCTATAAACCAAAAGGCTACAGAGATTTAGTATATTCCCTATTTGAGGTACTTTAATGCCTATGTAAAAGGTACTGAAGTTCAAAACAAAAGGAACCTCATTAGTATGTAAATATAGCAATTAGTTAATATTGTTATTTATTGGCCAATTATATTAGAAATTATAGTCTTTAACAGAGGACAGTCAGCCCTACAAGAACTGTAATTTTGCCTGCAGAGGGTAAGAGACACACAAATGTTCACAGCAATAGCAGACACTGTTTCCCCATTCTTTCTTAAATGTATCATTTTATAAATGAGAAATGTCAATGTGCTGAAGTACATTTTCTCTAATTATACATTGAAGTTTCAGTGAAAGTAACTTGTAGTCTTTCTCCAGACTTCTCCCTTTGCCCTTTCTGAGGGTATATATATAATAGCACCGAGTTTCTTAAAAATGTATAGATTTGGTTTAAATCCTTTTTATAATAAATTTTCAAAATATATCACACTTTTTCTTACTTTGAGAAATTACTATGATAAAAATAAGCATCACTTTGATGTTTTCAAATTCACACAGGTTCTTACTTATCATCAATAAATTCTCATTGTCTTTGAAGTGAACACTACTTTACATATTGATAAAAGCAAAAAGCAGTGACCTCCTAATTGTGCCTCAACCTATGAAAATCCTTTTCACTCTTAAAGTTTCTGTGCATAAGTTATCTTTTTTCAAGGAGTCTTCTCTGAGTAATTGGCCAGGAATAATCTCTTTGCTCAACTTTCATAACATTATAATAAGAATTCTTTTATTTAATTTAGCCATAGTTTATTTTTTGTGATTTTGGAATATAAAAACATGTGAATATTATTTTGAAACAAATTAGAAAATAAGGCTAGTTGCATAATTGGCAGTGATAGTCATGATAAATAGCTCATGTCTCTAAGATTTTTAAGATTTCCAAATAATATGATTAAAACATAAGTGCCTTTCTTCCTTCCTTCCTTCCTTCCTTCCTTCCTTCCTTCCTTCCTTCCTTCCTTCCTTTCTTTCTTTCTTTCTTTCTTCTTTCTTTCTTTCTTGAACCCAGGGCCTTGTGCATGTGAGGCAAGTACTCTACCAGCTGAGCTATATCCCCAGCCCATGAATGTTTTATTTCATACTGATTTTTCACTTCCAAGTTCATTTACTGTTATTTGGAGAGATGGAATTAGGGAGAATTGGGTAGATTTTGGGGTGGAGGTTTCTTCAGATGAAATGATTTGGAGGGTAGCACTCTTCATGGAAGGGAGGGAATGGATGACACTGTATGTGCATGAGGGGCACCATTGCCCCTAAAAGGAGCAGATGCAGGGGGATAAAGGAAGTGGCATGGAGGACATTCTAATGACACTTCATAATTTGGCTCCAAATGGCTCTAATACAGAGGATGATTAACTATAATAGCACCAATAAGTGGCAGAACAGGAATTTGACTGATAGATCCAAGTCCAATATTTCATTGATTAAATAACAGATTCCTCTCCAATACACTCTTCCTGCAAAACATTATTGCTGTGGAGACTTCAGATAAACACTGATTTTGCAACAAATGACAAGAGACATTTAACATGCTTCCCCGTCATCAGTCTATAATAGTGCTACTCAAATTACTTGACTGAACTGATTGTTTCCCAGTTCACACTGGGATAAGGAAATTCATCCAGATTGAAATTAATCATATCACTAATTATCCTATTTGGAGTAGCTCTGTTTTTTTTGGCTAGCAAGGCTCTCTTATGAAAGAATCAGGGTCTTGATTCACTCCGGTACAAGCCCTTCGTCTCATGGCCCTGAAGAATGCCAGTGCAGGCACTGATCCTGGTTGTTGTGGTTTATGTATGAAATGTCCCCCACAAAGCTCATGTGTGAGACCACACAAGAAAGTTTAGAGGTGAAATGTTTGGATTATGAGAGCTTTAACCCATCAGTGCATTAATCCACTTGATTAATGGGTGCTAACTGCAGGGAGGTAGGGTATGGCTAGAGGAGGTAGGTCACTGGGGGCAAGTCTTTGGGGTTTATATTTTGTCCCTGATGAGAGGCATGCTCTCTCTGCTTTCCGCTGGCCATGTCCTGAACTACTTTCCTCTGCTACCCTCACCCCTGGCTCAGGGCAATGGAGTTGGCCATCTATGGACAGAGACCTCTGAAACCAAGAGCCAAATAATTTTTTTTTCCTCTAAAATTGTTCTCAGATCTTTTGGTCACAGCAGTGAAAAAGCTGACTAATACACTGGTTTATAGGTTGAGTTACACTAAATCTTAGACCCCAGCCCAAACTTACTGAGCCAAAACATTAAAGAGATTCACATATGCTTAAAATACTCAAAATTACTGGTAGAGAGAATGTTTCAAAGTTCACTTTCATATGTTTTTCATAAATATCAAGCAAGAGCTTCCAGAAGAAGTTTTTTTGAATATGTTTTATTTGATCTTCAACATTGGGATGCAATTTTTGAAGATGCCAATAAAAATAATTACACGTGAAAGATGCTTTAAAATTTAAAATAATTTCACATATGTGAATCATTTTGATTCTCAACATGATCTTGTGTGTTATCATTTATATCTTACATATGAGGTAATGATCCATATGAGTTAAGTGAGGCTTGATAAGGAACTTGCTCCAAACTACTGGCCAATAAATTGTGCATCCAGAATTTACTTTCAGCTTTCCAGGTCCCACCTTTTAAATTAATTCCTTTGTGACTTTGTTTTTCCTTTTTTTTTTTTGTCCCTCACTAAGGATGGGAGAAATTCTTCACAGTACACTTGAACTGTAGAAGTATTTGGAAAAAAAAATCATTTACCATAGGAATTGTCTTATGCAATATTTATACAAGTTATCACCTTTTTTTTTTTTTTCTTTTTTTTTTTTTTTTGGTACCGGGCACTTGACCACTGAGCCACATCCCCAGCCCTATTTTATATTTTATTTAGAGACAGGGTCTCACTGAGTTGCTTATCACCCCTCTTGCTGAGGCTGGCTTTAAACTCATGATCCTCCTGTCTCAGCCTCTCCAGCCACTATATTACAGGGGTGCGCCACACCATATTTTGATATATCACAATTGCATATATCAATTTGTAGGTCAATCAGTGGAAGTAGTATAAGATTCAAAATTTTAAAGCCTAACATTCACATGGGGGATTGAGAAAAAAATATGATTTCAGTTATGTTGCAAATGAACATATAAACAGCTAAAAACACATTGTGCCACAAGGCTCTAATAAAAAATTAAAACAAGAAAATAACCTGTCATGAAACCTGAGTATACTAAGAGCCAATAATAAAGATATGAAAATAGGATTCCCCAGAAAGACTTGGGAATTTGCAGGTTATTTTCCTGGATGGTGAAGTTTGTAAAGAAAGAAAAATTTGAGTAAGAATTGGTTTAGGATTAACAGTGTTGAAGGCCATTTATTGACATCTGCTCTTATTTCTCAGGGCTTTTAAAATTTTTATTTCATCAGTTTCTCATTCTCTGTACTATCATGAAAACAAACACCTGCTTGTCAAAGAATGCAGTTTATTATTTGGTAGTGGAAACCTGCATAAAAAGGCAGATATGAGGACATTAAATGGGGATTTTTCATTCTTATCATTCATCACAAATGTTCAGCTTGAAATAAGAGAACATATGGGAAAGAATCAAAAGCCCAAACGATCATAAATGTTCCCCAAACAAGAAAATCCTGACATTCTGCAGTGGAATCATACATAGGTTTGAGCCTATCACTGACAAGCTGTAGATCTCATAGGTACATTTGAGGGCTCTTTACTAACTACAAACATTGTGGAGTTCTGATACAAGAGTCATTTTAAATGCAATGACCACAGATGACATCAACCAGGTGAATGAGTTATTAGAATTATGCTGCACAAAATGATAGTCAAACATTGTGTTTACACTCTTCTCTGAATCATGGACGGTCTGCAGCACAAGTTTTGGGATTGTTAGGGTCTGTAAACAAGTCAAGATGGCACCTGGCATTTTGCCAGAGGGAGTGGTTTGTGAAGTAACGCCATCGAGCCATTAAGTGTAAAGATTCCTTATTGGTTGACTGCTGCATCTAGTTTATGTTAATTAAGATAAGCTGTATGTAATGTATATATACCCCTCCTGTCCTACAATAAACGGCTCCCACTCCTGCTGTATCAATGTACACAAGTTGTTCGTCCCCCCGCCCCCCGTTATTTTGCTACAGCCGGACTGCGGCATGGGATGGTGAGTGGCAGCTTTGGGTGGGTCAGATTGCTTTCCCTGAGTTTTGCTTTTGTTGTCATGGAAGTCACTGGGGTCTGAAAAGTAGTGGCCTTGAGCAATAAAGTTATAAACAGGGACAGAAGCTTGCATCTCCCCATCCCCCCTTTCTGGATACTGATAATGATAATGGCGTGAGTGTTCAGGTGCAGAGCCATGGGGAGTCTATATGGAAATACTATCAGCCCCAACAGCCAAGAAAAAAGAAGTGGCTATTGATATCTATTGTGTTCCATGAAATGTGCAAGATTTGCTTAAATTATCATTAAATTTACATACAAAACCTTTGAACAGTTATTATTTTAGAGGGAAGTTTTCTGAACAAAGAGGAATACAACACTCCTTATTGCCCCCACTTAATAGATACCAGAATAAAGATCTCAGCAGATAGATAGGAGAGTGCTTGATCCAAAAGACAAGTGGGCCTGGCTAATTTAATTTTTTTCTCCCTTCTACATAAACACATACTACTGGCAAAGCACAATACATACATTAAACCACTTTTCTAGATTTTGAACTGTCTTCTTTGACTTCAGAATGGATTTGGGAATAATGGGGCTGAATTAAAGCAGAGACTGTAGGCATGGGAGAGAGAACTCATGCAGAATAGCCTTTGTGATATTCTTTTTCTTCTCCCTTGGGTCCCATTTAACACTTTTCAAAGTCTGGTGACCTGGATGACTGCTCTTCCTTTTTCCCCTTCAGTTATCCCCACTGGAATGATTGCTGGACTCTAAAGAATGAGTTAATCTGGTCAATTCTTTCCCCATCACTATAAAAATAGTGACATTAATTTCCTTTGAGGGTAATTAGGAGAAATGAATTGGAAATTAGGAACACAGTGAATTCTCTAAGGGAGGGTTCCACAGGAGAAGTAGAACAGCTATTTCTTTAAATTTTCTGCCAGAATGGCAAATAGTTTCCTCTTGTTTTTGCCTCATAATTTTTTTCTGGGCTTAAATACATATTGTTAACATAATTGGAATAGCCTTGTAGAGATATATGTCTGAATCATTTTTGCCAGATAGAATGAAGGCTATGGCATTGGCTCAGGTAATGTTTCTGTTTAGGCATGTCATCGCTGGTAGATGTTTAGATATGCTGTTAATCGGTAACTGAGCTATAATGATTTCTGCCATCCAATGTGAAATTAGTTGCCCTACCCATCTCAACTATATAATTTAATATTTTTTATAACTTAATTTTATTTATTTATTTTTAAGTGGTGCTGAGGATCGAACCCAGTGCCTCACACGTGCTAGGCAAGCATTCTACCACTGAGCCACAATCCCAGCCCCATAATTTAATATTTTAAGAACACAGTTAAAGCTAACATGTTTATGTTGCTGTCATTATTTTTGTATTATTGCCATTGAGTAGTTTTTTCTCAGATATATATTTTCCTAATTGTAGAGAAAGCCAGCCACTTGCTTTGAGGTAAAGCAGGAAAATACTCAGTTTGCTTCTCATAAAATACAAGACTCATTATGCAAGGACTCTGCTTACCATAGAACTGTTTTACATATTGGTAGGATGTGTGAAACAGGAAAAATAAGGAAAATTTGACATTTATTGATTGCTGTGAAAATACATTAATCTTACCACCATAATAATAAAGTTTGTGTGGAAATATTTCTCAAGTAATCTTTCCTGATAGAAATGTGGTTTTAAAACCTATGGCTTAATTACAATCTCAAACTACTTTAAGCTACTTTATTTTCAGGAACCTTAATTAGAAACTTGTGACAAAAATGAAATTATATGTAACTAAAAAATACTCAGATGCAGTTCCCCCATGGAATGTAGTATCCAAAGAGTCACTTTTTGAAAAACAAAAAAACTAAAGAGAAAAATTCCTAATAGAAATAGCCAGTCATAATTTGTTCTGTATTATATTTTGTAAAATGTTTATTTAGAATGCAGGAAATATTCTGTACACATTAAGACCTTATTGTAGGATCACCTGATAGATTTTTCTGAGTTTGGTTGTAAAATGAAAATTAAGAAAAATAAAGAAAAGGAACTATAGGGAGGGCTCTATGCTAATAAAGACAGACAAATATTGCCTTCTCAATTGTAGTGGTTGAGGAGGATGATCTTTGCATTTAGAACATTCAATGTTATAGAATATTTGCTGGGCAACAAAATTTGCCTCAAGAAATTTCAAGAGATCAGAATCATGAAGAATATATTCTCAGATCACTCTTCTCATGAAGAGTATAAATTCTATGAGATGCCTACAGAGCCCTGGAATATTAAAAATTAGTGAACATATTTTTATATATAAACAATCCTTTGATTGAAAAGAAATTAAAAGATGACGTAGAAAATATTTAAATTCAAATGATAATGAAAACATAACAGACAAAGCTTTGTGGGCTGCAGTTAAAGCAGAGATTAGAGAAAAATAAGTATCTTTAAAAGTGTATATTGAAAAAGATTTCTACACTTCAATTATCTAAGTTTCTACTTTAAGAAACAAATGAAGAACATGTTAAAGTCAAGCAGGTAGAGAAAAGAAACAGCACAAAGAACAGTGATGGTCAATGATAGAGAAAACGGAAAGAGAACACAGAAAATCAAGTCAAAATTTGCTTTAAAAAGATTGTTAAAAGAGACAAACTTATAGCACAATGATTCAGAAAAAGAGAGAAAACTGAATTATCAGGAACGCAGAATTCACATTAATATTTATCATTAAATTTTGTTGACAGGGCTGTAATGTTGGGAATGCATAGTAAAGAAGTCAATTTTCCAAAATAAATGTAAAAAAGTTTCCATTAATGTTCTCAAGATGGGGCTGGGGATATAGCTCAGTTGGTGAAATGCTTGCCTTGCATGCACAAGGATCTGGGTTCAATCCCCAGCACCATAAATAAATAAATAAATAAATAAATAAATAAATAAATAAATAAATAAATAAATAAAACATTCTCCAGAGAATTTGGGGAGGGGATGTGTGTTGAGATAGAAATATAACAAGTATTTAAAGAGTATTTTAGTAGATCAATGATTGGGACTAGCAAAAATGTTAAGAATGATGAGGGATGGTTCTCTTATTAGTTATTTAAACTTTTCATAAGGAATAAAATTTGGAATAAAATGGCCCTTTAAAAATTTAAATACTTAGGCTGGGGTTTTAGATCAGTGGTAGAGTGCTTGCCTAGCATGTGTGAGGCACTGAGTTTGATTCTCAGCACCACACACACAAGAAAAGTCCATTGATATCTAAAAAAAAAGATATATATATATATATATATATATATATATATATATATATATATATATATATATCTAAATAGACAATCCCCCAAAAAGACATATTAATTTAATATGTGATAAAAATTATTTTTAAAAAATCAATGTGGAAAGTATCAAATAAAAATTTAAATAAGATAGATAAAGATTATAAATTATGTAGACTCACAGATGATACATCATACTAAAACATATTTTAAAATATATCATAAAATATATCATTATTGTTGTTGTTGCTGTTGTTATTTAACAGGTACCTTTATATAGCATGGCTAATTTCTTTTTTTAATCTAAACCCAAACTAAAATCTGGCATAGTAGATCCAGTGCTTCATAATTAATTGTTCGTATCCTGACCAGGCTTGGTGGCACATTCCTGTAATCACAACTTACTCAGTGAGGCTTAGGCAGGAGGATCTCAAGTTTGAGACCAGCCTTATCAACTTAGAGGAAGTGACCCTGACTCAAAATAAAAAAATTAAAATAGGTGGAGATGTAGCTTAGTTGTAAAGCACCCCTAGTTCAATTCCTAGTAACACACACACACACACACACACACAACTTTGCTCACACCATTTGAATCAGAAGCACAACCTTCAGGATTGTGTACTGAGGAAAACATTAGATAATGGCATTAAAAATTGATGTGTGAAGTTGATCATTACAACATTATTTATATCAAGCAATAAACACACTCACCAATTATTGCCAAAATAACTTGAGTTTTTACATTATTGTGTATCTATGACATGAAATATCCTGTGGTCATTCATAAACTATATTTACAATATTTATCAATAACATTTTCATTTTCTACAGTTCACTTTAAGTTGGAATACAAAAGTACATTTGAAATATCATTCAAAATTTTTATTAAGAAAAAAGTACAGTTTTTGAAAGTTAAATTATGTTTATTTTTTTAATTTTTGTCATGATTAAATATAAATATTATTTAATGACACATAGGCTACACTGATACAAGTTTTGATAAAGCAGGTCAGGAAATTTTGATTGCATACCCACTGGGATGAGGGAAAAGTCCTTAATAATTAGAAGGTAGGTGATGCTAGGAAATGAAAGATTGGTAGAAAAATAATTGTGACTATTTGTCTCAGATCAGTTCTTCTACACTTTCTATCATTCCCTATGTCCATTGTAACACATTACCACAAACTAGGTGGGTTAAAAAACAGACATTAGGCCAGGAAAAAATAGCACACACTTGTAATCCCAGTGGCTTGGATGCTGAGGCAGGCTTGTGAGTCAAAGCCAGCCTCAGAAATTTAGTGAGGCCCTAAGCAACTCAATAAGACCTTGTTTCTAAATAAAATACAAAAAAGCAAAAACCAAAACAGGACTAGTGGTTAAGTGCCCCTGGATTCAATCCCCAGTTCCAAAAAAAAAAAAAACAAAACATTTTTTTTTCTTCTGTTTCAGAAAGAAGTCCAGGGGTTCAGGGTCTAAGCAAGGCTGTTTCCTTCTGGAGGCCCAAGAGAGATTCATTCTAGGCTTCTGTTGCTGGCCAGCGTTTGATAACTTGATACCAAGTCACTCCACTCTCTGCCTCCATAGTGGCATGGCCTTCTTCCTATGTGTCTTTCTGTGCATTCTATCCTTTTCTTATGTGGATAATAGTTGTTGGACTTAGGAGTTACCCCAATCCAGCATTACCTCATCTTAATTTAATTTTGTCTAAAATGACACTATTTTCATGTAAGTTCACACTCTGAGTGCCAAATAGACGTAGAATTTTGGGAGACTTTGAAGACATTGTTCAACTCTCTATGCCTTCTCTCTCTCTTTCCTTTTTTTCATTTTGTTCAACAAGGAATGAAGAGAGAAGCAGGTTGGGGGTGGATATGAAATTTGATCTATGATCAGTAAACAACTTGAACAGGCTCTGTAAAGAAACCTGGGAATGGGACTAAGTCAGATATAGATTCTTGGACAAATAAAAGAAGAAGCTGTGTAGAAAGGTCATGCTGTAGAGGCCTGGAAACAAACTCAAATTGGTAAGAGTTACGCTTGAAATGTCTGTTTATATTGGGAATGAAGGTTATTGTCAATGGATTTTTCTCTTTTGGAATACAAGATATACTTTACAACTTTTAATTAGTGACAGTTTCTATTGCATTTGGGAGAGACACAATTTTAAATCTGGGCAAGTATTCCTCCATGTTGGGCATAGTTTGTAGCTCTTGATTTCTACCTAAGCAACACTTTTCCTAGTCAGAGTTTAGGAATAAGGCAGAACATAAAAATTCAGTGTAAACACATATTGGATCACAGTAACTTTACAACTCTTCCTGTGTGGTATTTGTAGAAACCAATTTTATAATTGTCCATGTGACACTTCCACAAACTTTCCTCAGACTTGGTAGCTAACAAATTCTTTTGCATTTAGATGACTGGTGGTTAATAAAGTTGGCCAATTATACAGTGCTATCGAGCCTGCTCTCTCAAAGTCTACTTAACAATTAGTCACTGGAAAATGTTTCTAGTTGTTTGATGACATTTTCAAATATAACTCCTCTTTTTCTTCCTTACCATTGCTGCATAATCCCTTATTAGGCATGCTAATCTCAAAACATAATAACCAGGCAGCTTTCTGTTATCCTAATAACAGCTGCTCTAGATGCATAGTCATTACAAAACCAGCTCCAGCATTGCTTAATTCTTTGGACAATTACTCAGAGCTGAGACCTTAGCATTTGGATGCTCTGAGGGGAAATGGCAGCTTCATCACCACGGCAGCATCCAAGGTCATGATGTCTGCACTGAGTGTTAGTAATGAAATATTACCAGGAAAAAAAGGAATATCTGGTCATAAAATTTAATTTTTATTTTATTTTTCCCAGAAAAATAATAGGCTTATGGTCATTTTTAACCAAATTGGAAGTAATCCCAAAAATGTTTTCTAATATTGTATTTTAGAAATATTTTTTAAAGTGTTAAATTAATTTCAGTGAACTGATTTCAAATGTCATGTCAAATTAGGAGGAAGACAAGACAAAAGTGTTAATTAATTTGATGCTGCCAATCAATCTGCCTTACAGGAATCCTTTGATCAGATTTATTGGCCTATTTTGCAAATTCAGGTTAGATACTCTTTTTATTCACCTTTTCTTATAATAAACAATCACAGTAGGAAAATGTCCAAAAGACAAGCAGTTGATGGGAGAAGATAAGTCTAAGAATCTAAGACTATACCAGTTTATATTTGGATAGGAGTTCCTTGATTTTCAAAAATGATTAAAAGAGAAACACATCAGGAACATTGTGCAGTCTTTGCTTACTCTCTGTTAAAAGCATCCTGTTTTAATTGATTGGTTTCCCCTATGTAAGAATTGATATATTTCTTTTCTAATTTAGTGACAATGTTTTCTACTTCAAATGACAGAAAAATTTTCTGCAAATCTGAAGAAGTTTATAACAATTTGCTTTTGTGAATTCCACTACAGTGAAATTTGTTAAAATCGAATCATTATAAATATCTATATTTACTTCCTTCCTTTCTTGTACTTCTTATTTATGTGTGTGTGTGTGTCTGTGTGCGCGCGTGTGCGCGCATGCACAGACAGCTCAGAATTAAACCCAGGGGCTTGCACATGCTAAACAAATATTCTATCACTGAGGTACACCCTCAGTTCTGTATTTACTTCTTTTTAAATTTTATTTTTAGTTGTAGATGGACAGATTTATTTATTTTTATGTGGTGCTGAGAATCAAATCCAGTGCCTTACACATGCTAAGCAAGCACTCTAGCACTGAGCTACAACCCCAGCCCCTGAATTTACTTTCTTAAAGGTAAGTTTCCAAGCATGGAATTACTGATGAAATATATATACATGTTTTTAAGTCTTTTGATAAGTATCATGTGTAAAGGTTGTATCAACTTGTGCTTCTATTTTGGTATATAAAAGTGCACATTTTCTTGTAGCCAATTGTGGGTATTATTCATTATTATCTTTATTAATTTGGTAAGCATATAAGATCACTTTATATTACTGTAATAAAATATCTGGTGCTGGGTGCTTTATAAATAAAGTTTATTTGGTTTGTGATTCTGGTGTCCAAATAGCATGGTTCAAGCATCATTAGAAGGACACCGTTAGTTGCATAATAACATTGCAGAGGAAAGCAAAGGGGTATTTGATGAGCACAGAAGTGGTCAAATGGTGAAACAGTA
This sequence comes from Spermophilus citellus, assembly GCF_964194105.1. NCBI lineage: Eukaryota > Metazoa > Chordata > Mammalia > Rodentia > Sciuridae > Spermophilus > Spermophilus citellus. Next base: position 83,179,136 of record NC_138193.1, read on the forward strand.
AACCAAAGAGAATATTCATGGGCCTGGATGCTCTTTTACAACAACTTGTTCTTGCAAGAACTAACTCACTTCACTATATCAGCATTAATCTCCTCGGAGATGATTCCTCTGTTATCAAACCCAACTCTGTCTGCTAGGCCAATTAAGTGGAAAGAGAAGGTGTGGACACAAGAAAAAATAATATTTTTGAATATATGCTTTAGGATTATTAATGGCATTATATACATTTATGGGTCTTTTGAAGGGCTTTGTAAATTTTATGTCCTGTATTTTGTATATAGCATATATACAGCATTTTTCTGATATATTTTTAAATTTTTGCTACTTACTACTATACCTTGTTTAATGTTTTTCACAATAAGAAATAGTTAATGCTTTATGTAGTGAAATTTATGAATCTCTTTCTTTATAGCAGACTGATGCCAGCCTCTACCATCTGAAAATTAAGTGGACATTAATCTATGTTTTTGTAATATTAATATTTCATTTTATATGTTAAAACATTTAATTAATTTGAAAGTTTTATGGGTAATAATAATGATAGTTAACATGGATAGGGTGCATTTTATTGCCAAACACTAAAGTGCTTTCTCTATATTATCTTAATTAACCTTCACATGTTAACTATTATGTCCTCTTCTTTAATAGAGTTTGGTGTTGCAGGTTTTATTGCAGATGTTATGGCTTACATAGAATGCTTCTCAGGAACTTCTGGTAACAAACCCAGAGATGCCCTGCAAAAAAAATGACCTGGCAAGGGTACTTCTATTTCTGCCATTGTGGCCGACTAAAGGACAACTCTCTTTCCCTTACTTGGGGGAGCTGTGGAGTAGGGACATTTTAGCCAAGTTTTCATCACTCAGAGAGTTTGGGTTGCTTGTGTCCTAGAGAGCATGCTGCAGCTGCCATCGGAAAGTTACTTCACTTGTACAACTGTGGTTCCAGAGAAGCCTTTCTACTGCCTCTTCACAATGCCACTTCAGCCTTCCCAGATTTACGAAGATGAAAGCACTTGATGGAAGCTGGGTCAAGTGCAAAAATGACTTTAATTACTTTAGTTTTCTATTTCCAGTGTGCAGAGAAAATCATGCCAGGAGGCTATTGATTGGTCCTTGAGCAGGCCATTTTAAAACTCAATATATGATGGAAGACACAATAAACTTAGGCTCCCCGTTAAGACATGTACCATGTAGGATTTCTGTTGTGACAATGAATATATGTTTGATATATTTTATATGGTCCACCTTTTATGACACTTACATATAATTCTGCCACCTTAGATTATATTTAGCTCTCATATTCAAATGTCAGACTTTTTTTGGTAATAATATATTCCCATTTCTTCCCCTAGAGAGGAGACAGAAGTTCAATTGGTTTTTCATGGCTAGCTGAAATGTATACCTAACCCCAGATACTTCTAATAAATCATGCTGATCTTCAAATTAGGCCCAAATCCTTGTATCTCTGTCTATTAATCATGGAGAATTCTTTCATGAGGACACAAAGTGAGCTGTGAGGCAAATATTGGTGCAATAAAAGGAGTTGTTTCAGGACTCTGAGCCTTCATTTCATGAAAAGTATTTTATTTAGCTCAGTCTTAACTGTATTAGGAGGTGCTTACTCTTCAAACTTTTAATTTTTTTCTCAATCCTTCCTATGCTTCCTTACCATAGAAGTGGTCTACACTTCTTTATCTCATTATCTTTGGACTTAACCTTTTGAGTTGCTTTGGCAAGTGGAACAGAAACCACAACAACAATGTGCCAGTTATGAGCCAAAGCTTTAAGGAGCATTGTGTGTTTCCATCTGTCTGCTTTCCCCTTGAAACTTCTGTTATTCATTACTGGAAGATTAAGTTTAGGTCTCAGAATGAGTGACATGTCAACTTCCAACCTGGAGTTATTCCAGCCAACTCAAAACCAATTGGTAAGGAAAATAAATGTGTGTTGTTGCAAGGTGTTGAGGTTTCCTTGCTGTTTGTTATGCAGTATGATTACAGTGCAAGCTTGACTGACATATGCCACTCTCCCCTGTAGTGTGCTGCCTCTCTTGCTTGTCATAAAACCTGATGGATTTGTTTACACCTATCCTAAAATGCAGTTGAAAATTCATAGTTCTTACAGTCTTGGATAAGACACTCACTTCAAAAGAGCACACCAGACTCATATTTCAAGTGAAGATCATTTCTTTGCTGTGGAATGGTTGACCTTCTCCAGAAATCTAGAATTATGGACTGAATTTCACCTGCTGCTGTCTCCTAAATGTTCAATTCAGCATTCTTATTCACTTCCTGTAAACTTCAGGTTTATTATATTGTACAGGTCAAGTGACAGTGATGCTTGGGTGTCTTAGAGGACTCAGAATTGCCAATTGTTTGTGTTAATAATGTGCTAATTATTTAAGTAGGTCTAACAGCATAGATTATTGTCATTTTTAAATTGCTTTTATTTTTAAATACATGACAGTGGAATGCATTACAATTCTTATTACACATAGAGAACACAATTTTTCATATCTCTGTATATAAAGTATGTTCACACTAATTCATGTCTTCATACATGTACTTTGGATAATGATGTCCATCACATTCTCCATCATTGCTAACCCCCTGCCCCCTCCCTTCCCCTCCCACCCCTCTGCCCTATCTAGAGTTTGTCAATTCCTCCCATGCTCCCTCTCCCTACCCAACTATGAGTCAGTTACCTTATATCAGAGAAAACATTCGGCATTTGTTTTTTGGGGATTGGCTAACTTCACTTAGCATTATCTTCTCCAATGCCATCCATTGACCTGCAAATGCCATGATTTTTTTCTCTTTTCTGGCTGAGTAATATTCCATTGTGTATATATGCCACATTTTTGTAACCCATTCATCTAGGTTGGCTCCACAATTTAGCTATTGTGAATTGGGCTGCTATAAACATTGATGTGGCTGTGTCCCTGTAGAAGGCTGTTTTTAAGTCCTTTGGGTATAGACTAAGGAGAGGGATAGCTGGTCAAATTGTGTTATTACCAAGGAGAGGGATAGCTGGTCAAATGGTGGTTCCATTCCAACTTTTCCAAGGAATCTCCATACTGCTTTTCATATTGGCTACACCAATTTGCTGTCCCACAAGCAATGTACGAGTGTGTCTTTTTCCCCACATCCTCGCCAACACTTATGTCTTCATAATAGCTGCCATTCTGACTGGAGTTAGATGGTATCTTAGAGTAGTTTTGATTTGCATTTCTCTAATTGCTAGAGATGGTGAACATTTTTTCATATATTTGTTGATTGATTGTACATCATCTTCTGAGAAGTATCTATTCATGTCCTTGACCCATTTATTGATTGGGTTATTTTTTTTCGGTGTTTTGCTTTTTGAGTTCTTTATATACATAGAGATTAGTGCTCTAGATGATGTGTGAGGGGTGAAAATTTGCTCCCAAAATGTCGGATCTCTATTTACCTCACAGATTGTTTCTTTTGCTGAGAAGAAACTTTTTAGTTTGACTCCATCCCATTTATTCATTCTTGGTTTTAATTCTTGTGGTATAGGAGTCTTATTAAGGAAGTTGGGGCCTAGTCCCATATGATGAAGATTTCAGCCTACTTTTTCTTCTATTAGATGCAGAGTCTCTGGTTTAATTCCTGGGTCCTTCATCCACTTTGAGTTGAGTTTTGTGCATGGTGAGAGATAAAGGTTTAATTTCATTTTGTTGTATATGGATTTCCAGTTTTCCCAGCATCATTTGTTGAAAAGGCTATTTTTTCTGAAATGCATGTTTTTGGCACCTTTGTCTAACATAATATAATTGTAATTTTGTGGGCTAGTCTCTGTGTCCTCTGTTCTGTACCATTGGTCTACCAGTCTGTTTTGATGCCAATACTATGCTGTTTTTGTTACTATTGCTCTGTAGTGTAGTTTAAGATCTGATAGAATGATGCCACCTGCTTCACTCTTCCTGCTAAGGATTGCTTTAGCTATTCTGGGTCTCTTATTTTTCCAGATGAATTTCATGATTGCTTTCTCTATTTCTATGAGGAATGCCATTGAGATTTTGATTGGAATTGCATTAAATCTGTATAGTGCTTTTGGTAGTATGGTCATTTTGATAATATTAATTCTGCTTATCCAAGAGCAAGGTAGATCTTTCCATCTTCTAAGGTCTTCTTTGATTTCTTTCTTTAGGGTTCTGTAGTTTTCATTCTATAGATCTTTTACCTTTTTCGTTCAGTTGATTCCCAAGGTTTTTTTTTTTTTTTGAGGCTATTGTAAATGGGGTAGTTTTCCTCATTTTCCTCTTAAAGGATTTGTCACTAATATACAGCAATGCCTTTGATTTATGGGTGTTGATTTTATAACCTGCTACTTTGCTGAATTCATTTACCAGTTCTAGAAGTTTTTTGGTGGAGCTTTTTTGCATCTTTTAGGTATAAAATCTGTAGTCAGCAAATAGTGCTAATTTAAGTTCTTCTTTTCCTATATGTATCCCTTTAATTTCTTTTGTCTGTCTAATTGCTCTGGCCAGTGTTTCAAGGACTATGTTAAATAGAAGTGGTGAAAGAGGGCATCCTTGTCTTGTTCCAGTGTTTAGAGGGAATGCCTTTAATTTTTCTCTATTTAGAATGATGTTGGCCTTGGGCTTAGTGTAGATAGCCTTTACAATGTTGAGATATGTTCCTGTTATCCCTAGTTTTTCTAGTGTTTTGAACGTGAAGGGGTGCTGTATTTTGTCAAATGCTTTTTCTGAGTCTATTGAGATGATCATATGATTTTTACCTTTGATCCTATTGATGTGATGAATTATGTTTATTGATTTCCTTATGTTGATCCAACCTTGCATACCTGGAATAAATCCCACTTGATCATGGTGCATGATCTTTTTGATATGTTTCTGTATTTGATTTGTCAGAATTTTATTGAGAATTTTTGCATCTTTGTTCATTAGAGATATTGGTCTAAAGTTTTCTTTCTTTGATGTGTCTTTGCCTGGTTTTGGAATCAGGGTGATAGTGGCCTCATAGGATGAGTTTGGAAGTGCTGCCTCTTTTTCTATTTTCTGAAATAAATTGAAGAGTATTGTTATTAGTTCTTCTTTAAAGGTCTTGTAGAACTTGGCTGTGTAACTGTCGAGTCCTGGGCTTTTCTTTGTTGGTAGGCTTCTGATGGTGTCTTCTATTTCATCACTTGATATTGGTCTGTTTAAATTGTGTATATCTTTCTGATTCAATCTGGGCAAGTCATTTGACTTATACATGATGGTGGACAATAAACTGGGGGTGGGGCTTAGGGTGATATGCTGAGGAGGTAGGATGTGGGGATATAGAGTTAATATATCTTAGGAAGTGTGAAGGAGAAATCTAACGAAGAGGGTCAGTAGCAAGAGAACAGACAGGAAGTAATTTAGAGTAGGCAAGTACCTTGGATAACAGTAGAGTACATGAAACAAACACACATGTATTTAGAAAAAATACAGATGTTAAAACAGTAAAATCTGGGGGAGGCGAAGATAAATGAAAGAATAAAAAGGAAAAGAAAAAAAGAGCATATACAATGCCTCTATATTATATTATTCAGATGACTCAGTCCTCAAAGTCCTATTTCATGCAAAGTTCTTGATTTCGTATATGTTGGGGATGTGAGGGCCAAAGGATAGAGGATTAGAAGAGAAAAAACAAACAAACAAAAAACTTGAAGGAAGGGCTGGGGATGTGGCTCAACTGGTAGCGCGCTCGCCTGGAGTGCGTGCGGCCCGGGTTCGATCCTCAGCACCACATACAAAGATGTTGTGTCCGCCGAGAACTAAAAACTAAATATTAAAAATAAAATTCTCTAAAAAAAAAAAAAAAAAAACTTGAAGGAAGAAACCAGGTTGTAGCTAGCTTTAGAGATCAGTAACTTTCCTGCTTCTCTTCTCATCCAATAGGTGGGGATCCTCTGTTGTAAGCTGGTGTCTCTGTCCTCTGGATGGTGGAGGTAACCAGGGTGGGAAGACTGGTCCTGGTGCAGGGCACCTGGATGCAGGGATAGTCACCCACCAGTCCCTGCAGAAAGACTGCACCTCTTGGGTCTCTTTTTGGGACCACTCATATGACTTAAGCACCCGATAATATCTCCCTTTCTTGCCTGGCGATTTCCCAGTTCCTGGTCTCTCTGTTAGGCTCCAATCTTTAGCCCTGTCTCCCTCTCCCCTAGCAGTTCCCAATTGAGGAAACTCTCACCCAAGTCTCCTGTGGGCTGCTCCCTGGTCGCACTTCACACCTGTGTTGGGCAGCTACTGTGCTGGGTTACCACTGCTGGGGAGGGGGGAATGTTGGAAACCTGGTACCTGGCCACTGGAGATCTGATCTGGGAACTGTCCCCAGCTAACATGGAGAGAATGTTGAATCAAGATGGGGAAGGTCTGCTGAGAGCCATTGCCAAGTAGGAATGACGCATGGCATGACCCAGGTCATTTGCAGTGACATTGCATGTAAGGTGACCTTGCTCAAGGACAAGGGCGGATCTGGGTTTAGGGCGCTCCTTGGGTTTAGGGTGGTTCCAGGTTTAAGGTGTATCCTGCTGGGAATAGGGCGTATCCTGCTGCTTCTAGGCACGCACTCCTTGAGTTCCCCTTGAGTTCTTACGGGATTGAGAGAGTATTTGGGATGCAGAGCCCAGTGGAAGCGTGGATTTTGCCCAGAACGTGTGTGTAAAGTGCCGGTGACAGTTCGAGAATAAAGAGTTGCTGTTTGAATCTACAGGGTGTGTGGTGGCTCATGATTTTGTGCCCAGCCAGACTGCAGCAAAGGTCTGCTTTCAGCACTGCGGTGATGTCAGGTGATTCTGCTAAGGCCCTTGCCCAAGTCTTGCATGAGCTAGAACTTCAGGCTTTGGGTCCTGCTCCAATGCAGGGTGTCCTACTTGAACACTGAAGCCTGAGCCCCACACAGGGTCAGAGTGCTGGTGATTTCTTCAGAGAGCAGCTGGATTGGGGTCCTCTAACCCTCTCAGAGACGCAGTATTCCAACAAGGTGAGATCTGTGGGCATGGTGGCATGGGGCTTACTTACTCCCTTACTCCCTTACTCCCTTCCTGCCGCCATGTTTCCTAATTCTCCAGATTATTTTCATTAACTTGCGTTTTCTCTAGAGATTCTGGAATAACTAAAAGGATAGGCTAGATTAGTAGCCAAATTGGAATTTGAAGTTACAATGCCCCAAATAAACTAATGAAGGTTTGAATTAGAAGAAAAAAATATTTTTGTGCCCATAAATTTTATTTTAAAAATATTTCAAACTTATTTTTAAAAATTAAGTTGACAAAAACTGTATGACTTTATGATGTAAAACATGACATTTTGACATATGGATACATTCTAAAATGGATAAATTAAGCTAATTAATGCATGCATTGCCTCCTGTACTTATCATTTTTGGTAACAGGAATATTTTAAATCCATTGTTTTAGAAATTTTCAGGTATACATTATATTATTATTTAATGTATTCAGCATGATATACAATAGATTTCTTAAACATGTTCCTTTTTAAAAATTTTATTTTTTTTATTTTAGTTTTTAGTATTGGGGATTGAACTCAGGGGCACTTGACCACTGAGCCACATCCCCACCCTATTTTGTATTTTATTTAGAGACAGGGTCTTACTGACTTGCTTAGCACCTTGCTTTTGCTGAGGCTGGCTTTAAACTCATAATTCTCCTGCCTCAGCCTCCCAAGCCACTGGGATTACAGGTGTGTGCCTCCACACCTTGCTAAAAATCTTATTTTTAAAGCAAAAGTTAGTGATACCTGAGCATTGACAACCCCAGGAAAAAATACAGAAAAGGGAATAAACAGAAAGAACAAAATGCCCACATAACTCAGACACAGGGAAATAAATGATTGGCATGTTTTTTTGCATGGATTGTTGGAGAGTTGAGATTTTTTAATATAGGACTATTTTACTCATGTGCCATTGAACATAGTTTTGTGCATTTGCTAGTAGCCATTTAAGACATCAGGGCAAGATATTTTGGATTCATATGCCCTTTTCTCCTAATGGCTTTGACAGAAGAACAGAACACAGCCTTTACATAAAAGACACCTTCTCTAGTTTTTGTGAAGTGATGTGTCATTCTATGAACACTAAAATAAACTAATAAACTTCTGGCTCTGCTTTGGATGCAGAAAATTGGAAACTGCATATCTCCAATTGTAACAAACAATAATAATAAAATTCATGTGTTCTATAAATTCATAACCTATCTTGAATTTAATGAAGAGAATATAGGCAAACAATGCTCCAGAAATCTAAATAAAAATAAGTACCTCTAAGAAGAAATGAGGAACATTAATTTATTTGGAGCAGAACATAGGAAAGTGGTCTACATGCCAGAGAAAAGATTTAAGAGTATTTCAGGTACCATTTTAAGTGGACTTCCAAAGCTAAATTTGGAGGATAATGAAAGAATAGAATCCTAGGGATCCATACATACAATGGAAATTTGTATCCACTTTCAGAGCAGATTGCACTCCATAGACCTTGCCCTGTTCTCAAAATATAGGATACAGGGTAGGGAATACAAAAGACATCTCTTAGTGGTGAGGAGGGGTTTTGAATGTGGGGGACCAGTCATTTCAGGATCCTTATCTTTTATATGGAAAAATAAATAAAACACCTACCTCTCCAAATGAAAAAAAATAGGCTGACTAGCAAAGAGAAGATAAGTCTAAATATAATCTCCAGGTTGCAAATGAAAATTCATTATTGAAGAAGGAAAAGAAAAAAAATCCTTTATTCCTGGGTAGAAGCATAAAGTTCTAATGGTCCACACCATTAGAAATCTCTACCAATGGAGTAGGACAATAAAATTTCTCCAGCACAAGCTGGGGAGAAGACATGGAAGGTAAGAGAGGGAGAGACAGACAGACAGACACACACACACACACACACACACACACACACACACACACACACACACACAGAAGCACAGAGACAAAGAAATGTTTAGACTCAAAGCCTAATGGTGAGGGTGGAATAGAAACAATGAGAAAAACATTCTGACAACACAGTCCTTGCAGTCAGCAAGAGGGAACACTAGAGGAATTATAAAAAGGTGGTTTACTAGATATAATGATAGAAACAACAAAGCCCAAACACAGTTTAACTCCTGAACAGAGGAGTCAAACCTCCACAATAAAGACTTACTAGAAGAACAAACATGCTCACTTTTAGGTTTTGTCCCATTTACTTCAAATACTTCTGCTATTTATCAACCGGACATTATAAAACACATTAAAAAGCAAGGAAAAAGAAAATACTCTCTAATGACAAAGAAATCAACAAAATCAGAATCAAATATGATCCAGATGGTGAAACTCTCATACAGGGAATTTAAATTACAATCTTTAATGTACAAAGGACTAATGGAAAAGGTGTACAAATATGAGTGACTGTATGGGGAATTTGAGCAGGTGGAAGGAATAAGTAAAAAATCAAATAAAGATGTTAGAAGAAAACAAGTAATGTAGATAAAGAATACTTTCTGTGTGCTTTTGATAAGCAGTCAATTCAGTACACTCAGCAGATGAACTATTGAATTTGAAAGAAGTTTAATAGAAGATATCCAAACTCACACATTAAAAAAAAACAGGAGAAAATAATTCAGACTAGTGCATATGAAAACTATGGGCTAATAGTAAGTGTTCTGACATAACCTTAGTTGGGAATTTCAGAAGGAGAAGAAAGAGGAAACAGAGAAGAAACAATATTTTAATGGAACAGTGATTTACAACTTGCCCAAAATAATAAAAAATATTAGACCAGGGGTCTAAAAACAATATGAAAAATAATGATGATATAATTTATTTTTCGAAAAACGTTGTAAAAATGATAAATCTCTGGAATCCATAACTGAATAAGAAAGGGGAAAGCATAAATACTACCAAGACCAGGAATAATAGAAAAAAATGTAAATACCAATATACATTTAAAGAATAAGAACCAAGATGTATTGACAACTTTATGCACATAAAATGATAACTGAAAGAATATATTCTTTAAAAGACACAAATTTTGAAGCTCAAATAGAGAACCCAAATAATTTTAATCAAATAAAAAAAAATTAAATTAGTTTAAATCTTTCCATGGAAGCTAATTATAGGCCCAATGGCTTCACTGTTGAATTATACTAAATATTTAAGAAAAAAATACCAAATCTAGAAAAAGTATTCTAGAAAATAAGTGTAAATATTTCCCAATAAATTTTATGAGCCACCATTATCTGATAACAAAACCAGAATAATATAAGAAAACATAGATCAATCAACCTCATGAATATATTCCTCTCCAAAAAACCTCAACAAAATATTTCTGAGTTGTATTTAAAGTGATTAAAACATGAACATATGATAAGGAGATAAAGACCTGCTTCAGGGCATACATTAACATAAATAGTTAACTAATGCAACTACTGAGCTAGAAATTTGAACCTCTCACCACACCTTTTTCTTTTTTGTTCAGTAGTATGTGGATCAACCACTTTATTTCATTTCATAAACATTTGCAAATACCATATTTTGCACACTTTTAAGAGATTGGTTTAAGATATTGTGATTTTTGCACTTCTAATGGTAGTATTTTGAACACCTCTTTTGAGATGACTATCAGTGTTCTCTTTAGTACTGGGAGTAGAGTCATTAGCATCTTTAGTAGATTACAGGTTCCTTCAAGAACCCAAACCAATTCAGAAAACTCATCCTTAATAGTCTATTTCTCTACAGCCACATTCAGACAGTCATAAAGTCTATAAAGGTTAGGGTTCTCCACATAATAGGACATATATGTCTATGGAAAAACATTTATTACAAGGAATTGATTCACATAATTATGAAAGCTGTCAAGACCTGAGATCTGTAGTCAGCAAGTTAGAGGAGTCAATGTTGTTGTTTCATCCTGTGTGCAAAGACTTAGGAACCAGGAAAGGTGATGGTGTAGCTCCAGTCTCATGGCTGGCCAGCTCAAGACCCAGGAAGACCTAATGCTTCAGTTCAAGTCTGAAGGCAGATAAAATAATAGTGTCCCAGCTGGAAGGCTGTCTGGCAGGAGGGATTCCCTCTTTTTTTAAAAAATTTATTTTTAATTAGTTCTAATCAGTTATACATGACAGCAGAAAGCTTTTCGATTCATTGTACACAAATGGAGCACAACTTTTCATTTATCTGGTTGTACACGATTTAGAATTATACCACATGTGTGGTCATACATGTACCTAGGTTAATGAAGTTTGTCTCATTCCACCAAATTTTCTACCCACTTCCCTCCCTCCTCTTTGCCCAATCAAAGTTCCTCCATTCTCCCCACACCATCCCCCACCCCATTATGGATGAGCATACATTTATCAGAGAGAACATTCGGCCTTTGATTTTTGGGAATCGATTGGCTTACTTCTCTTAGTATGATAGTCTCCAACTTAATCCATTTACCTGCAAATGCCATAATTTTATTCTCTTTTAATGCTGAGTAATAGTCCTTTGTGTATATATACCACAGTTTCTTTTTCCTTTCATCTATTTTTCCCTTTTATTTTTAATTTTTGTTCAAGTCATGATAAGAGTCACCCATATTAGGGAGAACAATCTGTTTTAGTTCTTCTACAATTTAGATGTTAAATTCATCCAAAACACATTGAAGAACTGCCCAGAATAATGTTTGACCAAGTATTCAACTGAATTTATCATATGTATGTGATTTCATACAATAAATTGATTTTTGAAAAATGTACAAGCTATCTCAATAGTAAAGGATAGATTTTCCAACAAATAATGTTTGAATAATTGAACATCCATATGCAAAAAAATGAACTTCAAACTATATCTCATACCATATTAAATATAACATATATAATCATAAATATAATTATTAAATATAAGATAATAATGCTGTAAAATAAATTTCTCTGACCTGAACTTCTTAGACATGATATTAAAAGCAAAATCTATAAAATAAAAAAAATTGATGATTTAGTTTTGACAAAATTAAGAATTTCTACTCTTCAGAATAGATTGTTCTCTTCTTGTGAAAACACAAGTTATAGAGTAAGAGAAAACAAATAATCAAATATCTATAAGATTAAAAATAATTCCTGCATCTTGAACAAATTTTAAAAACTTGCAAAACTCAACAATAAGGAAATAAAAGAAAACAATAAAATGAGGGGAAATAATTTTCAACAAACAGGTAACCAGAGATGATATATGGAAGACAAAGAAGCACATGAAAAGTTCTTACCATTATTAATGATTAAGGTATGCAAAATAGTAACGCAATGAGACAACTACACACTAATACAGAATTATCATAGAAAAAATAAACAGAAAGAAAAATGGATAATGCCAAGTGCTGACAAAGATTTCCAGAAGCTGACACATTCATACAGTGCTGGACATTATATGAAATGTCATATCAGCTTGAAAGAAAAGTTTGGCAATTTCTCATAAAGTTAAACTTATGATTATTCATATAACCAGCAATTCTTCTTTTAAGTATTTACTCAACCACAATGAACCCTTAATCACACAAATAGATCTATACACAAATGTTTAGAGATACTTTATATACACTTACCCTCAAACTGCAAAGTCTTACTAAAGGCTTTCCATGGGTATAGATAAATAAATAAACCAGGGTACATCCACATGATTAACTATTTGTTCAGTAAATAAATGAACTACCAACCTATACAACAACATGGCCCAATCTCACATTCACTATGTTAACCCAAAGGAGCCAGACTCAGATGTCTGTGTAATATACTGCTCCATTTACATGACATTCGGAAATAAGAAAAATGATGAGAACAAATACTGATCAAACCTTGCCAGCAGCTTAAGCTGCAGGAAGATCATCTACATAGGGACATGAGGGAACTTTTTGGATGCTGATGAAACATAATACTTTGATTGTGGTATTACCCAACCACACTTCTTTTTGAAGCTTGCAGAATTGTACGATGAAAGGGTAAATGTACTGAATGGAAATTTACATATTATACCATATATAATTTACCTTAAATATAATTTTTTGTCTAACCACCCCCACACTAAATAGGAAAAAATATGCCAGAAATGTTTTAATGATTAAAATATCAAAAAAATAATAAATCAAGCTATTTTATGAATTCATGGATAGTTTTCATATTAAAAAGGTTAAGAAAGAACACAAGACCTGTAAGTTAACAATATTCTATTTTTTCCTTGTATCTTTAAATTGTTTTTCTTGGAATAAATCATCTTACTAATAATATGAAATATGGCCAAGTTAACTTGGTAGTCTGGGGAATCTCTAGATATCTTGAGTAAATGCAAATAGACCAGGTCTCTTCATTATTTAGTTAGCTTACTTTAATTATATTTCCTGCCACTCAGGATTCTTAACATAATATGTAAGAAGATATTATTAAAACTTCTTATTTATTTTATAGTCTCCTCTTAAATCAATTATGGGCCTTTAACCAGCTCTTTCCTGGTCTACATGAATTGCAGATAACAAGCCATTTTCTGTCTTAGAGATCTGACAATTCAGTGCCTTGGTGTCGTATCATATACAGTGATTTTGTTTCAGATCCTTTTTAAGACAGAGGAATAAATTCTAAATTATCCTAATATTAGTGAGTCTTTCATCACATTAATAAAGCTCTACTTTTCCAGAAGATGGAAAAGAATTCTACCAAATGGGGTATGACGATCCCAAGAATGAATCATATTATGTGTTTACAAGTCCAAGATATCACTAAGACCTGGCATTTATATGTTAGTAAAGAATATATTATACTTAATAGTAGTCATATGTAAAATATGTAAATTTAGCAACTATTACTAATGCTTTTGACAATTAGCTAATTACTGGATTTAATAGATGTTAACAGTGTGAACAAAATAAAATTATCCTTATGCATTTTAAATTTGCCCGTACAAATGCACTGGTACTGAAAGGCATTATTCAATATCTATATTATATGAACAAGGTATTATGTGTGGCCAAAAATAAAGGCTAATTGTTAACTTTCCAGCCTGGAAGCTCAACCCTTAAGGTTGAAGAGCCATCCTGCCCCCCTGCTCTTTAAAAATATTTTCTGTGTCATGTGATTTTTCGCAGTATTTCTCAGGCAGCTCACTCCATGCAGGGGAACCCAGCTTCTTTCGCCTGCACAGGGCCCGGTCGAGAATGGAAGTATCAAAAAGTTGAGAAATTTATTATATGAACATATTTAGCATATAATTTCCACTAATATTATATTAAATATCATGTTACTGTGACTAGCAAATACATAGCTTACAATTCAATAGGATCCAACCTAGGCAAGAACTGTCAAAAACAGGCTAAGGTCTCTTCTTTATTAGATGGATCAAAGGTAAAAAATCCAATGGGAGTTAGGCATTTTTCTCACCACCCTTCTAAGAGCTCAAAGTGTAACTCTTTGAAACCCAATGTGGTACTGAGAGTATTGAAAGAAATTGAAGACTAGAGCCAACTGCTGCTGCCAGGGTGAAATACTTCTGTTGGCACTATGTGACCAGAACAGCAAACAGGAAGCAGGAAACTTTTTCTGCTCCTGTTGCCTTTTCCTCTCCCTCTGCTGATGGCATCTATTGGCAGGTCCTATTAAGACAGATGAACGATAAAAGAAAAATGTAAACTGCAGAGTCCTAACTTGTATATCGACAAATGCTTAACAATTTTTATACAAAAAGCAAAAGCCTTGCTTTATTTAGAACTAGACTATTACTATTATTATTATTTTATTATTATTAAATATTTTTGTTGTTGTTGTAGTTGGACAAAATACTTTCATTTTAATTATTTATTTTTATGTGGTGCTGAGGATTGAACCCAGGGCCGCACACATGTGAGGTAAGCACTCTACTACTGAGCCACAACTCTAGCCTCTAACTAGGCTATTATTATAGTGTAAATATTTTCACCATAGTTAGTTTAATGATATGGAGATGATGAAATAGTATAAAGGTATTAGATGCAATGCGGATGTGACTGATGCATATTACTTCAATGTAGATAGTAGCATAATGTAGTAAAGGAATTAAGTAGTGATGTTTTGAGTATTCACATTCTTTTTATTTAGTATAATTTATTTAATATCAAGTTTGTGTGTGTGATGAAAGGTTAGCAGTTGGCTCTTGTGTACTGGAATGAGTTGGCTCTAGTATGCTACTGGATCCCAGCCCAGCATTACAATGTGAGGATAGAGAATAGATTTGGACCAGAGACAAGAGTTTATAAACAGGAGCAGTTCACTATTTTAGTTATTCAGCCTCCATGTATACTTATTTTAACAACTTTATGCTTCTTTCTAAAAGGCACCAACTAACCCTTTTTTTTTAATAAAGATGTACCCACTGTAGAGATTACAAACTCCTAAGTTCTGTCTCAATCACTGGGCAATGATAAAGCTCCCCTTATTCTGTTGTAGTGTAGTGGCACCTTCTTTCTCTGCAGAAAGATCTTAACTGCTATTCTCCAGAAATCTTCACCATGGCTGATTTTAGGACTGTCAGCAAAAGAGTCTCTACACAAGAGTTTAATATTTCCGTGTCACCCTGTTTTACTTGGCCACTGGCCGGGAAGAAATCGGCACTCCAGGTGCTAGATACCCCCTTACTAGTTTTTCACAAACATGTACCTAATATGGTAGTTTGTAGAAATGTGTAAACAACACCTCTGGCCTTGAGCTGGGGCTTCACAGAGATGTCTACATTTCTAAGATAATAGAAGTTATCAATCAGGCTCCATGGTAACAACTGGTAGGGGGAGGAAAGAAAGGTGAAAGGAAGCTCTCCCCTTCTCTTATGTTGTCCTTGAAGGGTTAACTTGTCCAGAACAGTGAAAGAAAAAAGTTGTTTTATATAAGTTTCTGCAGACTGTGAACTTCTGAGTCCCTCTCCCTTCATGCTGAGGTATAAAATTCTGAAATTACCTGAACTTGGGGTTCAGGGGATTGACTGATTGCAGCCAAAACTTTGCCCTCTGAACCTGGCTGCAAACACTGCTGTTTTCGTTGCTTTGCCTCATCTATCCCTACAACAGTAGCTCTGTCTGTTTGTGAGGGGTTAAAGAATAAATTGCAATAGCAAAACCTGCTGTCAATCTTTATATGAAATAATAAGAGGAAAGGAGAATACAAAGGGAATTAGTTAACCGACACAACATAAATGAGTCTAACAAAGAAGCATATATGCACAGTTGCTATGGTCCTTTTTTCTGTAAATGACTCTGAGATTTTAGTTGATATTTATAATTTTCTTATTTCACTGACCATTGATTCCCTCCCCTGTTCGCCACCCCCCACCCCCCCACCCCGCACACACCACATATCAGCATCTTAAATGGTTGTGACTCTACCTGGTGATTATCAGGAGATTTGGAATCTCCAATGACTCTTTCTTCAGTGGTTTTTCTATTAAATTTTATAATTGGATATGGAAGTAATAAGTATCTCAGAGAATCCCTAGTGTTTCAGATAAAGTCATTGTATAGCAAAAACTTATTTTATCCTTAGTAATCATGAACAATTTTCTCCTTTGTCCTCTTCTCTACCTATTCATTCATTGACATAAAGAACCCCAAATGGACAGGTGACAGTCTCAACTTTGAAATAAGTGGAGCTACATCAGGTCTTCTGTAAAAACTTTACTCCCCCCAAAATTAAGACCCCACCAAGCCATCAGCACCCAAAATTTCTGAGTCAGGAAGACAAATTTCCTGAATATATTCTTAGATGCAACAGCAAAGAGAGTCTCTCCTACTTCTTGAAGAGTTGTACCTGTGTTTGAATGAACAGCACTTTGTACAGGTTTCTGCTGTAATAGATAATCTGTATTCTGTATGATAGCACATAAGTATGTCAGGGCATTTGTTTTATGACCAACACCATGACTGAATCTTTGGCTATTGGCTACATTTTATAGGTGTTTCAAGCCAGGGTATGACGGTGAGGTGTTATATGGTAAAACCATTGAATCTGTGGACCTGATCATCTTCCCCTCTTCTTCAGTAAAATAAGTTCCTTGATTATAAGAAACTTGTGTGGACTATATAGAATAGGACATTCTCTGTATTCACAAATGGCGATGTTAACAGGGAAAGCAAATCCATATCTAAAATTCATGGGCCCAGTTAACTGACAGCATAAACACAAAACTTTTCTAAGAGCATTTGTCTTACATTAGTTATTTGTACCACAAAATGGGGAAAAATGGCAGGAAATAAAGTGCCAAGAAATTTTAGGAGGTAATGGATAAGTTTATGGCATTGATAGTTTAATAGTTTATACTTATCTAAAAATACATCAGGTTGCATACATTAAATATCTATAGCATTTTGTATTACTTCAATTATCTTTCAATAAAAACAGGTAAAAGGGAGGAAGAAAAGCTAACAGGCAGGGGAAAAATCTCTTCTCCTGATTTCCAACTTTCCTTCTGTTCCCCTTACTGCCAGGAAGCTGGTTTACAAAGGAAGTCTGGTTTACAGAGTCTAACCTTGGCAATAACACAAAGCTGGCTATAGAAGAGTGGATTTGAATGTGAGAATCAGAACATTCTGGCTATTAGCTACTTATATTTTATTTGAATAAAAATCACCATTTTATTTATGAAATAAATAAAATATATTATTGAGTACAGAGTAGATGCTAGATGTTTTTGATAAATAAATGACCCAAAACAGATGCCTGGACTCCCATGAAGCTTCTGTTGTATTCCTAGATATTAGTCAAGCTGTCTCCTTGGCTATATATACTTGCAAAATAAGAGGAAAATGGATTTACAAAATATATTACAAATAATCTGGCAGTGATTAAGAAAGTATTTCCCTGAGGAACTATAGCTGAGCTGGGAGGTAAAGATCAGTAAGAGTTGACTAGATAAACTATAAGGTGGCTGCCCTGGGCGGCACAATTACAGATGGGAGGAAGAGGCCAAGCAGAGGCCTTATGGAGGGAGCTGGTATAATACAACCATGAAGAACTGAAGGGCACACTGTCTGGCTGCAGAGGTTTAAAGAGAGAAGTTTTCCAGGAAAACATGATGTAAACCAAATGTTTTAAAGAATTTCAGTTCATATGAAGAGTGGCTGGAGACTTTTAAGAGAGATTTCAGTTTTGACAATTTAAAATAAAGGTTCTACAATTTGTGTGTGTCTGAGCTGATAAATGGAGATCAGTTAATAACCAATTGTGGTAAGAGATAAAAGTAGCTCTAGGGTATTGGCAGTGGAGATGGACAGAAGAGAAGAACCTTAATATAAACTTAGAAAGTAAAATCAACAAGTATAGTTGACAAATTATTTATAAGACAAATGAAAATGTCAAGAATGCCTCTTACATTCCTGACTTGGACAACTTTTAAATGTCAGCACCATTGACTGATTGCAAACAATAATAGAAGAGAATATCCTGATATTCCCGGATATATTGAGTCAGCTAAGTAAAGATATCTTAAATGCATATTATCAGATTTTCTGCAAAAAGCACATTTAAAGTAAATAAATCAAACTAAATATATAAACACAATTTTATTTAAAATGGTACAGATGTCTGTTCATGATAGCTGGATTTTAAAATTTGTTTTGTGTTATTAATTCTGTCACTATCCTTCTCATTTACCAAGTTCTTTTTGCTCTTCTTTTTTATATATTTATATTTTAGTTGTAGTTGGACACAACACCTTTATTTTATTCATTTATTTTTATGTGGTGCTGAGGATCGAACCCAGGGTCTTGCACGTGCAAGGTGAGCACTCTACCGCTGAGCCACAACCCCAGCTCTCTTTTTGCTCTTCTTAACAACCTGCATGTAAAACTACTATTCTAAGCCAATATTCTTAAACATTATTTTCAACTTTGTTTTCATTAATCATTAAGTGAAAATAAGGAAAAAATTAGAGATAAGAGTTGTTCAGTAAGATATATATGTGTGTGTGTGTGTGTGTGTGTGTGTGTGTGTGTGTATATATTTTTTTTTTAATTTGCTAGGTTTTTGGTTTTGGGTACCAGGGATTTAACCAGTGGTTCTTAACCATAGAAGCACATCCCAAGCCCTTTTTATTTTTAATTTTGAGATAGGGTCTCACCAAGTTCCTCCAGGCCTTGCCAAATTGCTGCAACTGGCTTTGAACTTGCAATCCTCCTGCCTCAGCCTCCTGAGCCACTGAGATTACACACTATTATCCTGAATTAGCAGATGGTTGTTAAGCTAGTTTTTTTTCTTTTCCCCTTTCTACAATTTGAAGAATTTGCTGTCCTTTTGCATCGTGATTTGTGTTTCTGTAGACTAAACCTGAGCACTACCTCCTAAGCTCCCTCACCACCCATTCTACCAATGAATATCACCAGCAAGAGAACAGAGCTGAAGGAAAGAGATGGAGGAGTATTTGTTTTCCATTCTCTACAGTTTGAGCAGTGTTTGCATTTTCATGATGACAGTTCCTGCTGGAATTATCTTTTTTCATGTCTCCTAGGCTCTTTGGACTCTAATAACATTCCTTCTTTCCTTGTCCTTTCAGACCTAGGGGTGGTGATGGGTTTCAACTATTGCTAGGAGAAAGTTGCTTCAATCTCCTTTGTTGAGTCACTTCTGCTAATGGTTTTTGCATTCAGATCAGATATTTAAAGCATGAGTGGAATTATTCTACCTCCTAGGATGCTCAATAGTTCTACATTTTAGCTTTATTTGAGCTGAAAATTATAAAAAGATTTTCTTTCCCAAATCACTTCCTTTTCATTATGTTCACCATACTCTAAATTAGGGCTTAGCAAACTTGCTCTGCAGAGTCCAGTGACATTTGAACATTATAGATCATACAGCCTATGACACAAACATTGGTATCTGTCATTGTAACATGAAAGCAAACATAGATGTCATAAAAAAGGAGTGAACATGGCTGTCAGTCAATCTTTATTTACAAAAACAAGTGCATAGTCCCAATTTGGCCTGAGGACCGTCACCAGCTCCTGATAATAGTTAAATGAAAACATCCAATCATCCATTTACTTACCCCATGGACATTGCAATTTACCAACAGTTATACTACTGTAATTTTCCATATTAAGTTCTTGGTTTTGATAAATGTAGTTTCTGAAATGAACTGCATAAGAATAACTGATAACATAAAACTTAAAGGTGATTTAGAAAAATCTTATGATGCAATACAAAATCATAAATGAAGTACTTTGATTTATTTATTTTTGATACTGGGGATTGAATCCAGGGGTACTTAACACTAAGCTACATCCCCAATTTTTTTTTAATTTTTTGTTTTGAAACAGAGTCTCACTAAGTTGCTAAGTGTCTTACTAAATTGTCTAGGCTGGCTACAAAACTGCAGTCCTCCTGCCTCCTGCCTCAGCCTCCAGAGGCTGGAATTACAGGAATGCATTACTGTGCCTAACAGTACTCTGAAAATACTTAATGCACCACACATATTTAAGATATTAATGATTTTTCTAAGCCCCCTGGATTTTTTTTTTTTGATAATTTACCACTGAATTACATTTCTAGCCTTTTGAGACAGGGTCTCACTAAGTTTCTGATGCTGGACTCAAAACTTGCAATCCTGCCTAGGCCTCCTTAAACACTGGGATAACAGGAGTAGCCTTCCCACCTGGCAAATCCCAGATTATTATAGAAATAAATTAAGCACTTAATAAGGTAAATGTGCAATGAATTACAATCAAATCTTCAGTTATCTATATGAGAAACAGTAATGTTATATTTGTAGCAAATCTGGAGGGCTTAACACCTCAAAATTCTTTAGTCAATATTGTCTAGCTGAGATTCATCACTGTGTCCAGGATATATAATTTTATTTTAATTATAACCTGTAAAAGAAAAAAATTGCAACATATATCATCAAAATTTTTTGAGATTTCAAAACAAAATACAAATTAGCATGAGAATTCCCACCTTTTGCAATAGTCATCTGCCCCTCCCTTAATTTTGTAATACTCAAATATCATGTACCAGTATCCCACCTCTTTCTGTAACCTATCCTACTCTGTCCTCCATTTCTCTAGCATTTGTTTTCAAAATCTGAAAAACATAAATAGTATTTTTATTTGATGATAAACTACATAAAATGGGAAAAAATCAAAATCAATGTTATACGCCCCCCTGCCCCACCAAAAACTATGGCTTTAGCACCTGGTAGCTTGAAGCAATAGCTCACAGAATCTACTTTATGTAGCCTAGTGGAAATATTTTAATAGATGCTAATGATCAAGGATAAATGCTTAACTACTTACATATTGTACATACAGAACTATAAATACCACCTAAAATAAATCAAGATAAGACAGCTTTTAATATTAAGGATTTGGGAACATATGGTCTGTTTGCAAAATCTGAAAATATCCCACTAGAGTCTAGAGAAAGAAACGAAGAATAAGAGGCTCAAAGACACGTTTCTCTCTCTGTGTCCTTGTGTGCGTCTCTGTGGTTTTTTTTTTAAGAACAGCCGTTATTTTCAAATTAGAAATTGCTTCATTAAATTATTAAATAAAAGCCACAGCTAGATAGTCTAGAGTTACACCTTTTTTACTTAACAATTCTCTCCATCTCACAGGGTCTCAGAGAAAAATCCTGAAAGGCAAGGTGAAAATGTGGAGTGGAATCCTGTAGCTGGTAGAGAAAATATCTCCCACACTTAGAATCCTGCTTAAATACTGTGGATGATTGTTAGTAGCTTCAGTTCTCCTTTCCCATATGCACTCTTTGAGCCTGTGGCTTTATAATTTATAGAATATGCTAGTGTTTCCATGACTCTTGGGTTGGCCCATGTGATTTAGCCTGAATAGCAGGACAAAGTGGCAGCAGTAGGGCGCCAGTGCCCAGCAGAGGCTTCAGCAGAACTTACTTGTTTGTGCTCACTTTCTGGCACTTCTGCCATTTCCATGAGAACAGGTCTCACTGAAACTGTTAATTGACAGGGGATGACAGTCTCTTGAAGCAGTCTTCCCAGTGCCACCCAGTCCAGGTCCTCTTATCTGCAGATGAACAAGCTGCTTCCTGAGCATCCTGGGTTTTCCATGCTGTGGCTTTGTGGCACTAGCTAACTCACACAAATTTAATGAGAGCTTCATGTTTGAAATAATTCCCCTAGGATATAAGGTAAGACAACAGAACATAAGAAAGCTTATCTTGCAAAAAAACCCCACAAAAAACAAACAAACAAACAAAAAAAAAAAGTCTACTTCAAAGAGGACAACAAAGTGATAAAAGGGGTAACATACCTGTGAGGGAATATTCCAAAAGCTCTTTGGATAACTAATGCTCTTCAGAATTTCTTCCTTCCAAACTGTTATGCATCCTATCAGAGGTGTTTTCGTTTATGCTATCTCCTTGCCCTCAGGAATTTTAAATCAAAATAATTAAAACCCTTATATTAGAAGCTGTTTTCAGCTTCTGAGGGAAAGCTGTATTAATGAAAAAAAAAAACTCAAATTGTTTTTCAAGAACCTAGAAAACTTTATGTAGATAGTTCATTAAAAGCTGACATTCAATTTAATTTAGAAAGTATTTATTGACCTCCTGATTTTTGGAAAGAATTTACTTCTGGCAATCACGTCTTACAAATGAGAAAACTGAGGGCTCTTGAAGGTTAAGTCAGGTGACTAAAGTTGCAGAGTAGGTGACAAACTGGAATTTGTACTTAATTTTATGACTTCAGTCTACTTCTTTTTTTTATTATTGGTTGTTCAAAACATTACCAAGCTCATGATATAGCATCTTTCATACATTTGACTCAACTGGGTTATGAACTCCCATTTTTACCCCAAATACAAATTGCAGAATCACATCGGTTATACACTCACGTTTTTACATAATGGCATATTAGTGACTGTTGTGTTCTGCTACCTTTCCTATCCCCTAATATCCTCCCTCCCCTCCCCTCCCATCTTCCCTCTCTACCTCATCTGCTGTTGTTCAATTCTCTCCCTTGCTTCTCCCCCCTTTCCCTTCACAACCTCTTATATGTAATTTTGTGTAACATTGAGGGTCTCCTACCATTTCCATATGCTTTCCCTTCTCTCTTCCTTTCTCTCCCCCCACTCATCTTTGTTTAATGTTAATCTTTTCCTCATGCTCTTCCACTCTGTTCTGTTCTTAGTTGCTCTCTTTATATCAAAGAAGACATTTGGCATTTGTTTTTTAAGGATTGGCTAGCTTCGCTTAGCATAATCTGTTCTAATGCCATCCATTTCCCTGCAAATTCTATGATTTCAGTCTACTTCTTGGGAACCCTTTGCAATATGGAGCAGCTGCTTGCTTTAAACCTACATTCTTTATCCTTTCTTTACTCCAAGTAGTCTTGACACAGCAGATAAGTGTGAGCAAATCCAATTATCAGAATAGCACAGGGTTATCTATTGATTTCAAAGGTAAATATATAATCCAATCTCAACAAAGTATGAAAAAAGAAAACTTTTTATGATTTGGGAAAATTTCACCTTGGTGTGTCCTTTCAGAAAAAAAGTCTCAGTTTTATACATATGAGTTATTTAAAGGAAACTAAAATTATTTTTTTAAAAAGTAGCAGCATGCCAGGCATGGTGGAACCTGCCTGTAATCCCAGTAGCTCAGGAGACTGAGGCAGAAGGATTGCTAGTTCAAAGGCAGCCTCAGCAAGTTAGTTAGTCCCTGAGCAACTTGGTCATACCCTGTCTCAAAATTAAATATTAAAAAAAAAGATGGGGATGTGGCTCAGTGGTAGTGATTAAGCACCCCTGGGTTCAATCACTGGTACAAAAAGAAAAACCCAGCAAATCTAGTTATTATTTGTATCATCATATTAGTATATGTCAGGTGCTATGCCAAGTACTTTACTTGTATAACCATAATTATGTCTCATTATACCTCTAAGATTATGACTGTTATCACATAATCCATTTTAAAAGTACAGAAAGTAAAACCTAGAGAGGGAAAGCTCCTTCTCAAATGCATAGGGTACACAAGCAGAAAACTTTCATTTGAACCGTACACACTGAATCAGGATTATATGCTTGAAACCACTATCCTATCCCTATAGAGAGTGCATCTCAGCCTCTGGAAGGTATTTGTTGACATATTTGCCCATGAATGACTGTTAAATTTAAGGACTCTAAACTCAAGTTAATTCTTATGCATAATAAAGTCTACTACAAATTCAATGGACTAGGCAGCAGTGAGAGAGGTAGACCACAGGGGCAAGAGTGTCAGATGATTTGTAGAAATGGTATTGAAGAACATTCTTAGTAGCCTATCTGGGAAGATTTGGAAAAGGACTTAGTCAAGTGTTTGTTTATGATATTTGGTACTACATTACATACAATCTAGAATTTTCTGTGTCTTTTGAAAGTTCTTTAAAAATCCATATATCTCTAAATCTTTGAGTGAAAAAATATAGTTGGTGGGGAGGGGATAAAAAGAATTTTAGTATTCTGTCTTCTAACTAGCTCAAGACCTACTTAAAAAAAACCCTACAGAGATAGTTAGAAAATTATGTGGATTTTTATGTAATAAAGATCCCTGAACTATGCTTGTCTGCTTGAATAGACAAGGATAAGTCCATTGTGATAGATAGCATGTGATTCTGTATGGACTGGTGCATTTTAAATTTCTTCCCCCAATGAAAATTAATACTCTCTAATGTTAGGCATGTGGAGATAAAAATTCCAGATAGTTTCTTGATGTCATTGTAAAGTTCTAGACTAGCAGCATTTTTTATTTTTGCATGTAGAAATGATAACAATGTTTGTTTCTTTATTATCTTTCTATAAGCTGTTGTGTTGACTGATCTGTGTAATACCTGTGTACATAGAGTATTATACTTTTGGAGGCTCTGACTTCTATCACACTAACTAGTAATGCTGGAAGCTAAACAGGTTAGTGGAGCAAGATAAAATTTACAAATTATGTTCACTGGAAATTCTTCCTTTTGCTCTTTGCCTTGATAAGGATGAGGAGCTATCATCCAACAGCATTTCACTTCTTTAGGGGTCTTACTGGAAAATGATATCTCAAAGAAGGAGTAGCCTCCTTCTCAGCTCTCTTGTAATTGAGATAGGACTTTCAGAAGTGGTAGGGGAAACATAATATTTTTTTCCCATTGGGAAACTACAGGTTAACATTAGAATTCTTGACAGATCTCAGAGTTCAATCCAAAGTGGGCAGACCCTACTGACAGAAGGTAGTTGATATTAATGTTCTGAGAAATTCTTTCCTTCCAGGCAGCTTTCCTAAAAGCACTTCATTTTTATATTGACTATTTTTGTCTGAATGCTGGCACCAAGTCGACAGATCTATGGTAGTTGTTATTTGCTCAAGGAAATCCGTTGCTGTCAAAAATTTCTAGAAGGTTGACCTAGGAAAGATAGAGTTATAATAGATAAAGTTCCCATTGCCTATTGAAGTCTGACAAATTCTTTCCTGAAGATGATAATCTAGACTATTATTCATACTCCAACAACCCTTTCTTATTTCCCAGATGTCTCATTCTCTTGCTTGATAAATATTCTCATCCTTCCTATTTTTCTATGACTATTTCATCCTAATTTCTTTCTTATTCTTCCCCTGATATTTTTTTTCTCACTTGACTGGCTAAATTGGTGTTCTCTGATCTGAGGAGATTTAAGATAATCTTCAAGCAAGGTCATATTTTCTTCTTTCAATTCTTTGCCTTCTTTCTGATCTACCCCCCCTTTCTATGTAGTTCCTTATAAAGATTTTACCTGATATTGAAAATAAAATGTTCAAGGACTTTCAAATAGTCTATGGAACAGAATATTTCTTAATGTTTTCACCAGAGTTTCATATATAATAATCCAATTTTCTCAAAATAGTTGATGAAATAAATATTTTAAATCTAATACAGTAAAACATTTGCTAATTTTTAAAAATATTTTCTTGTGCTCAAAGGTTTACCTTGCCTTCTAGTGAGTTCTTTCTTGGTATACATATTAAAATTGAGTTCACAGAGATCTCACAGGAAATTTAACTTACATTTATTACAGAGATAAGCAATTTAGCTCAAAGTGTTAGATGGCTTCTCCAAGAGCACATAAATATCTTATTTGTATAATCAGCACCAGAGCTAATGTATTTGTATTCTTGAATGTGGTTTCTGCCATACAGTGCTATTTTTGGTGAATTTTATTGGTAATTTCATAAATTATTTCTGAATTACTTTTGAATTAATTTTTAAATATCAGCTGGCATTCAAAATGGTTATCTATAGCCAAGTCCAGTGAAATAAATATTTGATTCATCCAATTTGGGGAACTTTTCCATTTATAATCATTAGTAACTGGTTACTTTTAAACACATTTACTAAGAATACTGAATTAAAATATTAGTTAATTTCTCCTTCATGTAGAAGTCTTTTGTCTGCCGTGTCTTTTGTGTGTGCTTAAAATGATAGCTAAAGTTATTAATTTGATATACAACTTCTTTTGCTCATAGGACATGGATGTGTGTTACCACATTGCCTGAAAATATCTCACAAATAATGGAAGGGATATAATTATGGCATGCTAATTTTCTGCGGCAGCATAACAAAGTATCATAAGCCTAGTGATTTAAGATAGCATTTATTAGCTCATAGTTTTGTCATCATAAGTACAGATGGGCTTGGAAGGTACACACTCAGGCAGTCAGAAGGCTGAAATAAAAGTATGGACCAGCTTGAGCTCTTATCTGCATGCTTTGTAAAGAATTTCTTTCTAAGCTCATTCTGGTTGTTGGAAGAATCAGTTTCTTCTGGGTTGTAAGACTGAGGTCCCCATTTCCTTGCTGGATGACGGCTGCAGGGTGCTCCATTTCTTCAAGCCGCCTGTGTTCCTTGACCTGTTGCTCTCTCCATCTTTCACCTACGAATGGCATGCCAAGTCGTTACTTTGCATCACTCTTTCTTTTTGGCCAGAAATAAGCCTCTCATTTTAAAGGACTCCTGTGATTACATTAGGCCCACCTGAAAAATTCAAGCATCTCCCTATTTTAAGGACAACAGATTAGTAATTTACCACATCTGCAGAATCTCTTGACTGTGTAAAGTGACATGAATCCCATTTTGCAGTAGTCACTACTAGAAACATCTCTACTACTCTTAAAATGCTTCTGAATTATTTGTTAAACCTTGAACAGCTGTATCTAGGCTGAGAGTCGGCCATCTCCCCAAAAAGAGTTGAAAATATTCTCTGCTGCATCAGAATACTCCTAGAAAATTGTTAACTATGTTTTCCTATGGCAGAATGGGAATTTAAGTAGTGACAGGATTCAAGTTTAAATTTATATTCTCTAGGTTCCACCCTAACAAATTTGATCACTGTTCTCAGTGAATTGAAATACTCAATGGAAACTAGTTTGTTGTTTGCTTGTTTGTTTGTACAAAGTAGGGCACACAGTCTTCTGTATCTGCTTTTTATTCCTGAAGAATATGAGTCACAATCTTAACTCTGGTCAATTCTTCATACCCATATTCATCCAGATATTTAATTTACAAGATTTTGAAACTCCTGTGTATATACTTGCTTTTGGAGATTTGGATTGCTGTAAATATTTCTTTCAAGCTCATCTCAATTTAATAATTGAGGGTCTATTTCATTCATTGTATATACTCCTTCCATACCCAATATATGCAAATTACTAAGGAGTGTCTGTAATTATCTCAAGCAATAAGTCTTAAAAGCCATTTTGTACTTCAAAATCGCTGATATGTCATTTCCCCTCTATTGTAAGTTCCTCCAATGGCAAAAACGAACTATTTCATTTTTTCTTCAAGTTCTTCTTCTTAGCATCATCCTCCTCTTTTAGAATGTCTTGTTTGTCATATAAGTTAGATGCAGTAGTACTATTCAGATATTTCTATTCAGGAGACTTAACCAATATGGTTCCTTTAAAAACCACTCCTAAGTGTCATCTATAATATCATCTGTCTTCATCTACCTTTTGTCTTTTTCCTTTTATTCTTGTTTCCCATTATTTATGTCTGCTTCAGAGAGGTCACTTAAATAAATCTTTCAAAAGGCAAGTACCCTCAAAATTTATAATGCTAAATTTGGTATTTTTATATTTATAGTTCTTGTTTTGCCTATTAAAATTTCTTCTGCCTCTATTTTTTCTATAATTTACTTATATTGCATTCACACATCCGGTTCATTTATTCTGATTTCTGAACTATGCCCCTTAATTTGCAACTATCACATTTGACTTAATTATTCTTCTAATATTTTTTTTTCTATTGAGTTATGGCTAATTCTAACAGATTCATTGACAGATTTTCTAACTTACTACTACTGTTTTCTTCTCTCTCTCTCTCTCTCTCTCTCTCTCTCTTTTAATACTTCTGGTTTATGGTACTTTTAGTAAAAAGAATGAGTCTAGTTTATCATGTATCTTCTGATGAAAGAAATTACTGTTGCCACATGGTTGCTTGCTGAGACAAGCTACCTTTCACTTCTGCTACAATACTCTGATACATACTAGAGTTTTACACTATAGCTATGACAGTAAACTTCATTTTTCTCTTCTTTTTTTCTTTCTTTTTCTTTTTTCTTTCTTTTTTGATTAAGTAATTCCAATAGACTGTATCCTTTAAAAATCTGGGAGTCTGTGGTTGGTGGTTTTGGAAATTTCTGACAGAACTTTGTGACCAAAATTCCCATTAATACTTTAAAGCTTATGAATGACAGGAGAGTAATTATATTTTGAGGTATAACTCCGTGGAAATTGAATTTTGTTTATAGACAATTTCTTAATTATAATGAAAGCACCTATAAATGTTTTATTGATGTATTTAGATTTATATGAGGAATCACATCTAGATCTCAAAAATATTAAAAAAACATGAATTTAAATGAAATACAATATTTATCAATTTGGATAATTACATAGGGCTTTACTGTGGCCCTTGTTCCACATCACAACCCAAAGCAGTCTAATAAGAACGTGTTCACAAAATAGCACATGAATATTTTAGAAAAGAACAAGTGCATATAGGAACAGGCTGGTGTCATTTACTCATGAAACCAGCAGGATCAAAGGCATATCTTATTCAGACAGTTAGTTAAATATGCTGTCCCAGAGAGGGAGGTTTGTATTTTATATAACTGGTGACCTTTGAGTCTGTTGAAATGGCCTGAGAGTCACATTTCTTACCCTTGCCTCTGTGCACGCATTTTGATTGATGATGGCATAATCTAAGCACAAATTTTAAAGGTGGTTCGTGACCAAGCATGGAAAATTTGTAAATAGCAATCTCCCAAGATATGTGAATAAATATTCTCTTTCTAAAGAGTCTTGTTGAATTTTGTATAAACAGCAGATTAACTTTATCAGTGCATTATTCTGCACAACAGGAGACTTAGTTTGGAGTTTCAGATAATTTTTGAATCACAGACTCTAAAAACCCAATGAAGGTCTTGGAAGTAAATGCTGGAAAAAAGACATATTTACTCAAAAGTACATTTTAAAAATAATGTTAGGGAAACAATACACATGTAATAAATCTTCCATTCCTAAAGTTCTGTGATTTTATTGGGAATGCTGATACGTAATACTGAAAACTTGGTTAATATGTTCTAATATGTACTAAAATGGAAGTTTTTCAGGGAAAGAAATATTCTGATACATGAAGCCAAATCCTAATAAATATTGTACCAATGCTTAGAGATACTTTTCTTGAATAAAATAAGTCATAGTAGTAACACGAATTATTAAAACTACTGGGAAATGATATTGGCCAACATATTGTTGTATCATGTGCATGTGCACGTATGTAACAATCAATCCCACATTATGTGCAATTTTAATTCATCAATAAAATATGGAAATTTTTTTAAAAAGTAAATACTTTGGGTGAAAAAATAAAGAGTGATGGTTTTAGACACTTTATTCTTTGTAAGGTGTGAAGTATGAAGCAAGGTACAAAACTTTTTACCTCACTGAATTAGAATGTAATTCTAATTCACATTTGAAGTTTTGCTTTTCCTATTTTATTACTTATTTATGCTTTCACCCTTACATGATTAAACATTGTAGTGTTCTACTTCTAATACTATGGTTAGAATTATTTTTAAAAAATTTATGAATGTTTGCACTGTTACCTTGCAAATGGGAACAATTGTGCTTCAATTGATTTGAATTGATGTAGTAGGGGACAGTTGGTAAATTAACCTTGTTGTTTCCTAATAGAAACCTAGATATATGGTGTATATATCCTCTAGTTGTATTATTCTCCAGGAAATTAGCAATTTGAAAATCTGCACGATCCACTAGGGAATGCTAGTGATTTTCGTATTCTCCAATGGATTTTGATTTATATTTCTCTTGTCACATCTGTCTTCCAGTTATTTAGATACTTTCAAGAAAAGTATCTGTATTCACAATGATAAACACCCTATCTAGTCTGCTTACTATTGTTATAACACAATACCTGAGACTAGATAATTTATACCAAATAGAGGAATAGAGGTTTATTTTGGTTCACAGTTTTGGACGCTGGGAAGTGCAAGAGAATGGAACCAGCATCTAATCAGCTTCTGGTTGGGGCCTCATGCTGTATCACAATAAGGCAAGAGGTGAAAGTTTAAGTGAATCTGTGTAAAAGAGACAAAGCAGAAGGAAGCATCTTTGTTTTATAATAATCTATTTGGATGTTAACTAATCCTATGAGAACAAGATTTCACTCACTTCCTAATTTTTAAACTGATTATGAAAGACTGACATTTATTCCATCATAGGGGGAAAAACCTTCACAAATATCTCTTTAAAATGAGACTATGTAACCCTGTTACATCAGAAATCAAATTTCAACACAAGTTTTATAGGGAACAAACCATATTCAAACCATAGCACATCTTTTATTGGAAAACATGTGCACATGCATTTCTATTAGCTATTAAAACAGATTGTACTGGATTCAATCCAATTGATCATGAGAGAACCCAACCATAACAATTGTGTTTCCTTGTTTCTCTGTGAAAAACTGAATTTTAAGTCAGAAGACCTAATTGGTGGAACAGTCATAAATTGAGGCAAATATACCTAATTGCATTAGTCTGATGTTAAATATATAAAAAGTGTCCATTTTCTTGTGTTAGTCAGCTTTCTGTTGCTGTTATCACTTAGATATGAATTGGCCTCCAAAAGCTCATATGTTTAGACAATATAAGAAAGTTCAGAGGTGAAATGATTAGGTTATGAGAGTCTTAACTTTATCACTGTGTTAATCCATCCATAGGGGTTAACTGAGTGCTAACTGTAAGCAGGTAGGGTGTGGCTAGAGTAGGTGGGTCCCTGGGGGCATGCCTTTGGGGTACATATTTTGTTCTTGGTGAGCAGAATTTCTCTCTGCTTCCTGATTGTCAAGTCCTGAACTGCTGTCCTCTACCACACTTTTCTGCCATGATGTTCTGCCTTACCTTGGGTTCAGACAAACAGCTTCAGCCACCTATGGACAGAAACCTCTGAAACCATAAGCCCCAAATAAACTTTTGCTCCTCTAAAATAGTTCTCATCAGGTCTTTTGGTCACAGCAGTGAAAAAGCTGACATAAACAGTGGCTGTGACAAAATAACTAAGAAAAACAACTCAAAGGAGGAAATATTTACTTTGGCTCATGGTTTTGGAGGTATCATTCACTTGATCCCATTGACTCTGGGCCTGTGGTAAGGGTGAATATCATGGTGGGAAATATGTGGCAGAGAAAAATTGCTCATATCATTGCAGCCAGGAAGCAGAGAGAGATTAAGCAAGAAGCAGCAGCTAGGGACAAAATAAACATTTTAAAGTGACCTACATCTTTAATTATGCCCAACCTTCTAAGGATTCCACCACTTTCTAACAGCACCACCAAATGGGAACCAAGCTTTCAACACACGAGCCTTTAGCGAATATTCTCAAATCCAAACTGTAACATTTTGTATGTCACCAATGCTTCATTCAGACATAGAACCCTGAAATATTTGGATCTTTCCATCACTGTGCTCAGAAAGCAGTGCATATGTCGGCAAGAACTTGCTTCTCCAGGATTAAGTCTGGAATCACTACTTACCAGTTGTACTGTTTTAAGGAATTACCTTAACTTTCTTAAGAATCGGTTCAGAACAGGGAATTTTATGAGAGTAAAATGAGATATCGTGCATGAAAGTGATTTACAAACTGTAAGTCTCTATATTAATGTGACTTTGCTATGTATTTTTAGATTGCAAATAATGGAATCTGAAAAGAGAGAAGAAGGGAGAGAGAGAAGAGAGAGTGAGACGGGAACAAACAGACAGACAGACAGATACACACACACCCTGAACCATGAGGATATAGGACCACTTCAGCAAACTTGGTGAAAGAAAAAACAATTGATGTTCTTGAGGAACCAAAATTGGAAATGGAAATACATCAGAAAGTAAGAGATTTCTTTGTTTATGTACTTATTCCTGTTTTTCTTTTTCCATTAGTAATTCTATGTAGCATAAGACTGTTCCTCAATCCAAATCAACACAACCTAATTAACATCTCTGATTGTCACTAAAAATTTAATAGAGTATGATATGATGGAATTGGGTTGGATAACATGTTTCATTTTGATATGTCAATTAGATCAGAGGAAGAATGTTCATGTGACATACTTTCAGGGATTGGGATGGAGCACAGATCTCAAAGAGTTAGAGGTTGCTGATTGGGTATGAATCCCATTAGACGATGTGAAAATTATAAAATATTATAAATAAGAATGTTATTTACATATCACTAGTATGTTCTTGTGGCCACTGTAAGGCATTTACAACATCATCAAAAATTAATCACTCCAATCAGAATTTTACTTCTACCACCTCCAAGATTGCCAGTGACCTGCATTCTATTACTTCTAATGGTCAATGTCTGTCTTCATTATTCCTATCAGTAGCACTTGACAGAGATGATTCTTTCTTCCTAGTTCTTATTATGTGCATAGCTTAAAGAAACACCATGAAATATTGATTTTCCTCCTAACTCATGGATTGCTCCTTGTCACTTTCTGCTGCTACATTTTCTTCTTTTTCCTGATTTCTTAATGTTGGAGAGCCCCAGGACAGATCATAGCCTCTTTCACTTCATTATCAACACTTACTCCCTTCCTGTTCTCCTTTGATCTCACAGTTTTAAATATTATTTGATACAGAGGATAACAACATCTAATTTTATATGTCCAATTCTGACTGTTTTCTTTTACCACATATATGGATATATCTACTTAGAGGTTTAAATACCTCAAACTCAAAATGCTCAATACCAATCCCTTGATTTAGTATCTCAAAACTACTGTATATGAGGACTTCCTCATCTTTAACTATTCAAGAAAAAACAGGGTTATTCATGAAATTCAGAAAAATATTATCCTATAACATAAATGAAATAAAGCCATTTTTCAGATAAACAAATACTAGGGAAGTCTTGAAAGTTGAAGAGAAATAATATTATATGGAAAACCAGAATTTTAGAAATAAATATGCAATTTTAGAAATGAAAAATGTTTAAGTAAACGTAAAAGACAAATGTACTTTCTTAAATACACACGATCCTTTAATACAAAAGTATTTTATCATAATTTTAAATGCATATAAATGTCACACAAATGGCAAAATAGCATAAAAGACTGAGGGAGGGGACAAATGACCCAAAATGTTTGCAAGCTTTCTGTGATTGCTTTCAAGATTTATTTGGAATGATAAGATATTAATATATGTAAACTCAAAAATTAAAGATGTATATTCTAATCTCTGGAGGAACCATCAAAAATTATGCATTCAGGAAATAGTAACAAACCAATAAACATTAGAAATGAATTATAAAACCTATTTAATTAATTCAAAAAGATAAAAAAAATGGTGAAACAAAAGAAAATCAGGAAAACAGTAATAAATATAACCAAATTAATTTAATGGGAACACTTCTATCAAAAGGCAAGTCTTATCAGATTGAATAAAAAAGCAAAATTTGATTACATGTATGGATAGAGAAAAATAGTATATAAATTATTAAATCAAGAAGGTTAGAATATTTTTACATTCTATAATGATGGAAAAATGACACATTATGTTCACAATAACAAAGGAAGGAACAACACAATTTTCTTACTGGAACACATGCAAGATGAAAAGTGAAAAATGGGAGAAGATATATATATATATATATAATGAATAAAACTTATCCTAAAATGTCAG
This sequence comes from Spermophilus citellus, assembly GCF_964194105.1. Lineage (NCBI taxonomy): Eukaryota > Metazoa > Chordata > Mammalia > Rodentia > Sciuridae > Spermophilus > Spermophilus citellus. Next base: position 83,213,346 of record NC_138193.1, read on the forward strand.
GCGATCATGTCCAAGTGTTCAACCACAGAGGGGAAAAGATGAATCCAAAATTTTATATTTGGCAACAAAGTGACATTTAAAGTTCTTTATATAAACAAAGCCTGGAAGAAGTTGACTATCAGGTATAAACTACAAGGAATGTAAAAAGAAGTTCATTAGGAAGAAGAAAAAGAACATGAAAAAGAAGACTAGAATCTACACAGGGGAGCGAAGAGTTCTAGAAATGGCCCATATGTGGATAAATACACAAGATTTTTTTCTCCTCTCATATCCTTATTGTTAAAAAGGATAATCTATTTATTAGACAAATATTATAATGCTGTATTGAAAAATAGAAAAATATATTAATGAAAAAAATTGAGCCTAAATGATTGGGGTGGTTTTATTTCAGTGTTGAAGGAAAACATGAATGAAAATAACACAGAAAACAGGAAGTGGGAATTATATTGTTGTCAGTTCTTGCATGATACATAAAAGGGGGCAATATTAATGTAAGCTAGAGTTACATATTAAAGACTGTAAAATTCTGACCAAAACTAAGATAAAGTCATACACAGGTCATGAGCTAAGTGGGCAGATAAAATAGAGTACTAAAAGACTTGATGAAGGGAATGCTGCTCTGCTTTAGCCATGGAGGGCTAGATACCCTTTGTTCAGACCAATTTGAAAACAGAAAAGATCTTTGAAACAACTGTTTTTGCACATTGGGAGATAGGCAGGGTTGTCATCCCAGAGGGAAGGAACCAACAGAAGGCACCCTATGCTTTCCCCAGTTTCCTGCCTGGGAAGCAGTTTCTAGACTTTACTGAAATGGGTGGTGACATGATTGTTTTGAACATAATTGTTTGGGTGAGTTGAGGATACAGAAATGGCAGTTCAGAGAGTCTGAATTTAATATGTTTTTCAGGGCAAAATATGGAATGGGAGCAGATGCATAGAGAGAGCATCAAAGATATGTGGAGTGAGGAAGGGCCCACATAGTTTGATTGAGTTCTGATTTATATGATTTTCATTAAATGCCATCAAGCCGGGGAAACAGTGGCAGGAAAACACTCTTCTGAACAATTTCCAGAGCTCATGTTCTGGGAATATTTGCATTCCCAATAGCATGAACAGAGAGAACTTAGTAGCAAGTGAAACTACTGGTCAGTCTTCTGAGGGGCATTGCTTCCCTAATGGGGTTACACCCCTGATCTAATTTACTCTAATCGAATGTAACAAGGCTTAAAAGCAAGACTTAAAAGGATAAAACTAATTTACTGCCTGCTATAACACAATCTTCCTCAATGATGAGAGTCTCATAAATAGGTCATATAGAAGAGAATCTATTTGTGCTAACTGACTTCCGGTACCATCTACAAGACTTGTAAGTGAGACCATCTTGGACTCCCCAGCTCTAGCTAAGTTCCTCACCTAATGTAGTCATATGAATAAATCTAGACAACATCCTATGGAGTAGAAAACCACTCAGCTAAACTGAGGTAGTCCATAGATTTGTGAGAAATAATAACTTATTGTCCTTTAAGGCCACTGGATTTTGAGGTATTTTGTTACACAGAAATAAATAACTGAAACAGGAAGTATGTGATTTCTTTTGAAGTGGTTTCAGGGTATTTTGAAACATAAAGAATCTTTCAGAAGGGGAAACAGAACCATAGAAAATAGTATACCAGAGATTAATCACAGCACTTATATAGAATGGTCTGCATATTTTAGGATAAATGTCCAAGTATCATTTTCCCATTGGGATTTCCCTTTTTATGCAGAAGTATTTTCTGGAATTATTGTGTCACTTTTCCACTATAAATTTTGCATTTATAAGGGCAGATAAATTTTTCTTTTTAGTTGGTAGGTCTCTGTATCATGAGAAGCTACATCTGGCCTTCAAATATAATGCAAAGTTTGGATAAGACTTTGGGGAGGAGATTTTGGGAGTTCTTGGAATGGTAGTAAGCTTTCTGCAAGTAAGAGGAGAATATAAAAATTTTAAAATAGGAGTGTGCAATATGGTAGATTTGCAACATTTTCCAATCTACATTCACCTCTTGTGCTCCTTCCCTTCCATTTCAGGGATATACTTCCCTGATCCATTGATATTGTGTTAGGCCAACAGACATGATTTAACCAGAGGGACACAGGCAATAGGGATCATGTTCAAGACTGAGGCTGGGCCTTCAGAGAATCACATAATTTGGTTTGCCCCTGGGAGCTTCAGAGCTCTTCCATGAGAAGAATGTGCCCCAGCTAGCTACTTGCCTTCAGCCTTGGCTCTCCCAAGAACCCTGTGGAACAAAGTCCAGCAACTCTAAAGATGCTCATGCTGCATGACACCATGCTTGCAGGCATGCAGTTCAAATTAGAAATCAATACTCATAGTTAGTTGCTCCTGAGATTTTGTGGTTATTTATCATTCATGGCTCTTGCAATGCTATTTGACTAGTATATTATATTTCTTATCCCATCCTAAGATGCAGAAGTTTAGCTCAAATGATTTTTCCTGAAAAAGTTCATAATCTCAACTGTATATGGTGAGACTAAAAATAAATACAATTAGACAAAAACTTGCATGTGGAATAAATTTAGTAACTTTATACATGGTCCTTGGCTCAAGCAAGCTTTGCCCTTGTGGTTAAATACATTGTCAGATAAGATGTGAATAGACCTTTTCTTTTTTATAAAATCACTTTTATTTGAAGTGAGTTTGGAAAAGATTTGGGCTGAGTTGGGGTTTCAGAAATGTCTTGAATATAGGCGAGGCTGCATAGGTTATGGGAAATACCATATGTATAAATTACAGATTCTCTTTTGACTTTATAACACATTGCAATTTGCTGTTATTTGAAGGCTCTCTTGACATCCTCTTATAGGTTTGGCAGAAGCTGAGTGAGTTTTGTAGCCGCATTCGGTGATATAACTGCTGTGCTGGTCTGAAATATAGGTAACTGCTTTACTTTACAATAGTGCCAGCCTCTGCAAGTTCAGTCCCCAAATTAGTGAGTTCCAAAACCACTTCTGAGTCTTTTCTTTAGAATGAAAGACATACAGAATGTGGACACATAGTCAAAGAATATGGCAGAAAGAGGAGGTAAGTCCGAGAGAGGCATTCATTTGGATTCCACAGGCTGGCAGCAAACCTCAAGGACTGAAGAAGAAAAAACATTCACTGATCCATATCTTATTAAATCTAGCTGTGTATAATTGTTCAATTTCTATTTCTACAGTTTAAGATTTTATGTCCTATGCTGTTTAGTCTGCTTTGTTCGGTAGATATCATGTGCCCAAGACAGTGATGAAGCATCATAGTGTGAGAAAGAAGGAAGATGATAGTGATTCCTTGCACTAGTGTATGTCCTTAAAAACTGTGAAGCCTAGCTTCTGAGATCACTCTGGCTGAGAACTGTTATTTTCTTCCTTTACAAGCTTTCTTCTAGTTCATCCGAATTTGAATACAAATTGTTTTTCTTTAAGAAGCCTTCATTAAACCAGAGGGACTATTACATTGCATATGGTTATGTCCCGAGCTTGGAACGGACCATGATTGATGTTTTTTTTTGTTTTTTTTATTCGATTTCATTAGTATTCATGATGTTACTGGGATAGTTGTTGAGATTGAAAGTCTGATAAAAACAAATCGAAGAATTTTATAAACTTGAATGTGTTAGAAATATTTAGCCTCTTTTCCTTTCCCCTTGTTGCTCAGAGTTGACACAAAATAATCATTTTAAAAGTATTTAAGAGAGGTAAAAGCAGATATGTGCATATATGAAGACACAGAGAAGAACTCAAATAAAAATAAAACAGGTTCAGTACCAATAGTGCATACCCAGTAATAGTTTTTAAAGGATCCAAAGTGAAATAAACTGGTCCCAGCTCATTTTTTCCTTTCTGATGCTGAAATATTTGTACTTACTATTGGAATACATAGTTATGGAGCTCAAGGCCTGTTCATTTCAAAATGAAAATAAGGAGCTGCAGACTTCTCCTCTATTACATGAAGAATAGAAGAAGCGTTTGTTATTTAAATTTCATTGATTTCTTTTTTTTTGTATGTCACATGAGGCTTTAATTATGCATTGCTTCTGCGTCACAAGTTATCATTTCAAATAATATGGAGGTTCATATTAAGGAAATGATTCATCTTCTTAATGTATTTGAAACTATGATTTGCAACTATTTTAGATACTAGGTGATAATTCTGTGTTACGCAAAACATCCCTAGAGGCTAAAATTAATGTCGATAAAGCAGCTTATGCAACAGGCAAAATGAACACAAGACAAAGTGAAGAAAGTAAACCCCTCCATCCTGACTCATGTGCAGTCAATAAGACTAAACATTCAACGTCTTCATGTATTCCCAAACACTGCAAATTTCTTCACACATCAAAAAAAGGAGAGGAAAATAAAAACCGCAAATTCACTAGAAAAGTCTTCTACTTCTTATTTTCCTTCCCTAGCTCCTTCTATAAATTCTCTTTGTGTTATATGGGATTGTTGCATCTTTAGAAGATGAAGACAGAAGAATAAACTCATACTAATTTTCTTTAAAAATTAATTTCAACCAGGCATGAGGGCATCCACCTGTAATCCCAATGGCTTGGGAGGCTGAGATAGGAGGATCACGAGTTCAAAGCTAGCCTCATCAATGGTGAGGTGCTAAACAACTCAGTGAGACCCTGTCTCTCTAAATAAAATACAAAATAGGGCTGGGGATGTGGCTCAGTGGTTGAGTGCCCCTGAGTTCAATCCCCGGTACCCCCCCCCCAAACCCAAACAATAAAAATTAATTTTGACCATTTTGTCAAATCATAATCAATAAGAATAAATTATGAAAACCTAATGTCAGAAAACTATAGGCTTTTGAATACAGAATAGGATATATTTAATGAATTAATGAAGTAATTTTAATTCTGTTGACATAGTCCAAAAGAGAAAGTATATGGAGGTCCAGAGACTGAAGAAGAAGCCATGTCAGTGAGCACAGTAATTGTTTTTTCTTAAGTGATGACGGCAAGATAGTGGAATAGGAGGTCGACACTGCTCCCCACCCAACTCATTTATCTTTACAGCAACACAAATTTCACAGACACTTATAGATAGAAGTGCCTTTATGGGAACTTCAGGATTTGGGTAGGAGAATTCTACTGGAGCCTGAGACATTTTAGGGCCCATTTGCGAAGGCAGAACTAAATCCAGGTCACAAACTTGACAACCATGGTCCCACCTCCAGACCCAGAGATGGGCCTATCAATTTTGAATTCAGTGCAGCCCTTATAGGCATTGAGCAGGACCATGTGCCAAAAAAGTCAGCCAGCCCCCTTGTACCTTGGGTGACAGGGCTACTGACCATGGCCCCAACTGTGGCTTCTGAAATGCCCTTGTAACTGAGCTCCAGTTTCCCTCATCTGTGGTATAAGGAAAGTGTTGCCTTCCCAGGGCCAGGGCAAGAGATGCGCTTATTTGATTCCGAAATGACCACATTGAAGATTCTGAAATGAAACTGCAACTTGCCTCCTGTTATGGTGTAGATGTTAGGTGTCCCCAAAACACTCATGTGTGAGGCAATGCAAAAAGTTTAGAGGTGAGATGTTTGGATTATGAGAAGCTTAACCTAATTGGTGCATTATCCCCTGAGAAGAATTAGCTGGGTGGTTACTATGGGCAGGTAGGATGTGGCTGGAGGTGGTGGGTCATTTGGGGTATTCCTTTGGGGTTTATATTTTGTTTATGAAGAGAAGATTCTCTCTCTTTCTGCTTTCTGGTGCCATGCCATGAGCTGCTTTCCTCTACCACACTCTTCCATCATGATGTCCTGCCTTATTTGGGCCCGAGGAATGGACTTGACCATCTATGGGCCAAGACCTCTGAAACTGTGATTGCCAAATAAACTTTCCCTCCTTAAAATTGCTCTTATCTTATCAGGTCTTTGGCCACAGCAGTGAAAAAGTTGACTAAAACAGCTCCAGTCCCTCTCTACTATGGTTTTACAACTGTCAAATAAACCTAATATTTTGGGGATTTTGATTTTTTTTAATTTTGAAAAATAATCCTTTAATCAAAAGTTGGTCCTTGCAACATTTCCATCCATACCCCAGAAGGCATTTCTGTAGACATTAGTCTTTGCTGTGGGACCTGAAGCAACCCTGTGACTCAGTTTTACTTCCTCTCAGCTTTGGTCCAGGGCCAGGACTGCCTGCCCTGGGACCCACTCAGTGCCAGTGAAAGGTTAACATGTCATGGATATAATAGGATCCAATGGGAAAGATAAAGCCACAGAGGAAATATCTAGTTATTTATTATTTCCACTAATGTTTAATGCATGTCTACTATGAGGCAGACTGTTTTAAAGCCTAGGAAAACAACAGAGAACCAAACAACGAATCTGCTGTTTTGGTGCTTACAGTGAAAGGAATGATAGGCAGTAAGAAAAAAAATGCAAATACTTAATATATCAGACAGTGATAAATGTGATGAAGGAAAAGAATGAACTGTAATGGAGTATTGCTTTCCTTTATTTTTAAAAGAGAGACAATTTTAGATAAGGTCATCAGGAAAGGAAGTTACTGATCACATGTTAAAGAAAGACGAATAAGTCAAAAAGAATAGAATTACAGGGAGTAACATAGGGCGTGTAAAGTTCCTGTGGCAGGGGCATGTTCTGTTTGACAAGTTCATTCTATAACTTATCGTGCATTTAAAAAATTAATTTTACTAGTAAACATTAAAGAAAAAAGAAAGAAAGAAAGAAAGAAAGAAAGAAAGAAAGAAAGAAAGAAAGAAAGAAAGAAAGACCTCAGAAAGAAGAACCTCCCAGGGATCTGGGGGAAGTCACATGCACCTGTATTATCTGGTAAGAGGCCTGCTATCTGCACACATTTTTGTGGATCCTCATATCAGTACTATCTCCACTTATGAAGGTCCTGGATATAGTCTTCTCTACCAAAGGACCAGACAGGATCACTCCTACAGGCATAATTTGCTATTTTATGTATTTTTTATTGGCATTCATTCAGTGACTTTTGCAAATTATTTTTTTGTAAAGCCTGTGTATTAGCTTCTTATCACTATCATAAAATACTGGACACACATGAAGTTTATTTAACTCAGAGTTCAAATGGTGTAGTTCAAGCTGAGTGAGTGTCATATTTGACAAATACTAATGTGTAGAATTTGATTTACCTCATTTCAGTCCCTGTTGTTCCCCTCCCTCCCCCATTCTCCTTCCTCTACTCTGCTGGTCTTCTTTTCTTTTTATTTATTTATATTTGGTGTTTTATAGATAAACATAAGTGTGGAATTTACTGTGGCATATTTATACTTGCACATAGTGTAATTTTATTAATTCATTCTGTATTATCTCTCCTTTCTCATTCTCTCCCTCCCTCTGGATCTCCTTTTTCTGTTCCACTGATCTTCCCTATATCTTTATGATATCTAGCCCCCTCCCACTTTTTCCTTTATTTTGCTCTATCTTATGCATGAAAGATAAAACAGTCAAGCCTTGATTTTTTGGATCTGGCTTATTTAACTTAGCATGATGTTCTCCAGTTTAATCTATTTACCAGTAAATGCCATAGTTTCGTTCTTCCTTATGGCTGAATTAAACTCCATTGCATATATATACCACATTTTCTTAATCCGTTCATCTATTGAAAGGCAACTAGCTGTTTTATAATTTGGCTGTTGTTAATTGTACTGGTATAAAATTCATGTGGCTGTATCACTGCAGCAGACTGATTTTAGTTCTTTTGGTTTGATTGCTAGTTTTTTGAGGAATCTTCATACTGCTTTCCAGAGCGGTTGTATTGTTTTGCAGCCCAATCAGCAACATATATCTTTCCCCCCACAACCTTGCCAAAAATTATTTTGTTTGTATTCATGATCATTGCCATTCTTACTGGAATGAGATGAAATCTTAGTGCTGTTTTGATTTGCATTTCCCTGAGAGCTAGACACATTGAACCTTTTTTCATGTATTTGTTGGTCATTTGTATATCTTCTTTAAGAAATGTCTACTTTATTCTTTTGCCCATTTATTAAACTGCTAGATGAAAACATATAGTCAATACTCTATTATATTTGTGTAGGCATCAACTTCTTTAGCAAGATCCAAAAGCTCCAGAAATAAACCCAAGAATAAATAAGTAAGATGCCATTAAATTAAAAAGTTTCTGTACAGCAAAAGAAACAATTAAAAGCACAAAGAGAGAATCTACAGAATGGGAGAAGATCTTTGGCAGTTACTCTTAGGACAGGATATATACAGAATATGTATTTTAAAAATAATCTCAAAAAGCTTAACACCAAAAAACAACCCTATCAATAAATGGAATCCACTTGTTAAGAGTTCTACCACCTCCCAGTACCACCACCATAGGGACCAGGTTCCCAGTATGTGAACCTTTGTGGTTATCACAAACTGCATTCAGACCATTGCAATCTATATTCTTCATTTTGTGTGGTCATGGAAGTTTCTGTTTTTCTATATTATGGCTAGCCAGTATTTTACCTAGACTTTCTTGAATGCTGATGGATAAAAAGTAAAATTCAAAACTAAAGCAAAATGTTTCCTGGTTATTTCAGATTGGCTCTCTGCAGGGGCTCTTTTACCATAGTTAGCCAGGTTTGCATCAGGCTCCATAATAGCCATCATCTCAAGTTTTTCCTGAGTGTGCATCTTGCTATCTAAATACTTCCTTTCTAAATATTCCAATATACACAGGTGCTTTTCTGTATCCTAATTTTCCAAAGAAATTCTCCCCTGCCTTACATTGCAGGCCTTCAGTGATCAATCGAATGTCTCATCTGTAATATTTTTCCTCAGGTGGGTGTGGGTTGTTTGGTTACCTTACAGTATTTTGAGGGAAATCTTGCTGCTATTTCACCCTGATTGCTTTCTGTCTTAGGTGAAACAGAGACAATACTGTCAGGACTTCCTGTAGTCTGAGAGAGGTTAGAATGAAGAAACATTTATGAATATAATCTGTTCAGTCTCTAGACCCAGAGAATAAGATCCCATTCTGCAGACATTGACTGCAGGCTTCAAACTTGCCTCTGTGCTGGAGAGCTGTGCAATAAGGATGATCAAAAATGCCGCAAAACTGGATCCATTCCCAGCTTTCCCAGGAATCTCCATACTGCTTTCCAAATTGGCCTCACCATTTTGCAGTCCCACCAGCAGTGTACAAGTGTACCCTTTTCCCCACATCCTCGCCAACACTTATTGTTGTTTGACTTCATAATGGCTGCCAATCTTACTGGAGTGAGATGGTATCTTAGGGTGGTTTTGATTTGCATTTCTCTGATTGCTAGAGATGGTGAGCATTTTTTCATGTACTTGTTGCTTGATTGTATGTCCTCCTCTGAGAAGTGTCTGTTCAGGTCCTTGGCCCATTTGTTGATTGGGTTATTTGTTATCTTATTGTTTAATTTTTTGAGTTCTTTGTACATTCTGGATATTAGGGCTCTATCTGAGGTGTGGGGGGTAAAAATTTGTTCCCAGGATGTAGGCTCTCTATTTACCTCTTTTATTGTTTCTCTTGCTGAGAAAAAACTTTTTAGTTTAAGTAAGTCCCATTTGTTTATTCTTGTTATTAACTCTTGGGCTATGGGTGTCCTATTAAGGAATTTGGAGCCCGACCCCACAATATGTAGATCGTAGCCAACTTTTTCTTCTATCAGACGCAGTGTCTCTGATTTGATATCTAGCTCCTTGATCCATTTTGAGTTAATTTTTGTGGATGGTGAGAGAAAGGGATTCAATTTCATTTTGTTGCATATGGATTTCCAATTTTCCCAGCACCATTTGTTGAAGATGCTATCCTTCCTCCATTGCATGTTTTTAGCCTTCTCGGACTATTCCCTGAGGACCTTAAAAGAGCGCACTATAGGGACACGGCTGCATCAATGATTATAGCGGCACAATTCACAATAGCTAGACTGTGGAACCAACCTAGATGCCCCTCAATAGATGAATGGATAAAAAAAATGTGGCATATATACACAATGGAGTATTATGCAGCACTAAGAAATGACAAAATCATAGAATTTTGCTAGGAGCCACAAGCATATATACGATGTATGGCACCTTTGGTTGTAAAGTGACGCCAGCTAGCCACTGAGATGATTATGTTAAAATTTACATTCATATGCAAACTGGACTCCCGCTGTTCACCTTGGCCTGCTACCGGACTCAAGTTACGGGACTTTACGGGACTGCTGGAGAGTTCCCATTGGTTGGGGAAGGATAGTAGGAGGGAATTCCGGAGGAGGTGGGAGGAGACGGGGGGGTTCCGGTCGGCGCGCGGTTCCGGTCGGACACCCTCGTGGGAGGACCGGTTTTTGACTTGCTGGCGCTGAGAGTGTTAGCGGCTTTTTCAAAATAAAGTTTTGTTCCTGCTTGATTGGCTCGTGATTCTGTGCCCAGCCAAGACTGCGGCATTTGGCGGCCCGTGCGGGGAACGCCTGAAGCTTAGAGGTGAGTAAATTGCTCGCCCCTGAGGGAAGGCGACAGGATGGATGACCTTCTCAGAAAACAATGTGTTCTTGTTTTGATTTATTTTGTTTTCATTTCGAGCTCCCTAGCCCTAGAATTTTCTCAGGCGAACTGGAAAAAATGGTTGGCTCAAGGTTTGAAGTTATTCAGCCCTGAGAAAGAGAAAATTGATACAACCATTGTCTGCTCCGTCTTTGTTTCATTCTGCTTCGGCTTTGTTTTATCCTACCTTATTGGGTTAGGTTATAGTAGATTAGAATCCAATAAAAAACAAACCGAAAAACTGTTAAGTAAATTGTTAGAGGTCCAGACTATGGTAGAAAAAACGCTAGGTCAAGCAAAAGAGAAGGTCTCTCAAGCTAGTCAGACAGAGGAGAATTTAAAGAAAGCAAGCTTAGAGGACAAGCAGCCATCAGGTGGAGAATTACAACAGGAGGTTGCTACCAACTCCGTTCTATCACCAGAGGGCGTAACTCAGCCAACAGCTCCATCTACCGCTGAGCGGCCCTCAACTCCCGTAGTTGATGGACGGAATTCTGAGGCAGGACCCCAAAGATTAGCATGCCCTGTACTTGAGCAGGCAGGAGGGCAACGAATTCACCGTGCTTTAGATTTCAAAACAATAAAGCAATTAAAGGAGGCTGTAACGACCTATGGGCCGCAAGCTCCCTTCACAATAAGCATGGTTGAATCTGTTACCAACTTGGACATGACACCAGCAGATTGGGCTAACATGTGTCGATCTGTGCTAAACGGAGGACAATATTTGTTATGGAAGGTTGCCAATGAGGAATTTTGCATGGAGACAGCTAGGCGAAATGCAGAAGCTGGGTACCCTCAAAGAAATATGGACATGCTTTTGGGGAAGGGACCTTATGAGGGTCAAAGACAACAAATTGAATATGACCCTGGTGTGTACGCACAAATTGCTGTAGATGCAGTTAGGGCATGGAAAACTTTACAGGGGCATGGAGACTTACAAGGTCAATTATCTAAGGTAATACAAGGAACTAATGAACCTTATGCTGAATTTGTAGATAGACTTATTCAGTCAGCCTCTAGGATATTTGGAAATACAGAACAGGTAATGCCATTTATAAAACAACTGGCTTATGACCAAGCAAATCGTTGCTGCAGAGAGGTCATTAGACCATGGAGACATGAGGATTTAAACACATATATTAAATTATGTAGAGACATTAATGAACAGGGGCAAGTCTTAGCAGCAGTACAACAGGCTTTAGATGCCAGGCCAAGAACATGCTATAATTGTAATCAAACAGGACATTTTAAAAGGAGTTGCCCCATAAGAGGAGGGTTTAACAAAGCTGGATATCAAAGGAATAGAATACCAGGTATTTGCCCACGATGCCGTAGAGGGAGACATTGGGCTAATGAATGCCGTTCTCAAACCACCATAGAGGGTATTCCGTTATCAAAAAACGGACAAGGACCAAGTGTTTACCCACGATATCGTGGAGAAAGGTATCAAGCTCCATTGCCAAAAAACGGACTAGAGGGCCCAATGCCCCGGGGCCCCAAACCACAAATATATGGGGCAATGGAGGAACCCAACAGCCCCATCAAGGTAGTGCCCAGGACGCATTATCCATTAAATCCCTCATCAGACAAACTAGAGGGAGCGCAGGGCTGGACATCTGCGCCTCTGCCAGAGCAGTACTAACCCCAGAGATGGGAATTCAAATCATTCCCACAGGAGTAAAAGGACCTCTTCCCCAGGGAACAGTAGGCTTATTATTGGGACGCAGTTCTTCTACACTAAAAGGACTTATGATAAGTCCTGGGGTAATTGATCCCGATTATGAAGGTGAAATAAAAATTATAGCTAGTTCTCCAAGAGGTATATCAGTAATTTCACCAGGAGATAGAATAGCACAGTTATTAATAATACCCAGCCTGCATGATAAATTTTCCAGTTGTAATGTAGAAAGAGGTTCCAAGGGATTAGGCTCCACAGGTGTAGATTGGGCTATGCTGTCTTTAAATTTAGATTCTCGCCCAATGCTAAAATTAAAAATTCAAGGACATGACTTTAATGGGCTGCTGGACACAGGAGCTGACCTCAGCATCATATCTCGTCAAGAATGGCCAGAACATTGGCCATTACAACAAGCCACTCAAACGCTTCGAGGCCTAGGAGTGGCAACAAATCCCCATAGAAGTGCTATGGTATTAGATTGGAGGGATCCTGAAGGATGTGAAGGAACTATACAGCCCTATGTATTGGATCATCTTCCTGTAAATTTATGGGGACGAGATGTCCTAGATCAATTAGGATTGACATTAACAAATAACATCAATCCTAACGCGCCCACTACTAGGGCTAAACAAGGCTTTAGGAAAGAAAAAAGATTAAGAGAACAAGAACAAGGTATGACAGCACCTATTCAAATAGATCAAGAAATAAATAGACATGAATTGGGTTTTCAGAAAGGGCCACTGAGACAATCAAAATTACTTGGAAATCAGAAAGACCAGTGTGGGTTCCTCAGTGGCCCTTGACTAAAGAAAAGATACAAGTAGCCCATGACTTGGTCAGACAACAGTTAGCGGAAGGACATATACAACCTTCCGTATCCCCCTATAATACTCCCATTTTTGTCATTAAAAAGAAATCTGGTAAATGGAGATTATTACAAGATTTAAGAGCCATTAATAATGAGATGGTTATTATGGGACCTGCTCAATCAGGGATTCCTCAATTGTCTGCTTTACCAAAAACCTGGCATGTTTTAGTTATAGATATTAAAGATTGTTTCTTTTCAATTCCAATTCATCCCGAGGATAGTCCACATTTTGCATTTACTATCCCTGCACTGAATCATGAAGGTCCTGATCAGAGATATGAATGGAAAGTACTCCCTCAAGGGATGGCTAACAGCCCAACTATGTGTCAAATTTATGTTAATAAAGCAATCCAGCCACTTAGAAACCAAAATCCTGAACTACAAATATTTCACTATATGGATGATGTGTTACTGGCACATAAAGATAAAAACACATTACTAGAATGTTATGCCACACTTACAAATTTATTGAAAAATTATAATCTAGAGATAGCAATAGATAAAGTACAATTAAATCTTCCAATTAATTATTTAGGAGTTCTATTATCCTCAACCATGGTCCGTCCACCAAAAATTCAAATACGAGTAGATCAACTCAAATCACTTAATGACTTTCAAAAGTTATTGGGAGACATAAATTGGATAAGGCCTTATCTAGGCATACCAACAGGAGAGTTAGGACCTTTATTTGATATTCTAAAAGGTCCATCAGATCCAAATTCACCCCGCATGTTAACGCCTGAAGCAAGAAAAGTATTAAAAATCATTGAAACATATATGGAAAATATGCATTTGGATAGAATTGATATAAGTTTGCCTTTATTATTTATTGTACTACCAACAAAAAATATTCCTACAGGAGTATTTTGGCAAGAAGGTCCATTATTGTGGATACATTTATCTTATTCCCCTAACACTATTCTTACTAGATATCCTGAGGCTGTAGGACAATTAATACTCAAAGGAATAAAAGCAGCTAAGGGAGTGTTTGGGATTTCTCCCAATAAAATTATTACTCCATATACTATGGATCAAATTGATGAGTTAGCTAATGAGTTAAATACTTGGGCAATAATCCTGTGTAAAACTAGTGTTTCATTTGATAATCACTTACCATCTAATCCTTTGTTGTCTTTTTGGTCTAAGCATCCTGTAGTTTTTCCAAAAATGACAAGAAAAACCCCTATCATAAATGCTCCAAATATATTCACTGATGGGTCAAACAATGGTACAGCAGCAGTAGTTACTCCTGATCAAACTTTTACATTTTTAGTACCCAAACAATCAGCTCAAAAGGTAGAGCTTAATGCAGTATTACAAGCTTTTATGATGTTTAAAGATTCTGTATTTAATTTATTTTCTGATAGTCAGTATGTAGTTAATGCTATTAATTCCCTTGAAGATGCTGGTAGGATTTCCCCTTCCTCTACTGTTTTCTCTTTGTTTTCCGCTATACAAAGTCTAATCTGGGACCGAAAAGATCCATTCTTCATAGGTCATATCAGGGCACATACAGGATTGCCTGGAGCCCTTAGTATGGGCAATGAACTAGCAGATAAATCTACACATGACATACATATTTTCTCCACGATAGAAGAAGCTATAAATTTTCATAAAAGGTTCCATGTCAATGCTAATACTTTACAAAAGCGTTTTAAAATAACTAAAGAACAGGCCAGACATATAATAAAACAATGTCAAAATTGTGTGACATTTTTACCACAAGTTAATCTTGGAGTCAATCCTAGAGGACTAATACCTAACCATATTTGGCAGATGGACGTCACACACTTGCCAGAATTTGGAAAATTAAAATATTTACATGTTACAGTTGATACCTCTTCCGGATTTTTGATGGGCTCCCTTCATGCCGGAGAAAAAACTAAAGATGTTATAGCTCATTGCTTACAAAATTTTGCCACTGTGGGCGTTCCAAAACAGTTAAAAACGGACAACGGTCCTGGTTATACTTCCTCCTCTTTTAAACAATTTTGCTCATCATTTGGTATTACTCACATAACAGGAATTCCATACAATCCACAAGGACAAGGCATAGTTGAAAGAGCTCATCAAACTATTAAAATGTACTTATTAAAACAAAAGGAGGGAATTGGAAAGGGGTATATATCCCCCAAAGATAAACTTAAAATAACCCTTTTTACTCTAAACTTTTTAAATTTAGATTCATCGGGACTTAGTGCTGCGGAAAGACATTTGTACCCCAAAAATGTACATAAGCCTAAGGTACTTTGGAAAGATATTCTAACAGGACAATGGAAAGGCCCGGATCCAGTGATAGTCTGGAATCGGGGCGCTGTCTGTGTTTTCCCACAGGATGAACAGCAACCGATTTGGATTCCAGAGAGATTAACTAAAACAATTTCTACAGAAAAAGAAGATGATTTGACTCAAATCCATAACAGCTGACATCCAGAGCTCCAGCTTGGCTATTCTTACATCTGCGACAGTGATTAACCAAGGTTTTTTTTTTCAGTATCTATTTTATTATTGCATTTTTCCACATCATAAAGTTCTATTTTATTTTTGAGCTCATACAAACCTAGGTTAATGTTTTTCTGATCAGTTTTATTTTTTGACTGTGTTTTATTTTTTATTTATTTATTTATTTATTTATTTATTTATTTTTTTTTTTTTTTGACTGTGGAGTTTTTAAACATTGCAATGGAGATTTCACCTAAGTATAGTTACAAGGCCTTTATTTACTATTGTCTTATGTGTTGTATGTTGTGTGCACACTTCTGTTTTGTGTTGTATGTCTGTATGTGTGTATGTCCATATTTCTTATATGAGGAGCGCTCATGAAAAAATGGATCCGAATTTTTTCTTTATTCACGTGATTTATATGGTTTAATTTAAATTAGGTGAACAGCTGTTTATGATTGTTGTTAAAGATGGTTAACAGATCTGTTTGTTTACTAATTTAAATTTGGTAAACGGCTGTTAAGGATTGTTTTTAAAGGAGTTTAACAGATCTGTTTGTTTACTTTCACCTTTTCTTTTTATTATATTTAATAATTCTGTTCAGGATAATGTCTCTTTACCATCATTGCCAGAATTTCCATCTCCATCCCAATTCCAGTGAAGACTGAGATAAAACCAAACTACAGCTTCTATGATAGCTATCACAGTAAACTGTATAAACTGATGCATCAATGAATATAACTCAACAAGTAATGCTATCAAGGACTTGATTTACTTTGGGAGGATATGGACATATTGATAGACTCCTCCAATTTGAACTGCTTGCAGAACTTGCCTGGACTATATATCAGTTGCATACATTGTGAAATATCATCTGGTGCACCGAATTGTGGTACTGCTGGCATATTTTTGCTGATGGTGTCACCAGTGATGCAATTTCCTTGCCAGCTCACCCCATGTTTATTGTGGTAATACTGGCATATCTTTGCTGATGGTGTCACCAGTGACGCAATTTTTCCAAAGGAGCCGTCAATTGGCTTGGTGTCGTGGCATTTCTGTATCCTCCTCCCTTCTACTAGTGATGGTCTAAATTTGGGGGCCAACAGAGGTGAGGCAAAGAACCTCACCCCCCCACTGGCACCAAGGCTAAATTTGGGGGCCAACAGAGGTGAGGCAAGAACCTCACCCCCCCACTGGTGCATAGGCCTATCCACAAGCATGGCTGAATGCTGGACCGGTAGTCAGCGACGGGTTGCTCTGATTACAGTGGATTCAACCTAAGACAGGAAGCTGACGCCTAAAGGTCAGTTCTCCCATGACGGGTAAGAACCATATGTTAAATTGGACAACCTACCAGGCACGGTCCCTAGCCACATTGCTTGTTGCTTAATTAAACAGAAGGGGGCAGATGCTAGGAGCCACAAGCATATATACGATGTATGGCACCTTTGGTTGTAAAGTGACGCCAGCTAGCCACTGAGATGATTATGTTAAAATTTACATTCATATGCAAACTGGACTCCCGCTGTTCACCTTGGCCTGCTACCGGACTCAAGTTACGGGACTTTACGGGACTGCTGGAGAGTTCCCATTGGTTGGGGAAGGATAGTAGGAGGGAATTCCGGAGGAGGTGGGAGGAGACGGGGGGGTTCCGGTCGGCGCGCGGTTCCGGTCGGACACCCTCGTGGGAGGACCGGTTTTTGACTTGCTGGCGCTGAGAGTGTTAGCGGCTTTTTCAAAATAAAGTTTTGTTCCTGCTTGATTGGCTCGTGATTCTGTGCCCAGCCAAGACTGCGGCAGAATTTGGAGGGAAATGGATGGCATTAGAGCAGATTATGCTAAGTGAAGCTAGCCAAGCCCTAAAAAACAAATGCCAAATGTCTTCTTTGATATAAAGAGAGCAACTAAGAACAGAACAGGAAGGAAGAGCATGAGGAAAAGAGTACAGTAAACAAAGACGAATGGGGGGAGAGAAAGGGAGAGAGAAGGGAAAGCATATGGAAATGGTAGGAGACCTTCAATGATACATAAAATTATAAGAGCTTATGAGGGGCAAGGGGGAGGGAAAAAAAGGGAGAGAACTGAACAACAGCAGAGGAGGTAGAGAGGGAAGATGGGAGGGGATGGGAGGGGAGGGGGGATAGTAGGGGATAGGAAAGGTAGCAGAATACAACAGTCACTAATATGCCATTATGTAAAAATGTGAATATGTAACAGATGTGATTCTGCAATCTGTATTGGGGGTGAAAATGGGAGTTCAAAACCCAATTTGAGTCAAATGTATGAAAGATGATATATCATGAGCTATGTAATGTTTTAAATAATCAATAAAAAAAGTAAATAGAAAAAAAAATGCCGCAAAACTTTCTTGACTTGTCTTTTCAAGCTTCTCTTTCTCTTGCTTCAGTGTTTACTTGGTTGATAAAACCTCTGTTTTTCAGAGTTCTGACAATATTGGTTCTGATAGTTTGATGGTTTCTACATTTTTATCTTTATATTCCTGTAGAGAGGCAGGAACTTGAAACTGCCTACTCCTACATTATTGATATTGGTAATTATTGATCTGTCTCTCTCTTGCTGGTCAGGTCAGGCTAGCTGGAGATTTATCAGTTTTATTGATCTCTAAGATTCAGCTTTTGGTGTCATTGATTTTCTTATCATATTTCTTCATTTCACTGATTACTATACTGATCATTATTTCTTCTCCTCTTCTGTTTATGTTGTTTCTAATCTGTTCTTTTTGTAGTTCATATAAGAGGAAGATAATTTTTTTTCCTTTTCAGTCCTTTGTTTTCTAATATAGTCATATTTTACTATAAATTTCTTTATGAATCCTGTGTTGGCAGGATTTTACAAATTTTAACATGTGTTTTTGTGTATTAATTCTATTGAAAATATATTTACCTTTTTTACTATTTGATCTATGGGTTACTCAAGGATTTAAAAAGCTACAAATATTCTTTTTTTAATACACATGCACACACACATATATTTTAGTTGTAGTTGGACATTTATTTATTTATTTTTATGTCGTACTGAGGATCGAACTCAGTGTTTCACACATGCTAGACAGGCACTCTATCATTGACTACAACCCCAGCCTCTCTTTATCTTTTTTTTTTTAAAACCTTCTTTCTTGTGTCAGTGTTTGCTTGGTTGATGAAATATCAGTTTCTAAATACACATTTTAAAAATTTTTTAGAAATTTTTCTGTTATTTTCTTTTAAATTTATTTTATTATGGTCAGAGAATGTGCCATAATGAAATGTATACAGAGGATGTAATATATAGAATATATTTTTTGAGATCTGCATATAGTCCCAAATATAGTCTATCTAGATAAATGTTTCATGTGCATGTGAAAGAAAATTATGTGTGTTCTGCTGTTGTTGATTGGAGTGTTTACACTATACCTATTTAATTTGTTATACACTTGAAGTGGTATTATATCACCTAGCATATTACAAGGACTTTATGAAAGTGTACTTCCATCTCTTCTCTGCAGCCTTTGTATTCTTGTCATAGATTTTAGCTTTCTTGTGTTATAAACCCAAACTTACCCTAATATTTTTGTTTGTAGTCAATTATATTTAAATAATATGAAAATGTCCTCTACATTTTACTCATGTCTAAAAAATTTTCAGTGTTCATCATAACTTTGTATCAATGCATATTTCCATCTGGCATTATTTTCTTTTGCCTGCAGGTCTTTCTCTGACACTTATTTAGGAAAGATGTGCTCATGACAAAGTTTTTCAACTCTTGAGCATCTTAAGATAACTTGACTTTGTCTTAAAGATATTTTTGTTGGTTATAGAATTCCATGTACAGAGTTTCTTTTTTTTTTTACTGTAGCAATATTGATGGTGTTTCTGTGTTCTTTCTTACACTATTTCTCATGACGTATCTACTGTCATCCTTATCTTTGCTCCTATATATGTAACACCATGTAACATGTAACATGTCTTTCATACACTCATACTCTCCTCTGGTTCTTTTGATATTATTTTCTTTATCATTAATCTTAGGTAATTTGATTATATTGTATCTTGGTGTCAACACACATGACTAAACCAGTCAGGGTCACTCCAGATGAACTGGGCTGGCATGAAATAATGACACACAGACAGAGAAATACCTTTTTCTTTGGGTTCTGTGATGGCTTCTCTGACCCAGATCCCACAAAGGAGGCAAGGCAGGCAAGAAAGAGAGGGAGCATGCTTCCAACCCGGGTTTTATTAACGGGGGAGCTAATCCAAAAAAGGGCAAAAGGGTAGGATTACAACAAACAGGAGGGTGTAATTCAGTCCCATCAGGTGACACCCACTCCCATAGCTGCACCTTTCCTATCCAAATGGTGGTAAAGTCCACTTTTATTGCAGGGTGCAATACCATTCTAGTACCTCTTTACTCAGGACTTAAAAGTGTGTGCGTAGATCCTTTTCAGGGTGGCCCTGACACCTTGGTACAGTTTTCTTCATCTTTCTTGGATTTGAGAAAATTAGATTTGTGGATTTCTAGATATCATTATATTTTGAAAGGTTTTAAATATTTTTTACCTTTCCAATTAACTATTGAAGACTAACATTAAATATTAGCAAATATTTTTCTGTCTCTGCTACATCCTTCTCTCTTTCAGAACTATCAAGTACAATCTTCATTAGGTTACTCAAGTCCTAGCATTTTAATTATTCTTTTCTCCATATAGTTTTTCTGTATGGAATCATATAAATATTATGTTTTATGTTACATGCATATGTAGCTACTTGAAATTGTTTATAGCTCACTGATGACATGTTCTTTTATTTTTTTAAATAATTTTGTGATTTATTTTCATTTTGATTTATTTTCATTGATTCAAGCTTACAAACTTTATCACTGACTGCAACACTTAATCTTCCATTAATCCCATCAAATTTTTTTTTAAATCTCACCTACTGCAGTTTTTATTTTATAAATCTGATATGAGTCTTTTAAGGTATTCCATTTCTCTACTTAACTTTTTGAACAATGTTAATAGAGTTATAGTAATTAAAGTCCTATTTTTTTGTTCTGTTTTATTTTGTTTTTACCTAGTGCTGGTGATAGAACCCAGTGTCTTGTGCATACTAAACACTAGTTCTATCACTGAGTTACACCGCCAACCCTAAAGACTTTGATAATTATAACATCTTTGTAAGATCTGAATTGGTGTTGCTTGTTTATTCTTTTCATTATCAATCGTTATTTTCTCTTTCTTTAAATACCTGGAATAATCTATTTGAAGCCAGAGGTTGCAAGTATTGACTTGTGGGTATTATTATTAATGAAAACAGTTTGAACTTATTTTGGGCTTCAGAATGTCAAGGGTTAAATGTTTTCTCTCATATGTGAAAACTAGAAAGAAAAAAAAAAGAATAAAAAAGGGACCTCACAAAAATAGGTGGGAGACCAGTAAAGTAGAGGAAGGGATCAAGGAGGGAGGAAGGAAGGGTAAGAGGAGGTACAGATCAAATTATGCTATGCCTGTTTGCAAATATACCACGTTGAATTCCACTTTTATGTTTAATTGTATTTTAGGAGTTAAAATAAATAATTAAAACAAAATAATCAAGTTAAAATAATGGTACAAGAGGGGGATTAGGGGAAGAAAGAGAGGGAGGGAAAGTACCTTTATTGGGAAATGAGATTGATCAAATTATGTCATGTGCATATCAAAATGAATACCACTATTATGTATAAGTATCATGTACCAATCAACAACCAAAAAATAAAAAAAAATTCACAAAATTTAAGACCACCATTATATATAAATTTTCTGTAACCAAGATGTGTGCTTATTTGCCTATAGTAATATTGAAAAAATTCACTTGAATCCTATGGAAATTGATTATCTGGATAGTTTATAGTTACTTAGATTTTATAATAAAACTGAGAAGAAATTACTTGGCTTTGTGGATATTCTATAATGAAAAAATTAAAGTATATATCCATATGAAAATTCATTTTCTTAAAGTTAATTGTTATAAGGACTATTCTCTTGCCCAGGGAGATATCCTAATTAGTTTGGAGAATGTTTTGATAATTCCACTAAAAGGCAAAGAATCTTGGAGTTTGCTAGAATTTTGGATTATGAAGCATTTTGTATTAGGGAAAGGAATGCTTTCTTTTGGAAAAGTAAAAGAAGGGTCCTGCAGAGACCAAGAATCTTTGGAGTGGGTCAAAGAAATCGGAAATATAAAGTAAGAGTTTTGTAGGTGAGAAAGAATTGATGTGCATCTATTAAATTATTCAGTTGTTTGGTGTGAAAAATAATCCCTTCCTCCTGTTTTATGAAATTTGTAGTAGAGTCAACCTTACTTGCTGGAAATTCCAGAACCAGATTTTCTTTTCTAGAAAATGAGATGAAATGCAGATTATAGGTTAAGGGTTGGAATGAAACAAGCTCAGGAACTTCCCATGGAGTATAATTTTCATAGCAGAAGTATAGTTTTGCAGAAATACAGAAGATTTAGATTCTGGGTCTATCATCATGTATTTTTGGCCAAGTAGCTTGCGAGACAAAATTTCTGTTACATTTTTTTTTTTTGCAGATCATTTTAGAATGCTTCTGATTCCATATTATATACAGTATTACAAGTAGCATAGATCACTTTGCTAGTGTGTATGATTCTTTCAGTCATATTTTGACAGAAGATATTTTTCTTCCTTTCTAGGAAAAATTTGAAGTTTGTATTGTAAGGTTATTTTAAAGTGTTTCTAGAAAGAAATGTCTATGGAGCCTGTGTAGCTCAGAGACTAAGGTCATATTAACATCTGACAATTTCACTTCTGTTTTTGAGACAATTCTCCTTTTCAGTAAAGTTGATGACATCTAAGGATTTTATGAGTTGACAGATTTCAGTAAGATATAGGCCTTTCTCCTAAGAATCGAGGTAGATTAGATAATAGAAAAGCAAAATTGTTTTTTAGAGGTAGACTCCCTGTTGTTCAACTGGAATGGATTGTTAAATTGTCATTGTCTTTTTTTGTGACTTTATTCTTTCTAAGAGCAGTTTTAGGTTGACAGCAAAATTTTAAAAAGGTATTCATCTACTCTTGCCCCCATACATACACATTTTCTACCATTAACATCCAGCACCAAAGTGGTACATTTGTTGTAACCGATGAATCTACATTAACACTTCAAAATTACTAGAAGTACATAATTTATGTTAGGGTTCTTAGTGTTGAGTCATAGTCTTTTTAGATAAATGGGTAAAAATTTCAATGCTTTCAAATTAAAGGGGGGTAACTTTTTACAAAAGTTTTAAAATGAGAAAAGATGGCATTACACATTGAATTCTTCATTGTTCCTGAGGTTGGTTCAGGTTGGACAAATATATGATAATTAACTATGCTGAGAAACTTGATACTTAAAAGCATACTGGAAAACACTTTGCAATTCATCCCCAATGAGTGGAATCTGAGAAGTTGAAGCATGGGAAGTGTGGTTACAGATGAGTATTTAGGATTTTAATGAATCTCTTCAGAGGAGTTGTTCCTACTGAGCATATGGAATAGGCTTTCCTATGTAGACACTACAGACCTTGTTCTTCACCTTTGTTGTGTATTTTTAGAATTGCAATAAAATCTTTACTTCTTTGTGTACAATATCTCGTAGTAGATTAGAAATCTTATAGATCATATAATCCTAGTTCTTAAACCTTTGCTAAGGCACTAAATAGAAGTGCAATGGGAGATTAGACAAAAGCTTTGAACTCACTGGGACAATGAATGAATGAGAATGAGAGAGATACTATGAACTGTGTGCTGTAGTCCCTATGGGAAATGGATATTTTGGAAGAGGGTATGTGTGTAATGATAATAATGACAAGGAGAGAGTGTAAGAGTTGGATGTGATGTTTCAAAGGAGGAGCTTGGACATCTTGGCAGGAAGATGTCAATTACAAGTTGAATAAAGAACATAGTGAATATAATTAATAAAAATGTATGATATGTTGTTAACTTTTTCTAGTTAATGGAAAAGAGCTGTAGTGCTTCAGGCTGACTTTCCATATTCAAAATACTTTACATACTTTTCAAATGGAATGGTAAATCTAATACTCCCTTAAAAAAAAAATTGGGCCCCTGGCTGAAAAACCAGATTCCCTGAAATATTCTTTAAATATTACATTTTACACTGCCAGTTATGAAGTTAAGAAACCCTAAAGAAGTGTCTTTTTAAAACACAATGACATGTTGATTGGATTTCTTTATTATGAAACTAGGAATCTAGAATTTATGATACGCTATAGTTCATCATGACAACTACTTATTCTTTAAGTGCTTCTGTTACTGTAAATTTAAATCTTTTTCAAAGTTTGTTCTGATGCTTCCATTTATTGCTAAAAGTATCTTTTCTCAGGCATTCATGGGGATGTGCTGGTTTATCTCATTGCCAGAAGGCATCATTAATAGAGAAGTTTTAATCATTCTGCCATAAGGGTATCTATTTTTCTAATTTAGCATAATGAATAAATCAATCATTTAAATAGCACTCATTAAATAACCAGAAGGTTTCTGCCTCCCTCTGTAGCATTAAGATATATATTAATTCAAATTTATTAATATAGTTAAGTATTTATCACTCATATTTTTATAGGCTCTGTCTTAGGAATGAAAGAGAGGGGATAAAATGATAAAAAGTGTTTGTGGTTCCTAACTTCATGGAATTGCTATCAAACAGGAGAGAAATTTATTAAATAATTATATAAATAATAGCTTAGATATAATTACAAATTGCATTATGAATACATTATCAATATGCCTGTTAATATTTAAGTAATAATTATGTGTATATAAAAATAAATTTCACTCCAAAATTAATAAGTTAAAACACTAAGCACTTATTACCTCACAAGTTCAGTGTGTCTGAAATTGGGGAACGGCCTACCAAGATTCTGGCTTAGAGTTCCTCAGGAGATTGCAGTCAGGTGTCAGTTGGTGATGTTGTTAAGGATGGCTTGACTAGGACTAGAGGATCCAGATTAAAGTTTGCTTACTCACATGGTTATTTGCAGGAGCTCTGAGTTCCTTACCATATTGTCCTTTCTATAGAGTTGCTTGTGTGTCCTCATGGTAAGGCCTTTATGAATGATCCAAGGGAGGTAACAAGAAGGAAGCCATGATATCTTCTATGACAGTTTCCTAAGCTATTCAACATGACTTCTACCACAGTTATTGAGTTATAAAGGAGTCAATAAATACAAGAAATACATTTAAAAGAAAAGCAATATAATTACAATGCACATCTTGAAGAGTACCAATAATTTGTGCATATAATTTAATGCCATTGTATGCATCTGTTTTAATAAGGGTCATTAAAAAATCTTTTCCTTATAATATGACATTATGTTAATAACTGAAGAATGAATACAAGATTTATCACCACATAACAAATAACTGGTGAAAAATAAAAATAGTTTTAGACATAGGAAATATACACAGATGTCCTAAGACAGGAAAGTCCACATTTTAAAAATGTAAGAAGGAAAGAAAGAAGGGTGGTGTGTCTATAGAGACAGAAGTGAGTAGGAGAGTCAGGAGTTGAACTGACTGGAGCAAGAATAGAGAGAAGCTAGGATGCAGAGTTTGTAGATCAGAGTAAGAATTTCATATTTCATCCTAAGGCCATGGGGAAAACTTTGGAGGGTTTCAAGCAAAGAAGGGGCATAATTAAGTCTACATTTAGCAAAAAAAAAAAAAAATACAGTACTCTGCTGTAGTGTGGAGAACGGATAGAAAGGGATAAGAATGGATGTAGGGAAAGAAGGTCAAAGCCATTGCCTGGGCATTGAGATTTGAACCAGGTGGTTACAGTTGATCCTGAATAAAGAGGCTGTATTTTAAGTGTATTTAAAGGATGGAGCAGACAGGACTTGGAACTTAATTGGTTGTAGCAAGAAAGAAGGACAAAGTGGTTTTATGGTTCAGGTAATGAGTGGATGGTGGTAATACCATTTATTGGAAAAAAATAAGAAACACTTAGAGAAAAAGAATAGATTGGGGTCCAAGGAGAAAAATCACAATTGAGATTCTTATGATTTAGTAGAATTGATAAGAGTCTGGAAAATGATGGACTCAATTTCCCCCAAACTAGAAACCGTTATTAATTTTTTTATATCTACTCATTCTTATTGGCAGAAGTTGGTTCTTTGCAATTTCAAGGCAGAGGTCCCAGCTACTTGCTAGGTCCATCCCTCTCCATCAGCAGACCACGGCATGGGTGCTTGCTTTCTCTAGGTCAGTAGGACCTCACCATGCCTGGAACCTCTGTTCATATCCTGATCAGGCTGGTCTCCTTCAGTACATGCCTCCTATTTTATGTCTCCCTCATCTATCTTCTATATCTTCAGATATGGTAGTGGAAATGACACAGAGTAGAAATTATTTATATTATTATGATATTAAGAAATATGAAATCAACATCCTATTTCTGTTAGTTCTGTTAAAAATTTAAATAATTGTGATCATAGGGAAATGCTCTTCTTTTGGAAAGGAGTTTGGAGGAGAGTTCTTTCTTGAGTTCTTAGTAACATATCAAATAAGAAAACACTTGGATTGTGTCAAATGATACCTTCAGGCACTATGCTGTATAGGCCCCTTAGTGACTTTCCAATCAAAATTGTACCTCTTTTCATTAAGGGATGTGGTTGATCTTATTAAGGGCACATTCCCTATTTGGGATGATGGTATAAACTTCAAAATAATTAATCTCTTGGTAATTATTTTTTTCATTTTGTTCTCCTAATAACATAATTATTTCGCACTCAGAGACATTGACCCTGTCAAAACTAATGTGTTCAAGCAGAACTCTTCCTTAGCAGATGCAAAACTTGAATGGTACACAGAGGAAGTAATCCTATTGGCAGGATGCAGTTGAGCTTCCTAATGAAAATAACAGGGTGATGTTATCGGAGGGCTGGAAGAATCCCTTCCCTATTCCTTTTGGTATTTCTGTTATCCTTGTCACATAAAACAATGCTCAATTATTATTTGTTGCACCTCTGGGCTGTCAGAGAGAAGACCTTTAAATATTTTGAAAATAGATGAAAGTTTTAGTGATAGATCTTGAAAGGAATCTAGTAACTCCCCATTTTTTTTTTGAAAAATAATCACTTAGCAACACATTATAATCTGATTCTGTTCTTGGAACACTTAACAGATTTTCTGAATCAAATGTGTGTACCTATGTTGCATCTCTTTTTTTTCTTCCTTAGCAATAAAGATAATTTAACCAAAAAGCTAATTTGCACACATTTCTGTATAGTTTCACTCCATGTGCATAGTGCATGAGGATGGGCACACACACAACACACATTTAGTTCCAATTATAGTATGTGTGTGATTTAAATTTTCAAATTACTTTATATTCTGCTCATTTATTTTTCTTGCCTCCATAGCGTCTAAGGTTTGGATAAGCACCTCCCATAGGCCCAAGTGTTAACAGCTTGGTCCTTAGCATTATTATTGGGAGGGGTAGAACCTCTAAGATGTGGGGTCTAGTTGGAAGTCTTCTGATCATATGGAGGCATGCCTTCAAGGATATACTGGGACGCTGTCTCCTCCTCTTTCTCATCTTTCTTGCTTCCTGGCTGCATTGAGGTGAGCAGTTTCCTCCATCATATGCTCCCACCATGATGTACTGTCTTGTCACAGGCCCCAAGGAAAGCGGACAAATGATAGCCCCTCAAATTTCCATTCTCTTAATGTTTTATTTACTTTTTTTAACCATTGCAGATAATTTAATTATGGAAATCTTGGGATCATTAAATATATCCACATTCCTATATCAGGGAATAAGAACAAAGCAATGTAGGGAGAGGCAATAAATATTGTTTGGGTCAGTTTGATTTTTAAATAGAGATCCAGTGAGAAGGTACAGTTTGTTGCTAAATATTTGTGTCTGAAATTCAAAGGAAAAAATAGAGCTAAAGCAAAAGAAAGAATAGGCTTATTTATTAAGCAGACTTAGAAAAGGCATTGAGGTCACTGGGGGGATTTTTATCAGTTATCTTTTTGGTTCATGTTCTATGTCTTCCACTTCTTAACTTTATGATCTTAGAGGACATGAAATGTTATGTCTCAATTTTGATCAAATGTTTCTGACCCTCGAATTGGTATGAAAATGATAATTAGCTAAATAAAAGCAGTTTTTTAAAAATCCTTGGAAAGTGTAAAGTACCAGACCACTAAATAATGTAGATTTTACCTTTTGACTTTTTTATTCTTTCATTTAAACATTTTTTTTAATTATACATGGTAGTGAAATGCATTTGACATATTATACATACTTGGAGAACAAATCCCATTCTTCTTGTTGTATATGATGTGGAATTACATTGGTTGTGTATTCACAAAGGAAAGTAATGTCCTATTTATTCTACTATCTTTCCTATTCCCATTCCCCTTCCCTTCCCTTCATTCCCCTTTGTCTAGTCCAAAGTGTTGGTTTGCTTGAGGTAATGGTGCTGCCTTATTTGAAGTGTGGTTCAATTGATCATTCTGTACATACTTGATTATTTCTGTTGATTTTAATACATCACTGGGAGAATGACTTTCAAAAAGTAGGAAATTCTACTCCTGTACATCTTTATTACACAACTTTAATAAAAATCTACCAAAGTATTAAATGTGTAATTTTATGTAATAACTGACATTTGGATGTATTCTTAGAATCGACCCATTCTCTGTGACATTAAGCATTTCTAGGCATGATCAATCATCAAGATTAACCCTTTGCTGTAAAGAAGGTTTGACTTATAACTAGGGTAGAGAAATTATCATTAAAAGGTTCTTTTTGTCAAATAAGATTCCCAGTACATAATTAGAGATATGCATGCCGGGGACTAAAATTGGAAATAAAAAAGGCCATCTCCTCTATTCTTATTGAGATAGTTTGCTTTATTATTTGTCCACTTTTCCTAATCACCATGATATTGTACTCCTCAGCATACACACAACATGCATGTGTGCACAGAAAGGAGCACACGTACCTCCTAGTCCTATGACCTGTGGGCACACATTTGCTTGCTCCAGACCAGTTTTGGTGTATGTTGGAGCTGGGGGTGGGGTTAATAGGAATTAGTGTGAACTTACTGCACCAGCTTATCCTGTGCAGGTTCTTACAGACATTCCATTTTCTCTCTTAGGGTCAGAACCAACTCTGCTTCATTGTCTTTGCCAACTAATCAATGTTCAAGCCACTGTCAGTCTTGTCTTTTTACATTAAGAAGTGACAGTTTTACCCACGAATATTTCCTAGCCTTGCTCAGAAAAGAATTTCTTTCTTCAGGAAAGAGTATTTACTTAGATGCCTCATAGCTCAGACTATATTTCAGGTTCACTGACAAACTTTCCTGTGTTATCACTGAGACTATATTTTGTTTTCTAAATTCTCCATGGAAAATATTTGACTGAATGATTGAATGTGGAAACTAATGTTGGCAATTCAACCAGTTTTAGTGTTCTAAAGATATGGTTTTGTTAAATATTTTGTAACTAACTTCTCAAAAAGTATTTCCCTATCTTATTTTGAGTCTGGCAATTTCTTTCTATAAGTAATTGCTTCTTTTCCCACTTGATATCACAACTCTAGATTAAGAGAGAAAGGTTATATTTTTAAAATATATGTATGTGTTAGAATTTATATTTTAATTCTAATAATATATTAATAAAACCAATATTGTTTTAAGTGGTCTGATTAAGGTATTGCCAATTCAATTTTCACATAGAATTTCATGCAATGGCAGAAAGCTTGGATAGACTGTAATAGACTATGGTCCTAAAAGTGTCATCTCTGCCTAAAGCCAACATTTCAAAATGATCTACAACTGTGACTTCCACAAGGATTTTCCAGATGCATGCTCCCAGATTTGCATAAAATTTGTATGTTTTAGTGGCACTGAAAAGTAGCCTTAGGCATTGTCCTCATTAAAGTTTCATCACTGTTCTTCTCAAGGTCATTTTTTGATTTGTCTTTCTTTTTTATTTTCAAAACCTGTTCAAAATAATTGGTCTAAATAAGCAGTGATTTACATTTGTTACCTTACTGTGTGTACCAGTTACAGCACCATCAATAGCACTGTCTTACTATCACCTCAAGACAGGGACAGAAACTGTCAAAAAGTATGTAGAATTCACTTTGTATGTCGAGTTCACATTGGTCAAAGTATTGGGGGTCTCTGTTATTTGTTTTTTTTTAATTTCTTAATACACTCTATGAATTCCAGTCTGTCTTATATAACAGAAAATAATCTTGACATAGATATTAATGATATTCTTTTTATTGTTGTATTATGAGTTCTACTAAAGTATATAAAAAACTTTAATAAAAAATATTTCTTATAAATAAAAAATCTTGGGTTCTAGACTTTGCTTCTGTTATTTATACTCCGCTTCAAATCCTATGCAGTGCCTGGACTGCACTTGATAACTATTCATTGATAATTTAATAAAGAGAATCTCATTTGGAGAATTACTGGTTGTGAATAAGGCAATGTGGCATATCATAAGGAGCTGGAATTTGGAAATCAGATATTCTAGATTCAAATACTAACCCTTCCATGTATAAGCTACTGCATGAAGCATATTATGTTAGTCTGAGCCTCAGTGCTTACTTCAAGCAAACTTACCTGAGGGGTAAAATACACTTATAGATTGCCATCAGTTTGTTCTTCCTCTGTATTCATTCTTCAGCTAACTTGTATTATGTTGTTCCCTGGGATAATGCACTATATTCTATTGAGTGGGTGTGCAATATTTTTATGTATTCAGGGAAAGATGAAGCTTCCCTTCCATACCTACTAAACATCTTTGCCTTGAGAAGCTATTATTCTAGTCCAGGTCTACCACTAGACAATTCAGTGGGGAAAAAAAAAGCAATTGAAGAAAAAAAAACTATGAAAAAGAGTTGTGCAGCATTACACAAATAATATCATATGACTGTAGCAAGGGAGGCAGATATACCATGGCAGGTATACCAGGCCCACAAAGTCATCTCGGGTCATTAATAGCTTTCAGAATGAATTTTTCTTATTTTTGGAATGTTTATTAATGACACTATTCTAATGGTTTGTTTGCCAAACTGCAAAATTTTGGGTTAAAAAATAATTGTAAGTGATTGAAGCAAATATGTGAATCCTTATAGAAACAGGCTTGGAGGGTGGGGGTGGGCCAGAGCCTCAAGAGTCAGGAAGGAAGAGAGAGAGCCAAAGATGGGCTCCCTTTTCAAAGGGTGTTTTCCATTCTTGATCTTTACTTAAACATTACATCTATTTCACAAGACTGTTTCTCTCAAAGGTAGAAGCTGAGAGTGTGTGAGGCTCTAAATGGCGAGACTATGGGATCTGATGGTGAGGACCCTAGAAGTCACAGCATTGGACTGGAGTGGAAAGGAGCTGGCAAAGGCAAATGACAAACATCAGCTACCTGAAACCCTGCCTGGGTTCCACTCTGGACATCCGACTTCTATTACCCAGGATCCTTCAACTGGGTAACTGAACAGAAAGAAGACCTGGCCCACTCTTCCTCAATCAGCTAACCCCTCTGGATTGTAAATGAAAATACTTCAGCTATGACAACCGTCCAACTGCCAGGATTAGTGACATGAAGTTGGCAAAGCATCCTTGAGCCCTGAGAAATTAACATGCAGATATGAGGTATTTGAAACTGACAGAAGTGCTATATTTTGCCGCAGGAATTTAAAGTTCTTCCTGAAGCCAGTAATGCGACACATTTCTTGTACAATCTGCTTATGATTCAAATTCAGAGGTGTGAACTTTTTCTGATTTCTAATGCATAATGTGCAGATTGGGTAGTAGGAAGAGATTCTTAAGGAGTTTTTTCCGCCCTCCATAAAGTTATATTTGTTTACTATAGATGCTTAAATCACGGAGTTAGTAAGATACTGTTTTACTGGAGGAGGAAAAAAATTCTTGCTTGATATTTAACATTGTTGTATCAGTTGCAATGTAATTGAGCACAGCTGAGCAATTAACTGGCCATATTGATCTAAAACTTTAGCTCAAGTCAAAATAAAAATGCTGGTCACAGGCATTTATCCTCAGGCTTATATTCTGGAAGAAGACATTCTTCCAAGACTCCACATGCTTCTTTTTCTTTCTAAAGTATTTAGTGGGTTACTTTTAAAAATTGTTTTATTTCCTTTAATAACGCCTTCCCTCTTCCCCACACCCCGCAAATTTTTGTGATTTGTCTCAGCTGATTAACTTCTAGATTAGAAATCAACCATGGCTGGGAATCCCTAACCTTATGCAGGGTTCCCAGAGCTGATAATGTGATTGAGACCCGTGACTGCTGAAGAGATATATCTGTATCTTAAAATGTGTCATACACTTTTATCATTTCCTTGTGGTGAGTACATTTAAAATCCTCTCCTCTAACTTTTGAGGTGCATATGTGCTATTGTGTTTTTTTTTAGTCTCTTAATATTTTTATTAAGGACCACATATATCAATTTTATATAACTATATTATTTAATGCAGCATAAGTTTAATAGATTAAATTTCCTTTTATATTTTGTATTCATTGTCACATTTTACATTTATATGTAGAAAAAAGTTCCAGTGTTTCTTTTTTTAATATTTCTTTCTCTTTTTTTAACCATATGATTTATTTTTATTTTTTTTAGTCATACATGACAGCAAAATGTATTTTGACATATAATACATACATGAAATGTACATACATCAATCATATTGTCTATTCTATTCTGCTGCCCTTCCTATCCCCCCTACTCCTCCCCTCCTCTCCCATCCTTTCTCTCTATCCAATCTAATGTGACACACTTTTTTTTCTTTTTCTCATCACGACATCAAATATGTTTTCTGTATAACAATGAGGTTCTCCTTCCATCTTCCGTGCAACTCCCCTTTTCCCTCTTTTCCTCTCCCATCCTTTCTCTCTATCCAATCTAATGTGACACACTTTTTTTTCTTTTTCTCATCACGACATCAAATATGTTTTCTGTATAACAATGAGGTTCTCCTTCCATCTTCCGTGCAACTCCCCTTCTCCCTCTTTTCCCCTCCCATCTCTCTTCCATATTTAGTGGTAGTTTTCTTCTCATGCTCTTCCTCCCTATCCCATTTTGAGTCACCCCCCTTATATCAGAGAAGACATTCAGCATTTGTTTTTTAGAGATTGGCTAGCTTCACTTAGCATAATCTGCTTTAATGACATCCATTTGCCTGCAAATGCCATGATCTTGTTATTTTTTAGTGCTGAGTAATATTCCATTGTGTATAAATGCCATATTTTTAAATCCATTCTTCTATTGAAGGGCATCTAGGTTGGTTCCACATTCTAGCTATTGTGAATTGTGCTGCTATAAACATTGATGTGGCTGTGTCCCTGTAGTATGCTCTTTTTAGGTCTTTTGGATATAGTCCGAGAAGGAGAATAGCTGAGTCAAATGGTGATTCCATTCCCAGCTTTCCAAGGAATCTCCATACTGCTTTCCAAATTGGCTGCACCAGTTTGCAATCCCACCAGCAATGTATGAGTGTACCTTTTTCCCCTGCATCCTCACCAGCACTTATTGTTGTTTGACTTCATAATGACTGCCATTCTTATTGGAGTGAGATGGTAT
Organism: Spermophilus citellus; assembly: GCF_964194105.1. NCBI lineage: Eukaryota > Metazoa > Chordata > Mammalia > Rodentia > Sciuridae > Spermophilus > Spermophilus citellus. Next base: position 83,246,500 of record NC_138193.1, read on the forward strand.
CTTAGAGTAGTCTTAATTTGCATTTCTCTGATTGCTAGAGATGGTGAGCATTTTTTCATGTATTTGTTGATTGATTGTATATCCTCTTCTGAGAAGTGTCAGTTCAAGTCCTTGGCTCATTTGTTGATTGGGTTATTTGTTTTTTTTTTTGTTGTTTAACTTTTTGAGTTCTTTGTATACCCTAGAGACTTGAGCTCTATTTGATGTGTGAGGGGTAAAAATTTGTTCCCAGGATGTAGGCTCCCTATTCACTTCACATGTTATTTCTCTTGCTGAGAAAAAAACTTTTTAGTTTGAATTCATCCCATTTGTTGATTCTTGGTTTTAACTCTTGTGCTATAGGTGTCTTATTAAGGAATTTGGGGCCTGCCCCACGTGATGAAGATTAGGGCCAACTTTATCTTCTATTAGACACAGAGTCTCTGGTTTGATTCCTAGCTCCTTTATCCATTTTGAGTTGACTTTTGTGCATGGTGAGAGAAAGGGATTCAATTTCATTTTGTTGCATATGGATTTCCAGTTTTCCCAGCACCATTTGTTGAAGATGCTATTCTTTCTCCATTGCATGTTTTTAGCACCTTTGTCTAATATAAGGTAGTTGTAATTTTGTGGATTTGTCTCTGTGTCCTCTATTCTGTGTCATTGGTCTACCCACCTGTTTTGGTACCAGTACCATGCTGTTTTTGTTACTATTGCTCTATAGTATAGTTTAAAATCTGGAATCATGATACCACCAATTTCACTCTTCCTGCTTATGTTTACTTTAGCTATTCTGGGTCTCTTATTTTTCCAGATGAATTTCATGATTGCTTTTTCTATTTCTGCAAGCAATGTCATTGGGATTTTTGATGGGAATTGCATTGAATCTGTAAAGTGCTTTTAATGTGCTATTGTTAATTATATTCATTCTGGTGTGCCAGAGAACAAATTCCTTCTAACATTGTACCTGTTGACTTCCTTTTCCCCATCCCTGACCACTATACCCTCCTAGTACAAAACAAGACAGACAAAAACCCATATATATTAGGTAAGCAGTACATAATAGCTAAGACTGAATATGAGTAAGGATAGTACTTTACCTTTCTGAACATAAACCACTTAGTGAAAATAGTCAGCCTCTCTAGTACTACAATATTTTTGTGAAGTAGCCCAGAATCAGCTACATATTTATCATGTCAAACAAATCACCATTTAGCTTTTATCTTCTTTACTTGGACCATTTTTAATTTAGCATGATTATTTTAAGTAACTTTGCAAAAAAGAAAAGAAAGTCTTACTCTCTTAGTTTTGTTTTTTATCTGATAGCTCCCAATAAGCAGAAACCACAATGTATTTGTGTCTTATGAGATAAGCAATAAAATCTCCCATAGCTAAGAACCAAAATTTTTGTCACATAAATTCCCTTATATTCAATAAATAAAGAATTTATATAGAATTTAATTTTAATAATAAATGAAATAAAGCTCTTTTAGTTCATCTATATGGAAGGCCAGTTTTCATTGTCTAAGTTAAATGAGAATTTTTGGCATCACAAAAATGAATGCTCATAAATAAGCACCATCCCTATGTTATTGAATGTCATAGAATAAAGACATTTTAGGAAAGTTTTCACACCTATTGGTTTTGGTGGTGGTTCTGGTGGTAAGTGTGAGGCAGTGGAATCCATTATCATTGGTGGGCTACAGTTCCATATAGGATAGAAAGTCTTAAAAATGTTAAATACCTCAATATAAAACAGAAAAGTTTGAAATGAAATAGCTATTAAGCCAAAGGATCCTACAAAACACAAGCTTTACACTCTACATTAAATTTACATACTAGTATTAAAAGATAAATAAAATTTCATGAAACGGAGATTAGAAAGAATGTGTATATATTATTTGTATTGCTTAGTCTGAGATTGTAGCTTTAATTTGAATGGAAAATTATGTCCATGTGGCAATAGTGGCAGCAAGATAAGCTCAGTATAAGAGAGTGATACACCTGAAATCATTTCTCTGTGTAGATAAAGTATTTCAAGAAAAAATAAAGCATTTCAAATGCAGGAGTTCTTTGAAGGCAAATACCCACACCATCCTGTTTGTTAATTCTGAAATTCTTAACAAAATCAATGAGGGAAAAAGTACTAAGGTAGTAAATGAAGGGTATAGATGCTGGAGATGCTGTGTGTTTGAGGAATCTAGGTAAGTTTTGACACTAATCGATAAACTTTCAACAAAAGATTTATTTTTATGATGAATTTAAAACTCACCTTGTTCTTTTTAAAATTTATTCTAATTTGTTATATATGACAGCAAAATACATTTTTTATTACACATATATGGCACAATGGTTGTACACAACGTAGAGTCATACCATTCGTGTCTTCATACTTGTACTTATGCGATGTCCATCTCATTTCACTGCATTTCCTACCCCCATGCCCCCTTCTTTCCCCTCCCTCCCCTTGACCTATTTAGAGTTGTCTATTCCTCCCAGGCTCCCCCAACCAACCCCATTATGAATCAGCATCTTTATATAAGAGAAAACATTCAGCATTTGTTTTTTGGGGATTGGCTAACTTCACTTAGCATTATATTTTCCAACTCCGTCCATTTACCTGAAAATGCCATGATTTTATTCTCTTTTAATGCTAAATAGTATTCCATTGTGTATATATATCACATTTTTTTTATCCATTCATTTACTGAAGGGCACCTAGGTTGGTTGCACAGTTTAGCTATTGTGAATTTTGCTGCTATAAACATTGATGTGGCTGCATCACTATGGTGGCTGCGTCACTATAATGTGCTGATTTTAAGTCCTTTGGGTATAAACCAAGGAGTGGTAGAGCTGGGTCAAATGGTAGTTCCATTCTCAGCTTTCCAAGGAATCTCCATACTGCTTTCCATAATGGCTGCACCAATTTGCAGTCCCACCAGCAATGGATAAGTGTGCCTTTTTCCCCACAACACTTATTGTAGTTTGTACTCTTAATAGCTGTCATTCTTATCAGAGTGAGATAAAACATTAGAGTAGTTTTTTTATTAATTTTTTATTTGTTTTAATTATACATGACAGTGAAATCATTTATACACTTAAATATATCATACATAGATGGGATATAATTTCTCATTTTTCTGAGTGTACATGTTGTAGAATCATATTGGTCATGCAGTCACATATATACATACAGTAATAATGTCTGTTTCATTCTACTATCTTTCCTATCCTCACACTCCTCCCCTCTCCTCCCTTCACTTCCATCTACCTAATCTAAAGTAATGCTATTCTTCTCTAATTTCCCCCTCCTTATTGTGAATTAGCATCCTTTTATCAGAGAAAATATTTGGCCTATGTTTTTTGGGGGAATTGGCTTATTTTGCTTAGAATGACATTCTCTATCCATTTACTGGAAAATGCCATAATGTCTCTCTTCTTTAAAGCTGAGTAATATTCCATTGAGTAATACCACATTTTATTTATCCATTCATCTATTGAAGGACACATAGGTTGGTTCCATAGGTTAGCTATTGTGAATTGAGCTGCTATAAATATTGATGTGGCTGCATTACTGTAGTATGCTGATTTTAAGTCCTTTGGGTATAAACCAAGGAGTGGGATAGCTGGGTCAAATGGTGGTTTTATTCCAAGTTTTCTGAGGAATCTCCATACTGTTTTCCATAATGGTTGCACCAATTTGCAGTCCCACCAACAATGTATGAATGTACCTTTTCCACCACATCCTCACCAACATTTATTGTTGCCTGGATTCTTGATGATTGCCATTCAGGAGTGAGATGAAATCTTAGAGAAACTACTCTAATTGCTAGAGATGTTAAACATGTTTTCATATATTTGTTGATCAATTTTATTTCTTCTGTGAAGTGTCCATTCAGTTCCTTAGCCTATTTATTGATTGGGTTTTTGTTTTTGGTGTTTTTTTGTGTTCTTTATATATCCTAGAGACTAACACTTTATCAAAGGTGCATGTAGTAAAAATTTTCCCCCTGTCTGTAGGCTCTCTTTTCATGTTATTGGTTGTTTCCTTTGCTGAGAAGAAGTTTTTTTTAAATTTTAATCCATCCCATTTATTGATTCTTGATTTTACTTCTTTAGCATTCGGAGTCTTGTTAAGGAAGTCAGATCTTAGGCCAACATACTTGGGTCTATTTTTTCTTGTATTAGGCACAGAATCTCTGTTCCAGTGCCTAAATCTTTGAAGCACTTTGAGTTAATTTTTTTGTGCAGGGTAAGAGATAGAGGTTTAATTTCATTTTGCTACATATGGGTTTCCAGTTTTGCAAGCACTATTTGTTAAATAGACTGTCTTTTCTCCAGTGAATGTTTTTGGAAACTTTGTCTAGTATGGCATAAGCATATTTATGTGGGTTTGTCTCTGTGTCCTCTATTCTGTACAATTGGTCTACAAATTCAGTTACTTGGCCCATTTATTGATTGGGTTATTTGGGGGTTTTTTTGGTGCTTAGCTTTTTGAGTTCTTTTCGTGCTCTAGCTTATGTGTGTGTGGTGAAAATTTGCACCCAAAATGTAGGCTCTCTATTCACCTCACTTATTGTTTCTTTTGCTGAGAAGAAGCTTTATAGTTTGAATCCATCCCACTTTTTGATTCTTGATTTTAATTCTTGTGCTATCAGAGTCTTGTTGAGGAAGTCTGGACCAAATCCAACATGATGAAAATTTGGGTTTACTTTTTCTTCTATTAAGCACAGGGTCTCTGGTTTAATTCCTAGGTCCTTGATCCACTTTGAGTTGTTTTGTGCATGGTGAGAGATAGGGGTTTAATTTCATTTTGTTGCATATGGATTTCCAGTTTTCCCAGCACCATTTGTTGAAGAAGTTATCTTTTCTCCAATGTATGTTTTTAGTGCCTTTGTCTCTATTCTGTACCATTGGTCTACAAGTCTATTTGGGTGTCAATACCATGCTGTTTTTGTTACTATTGCTCTGTAGTATAGTTTAAGTTCTGGTATAGTGATGCCTCCTGCTTCACTCTTCCTGCTAAGGATTGCTTTAGCTATTATGGGACTATTATTTTTCCATAAGTATTTCATGACTGCCTTTTCTATTTCTATGAGGAATGTCATTGGGATTTTGATTGGAATTGCATTAAATATGTATAGTGCTTTTGGTTGTATGGTCATTTTGACAATATTAATTCTTCTTAAACAAGAACGAGGGAGATCATTCTTCTAAGGTCTTCTTTAATTTCTTTCTTTAGCATTTTGCAATTTTCATTGTAGAATTCTTTCACCTCTGTCATTAAGTTGATTCCTAAGTATTTTTTGAGGCTATTATAAATTGGGTAGTTATTTAAACAATATGATGTTTTTCCCCTTTTATTTTCCTTAGTAATTCATATAGAGCCAAATTAACAAAATTATTTAAGAAGATAACCTCTTGTATAGTGCTTACTTTCCTTAACATCTTTAGAAATCTGAAATTTTACTCTTAAATACTACCAAATAAACTTTGGGACCACACATCGTATGATCCTTTTAGTGGCATGAAATTTAAGAAGAAACAAAACATAACAGGCACATTTCTCCTTAGTGAAGACATGTTATTTGCCGACATCCTATTACTAACCAGTCCTGGAATACCAGTGTGGCACCTAGTGAGATTCTTATTTAAGATGTTTATCCAGGCTCCTGTCAATTTCTGCCAAGGGTTATTGCCATTAATTTTATTAACTTGATGGCTTGTAGCTGTATAATCATTTCTTTTCTTCAGATATAAAATATATGAATGTGCATTAGAAAGTAATTTCATTTTAAGCTCATGTTTTACAGAAGGTAACTTTGAAATTTAAGTACATCTAAAGAGCTGGCCCCTTTATACATCTTCAAGTTTTGCTATTGGGTTTTATTTGACACTGGAAAAGATAGACAGCCTTTTAGTTCTTCTATACAGGATTTTTCTGCAAGGAAAACCTACTGCCGGGCTGGGGATGTGGCTCAAGCGGTAGCGCGCTCTCCTGGCATGCGTGCAGCCCGGGTTCGATCCTCAGCACCACATACCAACAAAGATGTTGTGTCCACCGAGAACTGAAAAATAAATATTAAAAATTCTCTCTCTTTCTCCACTCTCTCACTCTCTTTAAAAAAAAAAAGAAAACCTACTGCCCACTCATTCCAAATTAAGGTGATTCATAAAAATCATACATGTGAAGACCTTGTGCAAAGCAGAAAAATGATAGTTCAGCCGAATCTATTGTGGGAATGAAGGTCAGCGTTCATGCCAATCTCCATAATAGTCACCTGCGTTGTTTGCATAGGTGTTAAATTCTCTATCACTTTGTTACCTCCTATTCTTGCTAGAAAAATCACATTTCCTGAAGATCTTAAAATAAGCATATTTTGCAAGATTATTTTATAATGAAAACTAGATAAAGATATGATCATTAAATCAGATTTTAAATAAAGACTATTCAGAGTAAAAGTTAATGCCAGTTTTTTAAATAACAACTATGACATTGAAGAATTAGACTTTAAAATTTCTTAGCATAAAATTTTTCTTACTTTTAAGGTTTTGTATTTATGTGTGTTCTTGTTTTGTTGAAGACATTGTTGGTATATCTCTTTTTATTGGGCATAATTTTATTTTATTTTCAATAGTAGCAATTTTAAAGCATAAGAAAATTACTATGTCCTGGGAAATTGTTTGCAAATGCATCACCCCCAGTGGCTTTTCCTGATGTAGAAATGTGAAGCATTGCCTTGATCAATGGACATACTTTGCTGACTATCTTAAAATGTTTGGTAAATCTACAGAAGTCCAAGGAGATAGGGCCACAAGGAGAAGATGATACCTAATAGTTTTCAGCTAAAGTGTAAGCAATGCTAAGACATTCTTTCCTTGTTTTAAGAGTTTTCTGAAGAGTGAGTTCCATTTTTAAGACATAATCAAAGATGACATGAAGCATGACATAGAGTTGGCAAATATGATAATAGTGAGGTTTGCTTAATTTTTGCCTCTTGACACTCCCCATTAATATTTTATAAAGGTCAGTTGCATACACTAATATATTTTTAGTATAGGAAAATTAGAAGTCAAACCAAAAGATGAAAAACAAAAATTAAGTTTCTCTATCAGTCCAGAGATTATCACTATTAATAATTTGGTGATTTTATTTCTATTCTTTGGTGTATGTTTTTATATAATATGCATTCAAAAAGTTGAATTAATATAACAGGCATGTTTGTATTTCTTGACTGTTTTTAACTTTACCTTTTTCATGATCTTTACTTTGTTGTTTCAGTAAATTACTTTTTAATGGATGTGTAATATTGCATCATATGGTTGATACTTAGTTCTGAAGAATTTTTATTATCTCAGCTCCCTGTCAACTTCCACGTTGAACAAATACAATCGTAAGCTTGAAGTGCTACTGAATTCTTTCATCCAGATCCATGATTAATATAGTATCCTACTGACACTGATATATATTTGTGGAAAATACACTTAGAAACTTCTGTTTCGTATACTTCACCCATAAAAGTAGGAACATGTTTTCCATTTGACCTTATAGAAATATTTATGGATAAAATGAGATGTAAAACATTCTTAAAAATTATAAGGGGCCACATATGGCAAAATGATTTGCTTTTGATGAATTTAGATTCCATATCACCTCCTTTTCTGAGACCATCTCTAAAGTACAGTATAGGAATCCAGTGGGTTCACTATGTGTTGTAACTGCTGTATCTAGTCAGCACCATGGATAGGGCCTTCAGAAGTCCGTGTGTTCCATCTAAAGGTCAATAGGAGTTAAATCCAGATCAGTCATTAAATCAGATTTCTCTGCAACTTTAGTTTAAAGTTTAAAGACTTTAAACTGGTCATAGAAACACAAAAAAAAATTACAGAAAGATAAACACAGGACTTATAGACCAGAAACTGTACTCTACAAGGATGGTTCTCCCCAGCACAAAATAAATATTTGTATAAATTAAGGTGTTACCATGTTGGTTTTAAATAATACATAAAAGATACAGATATTATGACAGATAGTGTTAGTTGGCTGTGTATGAGCCATTTCTATATTCTTTTATGGCCAATTTTGTTGGTAGAAACAATTTTTTCAGTCCCAAGGGATGAATCATGATTTTCCTAAGCCAATACAAGTATTTCCAGCTTCCTTTATAGATGATATTTACAAAGAAGAAGAGCTATGCTTCTGTTGACATTATTAAGCCTACATCCTGTCTTCTTGAAATAATTAAATGTTTTTATTATTCAATCTTGCATCTTCCTTTATTTAGCTTCATATTATTGTAGGAATTCTTAAGTTGTAGATAATATAGATATAAATGGGGTAAAGCTCAATGGGAACTTCCTCTTCTATATTTTTAAGTCCTTATTACCTAAAATAATGTTTTACACATTATGGGTGCTAATAAATATACCATGAGTAAAATGGAAACAAAATACACAGACATAAATTATTCAGAACTTTGCACTACATGCAGAAATTTGCTAAACTAGACAATAAAAACATGTGATAATATCTATTTTATTCAGCATTTTTTTCTGAGTTCCAAGCACAATATTTGGCTATATCAGGTTCTCATTATGTGTGTGTGTGTGTGTGTGTGTGTGTGTGTGTGTGTGAATATATATGTATTCACACACACAAATTAAATAAATAATAAAGCAAAACATTAACTTGTGATGACCATAATAATCCTACAAAGCCTATCTGCCAGAGTTTGATATTCCCTATTTCCTAATAAGGAAACTGATGGTCTAAACAGCTAACTTGTTCACTCAAGGTCATATTACTGGAGCAAGTTAGACCAGGAGCTGAAACCCAGATCTCCTCATCTGTACCGCTAACACTATGCGCATCACCATAACTGTCTGCTTATTTAATCGTTCACTAATGAAAAGTCTTGGTGATATAGAATATTGATGTAGGAATAGAGTCCATCCTTAGTGAGTTTATTGTTTAATACAGAAGCCAACATAACCAAGAGTTGTAGTATAAAATAAGCCTTACTTTCTTAAATCATAATATGCATTGGAAGAGTACTTCATCAAGTTCTTAAATATTTCAGTCATGCCTGATCTTTTCAATCTCTTATCATCTACACAAGACTTTTGTTACACCACATGATTTAGCACTTAATTACAGTCTCTGTGTTTCTCAATGTTGTTTCAAAAATAGAAACTTGTGTTAGAGAAACTTGTGTTAGAGAAACTTGTTCACTAGATTTCCCTTAGAGAAGAAAACTGCATGTTTTTTAAAAAATAACTTCAGGTAGCATTTGAAATTTGATGCCATGGATATCTAACTGAATTTCTTTGATCAGGAAATTAGGAATCCACATTGTTTTTGATAAATAAGGCTGCTTAAGAGAGAAAGAAAGGACAGAGAAAATAGGGGAGATAATTCTAGAGAGTAGGAATTCATGTAATGTGTGATGTGTCTCCTCATTATCACTATAAACCTCCAGGATCGTGGCTAAGCTACCATAATTTATGATGCAATTGTGTGTGTGTGCGCCGCGCGTGTGTGTGCGTGTGTACGTGTGTGGGGGGACACTAGTGAAGGTGACATGCTTTGTCACTCATTTTGGGCAAAACGGAGATGATTTTGAAGAACAAAGGTTGCAGCAGCACTAGAGGGTATGGACATCATCCGTAGGAAATCTGCAGTACTGCTGGTACTCCACATAGATCATAAGCTTTCTTAAGTCAGGAGCCGTGACTTACTTTTCTCTATATAATGTGGAACAGAGAAGGCATGTAATTTTTTAAAACAAATTCTGTCATTTCTGACAAATCAAAATTAATGTTTGAAGCTGGAGCTGGATATGGTGGAAGGTACAGAGACAGAAGGGGATGACATTTTCTGGAAGTGATTTTACATCCATTAAATGAGCAGCCAGCTATGAACATTGCTTCTTGCACAGGATTTCCACTGAAGAGCAGCACAGCCTTTCTGCCTTTCTGATATTCTGAATGACGTTCAGCTCCAGACCTGCTGAATGTGATTAAATGCCATGAGTAACAGCTCGCCTCGGGAGAACAGTGTGCGGTCGTCTGTGCCATGTGGTTGGAGGGACTGGCTCTGTGCCGCCTGTCAAAATGCATAACCTTATGGACCGGAAAGGTCACAACCATTTCCTGTGTGGATACAGCAAAGCTACCGAATGAATTCTTGACCAGAAAATGTCCTTCGTCAACATACACCTGGGGGACAATGAACCCTGTGCTATAATGGGATTTACTTCCAGTGACTTTGGGCTCTGAGGAGAAATGGATAATCAACTTTGGCAAAAATACAACATGAAAGAAGCTGCCATGCTATTCATCCTAGTAACACTCACTGATAATAGCTTTGATATTATATTCCCAAACCCTTTTATTTTATTTGCTATTGGGGCTTTCCATGACATTCACAGTGGAACCTTAGGGGCAGCCAACTCTCTCTTCTATTGTCCATTCCCCACCGACAATTTTTAATTCAATTTCAATTATGGTGGTATTTCACCAGTCTAGTTTCAACTCTCTCAGACTAGATTTTTTTAGCTCATCTACAACTTTTAGAATCAAAGTCTCTGGAGACTAAGCTCTATATATGAATTTTCGAATGCATTACAGATTATTTTGATGATTAGTTAATCTCCAGATTTTTGTTTAAAGCAGATAGTATGTTCTCTCCTACCACTCCAAGCTAGTAAGTTGATAAGTCAAGGTAAAAGCCCTAAAATCTTCATTTATGGCAGGAATTTCTGGATAATCTATACACTATCCTTGAAACTAGACAAATGAGAGACATAAAATGCACCAAATTATCCCTGTGTTTTTTATACAACGATGACCAAACAGCTTAACAGTTTCATGAATGTTATTAGTTGTTGGACAAACTGGCAGAGTCTCAGGTTTTTGCATTAGACACATTGAAAACCAAATAGGAAATGAAAGAGAAATTAAAGTTATTGAAAAACTTGACATTTCATAAGTTCATAAGGGGGACCGGAAGAATATGGTCAAACAGTGGGAGGTATAAGATGAAATACATTAAGAAATTAACCAAGATATGATTCATTATACTTTAATATGAAAAAAATAATAAAACACATTGATCTAAATATAATTGTGACTAAGGCCCTTTTCTATTCCAGGATATAATAGATCCTTCATAGAAGACAGGTCCTTTTAACTCTTACCTTACTGAAAATTTGGAGAATAGCCCAGAAATAATCTCTGTAGCTGTGAAATGGATACAGTGCTCCCTAGGAAATGACACTGAAGAAGTTTAGGAATACTATGTATAGGCCAGTAAACATGGTCAAATGTCATTAGAAAACATTAAGAATATGCATTTGTTGTCCAGAGAAAGGGATACTTTTTTAATATTCCTTATAGAACTTTTTATTTTACAACAGGAAAAAAATCAGTGGCTCCTATGGTAAAATGAATGCAAGTTAGAGAAGTGGACAGCTTAAGTTTACCATACTGAACAAACCATTAAGCCTCCCTTTGTGATCTTTTCTATAAAATGGGCATGGTAATTCCTCCTGTGATTTACCAAATGGGCTGCCAATCAATCTATGAAACTTTTTTTTTCTTCTTTGTACTTTTCTTTTTTTTTGATTGATTTGTTCAAAACATTACAGAGCTCATGATATATCATCTTTCATACATTTGACTCAATTGGGTTTTGAACTCCCATTTTTACCCCAAATACAAATTGCAGAATCACATCGGTTACACACTCACATTTTTACATAATGGCATATTAGTGACTGTTGTATTCTGCTACCATTCCTATCTCCTACTATCCCCCCTCCCCTCCCCTCCCCTCCCATCTTCCCTCTCTACCTCCTCTGCTGTTGTTCGATTCTCTCCCCTTATTTTTTCCCTCCCCCTTGCCCCTCACAACCTCTTATAATTTTGTGTATCATTGAAGGTCTCCTACCATTTCCATATGCTTTCCCTTCTCTCTCCCTTTCTCTTCCCCCATTCGTCTTTGTTTAATGTTAGTCTTTCCCTCATGGTCTTCCTTCCTGTTCTGTTCTTAGTTTCTCTCTTTATATCAAAGAAGACATTTGGCATTTGTTTTTTAGGGATTGGCTAGCTTCACTTAGCATAATCTGCTCTAATGCCATCCATTTCCCTCCAAATTCTATGATTTTGTCATTTCTTAGTGCTGCATAATACTCCATTGTGTACAGATGCCACATTTTTTTAATCCATTCATCTATTGAAGGGCATCTAGGTTGGTTCCACAGTCTAGCTATTGTGAATTGCGCCGCTATAATCATTGATGTGGCAGTATCCCTATAGTACGCTCTTTTAAGGTCCTCAGGGAATAGTCCGAGAAGGGCGATAGCTGGGTCAAATGGTGGATCCATTCCCAGCTTTCCCAGGAATCTCCATACTGCTTTCCAAATTGGCCTCACCAATTTGCAGTCCCACCAGCAGTGTACAAGTGTACCCTTTTCCCCACATCCTCGCCAACACTTACTGTTGTTTGACTTCATAATGGCTGCCAATCTTACAGGAGTGAGATGGTATCTTAGGATAGTTTTGATTTGCATTTCTCTGATTGCTAGAGATGGTGAGCATTTTTTCATGTACTTGTTGATTGATTGTATGTCCTCCTCTGAGAAGTGTCTGTTCAGGTCCTTGGCCCATTTGTTGATTGGGTTATTTGTTATCTTATTGTTTAATTTTTTGAGTTCTTTGTATATTCTGGATATTAGGGCTCTATCTGAGGTGTGAGGGGTAAAAATTTTTTCCCAGGATGTAGGCTCTCTATTTACCTCTTTTATTGTTTCTCTTGCTGAGAAAAAAACTTTTTAGTTTAAGTAAGTCCCATTTGTTTATTCTTGTTATTAACTCTTGGGCTATGGGCGTCCTATTAAGGAATTTGGAGCCCGGCCCTACAATATGTAGATCATAGCCAACTTTTTCTTCTATCAGACGCAGTGTTTCTGATTTGATATCTAGCTCCTTGATCCATTTTGAGTAAACTTTTGTGCATGGCGAGAGAAAGGGATTCAGTTTCATTTTGTTGCATATGGATTTCCAATTTTCCCAGCACCATTTGTTGAAGATGCTATCCTTCCTCCATTGCATGTTTTTAGCCCCTTTATCAAATATAACATAGTTGTAACTTTGTGGATTAGTCTCTGTGTCCTCTATTCTGTACCATTGGTCCATCTGCCTGTTTTGCTACCAGTACCATGCTGTCTTTGTTACTATTACTTTGTAGTACAGTTTGAACTCTGGTATCGCTATACCTCCAGATTCACACTTCCTGCTTAGAATTGCTTTTGCTATTCTGGGTCTTTTGTTTTTCCATATGAATTTCATGATTGCTTTATCTATTTCTACAAGAAATGCCGTTGGGATTTTGATTGGCATCGCATTAAACCTGCAGAGAACTTTGGGTAAATTCTTAGAGACAAATGATAATACAGACACAACATACCAGAATCTATGGGACACAATGAAAGCAGTTTTAAGAGGGAAATTCATTTCTTGGAGTTCTTTCCTCAAAAGAAGAAAAAAACCTACAAATAAATGAACTCACACTACACCTCAAAAACCTAGAAAAGGAAGAGCAAAACAACAGCAAATGTAGTAGAAGACAAGAAATAATTAAAATTAGAGCAGAAATCAATGAAATTGAGACAAAAAAATTGAAAAAATTGATACAACTAAAAGTTGGTTCTTTGAAAAAATAAATAAAATAGACAGGCCCTTAGCCATGCTAACGAAGAGAAGAAGAGAGAGAACTCAAATTACTAACATATGGGATGAAAAAGGCAATATCACAACAGACACTACAGAAATACAGAAGATAATTAGAAAGTATTTTGAAACCCTATATTCCAATAAAATAGAAGATAGTGAAGATATCGATAAATTTCTTAAGTCATATGATCTGCCCAGATTGAGACAGGAAGACACACACAATTTAAACAGACCAATAGCAAAGGAAGAAATAGAAGAAGCCATCAAAAGACTACCAACCAAGAAAAGCCCTGGACCGGATGGGTATGCAGCGGAGTTCTACAAAACCTTCAAAGAAGAATTAATACCAATACTTTTCAAGCTATTTCAAGAAATAGAAAAAGAAGGAGCTCTTCCAAATTCATTCTATGAGGCCAACATCACTCTGATCCCGAAACCAGACAAAGACACTTAAAAGAAAGAAAACTACAGACCAATATCTCTAATGAACTTGGATGCAAAAATTCTCAATAAAATTCTGGCGAATCGAATACAAAAGCATATCAAAAAACTTGTGCACCATGATCAAGTAGGATTCATCCCTGGGATGCAAGGCTGGTTCAATATACGGAAATCAATAAATGCTATTCACCACATCAATAGACTTAAAGACAAGAACCATATGATCATCTCGATAGATGCAGAAAAAGCATTTGACAAAGTAGAACATCCCTTTATGTTCAAAACACTAGAAAAACTAGGGATAACAGGAACTTACCTCAACATTGTAAAAGCTACATATGCTAAACCTCAGGCTAGCATCATCCTAAACGGAGAAAAACTGAAGGCATTCCCTCTAAAATGTGGAATAAGACAGGGATGCCCTCTCTTACCACTTCTATTCAATTTAGTTCTCGAAGTACTAGCCAGAGCAATTAGACAGACAAAAGAAATTAAAGGCATAAAAATAGGAAAAGAAGAAATTAAATTATCGCTATTTGCGGATGACAAGATAATATATTTAACAGACCCAAAAGGGTCTACAAAGAAGCTGCTAGAGTTAATAAATGAATTCAGCAAAGTAGCAGGTTATAAAATCAACATGCATAAATCAAAGGCATTCCTGTATATCAGCAACAAAACCTCTGAAATGAAAATAAGGAAAACCACTCCATTCACAATATCCTCAAAGAAAATAAGATACTTGGGAATCAACCTAAAAAAAGAGGTGAAAGATTTATACAATGAAAACTACAGAACCCTAAAGAGAGAAATAGAAGAAGATCTAAGAAGATGGAAAAATGTACCCTGTTCATGGATAGGCAGAACTAACATCATCTATGAATCTTTTATTCATTCAACAACTATTTTATTGATGATTCATTGTCTTCCAGGCACCAGGAATACAAGCAACATTAATGTCATATAGAACTTAAAAACTTGCTTTAGATCATAGCAAAATTATAGAAGGCAGCCTTCGTTAATTTTTTTTTTTTTGTAGTTGTAGATGAGCAGCATGCCTTTATTTTATTTGTTTACTTTTATGTGGTGCTGAGGATCCAACCCAGTGCCTTACATATGCGAGTCAAGCACCCTGCTGCTGAACTATGGCCCCAGCCCAGGAGGCAGCTTTTTGAGGTGTTTCAACCATATTTTGGGTTACTAGGAATCTGGGAAGTGAGATGTTCCACAAAGTTTCTGGAAAAAGGCATTTATGTCTACACTGCAGATGTATGTGTGTGTGTGTGTGTGTGTGTGTGTGTGTGTATGTGCATGTGAATAAAAGATAAATGACTGGAGGAAATCAGAACACAAACTCACTGTTCTATACATTTAATCCTTGGCTAATCTAGACCTTCTCTAAATCAGTGACCTGGTAAAATCCACTACAATTCTGTTTCATATGACTTGCTACCAGCAAGACTTGTAAAACTACTGATGTATGCACAATTGCTGTACCTTCAAGAACCTTATAAAGGTCACAGCTGTAATTAGAGAGGACATTTCCTGGGTGGGTGAGGGGATACTCTATCTGCTGTCTTGGCCTGCCTCATTCCTTTAATTCTGTCTGCCTCTCTCCATTTTCAGGCTTTGATGAAGCCTTTTTTTATTCCTTCAGGACAAGTTGGCTGTTCCTATTGGAATTCCGAGAGGATTGTGCTTGTGTTTTATCCTGATACTTACCAGAGACACTTTTTTATTGCTTGTGCAAACACTAGATTCTTATGAGAATTGTGTCTATGTATAATCTACCATAAATATTAAGCAATTTGAAGTTGTATGTTGAATTGAGAATTGAATTTTTCCTTATAGTCTTGTAGTTTGTTTTTTACCCATTTTGTAAATAGAGGCTTCGAATTTGACATATTAATTCTATAAGTTCCTATGTCAAAATTATCAACTTGAAAGTCAAACTTCTTTTCTAATCAGGAGAAAAGGAGAAACAACAGTAAAAACAATAGAAGTTGAATGATTTTCCCAAGAAAACTATCATATTATATGTTGCCTTTGGAAGGTCAGATACCTCTGCAATTGAATATTCCACTTGGCCTGTTTCTGAGTTTCCACATTATAGATGATCCAAATTGTCCAATCTTTTATTAAAAGAAGCTATTTCTCCCTAGATAACAGGGAGTTTAAAATCCTGAAATGTTTGAATGAAAATAAAATCAGCTTGCTCTTTGTGGTATACTGGCAAAGACCTCTAGGATATAAGCACAGAAGAATTTCCAAAATTGCAGACACTATATTGCAGCATTTGCTGAATAGATTATTAATGAAACCATCTTTGGCAAATGATATTCTTCAATGAGCTTATTTAATATAAAATGCATTTCTGACAATTATTACAATATAATATAAAACAAAATAGTAATACTATTTTTGTTTTGTGAATACATGACTGCTAAAGTTTTTCTATATCTCGCCCTCATAACATGTTTTTTTTTTAAATACCTATAAGTACCAAATACTGTTAAGTAAATGGGAAACACATTATGGGATCTAGAGATACAAAATACTTTTCAGTGAATAGGTACAAGCTCATGATTTTGACATGTCACTAGTTTTTGAATAGGAACAATAAAAGCCTGAAAAGAAGCAGAAACCTTAGGGATAAGAAGGAAAACATTACAAAAATTAAATTAGAAGCAAAGGCAAGAATAAAACTGCAAAGTTGAGAGAGAGGCTAGAGAGTCTTTAGTAAAGGTCATTACCAAAGTCCTCTGTCTCTGTGACATTCAGATAGAAGGAAAAGCCACAGATAAGGGAAACCCAGCTGGTCTCAGATTTCTTCACAATAACCTACTACTAACATTCTCCCAACTGCCTCCATGTCAAAAAGAATCAGAAAGACAATCTTAAGTACACTAGAACTGTACAAAGAAAATAGAAGTCAGTCCAAAAACTAGCAAAACTATCATAGCAACATGTAGAATCAAAAATAATATTAACCCATATAGGAATCTCAGAAATAGGAAACTGAGAAAATTGGGATGTCTAGCTACTCTAAGGGAGAACTAATTTTTAATGGTTCTGATATTTTCATGTTAATCATGCATGACTCCAGATTGATTTCATAAAATATTTTCATACACACACAAACACACACACACACACACACACACAAATCTATGATTAAGACACATTATCTCTAATTGCAGTGGCTTGGGAAGCTGAGGCAGGAGGGTCGTGAGTGCAAAGCCAGCCTCAGCAAAGGCAAGGTGCTAAGCAACTCAGTAAGACCCTGTTTCTAAATAAAATACAAAATAGGGCTGGAGAGGTGGCTCAGTGGTTGAGTGCTCCTGAGTTCAATCTCTGGTGTGTCCCCCCCCCCCGCCCAATTATCTAAAATTGAAACAAATTTTTAGTTTTCTCCTAAATATGGAAGAAATGACTTAATATCTCCTTTAAACATAGTATCATGTTCTACAGCTGCTTTCCCACCTTTTCTCTCCGTTATTTTTATCTCTGTCCATACACATACAGGCATGTCTGAGACTATATACACCAAAAGCTAACAACAGCTCCTCCAGGGTGATCTGATATTGGTTAATCTTAAACTTTCTTTGCTTGGCTCTTGATATTTTTTAGTATTAAGTAAATATTATTTTTACAACAAAAAGTCTTTTTTTGAAGAGAGAGAGATAATTTTTTAATATTTATTTTTCAGTTTTCAGTCGACACAACATCTTTATTTTATGTGGTGCTAAGGATTGAACCCACTGCCCCGTGCATGCTAGGCAAGCGTGTTACTGCTTGAGCCACATCCCCAGCCCTCTTTTTTTTTAAAAAAAAAGAGGAGGTCTTTCATACATTGTTTTCATGTTCAAATGGTATGGATAAAGTCCAAAGAAATTGTTGTTTTAAAAAAGATACACAATACATTTTAGTGCACCAAGTAGTTTGGGGAATGAAGCTTAATTTTTTTTTTTTTAAATTGTCATCCTCCATCCTGTGAATATCATATGTCTAGACAGTAAGTGATTGTCCTGTAAGCACCAAATCCTCTCAGGGTCTTGGGCTCCATCCTGCCATATAAGAGCCTAAATGCCAAGGAGAATTTTTGTCACAAATGGGATCCAGAAAATCTCTCCTTCTGCCACATTAGTTTTTAAAAATATCAGCTTGGCTTTCATATGTAAAAGTAGTAGTTAAACAATAATTTGTATTTGTTTTTCTTCAATAAAGAAAACTTTTTACTGTCTTTCAAGTTTCAGGAATGACAGTTATAAAACTTTTGCCATATTACAACCTCTTTTAACTTTGGTAGCTTATTATTGACAATAAATATGTTTGTTCTCTTCCTGATCTTTGCTGGTTCATTCAGCATTTCCATAGGTTTAAAATTTCCTTAGGTTTGTGATGTTTCAAAGTTGTGGGGAGAGTAAGATCTTGAAGAACAGTGCATGCCATTATTACCTTATTCCTCGGACATTGGATCAAGGATGACTTGTGCTGGTAATAGCATTACACTTAGGAGACTCGAAGATATGTTAAGATATTTACAGATGGGAACATATCTAGTTATGAAAAGCATCCCTATAAATTGGTTTATAAAGATGAAGAAATCCTGAGGTTAAATAACTAACCTAATACCACTAGGCTAGTAAGTTACAATATCATGGGCTGAGTCCAGGAAGTCTGGATTCATGGTTTATTCACACTGCTTATCTGCCCTAGCAGATAAGTTGCCCAGATAATTAATATACATATTCCTAGATTCATAATAGAATGGAAAGATTCTATGAGTAGCACTACCATGAAGAATATACTAAGAAAATTAATTAATGAACATCCTTATAAACAGAGACTGTTCCCGAATGAGGAAGTACTTACTGATTAGAGTACTGATCAGTACATGCATATACTTAGTGTTTACTACTTAAAGGTGAATGTGTAAGGATGGGAGGAATTTGTAAGTAAATGAGTGTGAGAAGAGAAGGGAAGTGGATGCTACTCCTGTATGCTCCTTTGGGGTCACAGTGACAGTGCTAATATTCTAACAGTTATGAGAATGGATGTTCTTGTGTTGTTGCAGGAGGTAAGGAAGCAAGCAGACAAGGAGAAGAACATATATCTTACCAATAAAAATGCTATCAACCAGTGCAACCAATGTAAATGGTGAAATAATGGTCTCTGTAAAGAACAGGGCATGGGTATTTGCTTTTATTGTGCTGCATTTGGACTATTGTGAGCAAATGCAACTTGTGTTTCTGTGGCCAACAGCATTTGTAAAATTGACAGTTTTACAGGGAGGATTGTGAGCAGCTATAAAAATATTATTTCCCTACAGATAAAAGTTAATTCCCATTTCTATTAACTCATCAAACACGATCTAGGGGTCAATCAAAAAAGTCAGGGACATGGAGTCTGGAATCCCATCTCAGCTATTGAGTCCTTAAGAATATGCAAGTGTTTTCCTTTGTTTTCTTTGATCCCAAGTTCCTCTCTGACAGGGGGCTAAGAACCTGAAGACAATTTATTCTTTAAGTCCTTTAGGGGGCCATTTATTTCCTTCCTATAGCCATGAAGGTTTACCTATATTGTTTCTTTCCACACATCTTCTTTGTTTTTTTTTTTGTTGTTGTTGTTGTTGTTTTGTTTTTGGTGGTGCTGGGAATTGAACCCAGGGCCTTATTGCATGTGGAGCAAGCACTCTACCAACTGAGCTATATCCCCAGCTCCAACCATGAAGGTTTAAATACACAAATCCTATCAACTGCCAGTGAACAGTACAAAAAATAGCATTTTACAGTGGGTGATTTGAAGGTAAGAGGAAGCACAGGGTTCTGTATTCAGTTTCTGCCAAAAGTGTTACAGTGGTCCACTTTATGCTTTGAATATAACCCTTGCTGCTCCGCCACTGCAATTTATTTTTAAAATGGACATGTATCTTTCCCTTCCTCTTTTCCCTGCTCCTCCCTAATCTGTCTCCCTCCATAAACTCATGGTAAACAGGATTACCTTTCCTCCCCACCCTAGACAGAGTTATCTGTCCCTGAGTACACACCCACCATAGGAACAAAGTAATCCAGACTTTAGGGATGTTACCAGAAGATCTCAGAAATGACTATCTTCCAAATTAACAGGTGAATTACAACTCCAGGCAGAGAACCCTGGAATGCAGCCTTTGAGTCACCTCTTTAAAAGTCCCCTGTTCTTGCTGATGGGCAGTGAAGGGTAAAGGAGGAAAGAGAAAAGATAAACAAGAAATGAAAGATGAAGACCAGGCACAGATACACACGGGAGTTTACTTGTCAGAGCTGATAAATTAAGGCCATCTCTCTATAGGAGAGAGAGGCAAAACAGGCCTGGGTTCTGGGATTTTTATAGGGCAGGCTCAGGAATCAGAGCTGGGCAGGCCCTATTGCCTGTGGTTAAGGGTTGGGTTGGTATGAGGTAGTGGTAAGCCTTTCTCAGAAAGGCTCTTAGGTGGGAAAGCGAAACTTTTTCCTTAAAATGGCGGCTATCACTTAAGATGGCCATCCAGATGCTAAGCAAGGACCTTATAGGCAGAATTCCAGCCTTAGTACAGGAGTCCCTGTGTTTCTCTTTTGCTAGCAGAACAATAAACTTTCTCTTTCCTTTTTCTCAAAACTTTGTCTTCTTATTGAATTGGCATCAGAGACAAGGACTGAGCTTTTGGCAACAAAAGCGCTCCTGGAAGCCAACATGAGATATGTTCTGTGTCTGCCTCATTGATAGGGTCACCAACGATGTTCATATATGCAACTTTACCTTCTTAGAAAAGCATTTTTTAAAAAGGTTGAATATTTCTATCATCTTTATATTCTAGATTATTAGAGAGGATAAATGAATTCATAAGAAAGTTGGTAAGGAGAATGAGAGGGTTTGGAGAGTGATAAAACTTATGTGAGTCTTGGATAACCCTGTACTACTTTCTTTTGTCATCCAGAACAGGGATTCAGTCAAATGTGAAAACAGAAAATCAGCACTAGAATGTGTCAAGGAGGATAAGGTAATGTAGGGGAGAAAGAGAGAGAAGGAAAAAAAGGAGTAGGAATGATATGACATTACATTAAACAAAAGAGTATTTATTGATTGACTCATTTAAAAATGTATAGGAAGCCCCTATTTTATATTATATATATTTTAGATGCATATCAGTGGAAAAGTACAAGTAAAAATTATAGTCGTTATGAGTTTATATTTCAGCAAGATAGAAAATAATAATTCAAAGTTAAACAAACAGTAGGAGTTGGTAAGCACTACGGGGAAAATGGAGGAAGGCAAGGGATGTGGAAGGCTTAGGAAGTTCAATACCTTGACACTGACTCCAGATTATATGAAGGAACTGCAAATGAATAAAAGTTAAGGAAGAGCATTAACAATATGACACCATTTATCTAAGAAATGTGGATACAAACACATCTGCACGTATTTGTTTCTATTAAAAGTACAACAGAGGGATGTACTCTAACTAAAAAATTAAACAGTAGCATATAAAGGGAGGGTGGGAATAGAGCAGTGGTGCAGCATTCGAGCCAGTTATTTTTTAATAGAGCTTGTTTTTTGGATTAGACTTTGAAGCCATGTGAATATTTTATGTAATTATAAAATGTAATACAAATTTTAAAGGCAAGCCCTAAAATTCTAAATGAAACAAATAAATCCAAGTTATATCCAGTTGGCGACATAACCACGCTGCAGGAAAACTATTTCAAGTGACTTACTGCAGTTGTCTGTATATCATTAGTGGGAAAAAGAGAAATGCAAAAATGGTTCTCAATGATCGTAATTGGTAGCAACATTGGCATTATTACTCTGAGACGTTGTTTTGTTCTATGGTACAAAGCGAATGAATAACTATGTTGATATCTTTGAGAGTGTGATTTTTGGCATGGGAGAAATTAGATACAACTGTAAGATTAATGAGTCTAACTTAAAAAAAATCGGTAATACTGAATTTACAATAAAATAATCAGTAAGAACTCATAGTGCATTTTATCTTTAAGACATACAGATATCTTATAACTGACCATTAAAAGGCATGAAACAATATCATACCCAGAAGTAATGAGCTCATCTGCTGTCCAGTGTGAAGGAAATAACAGTGGATGGAGATAAAATTTGATAAATACTGATAAAAGCAGAGATGTTTTCCATTGACTTTGGAATGAGAATATTATTTGACCTGAGGATTGTGACAAATTCAAACTTTTTCAATTTGGTTTCAAAATACAAATAAAATGAAACAAAACAAAAATAAAAACATATAGTCTGCTTGCCCCAAGGTTAGGACTCCTGTTTCCTCCTTGCTAACAACTCCTTGCATATACTAGGTGATGACCTCTTGATGTCAGTAAATGTAGGCCCAGCCACGACTTCATGTAGAGGTGCCAGGTGACTCAGTTTGGAGAACATGTCCTTTTGAGGGCGTCAAGAGAAAAAGTATTTCTATCTAGAATAAAATTACAGTAGATGTTGGACAAAGGGTCACATCTCATTTGCTTCATTATTTTTGAATGAAGTTGGGTGAGAATGTAATGACAGGAAAGGCTTCAACCATTTTGGGACCCTGCATATTAGGCTTGGATAATTCTATAATAAATTCTTGGCACTGGCTTAACAAATGGCTGCAAAAGGTAACATATACATTTGTTGGAAGAAGAAAAAGTCAATTCTCTGGTTCAGGCAGCTACTGTTTGGTTATAATCTTACTTGACACTATAACCTTTCCCATATAAAATCTCTGGGTTGAAAACAAAAAACTCCAAACACTGCCTTTTGGTTTATAGCACTACCAAAACCAATAGCATAATAAGAAACATTTTGAAATTCTGTGTATCTGTGTTTTTCACTACTGTGAAGTTTGTCTTCTTTGAATGCTTGACTCTCTTACATGAACCAGAAAATCTTTAGATGGTGTGTGTGTGTGTGTGTGTGTGTGTGTGTGTGTGTGTGTATGGGGGGGTGATGTTTTGATGCAACCCAACTAGATTGCCCACAATACCAGTCAATTAAAAACTAACCTTTCTTTGTTTTCACAGGGTTTGAGTATCCCCCACCCCAATACCCAATAATATGCTCTATTTGCACGAGGGAAGGAAATTCCTAATTCCTGGGAATTAGAAAAGGGAAGCTCTGATAAGACCTTTGAAGTAATAAAACAGATTGACTATTGTTATGGACTCTTAAAAAGTTTATTACTTAAAAGTGTTCAAGTAATTCCTCAGGGATGAGTAAGACATTTTTTTTGGGGGGGGGATATCCTTAGTTTTAACAAATGAAAGCCACTTGGTCGACTCTAAGAGTAATTTGTTAAGTAATAACCTGAAGGCATTGAAGAAGTAATTTCTCTCATAAATATCCTAAATTCCTCTCAAAAGGGTTTAGACAGACTCTCTCTCAACTAAAGTAATAGCTCTTAACCTTTTATGGGGTCACCTTTTAGGATCTCATTAAAATGTGAATGTCTTCTCAGAAATAATTATGCATATTCATAAAAATGTTGCATAAAATTTCAGTAGAGTGCACAAGTCTACTGAAAATGCACCACAGACTTTAAGGCCATCCATTTTCATTCCTTCCATCTTATGAAGTAGTCATGTTAATTACTCAATGATTATCATACATTGTGAAGTCTACGTCCCCTAACTTTTCTGTGATCATTCACCAATTACGAGATCCAGAGTTATATTCTGATGAACTAAGATCATTTGGTAAATGCTCCACTGGTTATGGTATTACTCAAATTAAGCTACAATAGACTTACCAAAGCATCAAATCTACAGTGATGGTTCCAGAATAGCAATAAGACTCATGAGATACAAACCAACTGGCTTTAGTTGAATACTATTTTTAATTAGCTTCTTGGATAAGATAGCATTTAAGATGCAAAGCGGGAAATACAGAAAGTATAACATCTTCATCTAATTAGGAGGCTTTGAAGTTACCTAATATATACAGAGTGTATCTGGTGCATGGCTGAAAAACAAACAAGATATGGATCACTTTCACAGAAAGGTATGTAGTCCCTTTGTCCACCTTTGTTTTTATTTATTTATTTTTTAAAAAAACTGGTGTTTTTAGTTGTAGGTGGACACAATGCCTTTATTTTTATTTATTTTTATGTGGTGCTGAGGATCGAATCCAGTGCCTCACCCATACTAGGCGAGCACTCTATCACTAAGCCACAACCCCAGCCTTGCCTTCAAACTATGTTTTTATTTTTGGTACCAGGGATTGAATCCAGGGGCACTTAACCACTGAGTCACATCCCCAGTGCACTTTATTTTTTATTTTTAGACAGGGTCTCACTAAGTAGCTTAAGCCCTCAGAAAGGTGCTGAAGCTAGCTTTGAACTTGTAGTTCTCCTGCCCCAGCCTTCTGAGCTGCTAAGATTACAGGTGTGTGCCACCACTCCTGGCTTGCTCACCAACTTTATATATCATTGCAGTTAAAAGCTTTCATGCCAAATCACATTACCTCCAATACAGTGTAGGGCTACACAACAAAGGAGGCATTTATAACATTCTTCATTTGTCCTGACTACTGTTTACAATGAAAACTTCTCAATCAGCCCTGAATCAGTCTGGACTTGGTATTAACTCTTTAACCACACTGTTCTTTGACCTCTAATGGATTCTAACATTAGATTGGCACAATAATATGGAACAGTACCAAAGTTCCAGGCCTAATTTCACAAAAGTTCACGATGCATGCAGACTATGAATAACATGATTTAGTAAAATATAGATAGAATGCAATAAGTGGCATAAGAAATGTCAAAATCAAATGCTTCAGTTTTATTCTGCTGAGATTGAGGAGATATCATTAAACCTTCTTGGATAAGATAGCATTTAAGTGGGGCTCATAAAAAGAGGCTATATTTATCTGCTTTTTATGTTACAGTGAACAAATGTTTGAGAGGTGTTATGGTTTGGATATGAAGTATCCCCAAAGGCGTCTATGTCAATGCAGGGATGTTTGGAGGTGAAGTGAACAGATGGATTGTGAGAGCTGTAACCTAATCCATCCATCCTAATTTGAATGGACTGGGTGGTAACTATAGGCAGGTGGGGCATAGGTGGAGGACATGGGTCACTGGGAGCATGCCCTGGAAGAGTTCATCTTCTATTTGGCTCCTTCCCTGCTCTCTCATTCTGTTTTCTTGCTGTCATGAGGGGAGCAGATTCCCTCTGTTGTAGGGACAAATAAGGCAAGGCACCGAAGACAGCAGGAAACAGTTTTATTTGGCTGCAGCCAGGTTAAGAGGGTACAGCTTTGGCTGTAATCAATCATTCCCCTGAACCTGGAGTTCAGGTAGTTTCAGAATTTTATACCCAGCATGTCAGGGGAGGGACTCAGAAGTTTATAGCCTGTAGAAGTTCACATAAAAGCAGCTTATTCTTTCACTGTGCTGGGCAAGTTCACCCTTCAAGGACACCTGAGAAGGGGAGAGATTTTTCTCCCCTTTCTTTCCTCGCCCTGCCAGCTATTACCATGGAGCCCAATTGGTAACTTCTCTTATCTTAGAAATATAGACATCTTTGTGAAGCCCAGTTCAAGGCCAGAGGCCTTGTTTACACATTTCTAAAAACTGCTATACTGGATACATGTTTGTGAAAAACTAGTAAGGGGGTGTCCAGCACCTGGAGTGCCGATTTCTTCCAGGCTAGTGGCCAAATAAATTAGGGCAACAGGAAGACAGGAAGTTTATCTACATTGAACTCTTTTGTAGAGATTCTTTTGCGGACAGTCCTAAAATCAGCCATGGTGAAGATTTCTGGAGAAGCCCAGTTCAGATTTTTTTGTGGAGGGGTGCCACTACACCTTCACTATACCCTTCCCCTATACCACCTCCCCTTGGGCCCAGAATAATGGAGTTGGCTGTGTATGGACAGAGACCTCTGAAACTGTGATCCCCAGGTAAACTTTTTCTCCTCTACGTTGTTTTTCTTGAACATTTTGGTCACAGCCATGGAAAGCTAACTAAGATAGCTGGCATAACCTCTTAATAGAAAGGTTATCTTTTATTTATTAATGTGGAAATAAATCAATCCTGCAAAATTACCTCAAAAAGTGTCTGATCTTCTGAGCAAGTATTAGATTTTCAGGTGTCTTCAGTATGTGTGAGGGTGTGAGGTCTGGCATATTAAAGTTGGTTCAGTTTTATGGGAGAATACTGAAAATAAACTAACATGTCTTATGGATAGTAAGATCAGGTACTGTGTTAAGTGATTTACTAATGATGTCAACTATTTCCAACTTCATAACAATTATGTGAGGTTGATATTTTTATGTATATTTAAAATGGAGAACCTACGTGTCAAGGTCATTAAATTTGCCTATTCACGTCCATCTAGTAACCAGTAGAACCAGGATGTTAACCAGAGCCTAACTGAATTCAATTAAAAGAAAATTTCCCTAATGTATATGGATGTGCTGTAAGGCCACATTATAAGAGGTGTCTAAAGAAACCAGAGAATATTCATAGATGAATAATCATGATGTTGATGAATAAGAACAGTATGTAAACAAAAACAACCCCCCCCAAAAATTGAAGGAACCAGGAAATATTAGGGAAAAGTTTCCAGATATAAATAACACCCCAACTCATCCCAGGATCTGGGACAATTAGGATGAAGTGTGAAGATTTGGATAAAGAATAGAATGCATCTAATATCATTTTTACTATTTAAAGCTCATACCTTACAGTTAAAGTTGAATGTGAAAATGTAGCTTGGACCTAATGTTGAAGGGAGACTTTCTACACTCTATGAATTGAACTCTGTTGCCCATCCATTTGTAGGCCAAGGAGTTGAATAATGTCATGTCTTATAATTAAGGGGATTGAAAAGGTCTTTTATGGTGAGTTTAGCACATAGAATTGAGGAGAAGCTCTGCTATTTTTAGGTTTTCTTGTGATCTGAAAGAGAAAATGCTGATAGGTTAACATATATATGATCTGTCAACTCTGGAACATTAACCCTGACCATTAGAGAAGAATGGATATTTTAGGCCTTCACCCATAAAAATCACTTTCTGAGTGGAAAGGAGGAGAGTGATTGGGTAGATAATGTGAATAGAGAACTCAAATTGTGTTTCTGAAACATTCCTCTTGGAAAAAGGAATAAAGTTACCCTCATAATACCCTATGAATGAAGAAATGCTCTGCTTCACTGCCCCCGCAACACACAAACACTGGAAACAAGAATCAGGAGAGGGAAAAATGACAGCTGCTTTGGAATGTTGAAAAGGCAAGAGAGGTCCTCATTCAGAAGACAATCGCTCATTCCATGATATAGAAACACTTCAGAACATCATGTCCTACACAGAATACATGTAATTTTGTCTATCAATGCAAAAAAATAAATTAAACGAAATTGAAAAGGACAAATGTTGACAAGCCAATTCAGAATTGTGCTTATGATAAGAGAGAACTTTCCATGAATTAAAGCCAACCATTAGTAAAATGGCCTGATTCTGTGTTGCTCTAGCAATGATATTTGCTAAATTGCTCATAATTAATGTTTTTATGACCCATAAAATTCTAGGAAGATTTCTTCTATTCAAAACTTTGAATCCTTGTTTATATTTAATACTTCAAAGTTTTATCCTTTCCCACTTTAATATTTGGATAGCTTTTTTTCTGTCTTTTTAAAAATCAGAAGGTGCATTTATTTAGAATTATTAAGAGGGAAGTTGGATGACTATTTTCCCAGGGAATCTCTGGAGTTGTACTTTAAAAGGTTGTATGCACAGGCCACATAGAAGGTGGCTATTCACTTGCAGGAACTGCTTAGAGCAAAGGGGCTCATGCAAATCCTAAACAACTGTCTAAAACCTAACCCTTCCCTGTGTGAGAAGGCCAAGCACATGGTTTTCAGACAGCAATTGAGGAAGTTAGGACAGGAAGAGGAATGCAGATGAAGCAGCCACCCTACTATAAGGATTATTTTATATTCTGTTAAAAGCTAATTATTTGTAAGCATTAGAACTTAACTGTTAGTAAAATATTATTTGTAAAACACTTTACCATTTCCACTGTGAATTGAGAAGATTCTTGTACCATTATAACTTGTATACTCCCCCATTCCCAGGCATCCATGTAATAGTTCTCCCACTGTGCAGAAAGAAATTGTATAAGTTTTTCACTTAGAGTAACAGGAAACTTAACTCAAATTGAATTAAACAATAGGAAAGTTACTGTCTCACAAAATAGCAAAGCCAGAGATTGGTTGTAGGATGTGTTAATTCAATGACTCAGTAATGTAATTCTCTGCTTTTCCAGGGTGTGATCAGCTTTATCCTTGGGCTGCTTCTTCCCATGACTTGCGGATGACTGAGGCAGGTTCAAATGACAAATACATTCTTGATATAGAGGAGAAGGGATGCCTTTTCCCACCACACTCACAGACCTCCTTTGTATTCCATAAACCTGTAGAAACCCTCTCAAGGATCTCATCAGGATAAAGAATAAAGGTCTATGTCTGAGTAGATAAAGGTCTAGATCCTTTTCTGTTTTGTATATTATTTTTTTTTTCAAATTCAGTACCCGTTCTTTGTATTCCATAATTTGACCTTAAAAATGCACTTAAGAAAATATAGTTATTAAAAGAAAATTATGGGGGCTGGGGATGTGGCTCAAGCGGTAGCGTGCTCGCCTGGCATGCGTGCGGCCCGGGTTCGATCCTCAGCACCACATACCAACAAAGATGTTGTGTCCGCCGAGAACTAAAAAATAAATATTAAAAAAAAAAAGAAAATTATGAAGGTTATTTTTAACCCAGTATATGGGAAGAACTAACTTTTGGTTTTATGAACCAATTTGATTCCATGACTAAAATTAATTAACTTTCAATTTTAAAAATTTAAGAGGAAATACTACATTTGAAATGGATCAAGCTATGTTATATGCATTTGTAAATATGTCAAAATCAATACCACTATTATACACAAAACTATAATATACTAATAACAAAATTTTTTTTTAATTTCCAGTATTCACATCTGAAATATCCACCAGTGAAAGTGAAACCCACTAAAAACTTCCACTGTGTTACTTTCTCTTTTAAAATTTAATTCAGAGATATTTATCATTCTTTGAAAAATGTTTCATTGGTAAAAAATATTCAAGAGATGTTTATGCCATGAGTTTAATTCTTACTATGAAATAAAATCCTCAATCCTATTTGAATTTTATTTCAGAAATATAATTATGTTTGCTTTCTGAATAATTTTACTTTTTCTCAATTCCCTTTGAATGTACTGAAATATACTTGTATGGTTTTATCATAATGATGCTTTATATTTGTCATAACTTTTGTCTAAGCCAATAACACATAACCAATGTCTTGTGTGTGTGTGTGTGTGTGTGTGTGTGTGTATGTGTGTAATGAAATTATGCTTCCTTGAATAAAGAGGTTGAGGTTGAACTTTTAAAGAAGATATTTGCTAAATGATACATTGTGGTCTCATCTGGTTCTCTCTCTCTCTCTCTTATTTATTTATTTATTTTGGTACTGGGGATATAACCCAGGGCCTCATGCATGCTAGACTCAGTAGTGGAGTCTAGCATGCATGTAAACTCCTAGTCTTCAACTGGTTATTTGATTCAGGTATATGATAAAATATTTAGGATTATTATTTTTTCTGTAGAACAGTAAACTGGACAATTGCAAGCAAAGGTTTCATTTTCATTTGGAAACCTATCCAAAAGGTGAGAGTAACAATGACTTTAAACTACTCAGGAAAATATGTAGCACAATGTATAATACAAAGACACTCTTAAGTGTATATCTGTTTTATTACCTTATGCATTTTAACAGGTGGTTTTGTTCTGTTTTCTCTCCTGTACTTACAAACACATTACCAAGAACAATTCCTGGCTAAGGATGATTATTTCATTACCATAAAACACGTACCATTAAACAAAGGATGCTACCCTTTGTGCTAAGCTTTTAAATGTCCCTTATTCTTACAGAATCATCAGTTATTTGATAATCTCAATTTCACAGTTTAGAAAACTAAACCAAACAAAACTCAAACTAAAGGTTAGAGCTCTTGCCTTTACCTAGCCAATGCAGAATAAGGCATTCTCCCCTATATACTTCACATGTGGTATCCCTACAAAGCTTAGCCTTCATTATTCACTTTGCCAACATTTGCTGGGCCTAAATTCTAGCAGGAATGTGGGATAAAAGCAGGTGTCTTAGTGAGTTCGCAATGAGGCAAAAGACAGGAAATCTAGTAAGTCAGAAATCCTGACTAGAAGGGTGTGCAGTACATTTTTAAATGCTTCCCCAGCAAGGTTGATATACACAAGTTGTGACAATCACAGGCAGACCACTTTGACAGTCAATCAGAATACCCCAGAATAGCAATCAGTGCTTCCTCTAGACATGCAGTACCCTTGGCATATTTTGTTGTTTTGTTACTCACTTTACCCAACTACCATGTTTTGGAAAGTAAAGGAGCCTTCAACAGATTTTCTGCTCAAAACTCATATTTTCATATAAGGAAATTAATGAGCAGAAAGGCACAGAAAAGGTGACCAAGATAGTCATCCTGGTACTACTACATAGCTCTCAATCCTTTTGTCTTCATGCTGACCAATCTCAGTACCATTATTACTATGTTATATATAAGAACAATAATTCTTTTTGGTAAAAATGTTTCTCATTGTACACATATTCCTTCAATTTTGCTATTTTATCTTTAAAAACTTTATATGTTGTTTTGCAAGTCTCAGAAGCAATGCCTGAAGATGCCAAGTTATCATGCTAGTAATATACTTTATTATCAAAAACACTTGATGATATTACTATTTTTCCATACCATACCACCTAAGCAAAGTTATATCTCGAAATATGATTGTCATCTGGGCACTGTGGTGCATACTTGTAATATCAGTGGCTCAGGAGGCTGAGGCAGGAGGATTGCAAGTTCAAGGCCAGGCTCAGCAACTAATTGAGGCCCTGAGCAACTTAGTCCCTGTTTCAAAATTTAAAAAAAGAGCTTGCACTGTAGCTCAGTGGTGAAGTACCTCTGAGTTCAATCCCCAGTACCTAAATAAATAAACAAACAGACATAAACAAAAAATATGATTGTCTGATTAGACTGTCCTCTGGAAGAGTTGCTCAAGAGCAAGGATTTACCCAGGTATAGGGATGTAGCTCAGTGATAGAGTACTTACTTAGTATATGCAAGGCTCTGGGTTCCATCCCCAACACTGTTAAAAAAACAAAACAGGAACATCCCTGTATATCTTTCTGATTACTCCCAGTGGTTGCAAGGACATCAACAATAAATATCTGAGTGCTTTATGATTTATATAGTATTTCTGCATACAGTCTCTTATTTGATGGCCACAACTACTTTTGTAAGAGGACAAAATATTATCAGAGAAAAAAAGTGACTTTCCCTAAGGCCCACTGCTAATAAATTCTCAAATAGAAATTAAATCCTACTAAAATTTATGGACCACAGGTTACATTACTCCTGAGACAATCACAGTGCATTTGCATAGTGAATATGGTATTATTGATCATTGTTCTTTAGAGAGAACCACTCTAAAGAGTGGGTGGTAAAACTTTTGTTTCATAAAAGGTGAAATTCATTGTAAATTACTAAAGTTATGTAAAAAAACCCTACTCAATGATGAAGCAAACTAATTATTATGCATTGATGGATTTGTTGTTATCTCAGGAGTAGTGCTAGTATCATATGTATAATAATTTCAAACACATTATTTTTGTAGTCATATTAAACTATTAATTAAGATATATGGATTTTGAATCATATCTCACTGGTTTCTGCATTTACATACAGATTAGTATAATTGCATTATTTTTTAACGGTTTTGTTTTGCAAAAGATATGCGGATTCACTTAGCAACATCCACATTTCTTACATCTAGTCATACAATAACAATAGTAAAGAGTCATTAAAATCATGGCTAAAATAGTACAAAAAGAAATAGAAAAAGCCCTGCCTGGCTTGGAGGAAATATGCATAATTTATTGTCCTGTTGTGGTTTATATATGTACATGACTATGCATATATTAATATATGTATATATTTTATTATATATTAATATATCACTACATAAATTACAGATCAGATCACTTTGTATGAAAACTAGCTCACAGATGTATTAATTCATATGGTAAGTCATATGCAAATATATGTATTGATCCTGAAGAACATGGAAGAGTAGCTAAGAGAATTTGGGTGACTTAACAAAAGTTATAGCCTCTGGTCAATTAGTATGGTATTTCAGGAAATGTGCTTTCCTTAGATAAAGAAGTTATATGTGCAAGTTTCAATGCTGTTGATTTTTAGTTCGATGTCTATTGCAAATCATTGTAAGCACTTTTGATCACAATTTCTGCAAACAGAGATCAGAAATGTATATGTGATCAGAAATGTTCAACACCTTTATCATCTATTTACCATCTATCATCCATAAATTGCACACCTATTTATTGACCTGTCAGTGCAAAACCTTTCTAAAATGAAATTTTACATGTAGCCCCAAAAGGTAAAACAATTGTCATTCCAGATACTCAGAAAGCAGAGGCAGGAAAATTGCAAGTTTAAGGCCAGCTTCAGCAACTTGGTGAGGACCTAAGCATCTTAGCAAGAACCTGTCTCAAAATTAAAAAGGGCTGAGGACATGACTTAGTGGTAGCTTACCACTGGGTTCAATCTCCAATAGCAAAAATAAAACAAAACATAAAAATTGTAAAACAAATTAAAACCAAGTTATTGTCAAAACTAGGAGGTTGCTTTACAGGTTTGATTCCCTTTCTCTTAAACAAAATCATCAATATTCTTGATCCTCTATTAAGATATCCTTTTCTTCCTACATCATCTCTTAAGGGTATGACTACATTGTGAAATATAATTTTAAAGATGATAAAAGAAATAGATGATCTCTCCGTTTTTCTTAGACTCTAACAGCCAATGAATGAATAAAAGTGTGTGGGGGCCTTAAAATGAATATATATTTAATATTAATGTCTCTTTTTCTCCTTCCCTTCCCTTCCTTTGAAATCTGTTTATTATAGTGAATAGTATGAGGCAAATGATTTGTTTTTGTATAAACCTACATGCAATTCAAGTCTTTAAATAAACATATGGTCCTGTATTTGTTAGTTTTTTCCACTAAAGCCATCCTGTTATATACTCTTACTCAAATATGTTTATTGATTTATGTAAGTAATTATACAATTTTACTTTTCTTTCTGAAGTATTTTAGCTATTCTTTCACATTATATTTAATATACAACCAGATAGAATTCAAATTAATTTGTAATCCATATACAATTTAATATGAATTTGTAATTTTCCATTGCATATCATTGCACTTTTGATTGTGATTTTATTGCATTCATAGATTTAACTGAGGAGAACTGATTTTTCAATAAGACTGGAGCACATTTTCCCATCAATTATATCTCTTTTATGTACCTCACTAAAGTTTCATGATTTCTTTCATATGATGCATATATTTCTTGTTGAATGCTTTCCTAATTATATTTTAAAGTATATGATTTTATTATTTTTATAATGGGTTGCCTTTTTATTATAGCTTCATAACTGATAAATCCTAATGTTCTGAAAAGCTGCTTTTCAAGATGTTGAACTTTAAACTGTAAACTTTTATTGGGTTTAAGTGATTTTATGACTATTTTATTAGTATTCAATTATATCCCTCACCTAAAAATGACTGGTTTATCTTTCCTTTCAAATACTTAAAGCTGCTGGAAATAGAAGATGATGCTTTTGGCAAAAGGGATGACCATTTTATATGAAATTAAAACCACCTACTATTTGACCCAGTAATATCATTCCTAAAGATTGATATAGGAGAAAGAATGTGCACAAAAAAAAGAATTGTGGTTGGATTGTTAGAGCAGTTTATTCACAATAACTAAAAACAATTGAAGTTCCTATTAACAAGAGACTTGGTGAATAAATTGTCCTTAATTCTTCAATGAAATTCATCAAGGAAGCAGAGCAATACAAAAGAAGGAGAGGCAACTTGAATTGTCTTCCACAAACATGCTAAGTACAAGGATCCTTTTGTTCTAAAGATAGCAACATAGGCTCTTATGCAAATCATTTACTTTCAGTCTTATTTGTCTTCATTAAACATATTTATGGGTATAATTGCACACTAACTTCTGCATTCACATCTATATTCAGAAATTTTGACATGTAGTACTTTTATGTCTATTCAGATATACATATTTTGTTAATTCTAGATATTTCCTTCCTAAACCTTGAATTAAAAAAGAAGACAAAAAGTGGAATGCACCCAGCAGTCATAGGAGCAAGTGAGTTTGCAAATCCCACTGGGCAGATGCTGCCTGATCCTCCTACTTCAGATCCGAGTTAACTAGACCCAGTTTTGCTCCCTGAGAATATGACCTAAGTCCATTGCTGTTTCCAGCTCTTGACTCCAGTTTTGAGACGTACCTATTATTCAGTTATCCTCCTTGGCCTCATTTTGCAGAGTGAGAATTGGAATGTATGCCATTCCTGGTAGCCAAGATTTTCCAATCTGCTCTCTTCTTTTACAAAGTTACAGACCAGATATATTCTTGCATCTCAAGTAATTTGATCATTTAAAACTGGCCTAGTTGGCAATCCTTTTTTTGTATATCTCTTTTACAAAAATTGATGAATTCATTTTATAAAGTTTATCTTCATAATTATTTTTGAGATACAACTTTCTATATTCAACTTCAGGGAATCTGAGTGCAAGTTTCTATGGAACAAAACATTTAATCTCTCTGGATGCATTTGTTTCTAGGAGAAAGGTCTACTAGAAACTAACTTCAATTTACAGAAGTGTTAACAGATGGACTTGCTTGGTCTTTTTCTTACTGTTTGAATACTGGTCTTTTCCCTGTGGCTATGTTTAAATGACACACATTTGATTTGGTGAAAAATACTTCTATATTCTGACTCCAAAATTTATAAGCTCTTTATTTTCCATGGAAATTATCTTGTAAATCTTCCAATATTATTCTAAGCTAATCAACTTCTTGTATAACTTTAACAAATGCAGCTAGCAGATGCCAACTTTAACTTCACACTTTGAACATTCCTCAAAATTCTCATCATCCAATTATACAAACTCATTGGGTATATTTCCTGTTTTCAGGTATTGGGAGGAGGATTTTAACAAATATTTCACTACCATGAGTCACTATTTTCCAGTCTTCCATTTTCTCACCTCTTGGCTCACAGTCTCCAGTCAATACCAGATAGTTTAGATTTTTTAAGATTAAAATTTATTTTTAACAGATACACAAAGACATAAAATCATCCATATTCATGGATACCATGTGGTGTTTCAATACATGTATACAGTGTGTACTGTTCAAGTCAGAGTAAATATTTTATATTTTTGTTATAGCAGTGTAATTCTTGGTACCAATTTTTAGGCAGAGAGCTATTCAGATAGTAATGTCCCACATCACAAATAACCACAAAAGATAAGTAGCATTCAAACATAGTGTCTATTTATCTCCCAATCATCTGTGGGTTGACTTGGGGTCAGGTGATCTATGCTGAGCTCTTCTGGACTTGAGTCTAAATGTCAGGCTAGATCCAATTCTGTTCATTTTCCTCAAACTTCTTACCCTGTGACTGCCTAAGGTGTGTTCCTGTCATGGCAAAAGGCAAGAGTACAAAATACCTGGCTCGGGCTGGGGATGTGGCTCAGGCGGTAGCGCACTCGCCTGGCATGCGTGCGGCCGGGGTTCGATCCTCAGCACCACATACAAACAAAGATGTTGTGTCCGCCGAAAACTAAAAAATAAATATTAAAAATTCTCTCTGTCTTTAAAAAAAAAATACCTGGCTCAACTGAACAGGCATATTTCAAGTCTCTACCCATGTTACCATCTCCATTGACCAATGCCAATCACAAGGCTATGTCCTAATTCAATGTTATGAAACATACACTCTTCCCATGTAGATGATGTTTATGAGGAATGAATGTTTTCTGAACTCTAATTTTTATTTACTATGTGACTCAACTGGTATTATCATGTATTAAAAAGTAGCCTAGCTACAGAAAAAGATAACTAGAGAGAATATTTGAGTAATTGTTCTTTGGATTTTCAAACAAGCATTTGTTCATTCACATATATATGTGTATATACATATATATATATTATTCAGAATGTATGTATTAATTCATATATATACATATTATATATATATATATATATATATATATATATATATATATATATATATCTTGTCATTTCATGAATGTCATATAAATATTTTAAGTTATACACTGACCATGCATTCTGGCTTAAAAGGGCATTCATATACATAAGATACTGTTGACATTTCATTTTTTACAATGTTCTATCACAGAAAATTTACAACCACTTCCCTCTATACACAGTGAACACAGACTACAATGAAATAGTTCTATCTGCAGAATTTTATTGTTCTCATTTCTCTTGATATATACTGGTGTCTTCCCCAAAGAAAGGAGTTCTATTAACAGAGAGAGGGTTGTACATATTAACATAATTCTAATGGTTTAATCATTTTATAGCAATGAAATCCCTTAGAATTATACTTTATAGAAAAAAATCCCCCTTACTAAAAAAAATAAACCTATTTTGGTAATTTTTAAAAATATCTAAGGATGATCTAAATATTTTTATTTTGTGTGCTTTATAGGAATCATGATGATAAGGGTTTATGGATTTGGGGTCTAGCCCAGGTAAAGGATAGGACTGTGATAGGCAGTAATGAGGCTAGTTTTATTGAGTAGTTCCTTGACAGGTTTGCATGTTGGAAAAGTTCTTTTCAGAAGAAGAATTCTATTTAGAGACTATGATGTAGGATCTGACTCTCAGAATAGGAGGGCCAAAGTGGATCAGGGAGCTCCTGTGGGAGTGGGACATCTGAGGGAGGAGTTTGTGTATCTAGGTGATATTGCTCATCATCATGCCAGGAAGTCTTTGGGTCAGAGAATTCAGTGACTTGGGGCATTATTACTGTAAGGCTATGTTTTATCAATAGGTGAAAACTACTGCGTGAGATTTC
Source organism: Spermophilus citellus (assembly GCF_964194105.1). Lineage (NCBI taxonomy): Eukaryota > Metazoa > Chordata > Mammalia > Rodentia > Sciuridae > Spermophilus > Spermophilus citellus. The sequence continues at coordinate 83,283,748 of NC_138193.1, forward strand.
ATGGGGGTAGACAAAGAAGATGGAATCTCTATGGTTAAACTTTTGTTAATTTATGCTATTTTTAAAATACTTGTATATGCAAAAGTTTGAATGCTGTTGGACTCTGCTATGGTTTCAATGTTATATGTCCCCTCTGAAATTCATGTTAGACTTTATTCCCCTTTATGAGGTGTTAAGAGAGTAGAAACTTATTTGACTATTTTGTTTAAATGTGGTGCCTTATGGAGGTGATTAGGGTTGAAGTCATGGTAGGGCCTCAGTGATTGAGTATTGGTAGCTGTATGAGAAGAAAGAGTGAAGGCCTAGAAGAAACCCACATACACATGGGTGGCTTCCTGTCCCTTGCCATGTGGGGACCCAAGCTACCTTGGGATCCTGCTTCAAGAATTCCATCACCTCATGTGGACCCTTGACTCTGGACCAGAAACAATGAACATATTTATTTATGAACAATGAAAATATTTATTTTGATAAATGTCTTTTCCTGGTAACTTACCCAGTATGTGGTATTGGGTAGTTAGCAACAGAAAATGATCCAAGAGAGGGACTCAGATTGCAGTGAAGAAATAAAAAATCTGGAGACCTACACATAGAAGCCATCTTTAATGCCTTTATACAAAAATGATGTAAGTTAAAATATAGTAGGTTAAGATACATAGAACCTTGGCTACAGCTTGAGCTTTGTGTTTAGGAACTTTGGCTAAATATAATACTTACACCTTCTGAACTTCATTGTTTTCTTCCCTAAAATATAGAAGTTGGAGGAGAGTTTGGGTCTGCAATCTGTGACCAACCTCTTGTGGTTATAAATACTATACTATCAGAACACAGCTATTCACTTACATGTTGTTAATGGTTATTCTCCTTCTCTAAAGGCAGGGAAGGGTATTTGCAACCAAGAATATATGGCCAACAAGCTGAGGCTTGGTCACTGTGTGGCCCTTTAGTGAAAAGTTTGCTTAATGCTAGTCTAGACTATGTCATAGGCTTTCTTCATTGTAAAACCTTTTCTATTAAAATATTTTTAAAAGACCAGCTCTTATAATCTTGCTCAGAGTTCCTGGATTTTATTTTCCTTTCAAACAGTCAATATTTCAGCTTTGCAGTATATTTTTAAGTTTCATCCCCAATACTACAGACATTACTTTTCTTACAGAGGAATCGATGCTGCTGTTCTCCCTGCATTTATTGGTAGCTGTTTAATTTTCACATTAAATTTGAAATAGAAATGGAAAGAGAAGACAAAAATTATTCAGCAAAATGGAAAAAATATAATATTCAGTTGATGTAATATGAGCATCTTACATTGAAAAAATGTAATTACCTAATGGATTTCAACCAGAACTTGTCTTGGCCTGAGTGTCCTCCATTGTTCTATCTCAACAGAGGTTCAGGGATATAGTTTCATATTTTATCTAACAATGGGCAAAAATTGGTGACAAGAAATACATTTCTTTAAGTCACTTAGGTTTTTACTTGGCAAATAATATTTTTAATTATTAATTCAATGTTTTAACTAGCAATCAATAGTTACCACAAGGAACTTCAGAGTTGTTAGAGTGAATCTTTCAGAAATTATCATGCCTTCCTTCTTAATGAAAATTGAGATTGTTTTGGCACATGATGAATAAAATTTTATACAGATCTTCATTATATTTCCAGCTCAAGAACAGCAAAACACATTAATAACTGTGTATCACACATGTTTTAAAAATAATTTAAAGCATAATGAGAATTCTTATGTGAAAAAAGCACACAGGTTCTTCTTAGAATATTTTTGTCATATATATTCAAAATGATTCCTTCATGAAAACTTGCTTGAATGCAATTGAAACCACAATTCATTTAAATTCAACAGTACTATGTATGTCATGGCAAAAGCCCAGAGGATGTAGTAAAAAGATAATGGCCACAGAGCTTCAAATAGAAAATTGATTTTCAAATAGAAAGTGCAAGATGGTAATTTAAAAATTTAAAATACACTTTTTGCTTACACAAAAAGTACAGTATTTGGTCAAGTTTTCTAATTTCAATACGTATTGCTTTTGTTGTCCACATAAAGACCTTAACAAATTGCGTTTACACCTAGTTAATATAAGCTGAATTGGTACACTGTTCTAAACACCTCCAATGATGCATTCAGAACTAATTTCTTCAAATTTCATACTGACTACAGTCTGGTATGGAAGGTGGTTGTTTGATTTTGTTCCTTTTTTTATTTCTTATTTGTTTCCATTGAGTAGTTGAGGATACCAAAACTCAGAAAAGCTTACTGGACCAAAAAAAAAAAAAAAAAAAAAAAGCAGCAGAGTCTAGTTTCAAATCCAAGTCTCCTGGCTTTTGATGTCCAAATAGAATAAGAACAAAAGTATCCCACCAAGCCAAGCTTGTTCACGCAATTCTGGCCCTGATTTTGTGACATTTATATTCATAATAAGAAATGAAATCTCAGGCTCCAGCAATAAGTATTTAAAATCCTTTATAGTGCTATGTTAAGAACAGTTCATGACAAACCGCAAACACAATCACAAAAAAGAATTGTAGAATGTGAGCAAATAAAAAATACAAGCTTGGATGGAAATATCAACTAGTAGCAAAGTCAAATTGTGGTTTTGATGGCCATTGTTGTTTAAATCAGAAATTTCTCTAATGCTTATTTCCTTTGTTGCCCTGCTACTGCCTGTGCTATAGCACAAGTGTTTTTTCCTGTGCTCCGCTTCCTGCAGTATTTAGGAACTAGTCCTGTAGTGTGCCTACCTGGGCCTTTTCAATAAGTGACATGGAGAGATCAGCATGTCATACCAACACATCCACTGATTAGTGGGGCATGATGGGTCTTCATGGCAGATCACAGGTCAGATGATCAGGCTTCCCTAGCACAATAGATCAGCTGCCCACGGGATGCAGCTTCTGTTGGTGCTGTGCATGTCTCCCAAACAGTGTGATTTTGACAGGGTTTTTAGATCCTGCTGTTGAATAGAGCACATTCAACACCTCCTCAGTTTGCAGCAGCAGTTAAAAGAACCCTTAGCCCAATCTCCATTATGTAAAGCTGTTGGCAGATAGTAGAGAGCTGTGCGCACACCTGGATACATGTTAAAAAAAAGGACTTGTGTTTTCAAACCCATCTCAAATTCCAGATTACATGCACTATAAAGTAAATGACTATCAAGTGAATAACTTCTTGCCACAGAATTCCTTTACAGAAGAATAGTTAAGAATTCTCATTATGCTTTGAATTATTTTTAAAACATGTGTGATGCATAGTTATTGATGTGTTTTGCTGTTCTTGAGCTGGAAATATAATGAAGATCTATAAAAATAGTTAACTTTTAAGTCTCAGTTGAATACATTTCACCATGAAGGGGTTAAGAAGATATAACCAAACATTGTACTTGATATATTTTTTTTTTAATATCTATTTTTTAGTTCTCGGCGGACACAACATCTTTGTTGGTATGTGGTGCTGAGGATCGAACCCGGGCCGCACGCATGCGAGGCGAGCGCGCTACCGCTTGAGCCACATCCCCAGCCCCTGTACTTGATATTTTTGTGGCAAAACATATCTGTTGAAACCCACATCCCTCAGGGAATTATTCTTTCTTAGATGGTATTATTTTCTTCCTTGGCTAGAGAAGGAGTAAATCTCTGTCACCATTGATTCCTATGTGATTGCTAGGTAAAACGTTTGTGATAAGTTCATTAAAGCATGTTCTCTATAATCTGTTTGATATCCCCAGTAGTTGTTTAAATACTTGTGGTTGTTTTGCATTTTTCTGAACATTCATCCTATATTAGAGGATTTTTTTCTTTCAACTAGATTTAAAACCTATGTCAATCGGACAAGCACACATGAGAGTCTGATACAGCATAGAGTGATGTGAGGAAGAGAATGTGTGGTAGAATGTATTTAGAAAGATACACAGGTATCTTAGAGAGACTGGCTGAAGCATTCTGTGGCCAGAACTGGCTATGGGAATCTGAGATATGAGCACAGAGGCAGCTGCAGCAGTCTTCACTGGAGCAACCTGCAGAGTAATGTAGGTATGTAACCACACTCTTCTTGTCCTAGAAAGTCTCAGGCCCTCTCAAATACTCTATGTGCTTCCTGTATCCATTAATATATCATTGGGAGGTATAATATAGCTAAAGTAGATACTCTTGAAAAACCCTCATTAATAACTTACCAAACTTCTAAATATTATCTTTGAATATCTTTTTTTACTTTAATATTTCATGCAACTCTTAGTAGAGAGAATTATAGCAGATGTGTTCCCTTGGATGTTGACACTTATTAATCTGTTCTCTTTTTTTTTTAACCTTGTGTAACTAGTCACCATATATTTATATATTTATCTTATTGACTCAAGATTTTAAGTATCTGAGTGCTGTGAAAACAAGTTTGTATTTTTCATGTCTATCCTGGTACTTTTCATATGCTGAATGCAACAAATGCTGAATATATAAATAAACTTTCCTATGCAAACATGAAATAAAGTACAGCTGAAAGGCCAAGTATCATCATGCCTATCATGATTAGAAAGTGTCACTTCAGAACATGAGGGTACTTGAGGGAGGAAATAGATGATTAGATGAAAAGAGAGAAGGTGGATAGTAGGACAAAGAGAAAAGAGTAAAAATTTATTTATGATCCACATGTTTTCTTTATTTCTGGACAAAGAAGGAAATACACTTTTTCTTGAGCCATTTAAAAGTAAATATTTTCATTCAAATCAATTCTATAAGAACAAAGGGGTAGTTGCAAAATTTAATAACAATTGTCCAGAATGGTGCTTTATTATTTTTATGATAAAGTATGATAAATGAAAGACAAAGTACTTCCAATATGATAAAACATTATGTCACATTTTAAAAAATTAGTCTTGAGAAAAGAGGCAATAAATGATTCCAACTACTTCCATGGTGGGAAAGAGGATCTATTTAAACAAAGTAAGAATGAATTGTGTTATTTTCAGAAGCAAAAATCACACTGTCTTTGGTTTGCTTGGGCCAATGCTCTAATTTAGTCACCTTCTTCTTTATTCAATTTTGAAATGATAATTGATTTCACTTCCTGTCAATTGTTATTGATTACATTTTCAAAGTCTGCAGGTTATCACACATATCTGTCTACCCTAAGAAAAATATAATATCAATCTTTCTAAATTGAAAGAAGAATTAGGTCAGAATGCTATTGTGTTGGACTGTATTATTCTCCTATAGCAGATGAAAAATCAACAATGTATAATGATATGCAAGTTTCAAGTTATTGAAGATGTAGGCTCTAATAATTTTAGAGGTCAGAGGGATTTTAAAGGTAATCTTCACCAATTTTTGTTCTTATAGAATTTTTCAGCAGTGTCTCTGGCAGCTGATCATCTAGTTCCTGCTTATATAATCTATAGTGATAGAAACTCCGTTTCTTCCTGTGTCATTCCTAAAGAATAGGGAGATGGTAAAAGATCATGTCTCTGAATGTCCCCTATCTGTTGCCAAAATCCTAGCCAAGTTAAGGGAACAATGAGAGCAAATCTGTATCATAAAGATCAGATACATATTATTTTGAAGGATGCTGTCTTTCACTTCAACACACTGGGAACTAGTTAATATGATCTGTAAAAAGCTACTTTCTTGCACGTATGCCAAGACATTTACTCCTTGAGATTCTGGTCATACAATGAAGCTAATACTGATGATGTCACTACTTCTGTAACCAAACATTTAAGACCCCTCTCTGATTGGGGACTGGTGGAGAACTGAGGGCACTGTGGGAAGAATGCATATCACTCCTGCAGCCAGCTGCCACTAGACATAAAGACCATGATCCAGAGGAGGAACTGCTGACAAAGCACTATGAGGGACAGAGATGCTGTCTTGTCTGATCTGCCTGTTGCCACCAAACTCTTTTTGGAGCAGTCACTGATCTCTTGTAAACTTTTCCCAGTAAATCATATGTCTCCTATGCTTTCTCCAGACAGTTACTTTGGCCTTTCTGTAACCTACTCCACTGCCCTGACATAATTGGGCTGCAGATGTGACACCTTCTGAGTTATCCATTTGTTTAATTATCAAGACAATTATTGATTGCCTGCTACACACACAAGATAGGAGGAGGTAGCTAGCTAGTATGTGCTAAATGTTGTAGAGACTTGTCTTTAGAATACTATTCCCAGTACATAATGATCTTACTTTATCTATGATAATCTTACTTTACTTCCCGTGAATAGGTACACATTCATTCGAAATTAGTCAATAATGAAGGTGTCTCTTTATCTTGAGTTTTAAGATCAAAGCAACTAAATGTAATTGGTAGACAGAGAAACTGGTTTATTTCCACTTAATATACTTTTCAAGCAGAAGAGTACTCTTTATCAAAATATGAAGACTTATTAATCTAAATAACCCCACATTTTTAAAAGGGTATATGTTGAGATCAAAGCTAAAAGTAATAAATATCTAGGAGCACTCATTATTCTCATTTATAGCTGTTTTAAAGCAATGTGTTCTGATTGCCAATCTTATTCCATTATATGGAGAACAACATTTTAGTCTATATGTTAGTTAACATGTAACACATTAACTTGGAATTAAAAGTCTTTCTTGAATTTAAAGACATCTTGGTTTAGTCCTTTTTTTTCTTTTTTTTATTGGTTGTTCACAACATTACAAAGCTCTTGACAAATCATATTTCATACATTAGAATCAAGTGGGTTATGAACTCCCATTTTTACCTCAAATACAGATTGCAGAATCACATCGGTTACACATCACATTTTTACATACTGCCATATTAGTGACTGTTGTATTCTGCTACCTTTCCTATCCTCTACTATCCCCCCTTCCCTCCCCTCCCATCTTCTCTCTCTACCCCATCTACTGTAATTCATTTCCCTCCATGTTTGTTATCCCATTCCCCTCATAACCTCTTATATATAATTTTGTATAACAATAAGGGTCTCCCTCCATTTCCATGTGATTTCCCTTTTTTTTTCTCCCTTTCCCTCCCACCTCATGTCTCTGTTTAATGTTAAACTTTTCTTCCTGCTCTTCCTCCCTGTTCTGTTCTTAGTTGCTCTCATTATATCAAAGAAGACATTTGGTATTTGTTTTTTAGGGATTGGCTAGCTTCACTAAGCATAATCTGCTCTAGTGCCATCCATTTCCCTGCAAATTCCGTGATTTTGTCATTTTTTAGTGCTGCGTAATACTCCATGGTGTATAAATGCCACATTTTTTTTATCCATTCATCTATTGAAGGGCATCTGTGTTGATTCCACAGTCAAAGAAGTCTATATTGAACCAAATGTATGAAATATGATATGTCAATATCATTGTAATGTTTTGAGCAAACGATAAAAAATGAAGTCTATCACTTTCAAACAAGTTGACATTTTGGGCATGATACAAATGTGTCCCCCAAGGATTTATGTGTTGGAGGCTTGGTCTTTCTGTGGTGAGATTAAGAGATTGTGGGACCTTTAAAAGGAGGGAACTAATGGAAGGGTCTTAACACATTGAGTTGTTGCTACCCTTAGAAAGCATTAAGGCAATACTTGTAGGATACTAGTTCCTAGGTTTCTATGAGGAATTTGTCATAAAAAAGTGAGCCTGGCCCCTCCTCCTTCTCTGGCTTCCTGTCTCACAATGTGATCTCTCCTTACACACATTTCCATGACATTTGTCATGATGCAACTTAGCCAGGAAGGCCCTCACTGAAGCAAAATAGATGTTGATGCCATATCTTGGACCTCCAAAATTGTGATGTACCTCTTTTTCTTGTAAGTACCCAGCTTCTAGTATCTTGGTATAGCAATGGAAAATGAACTACTAACAGAATTTGTGCTTAATCATTCACAAAGATTTTGAAAATATGGAGAAGACTGATATAACACCACCCATCCTGATTCAATTCGATATTTTGTGGGACCTAAGTGTTGTTAGTATTTAATCTTTCCCAGGGTTCTGATATTCAGCCAAGTTCTGAAAGATTGTTTAAAGGAAATCCTGGAATCTCTTAATGAGTCATTCCTATTCCTATGTATTAATTATCAGAAACAAGTCTTACTTTCTTTTACAATTCCATTTTCTCAATGCCTCTTTCCTTGTACATGTCAGTAGCATAAAAATGATAATAAAATGAACAACCAAATTAAAAATCGGTCAAACATTTGGACAGTTCACAAAATAAAATATATGAATGGACAACAAACACCTGAAAGATGCTCAACATCAGTCATAAGGACATGTAATTAAAACCCCTTAGAATACACCCCATTAGAATGGTTAGATTTGAAAAATTACAAAGATGATATTACCATGTGTGGGAGAAAATGTGCAACAACAAGAACTCTCACACATTTTTGGCAGATTGTAAAATAGATTGCATTCAAACACATGATATTATAATTTAAAAAATCTTCAATCTTTTTTGAAAGATTATTGTTTTAAAAAAGTATAAATACTTTATAGTCATATTACTAACATATGTAGAAAATATCTAAGGAGAGCACAAAGGGAAGGATAATGCTAAAATGAAAATTTCATGGGTTGCTTGAATGTAACTACATCTATTAAAGATGCATGTTGTAATATCTAAGACGAAGAAAGAAATAATACAAAGAAGTTTATCTCAAAATTCAGTGAAGAAAATAAAAATGAAATGCAAGAAAAGTATCCAAGGATTATTTAAAAAATATACACACTATATTAAGATAAAAAGTTGAGCCAGGTGCAGTAGCGCATGCTTGGAATCTCAGAGGCATGGGAGGCTGAGGCAGGAGGATCTCAATTCAAGGCTAACATCAGTGAGGTCCTAAGCAACTGGTACCAAAAGGAAAGTGGAGGAAGCACACTTTAAGAACATTATGCATACGAAAGTAGAGGTAGGTATATCCAATTACATTGTCCTTCATGATCAAAAATATTATTAAAGATAAATCTAGGGTTGGGGCTGTAGCTCAGTGGCAGAGTGCTTGCCTTGCATGTGTGAAGCACTGGGTTCAATCTTCAACACCACATACAAATAAATAAATAAAGCTATACAAAAGATAAATCTATGTACATACAATAAAAATTTCAAAATATAAAAAAATAAAATTGTCAATTTTAAAGAAAAATCCAAATCCACAAACCATTTGGAAATTTAAAACTGCCCTCTCAGTAACTGATAGGACTCATAAAACATAGTAAATACAGAGAATGTCCTAACAACCCCATGAGAAACCTCAACTTAGTTAACCTTAGCAGAGCACTGTCTTTAACAATTAAATAACATACGTTATTTTCAAGTGCACCTAAGGTATTCACCAAGATAGACAAAAATACTGGGTCATAAAATATAACTCAATAAGTCTTAAAGGATCAAACTAATAGATATGTTCCTCAATAAGTCATATACCTCAAGTATCTGAAATAACCTAAGACTCAGAGAAGAAACCTAAAAGGACATTAGAAAATTCTTCTAGGATTCTGCTAGAGTGCCACTTTATGTTTCAATGTGTGTATTAGCAAAAAAAAAAAAAAAAAAAAAAAAGAGTGAAAAACCAGTGATCCAAGCACCCACCATCAGAAGGTAGAAAAAGAAGAGTGATTTTTTTAAAGTAGCTTAATAAAAAAAAGGAAAAGGAAACAAAAACATAATGAATCAATGAAATAGAAAGTGGACAAACAATAGAAAATTTTTTAAAATGAAATGTTGTTTTCTGAGAAAAACTGATAAAGTTTAGAGAGATTGATCAAAATGGGAGAGAAAGAAAGGGAGTGCATGCATGCAAGAAAAATCAAAATGCCAACCTCTAGGATAAAATAAATAGGATCATCATTATACACCAATGAATATTTTAAACAATGCTGAAAAAGTTATAAAACTTAGATAAAATAGACAAATTATTTGAGCAAACAGTTTCAGGTCTAGAGTTTTTTTTTTTAAATCTAAAACAATGCTTCTGAAACTCCATAATTATTTGGGGGAGCTGGATAAAATGCAGATTCTGATTAAAGGATCTTCAGTCAGACCTGTGGTTGCACAATATCAACAAATTTCCAGTTGATGCTGATGTTGATAAGGTACATGTGCTATGGAATGAAGCTACTATGCTATTAAAACCCTTTAGTGAGAGGTGAAAGATTTATACAATGAAAACTACAGAACCCTAAAGAGAGAAGTAGAAGAAGATCTTAGAAGATGGAAAAATATACCCTGTTCATGGATAGGCAAAACTAACATCATCAAAATGGCGATATTACCAAAAGTTCTCTATAGGCTTAATGCAATGCCAATCAAAATCCCAACGGCATTTCTTGTAGAAATAGATAAAGCAATCATGAAGTTCATATGGAAAAATAAAAGACCCAGAATAGCAAAAGCAATTCTAAACAGGAAGTGTGAATCAGGCGGAATAGCGATACCAGATTTCAAACTATATTACAGAGCAATAGTGACAAAAACAGCATGGTACTGGTACCAAAACAGGCAGGTGGACCAATGGTATAGAATAGAGGACACAGAGACTAATCCACAAAGTTACAACTATCTTATATTTGATAAAGGGGCTAAAAGCATGCAATGGAGGAAGGATAGCATCTTCAACAAATGGTGTTGGGAAAACTGGAAATCCATATGCAACAAAATGAAACTTAATCCCTTTCTCTCGCCATGCACAAAAGTTAACTCAAAATGGATCAAGGAGCTTGATATCAAATCAGAGACGGTGCGTCTGATAGAAGAAAAAGTTGGCTCCGATCTACATATTGTGGGGTCGGGCTCCAAATTCCTTAATAGGACACCCATAGCACAAGAGTTAACAACAAGAATCAACAAATGGGACTTACTTAAACTAAAAAGTTCTTTCTCAGCAAGAGAAACAATAAGAGAGGTAAATAGGGAGCCTACATCCTGGGAACAAATTTTTACTCCTCACACTTCAGATAGAGCCGTAATATCCAGAGTATACAAAGAACTCAAAAAATTAGACAATAAGATAACAAATAACCCAATCAACAAATGGGCCAAGGACCTGAACAGGCACTTCTCAGAGGAGGATATACAATCAATCAACAAGTACATGAAAAAATGCTCACCATCTCTAGCAGTCAGAGAAATGCAAATCAAAACCACCCTAAGATACCATCTCACTCCAGTAAAATTGGCAGCCACTATGAAGTCAAACAACAACAAGTGCTGGCGAGGATGTGGAGAAAAGGGTACACTTGTACATTGCTGGTGGGACCGTAAATTGGTGCGGCCAATTTGGAAAGCAGTTTGGAGATTGCTGGGAAAGCTGGGAATGGAACCACCATTTGACCCTGCTATTGCCCTTCTCGGACTATTCCCTGAAAACCTTAAAAGAGCATGCTACAGGGATACTGCCACATCAATGTTCATAGCAGCACAATTCACAATAGCTAAACTGTGGAACCAACCCAGATGCCCTTCAATAGATTAATGGATAAAAAAATGTGGCATCTATACACAGTGGAGTACTATGCAGCAATAAAAAATGAAAAAAATCATAGAATTTGCAGGGAAATGGATGGCACTAGAGCAGATTATGCTTAGTGAAGGTAGCCAATCCCTAAAAAACAGATACCAAATGTCTTCTTTGATATAATGAGAGCAACTATGAACAGAGCAGGGAGGAAGAGCAGGAAGAAAAGATTAACATTAAACAGAGACATGAGATGGGAGGGAAAGGGAGAGAAAAGGGAAATTGCATGGAAATGAAGGGAGACCCTCATTGCTATACAAAATTACATATAAGAGATTGTGAGGGGAATGGGAAAATAAACAAGGAGAGAAATGAATTACAGTAGATGGGGTAGAGAGAGAAGATGGGAGGGGAGGGGAGGGGGGATAGTAGGGTATAGGAAAGGTAGCAGAATACAACAATTACTAATAGGGCATTATGTAAAATTGTGGATGTGTAACTGACGTGATTCTGCAATCTGCATTTGGGGTAAAATTTGGGGTTCATAACCCAATTCAATCTAATGTATGAAATATGATATGTCAAGAGCTTTGTAATGTTGTGAACAACCAATAAAAAAATAAAATAAAATAAAATAATAAAAAATAAATAAATAAATAAATAAAACCCTTTAGTGTACTGAGCAAATTTATGAAGTGTCTGGGACTTGTGTGTTTTGAGCTGGAATCTAGGGAAGATGATACAAATCCATGGAGTATTGCCTCAGATGAGGGATCTCTGAATATCTACCAGGTTGGAATGGCACCTAGAAGAATCTGAACATGGATAAGTACAGAAATTTAAAAAACCACTTCACAACCTTCAAGAGCCCCTTAGAATTGTATCCTGCTGATCTAAGCTCATGGAGTGATGATACTAATGCTAGAATTGCAGTGATAAAATAATTCTGGATATTGCCAGTGATAATGAATGCAATGAAAACTATGTCTCTTTTTGTTTTTGCTGACTTTTATAAAGAAAGAAGTGTTCAAAGAAGATGGATAAATGCTTAAAAATGGTACATTTAATTAAAGAGCACACTAAAAAAGCATTTGATTATAAGATAAAACCAAGCATGAACATTTTTAATGATATAATGATCTTTCTAGCCTACATGGTTTAAGTGAAGAATTAAATTAGACTACTTTAAAAGGAGAATTGCTTATCTTCAAAAGATGGGTAATCTTCAAAATTAAAAATAAGACACTTTTCTCATTTAATAGTTAGTTACAGGGTCATACAGGTGTATTTTTCCTTCTGCTAACACTTGTGTCTTCAACGCTCAGCATTAATAAAATATGTTCATACCAGCTTATTTTGTACTTGACTAACCTTTTGATTCCAGTAATTCATTACTTTTCCTTAAGATTGATTTTAAATAAGCATTGACTTCTAAGTTAGGATCATATACTGGAAACCTTCTTAGAGGTTTAGAAGAAGTAAATAGCAGATTAAACAAAAAGCCCCAACTGATTATGTCACAGAGGTTTTTATTTCATATACAACATGATAGAATCAAAATTACAAAAATAATAAGCTCCCCCCCGACACCCAGGTTTCTTGGGGAATACTTTACTTCAGGGTTTGGTCTCAGGATTGCAGATGTAGAAGATCGCCTTTGTTAAGCAGACCTCAAATTAAAGAGGCTTTCAATTTTATAGGAGGTGGGTGCACAAGGCAGGATATAACTACAAAGTGATGGCAGGTGTTCATTCCCCCTATTTCATTCTCTGACAAGGTGCATTCTTTTCCTGGAGTCATGGTTACATAGGAACCTGAATTCAATGCCTGGAAATTATATAATGTTGAAATAAGTGCAGAGTGCATTTGGCTGAGTGGTATGTTATTTTGGCCATGAAAAAACCTAGTGATTGCTCATGATAATCGGTGCTTGTATCATAATTAGAGCTTCTGTATCAACCTGGTCTACTATCTGTGCTTATACACTATGATGAGTTTAAAATGATGATTTCTCCACTGCTGTCACTCTGTTTTTATGGATTCCACTTAGGCTAAACACTTTTTTTTCCACTCTCTTATCAGAAATGTCCTACAAGGCTCATGTGTTGAAACCTTGGCCCTTAAGAGTGATGCTGAGAGGTGGGGCTTTTGGAAATTGACTGGATCTTGATGGCTCTAACCTCACCAATGGATTAATCCATTTATGGATTCATGCTTGAATGGATTATTGGAAGGTGGTGGAAACTGTCAGAGGAGGTGGAACCTAATTGAAGGGACTGGGTCCTGGGGCATGCCCTTGGGGACTCTATCTTGTGCCTGGTCCCCTTTTCTCTCTCTCTCTCTCTTGCTCTTGCTCTCTCCTTTTTTGCTGCCATGAGATGAGCAGCTTTGCTCTACCATGCACTTCCACCATGATATTGCCTTACCTTATATCCAATGCAATAGAGCCAGGAAGTTAGCAACAATAGACTGAAATTTCTGAAACCATGAGACATCCTCTAAGTTTATTTTTCTCAGGTATTTTGTCACAGTCATGGGAAACTGACTAACACCATGTACAATATGATAAAATGTACTATATATGCTGAATGAGTAAAATAAACAAATAATGATAGGGTAATTTGGAATTACAAGAAATATCTATTTCTTTAAATTGTTATGGACTCATTCAATGATTGAAGGAAAAATAAACTAAGAAAATGGAGTTAGGTATAATGTAACACAAAGTAGAAAGGTTGTATAAATAGTTTAGGCAACTGACAATCTCCTCTAAATTCATTGAAAGCTCTAGGCTTCAGTGAGATGAAATTCTGCTGAAGTTTAGATAACGCTGGTGTGATCATATACGTACTCAAGACATCATACATCAGATAAAAAATGCTCTTTCAATTCTCAAAATGATAATGTTTGTTACATGTGTGTAGCTGTGCATGTAAATTTATATATATTTAATTAGGGTATTTGGCAAAGTTTCTTTTGATATCTTGTAGGCTATATGGAATTAAATGATCCTTACATTTAACTAATTCATAGCTGGCTGAATCTGTCTGATCCAATTATTAAATAATGAATAAATTTCAACCTAGAGTGAAGTCTTTATTACAACAAGGCCTCTACCTTGCCTCTGTTTTTATTAGTATTTATATCAATGACCTGAATTTACCTTCAAGTAAAACACAGTTATGAAGTTTGTAGCTGAAGCTGTATAAAGTGGGAATTTCATATACAACATGATAGGATCAAAATTACAAAAATAATGGACATAAATACTAATCATAATTTTATTAATGACATTATGCTGTGTGCTGATTAGGCACCTTTATAGATTGCATCTCATTTGATCATTAAAACTACTCAGAAACTTCATATTATTATCCTTAATTTTAAAATAAAGCATGTGAAAATTAAACCACCTACTCAATGGCTGAGGAAAAATTTTATTCCAGCTTTGTCTTAATAGCTCATGCTATGTGATTGAAAGCCTAAGTATTGTAAAATTTATTAATAAGAAAATTAATAGGGATAAATATTTACTGTTTATGAGGTACTGGGGAGCAAATCCAGGGCCCCATGCATGCTAGGCAAGGGTTCTGCTGCTGAGTTGCACCCCTAGCCCCATAGATTTCTATACTTACATATACAAGGGTCATTTTCTTAATGATGGAAATAGATGAATTGAGTTATACTTCTTATCTTTTCTTCTTTTTGCATTTTTAATGGAAACATAAAAACATATTTATGGGGTACAATCTAATATTTTTGTACATGTATACATTGTATAATGCTTAAATCAGGTTAATATATCTATCTCCATAAATATTTATCATTTCTGTATGGTGAAAATATTCAAAATCCTTTCTTTTAGCTATTTGAAATATATAGCACATTATTGTTTTCTAGAGTAATTGTACAGTGCAATAGCACACAGAATGTCTTGATCCTAACTAACTGTAACTTAGTATACATAGGTCAACCTTACCCCATGCCTACTCTTCCGCATCCCCTACTCTCCCTAGTCTCTGTGACCACTAATCTAGCCTCAACTGATGTAAGATTAACTTTGAGTGACATCATGTGGTACTTGGTTTTCTGTGCCAGGATTACCTGACATATAATATGATAACCTCCAGTTGCATCTGTGTTGTTAAAAATGACAAGATTTCATTTTCATGACTGAAGAGTATTGAACTGTGTATATGTATAACATTTTCTTTATCCATTTATCAGTTGATGAACCCTTAGGTTATTTCTATTTCTTGGCTGTGTGAATAATGCTACAACAAAGAGGGGAGTCCACCTGTCTTTTCTACCACACCATCCAGAAATCGTACTTCATGTATTCAAAGAAAAGAAAACCTTCTTATCTAATGGAAGACTTTTGCTAAATATGAGTGAAGAATTTTTTCATTTGCTAATAAAGCCATTCAATCCTAGGCTGCATTGAAAATATTAGACAAAACATATAATTGTTTCATTCTGTTCCTGTTTAGTTAGATCACATCTGAACTACTCTATCTGATTGTTAGGTAGTCCCCAAATAATTATATTGATAAATGAAGGAGATACTTTTGGAGTATGAATAATTATAACCATAGGATCTTGAACACATTCCTTTCTTGTCTATTGTTATACCCAATGTGAGTTATGGAAAATGTACTTAATTTCTAGAAAATACATATAATAACAGACTACTTAGTCCTACAAATGAATATCTCCAAATCCAGATAGTTACCAAAATATGTGAAATTTGAACTCATGAAATCTTATGGGCTGCTCAGGAGTTCTGAATGACTCACAAGAGCAATTTGAAGTCCTTTTAGATCAAGCAAAATAACAATACGAACAAAATCTCATATCCTATCACACTAAGAAAATTTCGCTCCCATAGAAACTTCAACAGAGAAAACCAAAATAAGATTTTCTAGCTATATTATAAATATTATAAGATATATTTATAAGCATATGTGCTGAAGCAAACCAAAGATCTGCTTTTTCTGTAAGTTCTACTATCACAAAAGGTGCCATAAAACATTTTATAGTCACTAAATAAGAATGAGAGATAATGTAAAGCATTATATTTATTGCAGCATATCCTGCCTGGGTAACTTGACCAACTTATATGAAAAATTACACTACTGTTCATCACACTCTGTTAGACTTTTAGTCAGTTCATTTGGTCTTTGATTTGTTGAGTATATAAATTTCAATTTCAGGTCCCAAACCAGTTCCAAATGATTTGATAGGGACATAGGGGACTTCTGCTTTCAATTTAAAGACTGAGCAAAGAAATGATGAACCTGATTCTTCTATTTGCATCACTGTTTTTCCTGAATGCCTTTAGCAGGATCTGATGCATTTATTGTTATTTGAGGAAGAGTAAGATAAGACCAATTTAGCAGAAATACCTGAGCTATAGTACTTTATAGAAATTCTTGCAGAAATACAAAAAAGTTTCTCTGTATAGTTTCAGGAATTTTTATCAAGCAAAACAAAAAAATTGATGTTTGCATGAATGTTGATTTTGCTTCCACTAAGAAAATGCAGGAAATTTACCAATTGAAAAAACGATTTAAATCTTTATAAGTTTTGTTACTCAATTATATTAGCAAAAAGTCATAAAGGAAAAAGTCACAAAAGTTTCTACAAATACAGTAAGGATTATCAAGATTATTTTATTTGGGTAAAAAGCATTTTCATTTATCTCTTAGTAAGCATTGTTAATGGTCATGTCTCCAATCTACATCAAATAAGATTGCCTCAGGTGACATTTCATAATCTACAAGTTAGGACTGTGTTCTCTCAAGAGAAACACTCCATTAAAAATATTACCTTTCCTCAATAGTTTTCCTTTATGTAAATACCAAGGTTATTGATAATATTATTATCCATGCGGGAAACAGATGGAGCTATATTTATAGCTTAGCATTGTAAGGTCACTTGAATTTGAATATCATGCTTTTGGAATTTGAATATCATGCCTTTGCACTCTAGGATAAACACAAGTTTAGTGCAAAGCTTTCAAAGAGGTTGGTTGATGAGTTTTAAAAATTACTCCATTATTCAGTTGACTGGCTTAGCCATTTATTGCTTAGTACAACAGAATAATTATAATGTCATTTTAAAGCTTATTATTGATAACTTTATCCTTCTTTTCTCTGTGCTTTGTGGCCAAAGAAAAATTTTAAAAAAACATGGAAACTTCCAAAACATTAAAAGGAAATCTAGTTGGAACTGATCTTCTGCATTATTCAAACTGTTTTATGGCTGAAAGTTAAAATTAATTAAAAGCACTGGATCTTTTGCTTATGTCACTGCTTGATTTCTGCAATCTGCTATACAAGGCAATGGAAAATAATATAAAAAGTTTTCCATATGTATATGGACGTGGACCAGTAGCCCTGAGCACAGTTTCACAGGAAATGGCAATAGAAGTCAGAGAATAAGTATGGCTTAGAAATTCTCATTCAGATTCACACAATAAATTTGAAATAAAAGCCAAATTTTAACACATTTTCTACAAAGACAGTGTCATGACCATATCTGCATGAGTAAACAAGGAATTGGAAAAACAGGCAACTAATTTGAAACCTCTTTGAAGTGACCTGGCAGGAGATGATGGGGATCTCGAGTAAATTCATCAGGTGTGTCAAAAAAGAATGGAAGGGATAGTGTTGAGTCAGGTGACAAAAATAGAATCTACACATTTTGATGACTGAATATAGAAAATGAGAGAAAGAAGAGTCACTGATGATTACCAGGCTTCTAGATTAAAGGCATTGTTATTTCCCTGGAGAGGAAATAGAAGATGGACCAAAAATGCAGTTTGAAGTATTTGGCTTTCTAAGAAGTCTCCCATGTCCTTCACTTATACATATAATTCAGTGGACAACCTTTCTTTATAAAGACTTTCTACTATGCTATTTGTATTAATAAATGAATTTTCAAATTTTTTAGGCACAGGGTCAATATAAAAAATTAAATACACTTACATATTCCAGCAGCAATTTAGAAAAATAAATGAAACAAATGAACTATTTATATGAATATCAATAAAATCAAGTTATATGAATAAATTGAACAAACATTATGCAAGATATCTTCATCAAAACTATTCCACTTTGGGCTGGGTGCAGTGGTGTACACCTGTAATACCAGCAGCTGGAGAGGCTGAGGCAGGAGGATGGAGTTCAAAGCCAGACTCAGCAAAAGTGAGGTGCTAAGCCATTCAGTGAGACCCTGTTGCTAAATAAAATACAAAATAGGGCTGGGGGTGTGGCTCAGTAGTTGAGTGCTCCTGAGTTCAATCCCCAGTACAAACAAAAAAACAACAATAACAACAACAACAGAAACTGTTACACTTTGAGATTAATTAAAGATTTAAATAACTGTGGGGTATACTATGTTCATAAATTGGACAAGTCATATTAAAAGATAACAATTACCAAAAGTTGTTTATAGATTATTTGCAGTACTATTCATACTCCCTGCATATATTTTGTGAAAATCAATCATCTCTTTATAAAATTTATATTGAAATTTAAGGATCCAAAAATAGCCAAAACAATCTTGAAGAGCATGATTAATTAACAAAATGCCAGATATCACAAAGTATTATAAAACTACATTCACATGGCAGTATAAAATCATATTGGCACAATAAAGCAAATGGAATAATAGAGCTCAATAGAGACCTAAAAAATAGGCCCAGATGTATACAGTAAACTGATTTACGATTAACAAAAACAGTCCATTGAAAGACAGGTGAAATCATATCTTTTTAATATATGATACTGGGCAAACTGGATATAACATGGATAACTGTTGAACTTTGAGCTCCATGTGTACTTGCATGTCACACACAAAAATAAATGTTAGTTGAATTATAGAAAAAGCAATGAAAGATTTTTAAAAGGCTTCTATAAGAAACATGAAAAGTTTCAATTGTGGCAGGTAAAGATTTGGTAAACAAGATACAGAGAACAGTAACAATAAAGGGAAAGACTTATGAAGCATAAGTCAGCATTGAGAGAGTAAAAATAAAAACGACAGGATTGGAAGAGATTATTTGCTATACATTTTTAAAAATGCTCATAATAAGTATAAATGGGATGGATTCAAATTAAAAAGCTTTTTCTGAGCAACATCTCTATCAATTAGAGAAATGAAAATCAAAACTACTCTAAGATTTCATCTCACTCCTGTCAGAATGGCAATCATCAAGAATACAGGCAACAATTAATATTGGTGAGGATGTGGTGAAAAAGGTACACTCATACATTGCTGGTGGGACTGCTAATTGGTACAATCACTATGAAAATCAGTATGGAGAGTCCTCAGAAAATTTGGAATGGAACCATCATTTGACTCAGCTATCCCACTCCTTGGTTTATACCCAAAGGACTTAAAATCAGCATACTATCAATGTTTATAGCAGCTCAATCCACAATAGCTAGACTATGGAACCAACCTAAATGTCCCTCAATAGACTAATGGATAAAAAATGTGGTATATATAATCAATGGAATATCACTCAGCTTTAAAGAATAGTAAAATTATGGCATTTTCCAGTAAATAGTTGAAGTTGGGGAATATCATGCAATGTAGAATAAGCCAATCCTGCAAAACCAAAGGCTGAATGTTTTCTCTAATAGGAGGATACTAATTTACAATAAAGCAGGGGGCACTAGGGAAGAATGGCATTACCTTACATTAGGTAGAGGGAATTCATGGGAGGGAAGGGAAGGGGATGTGGGGATATAAAAGATAGTAGAATGAAACAGACATTATTCTGTATGTATATATGTGACTGCATGACCAATATGATTCTGCAACATGTATACTCAGAAAAATGAGAAATTATATCCCATCTATGTATGATATATCAAAGTGCATAAATGCATTCTACTGTCATGTATAACTAATTAAAACAATTTTTTTTAATTTTAAAAGTCTATTCAAAGGTTTAACTGACAGGATTTATTTTTATTTTTACTTTACACTTACATTTCAAGATATTATAAATGGGCAAATAAAATGTTCAATAATTTATCTGTTCTACAAAGTGTGATTTTATCTGTTCTACAAAGAGCATCAAAGAGGATGCTCTTTGTCACAATTCCTAACACAATGCTGCATCAGTGGCAACACAAGTTCCTTAGTAACAGAATTTTGAACAAGATAGGAAAGATAGTAAAACAGACTGACAGTTAAGGAAAAGGTACTCATGTCAAAAAAAGAATATTTTTCTCTTAATGATCAGGTTACTGCATGAAATTAACCAGTAGAAACATTCCAAACATTCTGGCCAACTCTTTGCCCTACACTGATGGGAAAAGGGAGGCAGGACAGACATGAGTAAAGGCTTCAGACTCAAAGGCTAACCCATGGCCTTAACACTTTTCCAATCCCTGATTAGCATAGATTTCAACCAATAACCTCTGTAATTTTCTGGTACCTGATTAACATAAATATTGATCAATACCCCTACCCCATAGCAATATAAGACCCTAAACTAGTATACTTAAGTGGCAACCCCTGTGGGGTCTCTCTCACCCTGTGGGAGCTAAATCCCATCTTTAATGCTTTATGTACTTACTCCTCCTCACCTATAATTTCATTCTTCCAATTATGAGACAAGAACTTGGAAAGAAGGCCCTGGAAAGTGAGTAGGGTTTGCTGCAATAATACAGCAGCAAAGACTGAAAATCCAGTTTTACTTTCTCATCAATTGTTAATAATAAAACTAGTGACAATCATCATAAATATTTATAGAAAATAATAAACACATTTTATTGAGTATGTATTATATACCAAATATTCTAATGAGGATTTTAAATTTCTATCTCATTTCAGGCAATTAATTAGCATACAAAATTAGTATTATTATTTCTTCTCTTTCACAGAAGAATATAAATTCAGAAGAACAAAATGGAACTAAAGATGTTAAATAAGTTTTCCAAAACCTATGCACCAATAAGAGTGGAGTTCAGATTCAAATCATCTCCTTGCCTCTGGATATCAGCTTTTAAACACTGTGTCGTAGAGCAATGAGTTACAGTAAATTCTCCCTCAAATTTTAACCGATTTGCAACTTTTCCTAACCAGTGAATCCTACTGGAAAGGACCATTTGGCAATTTTAAAGATCATTGAAGACAGATCACTTTAAGAACCATTATGGGGTTTCTACTTACTGCAAGTATTTGACAAGGAAAAAGTCAATCAATACCTGAAGACATTTTTCACTGTAATCATGGTACATTTATTAATAATGTGCTCTTCAAATAGAAACTGATAACAAGAGGTATTAGAGGAGTACACAATTTATCAACCCATCCAAAAGTGCTTATTAAAATGAGTCAATGATTCCCAGCCCAGGGAAACTGAAGGGAGAAGAAGGATTAAACCAATGAGTCTTTTATTCCCTTTGATTAAGAGAGTAGTTCTTACTAGAAAATATTTGGAAATACTGTCAAGTGTAAAGAAAAAACAAATTGCTCAAAATCCGCTATCAAGAGCTGAACCAATTTTTATCTAAGCTCAGTATTTAAAGAACCACATAATTCTGAACATAAAATTTTGCACTTTAAAATAATGTTATATGATAGGCATTTCCATTTCCTTAAGTTCTTTCTAAATAAAATTTTAATGGCTATAATAACATTTCAATTTATATTTATAGTAGAATTTGTTTAAACAATTTTCTGTTCGGGGAAAATTTCATTCTTTTTTTCATTTTTCATTTTTATAAGAACTGCTGATATAATTGTGCCTAATATTAATTTGCTTGTGCTGTTTATTTTCCTTGCAGATAAATGCATAGAAGTGGAATTAATATACTGATGGTCATGAATAATTTTATGACATATGGGGCATGTTGTTAAAGTGTTTTCCAGATAGCTCAGTTATCATAGCGAGATTCTTTGTGGCTGTCTCTTCTCTGATTTAATGTGTGTGTGTGTGTGTGTGTGTGTGTGTGAGTGTGCCTGTGCGTGAGAGTGCCTTCCTTCAGCAGTGATGATGCTCTTAGCATTCTGAGTTTGTAGTCTCAGATTTGTAGGGGAAGAGAGCTTCATTTTCAGCTCCAGATAGGAAAATTCTGGAGAAGGACTCTGATGGATTCATTTAAGGCCATTTGCCATCTCCTTTGCAGGGCATGTGTTGGTCCCAGAAGATTTCCAGGAGTACCATGCAAGCAGGAAACAATACCCATTGACATTATCAAACTCCAAAATTAATGACATTATAAATAAGCAAAACAAGTTGATCTGGCCACTCCAAAGTTCACTGAACTCAATTTTATGTAGTTAGAACAAAAACTTATGCAAGTGTGTGTGTGTGTGTGTGTGTGTGTGTGTGTGTGTGTACAAAAGACCTATTGAAGATTTCTAACAGGCTAATAAGGATTAATAATTTTTCAATTTTTTTGCAATCATGATTTGTTTTGTATCCTTATGTCTCAACAAAACACAGAAGGCTCCTGAGCTTTCTGTGCATTGGTTAGTAGAAAAGGCAAAATTTGAATTGTCTTTTCTAATGTCAGTCAGTCTTTACTGTATGGTTGTCATACCTGATTGACATTTTTCTCCTGAAATGAGGGGATTTTAATGTTTCCTCAACTGTCTGAAATAATTTAGCTATTCTCTACTTTGGCTGATGCTTAAAGAAAATTTGTTTATAGCCTACTAAATAGGTCAAGAATCAAATTTATGTTTAGAAAATTCAGACAAATGACTCAATATTGAAAATTAGAGAATGGATTAAAGTTAAGAGCTTTTTCCCTCTAGTTGCTACAAAATGAATATTGCATGGAATTAAAATCTTCTACTTTGGCCATGGGGGGACTGATTTTCAGAAAACAAACATTGACGCTGTGTGGCTTAAAGATAAAATGTATAGGCAAAAAATAAGGGTAACTTTGTTTCTGCTCTGGTTTATAGTCAATTCTTTGTGTTTTTAGAAAATTATTTAACTTTTCTTATTTTTGTGTATAGAAAATATTCTATTTTTTTCATATTGATAATAAAATAAATAAAAATTTAAGTATAAAAGTCTGTGTAAGAGAATACTTGTTAAGTGTTTTATGCTTTACTTCTGCTCCTTCTTTATATTTTTAGCACTATTAATACTTTCAAATAAAATACTCTAACTTACTCTAACTGCTGCTCTCATATTGTTTGGACCATTTAAGCCACTGTCTAATTTGCCAATTACCCTTCAATTTATCTCCATTCAATTTACAGTACCTCATTTTGGAGAGATGCTGTTCCCAAAGAACATTTTGGGGTCTATCACTTGTGTTGATGCACAGTGATCACAGGTGTTCAGACCTGTAATCTAATCTCCATCAAAGGAGGAAAGAGTTTGAAGAATGAGATCTGCAGAGGTAGCTGTGAGAGATCTACCTAGTGAGCATTGAAATGAGTTACTGGATTAATTACTTTTAGTTTACTGGTGATTTTGGCAAGGGCAATCTCAAAATTAGTAAAAATATAAATTGAAGTGAATTGAAGAGAAAAAGGAGATAAAGAAGTATAAAATAATTGAAGCTGAGCTTGTTATAGCTTGAGTTCCATTCAATTCATGGTACATGACAATGAATATAATAAACACAAGTCTCTGATCTCCTGGATCTTATCTTGTAGTGCAGCAAAAATAGAAACTAAGCAACAGGTATGATAATAAATATGTAAATTATATAATATTTTCAGAATTGAAGCATGTTCTAAGAAAATAGAGCAGGTTAAGAGGAATCAGGAGGTCTGTGCTGTACAAACACACAGATCAGGGTATATTTGCTGGGGAAGTGGGGTTTGAGCACACACTTGAAGGCAGTGAGGTAGTGAGCCAAGCTCTTGTGGAGCTGCCTGTCAGAATGTGTTTCCAAGCCCAGGCATTAAATGTGAGAAAAAGAGCTTCAGTCCTAGAGTGAGAAGATGGGATTCCAGACATTTATGCCTCTTCTTACGTGCATAATCATTCTGCCCAAATCATTTAAATTGTATTGAATTTCAATTTTATCATCTGTAAAATAAGCATCATAATATTAATCTTACCGTAATGGGGGGAAAAGTATTACATTTAAGAACCTTTCCTTTAAAATAGATTTAGATTAAAACAAAAGTTGCAAAGGTAACAGAGTTCCCATAAATATTTTATCCAGTTTTTCTTATTACTAATATTTTATATTCACATGACATATTTGCCATAATTAATTAGCTAATAAAGATATATTATCACTTACAAAACTCCAAACTTTATTTAGATATCTTTAGTTCTTAGTTCATATTCTACTTCTCTCTTGGAATTCCACCCAGAATCCCACATTACATTTATGTCATATCCTCCGGGGTTCCTCTTGGCTATGACAGTTTTCAAGTTTTCCTTGTTTTTCATAACCTTGACAGTTTTGAGGAGTAATGGTCAGGCGAGTAATGGTCAGGCATTTTGTGGGGAGCCCTCATCTTTTTTTTTTCCCTTCATGATTCAACTGAGGCTGTGGATTTGGGAAGTCAGCCAAGAGGTAGAGTTCCATCCTCCCCACATCATGTCAAGGACATGTGCTAGCAACATGACCCTATGAAGCTGTTGTCAATTTGATCAGTGGATGGACACAGTGTGTGCTGTCACATGTAAATGGGAGTTTCTTAGAGACCAATAAACTAAAATCTGTCCATATTACTTGATGTCTGTTGAGTTCAACTCCTTGGCCAGGAAATTTACATCCATTAAATGTGCCCTGTAGGAATAGTGTGCTCCATGGCACTGAAACGCCTCCCCCATTCAGTAAAGCAACAGAGCTCTCTTGTGAAACAGAGTAATTTCTGAATTCTTTTCTCTATGATACATTTTGTGGGGAGGACAAGAGTTTTACCGTGTACTTGCTTGTAGTTCTATATAAGCCTTGGGTCATATTTTCCTTCAGTTCTATTTTAACCTCAAAGGTGTAAAAGTACATATTTCTTTCAACTTGTAACATGTCAAATGTGTATTTTGTTTTGGAATTTAATTGTACTACTGTCCAACAATTTCTATTTGAGAATAGAAAATACATTTCCTAGTGACAAGAGCATATTTCAAGTGAAGCAGCAGGTTGGTTATAAGTCCCTGGGTTATATTTCAGAAAATGAAAATCAAGCCATTCAAACAGGGGGATAGACAGGCCTCTCAGGCTAACCATGGCCTTCATCTCTTTCTAATTTTGATTTCATGATTCCCACAGAGCAAATTATATTGCTCAGAGTGAAATGCAGTGCTGGATGTTCACTCACTTACACTTTTGTATATCTTTGTATATGCCAGACTCGGATCAAGCCCAAATTTTAAAGCCATCCTGTCAACACCAGTGACAAAAATTATTGCATTGTGCATTGCCATTTCTCTTTAAATGGAACTCATTTCCATCAAAAGCAGTCCTGGGAAGACACAGAGAGCAGTAGCTTGGGGTGGTTCGTTACAGGGCGTTTGCTTCATGATTTTGATCTGTAAAGGGGCAGCAAGCAGCCACTACCATCACCCCTCTGTTGATGGAGGGTCAGCTCTCCCTTTAGGGAGTGCTCTGATGCTTACCCAGCTGAGAATCACATCAGTCTTTGGATTGTCCTCCATTGCCTTTGGTGTTCAGGGTCTCTACTGCCCTGCATTCTCCCCCTCAATACAGAACTTTGATTTGGTGAGATGTAAGCCCTAAGGAATTATGTAATTTGACATAACTTTGACAAATAAAACCTATTCTAGACCAAAGCAGATATATTTTTAATGTTAGAATATTAGAGGTTATCTTAGTTTGCTTTCTGTTGCTCTAACCAAATACCACAGGCTGGGTGATTTATTTAGAATAAAGGTTTATTCAGCTCATGGTTCTGGAGGCTGAGAAGTCCAAAATCAAGGGGGCCCAAACAGGTGAGGATCTTCTTGCTGGTAGGGATTCTGCAGAATCTGAAACAAGCAAGGAGCAGTATGTGGTGAGACAGAGGATGCTTGTTAGCTTAGAATTTCCTTTTCTTATAAACCCCCTAGTGTAATTGTTGAGGCCCTATAGTAATGATTCCCTCTAATACTATTTATCTCCCAAAACCCCCACCTTGAAATATCATTAACAAATGATTTAGGACATTAAGTTTCAACACGAGTCTTGGAAGGGATAAATACCCAGTGCAGAGCAAAGGGCATTTCCCTCCCTCAGGGAACTCTGCCTCCTAGATCTCATTCTATTAAACAGTATGGCTGTAAGTAGCTATCAACTCATTTATTACTGGAGACATTTTGACACTTAGCTTCCCCTCTCATTCTTGCTTTAATAGTTTAGTATCACATCTAACCATCTTTTCCCACAACTCAATCATTCTCATTCTAAGATGCATGTCATATCAACTATAAAGAGGAAGAGAGTAACTAATGATTGGAAGAAAATGTTTTTTTCTTTAACATTTCTTAAGTTTCTTTATATATAACTGAAATCTACTATATATATTCACATTAACTCCTGCCCTACATTCCCAACCTGCCTAAATACATGTTCTAGTATCAAGAACTGCTGTATCTTTCTTCCTGGAATACTTCATTTGGTTTATCTTCTTAGTTTATTTAAATCCTGTGAAGGATCATTTCTTAGACAAGGGATAAAATTCTCTGCATAGGTTATGGAAAAGTGTCCAGGAATAAGTAGTTGAAACAATTTTTCAGCAAATAGCCATGCTATGTGGGGAGTATAACACTAAAATCGCATGTAAATTGTAAAGACAGAAGACTTAGAACAAAGTCAATCCACTGCTCTTGGCAAGGATGAAGAAGTATGAGGAATCATTCATGGCATGGGGCAGAGAAAATGAAGCTTTTCTCTTGAAAGTTCTGAAAGAATACTTCTGAACTTCAGGATCCTTAATAATTAAGTAACTATTTTGATTTTGGCTTTCTCTGTTCTTGTTTAGAATTGTGCCATTTAGATACTCTTTGAGAAATAAAAAAATAGAAAAAAATGACTAAGAAAAACAAATACCTGCGATTTTCTCTTCAGACTATCTCAGACTTTAGGCAGTAATTAGTGCTGCCAGATTTACGTGGGAAGATATTTTGGAGACAGTGTTGCTCCTCCTGAGTTATTAACTACCAGTACCACATTCATAATAGGGCAGCATTGATACTAAGATTAATGAAATGGTTACTACATCCAAGAAAACCTAGCAGAGGTATGCTTTACTGTGGGTGTTCCTTGAATTCATTAATTAATGCTAATTAAAAGTACTTAAGTTAATAAATGTGCCCATGTTATGGCTAAATAATATGTGCTAGTTTGAAAACCCATTAAAATTTTTAAATACATATCTGAATTTCCATAAGAAATAGTAGTTTTCAACCTAATTACTTGTTATTGAGTTTTTCTTGGCACATGAATGCACCAACACCAACATAATCACACATACAAACTGAAACAATTCTCTATTCTTCATATGAAATATTGGAAGAATCATGAAGCTAAGACAAAATAAAATTTATGTGCTTTTGGAATATAAGTCTTTTAATGGTAGCAGAATTAAATTAATTTTGTGTTTGTATATTTGGATGATATACAAATGAGTTAGCCTTACCAATTCAGAGGCATACTTAGGGGAGAATGTAAATAAGCCTTGATTTCTCATCAATGACAATAACAAATATACACAGCAGAGACTCACAAGCCATAATTATTCTAGAGAGCACTTAAGTTTACTTTCATGGTCTCTGATTAAAGGAGATTAGAAATCTGATTTTATTCTGATTCTCACTATAGCTAAAGAAATTAAAATATTAAAAAGAAAAAAATATGCTGCTTAATTCACATGAATTAACATGTATTCATAATGAATGGTTCAAGGAATTCTTTCTAGGAAAAGTATTAAGATTTTGATTATTTGTTCTAGATGTTGAATATAGCAATATTTTGATGAGCATTCATATCATGGTAAAGAACTAGGAAATGTCTATCAAAAGGGTTTCAGTTAATTTGTCACCCTCTGTTTTGTGATATGACCTTCACAATTTAAAGGAGCCCATGACATTTCTAAAAAAGATCTGAGCTGTGTTGAATTAATAGTATTGTCAGTAGAAATTACACATGAAATGCTTACACTATGAGGCAGATATTCCTTAGCTTGAGGGTCAAAGCTTTGATTACCATCATATTACTTTTAGCTTGCAAACACATTCACTTTGGTTTATAACAAAAAAAAATTGTCAGGAGTGCAAAACTGCATTATATTCATACCAAATTATCTCCTGCTCTTATGGAATTGATTTCTAAAATAAATTATATAATATAGTAAGAACTTTTCTCTTTGAAAGCAATTTTGCCTCTGATTTTTCTGTGGGTAATAGTTCATACTCAATTGACAACCAGAAAATTCATTAAGCTTTTGGTCTTAAAGATATTCTTTTTCTTTTTTCTTGGTACCAGGGATTGAACCAGGGGCCACATCTTGGGTTTAAATGTTATTGCTACCGGTGTTCTGTTTCTAAGAAGAGTTCATTTTTAAGCATATGTTTTACTTCTTCATCTACTATAATAGTCCTTTTGTTTTCATAACTGTTTTTAAAAGATAATGTAGGAAAGTATAGAGGCTGGTTGAGAGGATATCAGTAGTTCAATCAAAAAGCTAATCTCTTTGACAAGGCTAATTGTGAGAGTAAATAAGAAAGATTATCTGCTAATGTGAATGGATTCTCCTAATGAAGTTAAATTATTAGTTTCATTTATCAGACATTAGGAAAATAGCCATTTGTGAATATTGACCCCAAAGCTGAGCAAACTAGTAAATGGTATGTATTATCCAGCTTACCTCCAAACCAATTTTTGTTTCATTCCAAACCTAAGAAATACCATCTAAGAATAAGATTAAACATCACCAAATACGGATCAAGAATCCTGAGAACTCAAATGGGAATTAGAAGAAATCTGGTGTCTAATGATTTGCAAAGATATTTGTCTTTTAACTTAGTAATATATTACATTTATAATGATGAGATTTGGGGATACTATTATGAATTATAGATAATTGGCATGCGAGGGAAAATTTATGAAATTTTCTGTGGGCGGAGGTTCCATCTTGGATATAGCACATTAAAACACTGAGGCCCTGACTGACCTTACCCTGTCTTAGGAGGTGTTGGCTATATACCATGAGAGGTAAGCTGAGAATACATGAAGCTTCTGCTTTCATCTTCCACCAAGTACTCATCTCCTAGTGTAGGGTTACCACTAGATATTAGAGTACCATTGCCTCAATTCCTGTCTCCAGAGCTTTGACTTTGAGATTTTTCTTGGGGGGGGGGGAGATGGCCACAAAACAAACAGCTCCTAATTTCTTTCCAAAGGAAGTGACTTCATCTATCACAGAACACGGAGAAGTTCAGACTTAAGGGTATTATCGAGAAGAATGGAAATAAAAGGAAATTGGGAGGAAATTTGTGGATTTAGCCAAGATACAGCCCAGACTACTAGCCATCCAGTTTTCAGGAGAGAACTAGGAATAAGATATCTTAGAATAGCCTTTATTGGAAAAGAATAAATATCATAGATAAATCTCATAAACTGATCCTTGGAAGGAGTTTGTAAAGCAATATGTTACAGAGTATTGTTAAGAAGAATAGAGCAAGAAGATGGTGATTAATGGAGTTTCATGGCTGAGTGTGATCAGGGAAAGAGTGGGAGAGAGCCCTATGAAAATCACTGCCATTCCAAGGTGACTTTGTTCAAGTCCAAAGCTTTATCTTCTGAAGTGCAATAAATTGTGGAAAGTGCAAAGCTCTATACATGCTATATTTTCCTATAAATTCATTACCTGTGACAAAATTTTATTAATCAATTAAAAATACTAACAAATAATAAAAATAGAAATGTTGTGATAATATACAGTGATAGAAAAATTATGTGAATATGGTCTCTCTCTCTCTCTCTCTCTCTCTCTCTCTCTCTTAAAATATCCTATTATACTAGATCTTAGCAACCTCAGAATAAATTTTTTTTTTCTTTTTTATTGAGAATTTTTACCTTTTCAGTTAAAGGAAGAACTTCATATCTCATCTTTGACATATCTGAAATGCTAACATCATTACTCTTATGTTTTGGGAACACTGTTAAGTGAAACAAGGGTTACTCTGGCACAAGCATTGTGTTGCTGTGACAGTTGATCTTATGACCAAGACAGCTGCTGAATGACCAATGGGCAGGGGAAGTACAGCATGGACAGGCTGGACAAAGGAATGATTCAAGTCCCAGGTATGGTGGAATGGAGTGGCGTGAGATTTCATCATGCTACTTAGAATGGCGCATAATTTAAAACTCATGAATTATTATTTCTAGAATTTTCCATTTACTATTTTCAGAGCTTTATAACTAAAACCACAGAAAAGCTAAACTACAGAGAATGGGACTACTCTATATTTTAAATGTGTATAATGCATTATACCTTTATATCTTATAAATATATATTAGATTGGCTATCAACCTTAGGAGAGAGGTCCCCAAGGGAAAATTCTCTCCTTTTATCTCAGAAGGACTACAACTCTTAAAAAAAACATTCTCAGATTAGGATTAATCTTTCTTATTCTTCAGAGACATTTAATATGTTCCCTTTTTCCCATTTCAGTCCCTTACCTTACCTTACAACACCCTCCTTCCTTCCATATCTTCTATCACTACCTGTCATTATTTAGATTTGTACGAGGTACTGAAAGGAAGACAATTTAAAAAAAAAACTGGGACCCCATAAACTTTCAGTTTGGTGAAGGAGTCAGAATAGCAAATCACTAGTTCACTGCAAGATAAATGATAAGGAATGGGTACAACAATAGCTCTGGGAACACTAGGAGAATGGCTGGCTCAACTCAGGTCTCCGGTGACATTTGGCTGAGATCAGATCAGAGTTACAGTTTGAGGAGGAAGTAGGACACAAAGCAGACAGTGAGAGCATCCTGAAAGTAAAGGAAGTGTTCTTAATCCAAGAAATGCAGGTTATTTGTTGTAGCTGTAGTTTCTTGCAGATATATATTCTTATCCCGTAGCTCTTGCCCAGGCCTCCAGGGTGTAGAGGTCTCTAATGAGAACATCCTGCCAAGACAATCTGGTTGTATTGATTTGTATCTACTCAACTTTCTAGTTTGAAGCAAGTTATTAGAAAAGCTTCTTGATCTCATGAAATGTGCCTCTACCTTCAAAGGTACACAAGTATTTTTGCATTTGCAGCATTTGGTGTCTAAGGACTCTGTGATTGATTTCATGACTCATGGTTGTCCTAATTGTCCTCAGACACTTCTGTTCTCTGAGGAAAAACTAAGGAGAAGCCATTTGCCCACACATATATAATGATTTTAGAGAGAAAATGGAATTAAATATACTATGGTCCCTTCATTTGGAAACTATTATATATTCCATTGAGTTTCATTTTATGTTAGCTAATTTATTTTTACCAATTATGCCTTGTTATATAGTTCATTAGAGATGAAGCAACCTGTTCTGAAAAACACATCTGCAACAAAATCTTATCTATCATTTTCCCTCTTTAAAATTTCATTTAAATGTCTATTTGTATTTTTAATGTTAGCATTTAATTAAATTGAACATAAGGCCATAAGAAACTCCTGAATTCAAGATTAGAAGTATTTGAAGATATTACTCTATTATTCCATAATATATCTAGGAACACAGGAGAAAATCAGAAAAAAAATAAACAACAACAACAAAAACCCCAAACCTTAGTAGGCCTTCAGAATCTTCTCATGTGCTTCAACTTTCAAAGCTGTTCCATGGATTTGAGACCTTTCAGAAATAGAGCTAATTCAGTAGTCAAAATAGTTTCTTCTTTGACATGTGCTCTTTTTGATATCTGTACTAAAATGTACACATGTATTTTCTGTCCAAAAAATACATTGATTTATTCAGGTATGGTTTAGTTTAGAGAAATTGAAAAGAAAAAAAAAACCTTTCATCAAATTTTTTATGGTCTTGGCTGTCTTTATCAGTCCCCCAGGATTGGAGAAATGCCCCATGAAAGAGGTTCAGAATGACAGCCACCAGATGCATTAGGCTTGGAGTGAGGGAAAAATCTGACATAATAAATACTCAATAAGATATTAACATTGCTGTGGAGAGTTGATAAAATTTGTATTCATTTGGGAGTTGAAAGACTAGGAGCTGTTTGAATACATAGAAAAGTCCTTTGAAGTAGATAGATATAAAGTTTATGAATTCTGTCACTTTTTTCTCTATTTCCATAAAGGGGTACCTATTCTCACACATAACAGAGTGTACGCTGAGTGTAGCTCTTATCACATTTAAAACTAGTCTTAAAGATAGAAATTTAAAATATGAACTCTGGTCTTATATATTAGACTTATCATGCAATAGTCAATTTAAGAATTATTAGAGATAGAAAAATATATCATGGTGGTAATGGACTCATGTTTTAGAACTGTACACACAGGGTTGAAATTACCTGCCACTTACTGGCTATGTGACAGTAGGCAAATTACTTTGTCTTCCAAAGGCTCTATTTCCTCATCCATAAAATAGAAATAGAATATATGAAGAACATATGATAAGTGAATTCATTATATAAAGTATTCAATAAAGTTGTTGTCAAATCAAATGCCAGAGATAAATGGTGCATTTATTATTAGGCTGAAGTTGAATACCAGTGGTCATGGTTATATTGTAGCATTTCGGTACACTCTTTTTATTTTTTGTTCAGAACTTACACTGGGAGAGTCAATTAAATATATGAACATTTTCACTCACTAAGATACCACAAATATAGTATTTCAACTACTATTAATAATAGGTTGGAAGAAGAAATGCAGTTTTTGGATAAGTTTAGTTAATTACATAGGATGAACATACTAGCAGTTTTCTTAGTTGCTATATTAACCTGAAAATACATACACAGAGAGTATATAACCTTCTACATTTGTAATGTTTTAATTATTCAATCTTTTGGAAATGATCATCTAGGAATTCCAGTTCCAGTTAATCTCTGGAGTTTGGTTGGTTAATATGCAGAAGTGTCAGCAGTTAGCAGTGAGGAAGGGAAGAAGACTGCAGGTAGAGAAAATAAATCCTCCATGAGAACCATGAAACACATGCCCCTTTTATAGAGGAACTGAAACCCAGTAGAGATGCCTAAGCCATACACATCATGTGCAGTCATGTCCATGTGCTTTCTCTGTGTGGTGTCTGCCTCTTTTCTTCTGATTCTTAGAATTATTGTAATACATACTTTAATCCTGCTTCTTTTGCCTTTTCCTTTTGGCATGATTTTCTCCATCTGGTTGAGAAAAGAAATCAATCAATCTTCACTTAGTTTATTTCTTTTGAGATTTACTATCCCTCTAACACTGAATATAATTTTACTTTATGCTATATTTGAAGTTGCTACTATTAAAGTACCGAAAGAGTTAGTGACATATTTTGGATGAGATTAATAGCCATGCAGCTGGAAGAGTGGATTGCCAACTCATACACATAAGCCGAGAATCTGTATTTATTACTATTTCACATTGTGAGAACTTTTCAAAGGGATAGAGCCTAAAATGTGCTCTGGAGTTCAGAGGGTGATTTGAGCCTGTTTCTGGGAAAACAGAAGAAGGTTGGAGATGTAGCTGAGGAACATGGCATTGGCTTGGAATCATCAGCCATATGCAAAACAAGGTAGGTGCTTATTTCAACCATGACCTTTGGAAATTTCTCAGTGATAGTGTGGGAGGATTTTTTAGGAACAGCCTTGGAACAAGATGTGCTTCTTCCCACGAGTAAACTATGAAATGAGTCTTTTAAATGATTTTTAGTTGCAATTTCTGAGCCCAGTGTGAAGGTGCCAGTGGAGCTGAAAAGCGATATTGTTTATTTCACCGTCAGGGTGAATGTATGATGAGAAAGAGTCACTAACTTGCTCTGGAAACATTTTAAACACACTGAGGGAGAAAACCAAAACTTTTCTGCTTCACAGTTTTTGAGTAAAATATTGTCTTTGAATTTTGAGCTTGAGAATAATTTAGATGGTCTCTAAGAAAGTTCTGTTGCTAGCAAAGTCATTTTACACTTTTATTTAACATACTTATCAATAAGTAGGAATGTTGTTTTATACAATTTTTAAAATAAAGTTTTTTAAAAGTGTTTTTTAGTTGTAGATGGACATGATAACTTAATTTTGTTTACTTAGATTTATGTAGTGCTGAGGATCAAACCAGGTACTTCATGTGCCAAGCAAGGGCTCTACCACTGAGCCACAACCCCAGCTCCTAAAGTAAAGTTATTTTAATGAATTTATAAATATGAGAAACTAAATAATTCCACCATATTCTGTTTTGTTTCTATGGCTTTTATTGACACATTATAGTTGTACACATGGTAGAATTTTTTGTTACATATTGGTTAATGCTCACAATATAATAATACAATTTGGTCAATCAATTTCACCATAATTTTAAGTTTTTTATTATTTTAAATTTGTATTTTCTTTTAAAATTAAGCCGGTGACAAAAAATAATGAGTTAAAAATGAAATATATGCTGGACATAGTGGCACACACCTGTAATTCCAGCAGCTGATGAGGCTGAGGCAGGAGGTTCTTAAATTTAAAGCCAGCCTCAGCAATTTAGAAAGGCCCTAAACCACTTAGTAAGACACTGTCTCAAAAAAAAAAAAAAAAGGCTGGGGACTTGGTTCAGTGGTTAAGTGCCCCTGAGGTTAAATCCCCAGTAATAAAATAATAATAATAATAATAATAATAATAATAATAATAATAAAAAGATACTTGTCAATGAAGTGACACAAATGAGTTTTGACCTCTAGATTCTGAGTCTTACATAATAGTGAGACTTTAACCTGCCAACATTGCTTGTTACTCATATATGATTTGATATCAAGAATCCACCTGGGGCAAAACAAACAAGAAACAAGACAAGTGCACCAGTAGGTAATGGGTATTTTTAACTAAGAGTTCCTAGAAAGAATAGATAGAGTAGCGTATGAGACCCCAAAATAATGAGATGACCTGTCAGAATGATTCAGATTCAGAAAGATTTATAGAATTCTTTGGCATATAACATTTAATAACTCCTGGGATCCTTGTCAGTTAAGTCTGCCTTATTTTACCTCATCTTTGGATTTTTGTGAACAGCCCTTTAAATAGACTGGAGAAATATGAAACTTAACAAAATCATTTATTAAGCTTCTTCATAAGGTAATCTGGCAGTAGAAGACAATGTTCCCCCCCCCATTTTTTGTTGTGTATACTCATTAATTAATAACGATTAAAGCATAACCCTTATAAACTTCATCAATTCTAAAGTGCATATTTTTCACATTTTCAAAATCAGAATGTATTTCACAACTATAGCCAGACCACTATTGATAATTATATCAATTATACTGAAAAGTATATCAAGTTATATGTCTTGATGGTGTAAGCATATTGAGTTTAACTGTCATTTAGAAGTCTCTAAAATGATTATTTTGTGATTGGACATTTAAAGAAAAAGACATAGTGTCATCAGCCAGGCAAAGCAGAAGGGTAGCAGAGCAGAAATCCAACGTAAGTGCAGCAAACAATTATCTTTGGGAGAATAGCTTCAATTTTGTATTTTTCTGCAAAACATCAAAATATATTATGCATACATATGTAGTAGATAAGCAGGATAAAGTAAATATCTATCACTATCTTTTTAATAAAAACATTGTGAAATACATAGTAATGTGACTACTGACCTCCAAAAAGCATATATACCTTAAAGTAGATGAAAAAAACTGCAAAGTAATGATTCTATTGTGACCCATGGATGTGTCAGTTTTGGACTCTTTTTAAAAATCATGTGTCATATATTTTTTTCTGACATGTTTCTCTTTCATAATGTTACATAAGATGGGAAACCTTATGGTAAATAACAACCTTATGAGTGATACACATATGCTACTTGCCTGTTTTACATTAGCTGGTTTTAGTGGTTTGTATTCATTGTTGTGCGATGTACATATATTTTATATGCACACATATTGTGTTGGTCAGCTTTTCATCACTGTGACAAGAACAATCTGGAGGAGGAAACGTTTTTTTGGTTCACAGTTTCAGAGGTTCAGTCTGTGGTCAGCCAGTTGGTTCCATTGCTCTAAGCCTGAGACAAGGCAGAGCATCATGTTTTCAGGACTTGGTGGAGGAGAGCAGCTCAGCTCTTGATGACTAGGAAACAGAGAGCAGGGGGAAGGGGCCCCAGAGAAGATGGAGCCTTCCAGGGCAAACCCCAGTTGATTTACCTCTTCCACCTACACCCTACTTGCCTACAGTTACCACCCAATTAGTCCATTCAAACTAGGAATGGAATTATTAAGTTAAAGCTCTCATAAACTAATGACTTCACCTCTGGACATTCTGCACTAACATGATCTTTTGGGAACGTCTTAGATCCAAATCATAACACAGATGCACTTATATTTTCTTTCTGAATGACCAATGGACATTACCTATACTCTGGAGTGTATACACCATCCTTTGAAGAACATTGGTGTAATCAGATCTAACAAGAAAATGTTATGTAGTTCAGTACTAATTCATTACATTGTATTTTTAAAAATTTGGATTCTTTAAAAATGTCATTGTTGGGCTGGAGTTGTGGCTCAGACATACAGTGTGCTCGCCTAGTTGGGTGAGGCACTGGGTTTGATCCTCAGCACCACATAAAAATAAATAGATAAAAATAAAGGTATTGTTTCCACCTACAAATATATATATATACATATATTATATATAATTATAGATATATAATATGCATATATATATATATATATATATATATATATATATATATATATAATTAATCGTTACATATCTACCTGTTTTCAAGGCCAACCCACCCATCTCATAAATGTGGGGAATAGCATCTACTGACCACTCTCAACTTTGTACCTCCCTGTAACACATCCCTTGACATATATAAATGCTTGTCCCAAGGTTCTGACCCTTCCCAGGAGGGTTCACATGGCCAGAAGATGATAGAGAAATCTAAAGTTTGCTTTGCCTCATTTTGTATAGCAAAAGGCCACCCCAGCTCCACAGCTCCCTGTAGGACCTAAGCTAAACTTTAGTTGCTGCCACACTGTGGGTAACCTTCTGGCTCTGCTCCATCCTCCCTTATACTCACTTCCTTCTAGGTTGTATCCCTCAAGAACACTCCTCTAAACCTTCTGCATATGACTCCTATCTGAGTGACTCCAGGAAACCCAATCTATGACACTACATCATCTCGTGGCTTCAGTGTGGAAAAAATGCTATTCATGAAAGTTTGAATGATAATTGATCTGTAAATGTTTAGCAACAAATTTTTAATTACAACCACAGAGCTTTGTATTAATCAAAGCAAGAGAATTAAAAAGTAGTATTAGTAAGGGAGGCTGCTCTGTGGCTTAAAAATTGATGCTGACATGTGAAGAACACTGTCAGACTTTGACTTTTCTACCATGAAACAAGAGACAGTGGATCTTCTTATGGTGATTTAATTTTCCTCTCAAAGTGAAGTGAGGTCATTCTCATAATCTATATCCTGGGGACAGGAGAATAAGAAAGAAAGTAGGAAGAGGAAGATCCCCATTTCTTAAAAGCCTCAGCCTAAAAATCGCATATGTCATTTCAGTTCATAGTGATCTGAACTTACTTGCCCACAGTGAAGACCAGAAAATGTAGTCTAGGTTAGGGCCCAGAAAGAACAGGTAATGGATTTTTGGTAAATTGCCAGCAGTCTTTACTGTAAATCTCTAAATTTTGCAGAATGCAAATGAATGGACTCCTAAGGAAGGTGATTAATTAAGTGTATATTTACCTAACCTTGCTCGATCACATAGCAATGAACATAAATGAACCAACTTTAGGAAAGAATGAGACTCATTTTAAACTGAAAATAGGGAATCTTGGTGGAATCATGTTGCTGGATACCACACAGTTTTGAAAATGTTGGAGAAAGGGACTCCACAATGCACTATACATCTTCCTAATGTAAGTACACAATGAAAATAAATTCTAAGGTGCCCATTAACAACTCCTGGTCTGATAGCTAGGAATTTCTTTAAATCTTATAGGAAACCAGCAGTGCTTGGAGTCCAAATAAATTTCCAAATGCGATTTTAAAATTTGACCAAATGACTCTTCATTTAGAATGACAACTCTTGCCAGTGAAATAATGAAAATGAAATATAATTAAGAATTTGTTCTTTGAGATAAATGTGCTATCATATATTAAAGCACTGCAGTACTGTTAATAACTGATAGATAAACCAGCACCAAGAACAGTGACTAATACATAGTTGGTACCTGAGAAACATCTCTTTAATGAATGAATAGATTAAGTGATGAATAATGAGAGCCAGAAACTGATAAAACTATAAATATTTATTTTATCACGATTATGGTATTTCAAATATGTGAGGAAAAGATGTGTTGCCTGGTAAATATTGATAGGAAATATTAGTTACCTGAAAAAAAGTCTCTGTTGTATTAGAAGTAACTAACTTCAATGCATGCAATTTGTAAGTATTTTCTTTTTACCAAACAAGTACAATCACAAACTATTAAAAGAACCTGAAAGATTTTATTATTTATCTTTTCCACTTCACATTAGAATAAAACAGATTTTTAAGAGGTTAACTTAGTCAAATGGCTAAACAGTTAATTGGAGAGCCATCATGAGGATCCAATTCAATGCTTAGTTGAAAACATAAAGAATCTTTGATACAGCTCAGATATAATTCTTTTATGTTCTCATGCACAGAGATATAAATGGAGAATAGAATTAAGAGGTAATTAAGCTTGCACTCTTGAAAGCCCTAGATATTTCCTATTTTCAAAAAAAAAATCCCTAATAACAGAATTCTACATCAATTCTTACCACAGTGAGGAAGTAATTGAGTTTCAATAGTATACTAGGCTACCTTCCAAACATTTAAATCATATCTCATTTGGTATAGTTTAGGCCTTTCCGCCCTGCCCCCATATTCTTAGAGCAATTCAAGACAAATTTTATAAAGATGATTTTCTTCAAATTTTATTTTAATGGGAATTTAGATTTGGCAAAAGTGTACATTATTCAAATAACATTATATTTGTTTGACTGCCTTTTTTTCCCCAAAAAAGTTCCAAATATAAGAAATGACACTGTCAAGGGAATTAACCCTATTCAGGTATCATGTTGCTATAAAGTTTAAATCATTCTCTGAATAGTTGGCATAGCTCTGAAACAATACTTATTTCTGGGATTTAGGAATGTAGATGTGTCGCGTGCTCTGCTCCATGCCCCTTCCATAGCTAGTACACTCATGTCCCAGCTGCTGAGGGTTCTGGTTACTAACAGCTCAAATCACCTGTTTCCTGAGAATTTCTACCTGGCCTGGAAATTATTGAAAAAATGACATCTTTTATTTATTTATTTATTTTGCAAAGGCTGATCTACAGCCGATGACTGACCAGTGCTGTGGTACCAGTGGTTGGCTCCTTGCCCAGTAGGGCATTGCATTGATATCCATACTTCAATGCTCACCCCACATCAGGCTGACTGTGGCTTCTGCTGGGCCCTTGCCTTTGTCAGGTACTTGTATCCTTCCCCCATTGCATGTTGTGCTTGAGTCTCTCCCATAGATACAAGGGGGTGCAACCAAGAGTAACATGTCCCCCAGAGAGAAACTATTTTACTTTGAACCATAAAACAGGGAGAAAAAAAATCCTGTTATTTGAAGATATGATATCCCTCTATTGATATCCTGTCATCACATGTCTTTCCCTACTTAATCCATAACTGCTTCCTGAATTCCTCCTCTTATTTCTCCTCTTATGTATGGAAATAGACAATCTGTTACCCATCTATTTCTTCAAACTACTTAGCTATTGGTTTTAGCCCTAGCTATCTTTTCTTTTTACCATCAATTTATCATAGAGATGTGCGTTACAGCCAAAACATGGCTTTATGGTCCACCTCACTTGGCAGCAAGTGGAGAGACAACCATAGCACCCAGCCAGGTAAACCAAGAAGCAGG
The DNA here is from genome assembly GCF_964194105.1 of Spermophilus citellus. Taxonomy (NCBI): domain Eukaryota; kingdom Metazoa; phylum Chordata; class Mammalia; order Rodentia; family Sciuridae; genus Spermophilus; species Spermophilus citellus. Next base: position 83,324,213 of record NC_138193.1, read on the forward strand.
TCTCTATAGTCCCTGGGGACAGGAGTACTGTACTATAAAGACCACATGAAAAGAAGCATTGAGGCTGTCAGTCATTGACTCCTCCAATCATACACTCAACAATATGTGTCAAAGATCTGCTATGTGCCATGCCCTGTGCTAGGTCTAGAAATGCAATGTTTATCTGGGCCTAAGAGGGGTACACTTTGCCTTCAAAGAACTTATTTTGTAGGGTGAAAGAGAACATTCATCTGGTAATTACAATAAATATTAATAGAATTATAATAGTAAAGGCAAAAGGTTCTCAGTGGCTCCATATAACTCAACATAAAATGCATAGCTTCCCAGGAGAAGAAATATCCAAACTGAAATGTGAAGTTTGGATCACAGTTAGAAAGAGAACATTGAGAAATGGAAAGAGAATTCCAGAGAAAAGTTTACATATGAAGTTCCAGAGACAAAAGATGCCTGGAATATTTGAGAACATGAAGTTCAGTATGATTAGACTAGGAAAAAGAGAATGAGAAGAAAACAAATTATGATAGATATACCCCAGTGAATTTCACCTTTATGTGTATCTATAAAGCACCAATTAAAATTAAAACATAAATAAATAGAAAAACAGTGAGTAAAGGAAAGGAAACAGGGGGAAGAAGGATGGGAAGGAAAGAGAATGCACTGGGGCAAAAGTAGAGCAAACTATATTCCATGCATGTATGATTGTGTCAAAATGAACCCCAATATTGTCTATAACTATAATGTACTAACAAAAACATTTTTAAAATGAGATGGAGACTAGAAGGAAGAGGGGACAAAGGGCCTTATGTCATTCATAACTGGTAGAACAAGAGCCTTCTTTCCTACCTTATCTTGAGTCAGGCCAGAAAAAGCTCTTCTCTTTTCATAGTTACATGGCTTTCAGAAAACAAGTTCACTAGAAGGTGTGTATTTATATTTTGGTCAGAGGCAAAGTGGGAGACATTAACTTAGTAGCATTTTGGGGAATTTGTGCAGATATAACCATCCAGTGGTATTTCAACCCAGCCATACTTCGCAAATGTGGTGCCATTGTATTGCTGCATCCTGTTAATCCCTCACATGGATGTGATCCCTTGGCATGTGCAGACATTGGACTGGTCCATACCTTTTTTTTTTTTTTAGCGCTAAAAACTACAGGTTTATTCCAATGACATTTCCCAACAGGTTGGTCAGGTGAATTTACCACAATCATTTAGGGAGAAGGGGAAAGGAGACCAAACACCTTTAAGTGGCCTTTATAAATCAGTAGATTAAAAACAGGTTGGATTTTAGACTAGGTCTCTAGAGTCTGTGCCCAAAGCTCATTCTGTAGTACTGTATCCTTCATGTCTGTCTCTATCCCTCCCATTGCTTCAGATCTTCACAAAGTGGAAAACTGTACAACTACTAAAACTCATCATTATTTTTTGGGAACTCAGGCATGACATGTTCCTCTATACCCTTTGCTTAACAAACGCATGGATTTTTGTTGTTGTAGTTGTTATTATTAATTAATTAATTAATTAATTAATTAATTAATTAATTTTTTTACAAGGGATTGCACCCATGGGTGCTTCAGGGGTTACACTGAGCAGCATCCCCAGAACTGTGTATTTTTTTTTTAGTTAGAGACATGCCTTTCTAAGTTGCTGAAGCTAGCTTCGAACTCCTGATTCTCCTGCCTCAACTTCCTGAGTTACAGGGAGTACAAGCATGTGCTACCACACTCAACTATGCATGGTTCTTTCTTGACAAATTTTTAAAAAGGGAGATATTGTCATAAAATTGAATATTAAATTTCAAATTTTTCATTTTTTTTACTCATTAGCAATATACAAATTGCACAAATAAATAACGGGATAATTTCAAATATGAAGGTTACTGTACACAGAAAACAAATGATGTGTGTCTGTCATCTGGGTTATGAGTATGCATCTATATTAGCACAACTGAATTATCAATCAATATGCTAAAAAGGCAAGGGGGGAGGAATAAATCCAGTTAAGTTCTGCATGTTTAAGCAGACATGCTGCTTTCTAGGAGACCAAATACTTTTTGTTCTGATTATTTTTCTTTATAGTGAATTAGTCTTTTTTATAGTTTTGTTCATATTCTGTAGGAAAGGTCTCATATTTTACACATATTGCATAAGAAGTTTATAGAGCATGACATTTTCAGACACATGGATGTTTTTAATCTACTTCCTTTGTAGTAATAAAAACTCAATTACTCTGTGCATGTCCACCACAGAACATTGATGTTCTTGGTGATGGATGGCACTGCTTTTTCTGAGTGCAGGAAAAAATAGCAGAAAGGTGTGAATCAACATGTTATCCGGGGGCATTTTTTTCAGTAGCCCAAATAGGACATATGTGAAATTTTAAAACTTCCTTCCAAGTCTTCCATCATCTGATGAAAAATACCCCTTGTGGTCCACATCCTTTTCTATAGTTCACAATCCATTATTACCGTGACCAGTCAAACTTAGGCTCTAGATATCTAACCACTGTTTTTTTGTTTGTTTGTTTTTTGTTTTTTTTTTTTAGTTATTACCTCTCCCTGATGATATTTGATTTTTAGATCAAAAGGTCTATTTTTACTTTCTATTTTATGTACTGCTTGGAAATTTTGTACTATGATATTTAGAATGAGAAAAAATGAAAATGTGCTTCTATTGTGTGAAAATGAGATATTTGTGGGTGAACTTTTAACTGAATCACAGAAAATAACAGTGGGAAAAGACATGGGAAAAAATTACGTCCTTATTGTGTTCCACCCCAATCTATGTATCTCTGGAAAGTAACAGAAAAGAGTAGGTATTTTTGACAGAAGGAATTTAATGTTGAGGATTGGTTACATGAGGGATAGAAGAATTTAGAAGCCAAATATGAGCTAGAAAGATAACATGATGATTAATAATGGCAAAAAGTACGTCCACCCTGCGGATGAAAATAGAAGGGAGGAGTTGGTATTATCTGAGTCTAGAAGCTGGAACAGTCCAGGATGTGTTGGTCACTCAAGCCCAGTCTGTTTCTTGCTACTTAGGTTCAGAAATATTGCTTTGGAAATACTAAAAAATCTCACCAACTCATGGAAAGTACAGATTTAGCCTGCAAACAAACTACGTGTGGGGTAGTAAGAAATGCCCTGAGATCTGTGGAGATTCAAGGTCTATAACTGCTGCACCAAGCACTTCCAAAGAGAAAGAGACATAGTTTTTTTCCCCCCACCCTTGAACTCCAGTGAGTTTTCAGATGTCAAACTCAATTTTAATCCAGATGTAACTGAAGTCTGCAAAATTCATCTTTGAGGAGTCAAGTACCTGTCTTATGAAAAAGAACAGGAAAACAGTGAATGAATATCTTAGATCTTATGCCTGATACTATAGAAAGGAAATCTTGTGTAGGGACTCTTTATCTAGTGATTATTTGAAGAGTACTTTTAAAGGAGAGAGAGAGAGAAGTAGAATAGAACAAGGCTGGGGAAAACCAAAGGTTGGGACAGTCCACCTCAAGGCAGGCGCTATATCTTCACCCCTGCCTATCAGCCAGTGACTGAGATTTGTGCAGGAGATATAGCAGCTCCCATTGGACTGACAGGAATGTCCAAGAAAAGAGGATGTTGGGAGTCACCAGCCAACACTCACACTAAGTGGCATGTGCTTGCACGTTCCAGAGAGGGGAATCAAGACAGGATTCTTAAAGCATCTAGAGATGAGCCTGGCACACTGCCAAATAACCAATAGCATCAGGGCTGAAATCTCAACAGAATAAAATCAAAGAAGGTTTAAAACCCTTGGGAATATATGAGGTGATAGGAGTTTGGATTGAATTTAATTATTAAGAGTAAAATGCAATAGAAAGGAAAGAAATTTCACTAGAAAGAAAACATTGAAAAATCATTACTAACAGTGAAGAAAAACATAATGATTGATTTAAATTAAAGTTTTTCATGTTCTATTTTCTGCAAAGACATTCTTTGCTGCTACATTGTTTTACTTCTATGTTTGCCTCTATCCATCCAAAAATATAAATATCATAATAGATATCAATGCTCATGAGACTTGTGGATAATTTTAAAGTCATAAATCATAGTGTATTTGTTTCCCATATTGCCAGTATATGGTAATTTGTGGCTAAAAACAACACACATTTATTCTCTTGCAATTGAGGTCAAGGTCTGACAAATGTCATACTGGGTCAATGTCATTAAGTCTGGTTCTTCTAAAGGTTTCATGGAAAAATCCATTTCTTCCTGTTTCCCAGCTCCTATAGGCCACATGTGTTCCATGGGTGATGCCCTCTTTCCTCCATCAATTAACAGCATAACGTCTTTTTTGATCCTTTTTCTATTGCCAAACTTTCTCTCACACACACCACAGTTGGAAAAGTTGCTATATTAAGGACTCATGTGATTATACTGAGTTTACGTGGATAATTTAGGGAAATTCCTCTATTGGAGGTCAGCTGACTAGCAAACTCAATTCCATTTTTAGTCTCAATTCCCTTTCACCATGTTCACTAGTTTTATTGACATGCTTGGGACTGGGGAACATTGTTTTGCTTACCACTCACGAAGAATATGGTAGTTTGAAGATATAACTGATATTCTCTATATATTCAGACATAACTGAATTTAAAATAAACTTCCTGATTTTTTAAAAATTTCTTTTCCAACTGAAGATTTATTAGACATTCTAAAAATCTCAGAAAAGTGTCTAATATTTGTAATCACTAACTTTTAAATTACAATCTCTCTGATGCTACTCTTTACAAGAAGTGTCAATCAAATGTGCTTCTAAAAATTTCTGGATGTAAAATACAATGTGAACACTTTTTCTTTTACATTACTTTCTAGTTTATTTCTTAGTACATGCTTTAGGTAGATATTATTTTTATTCTAAACACAGGATAAAGAACTTGTGTTGCATTTTTAATTAATTTACTCAATAAATTGTATTTGGAGAATTCTAATCGTTTCTGCTAATTCTTGACTGTCTTCTTATTCTCCTTGTAACCTCTGTGATGCCATCAATAAGGTTATTTTGTTCAAGCTCTGTTTTGTCCCACTAGAAGATAAAGTTTATGGGATTTCGTGCTGTTATTGTTACAGTTGATGTTTGCTGCTGTTCCTCCCAGGATCTCGAACAACTTCAATTGCCTCTTTCTTTGCTCCACACTGATGATCAAAGATGGCAAAGAAGTGAAAAGATTGAAGATGGTATTGAGTTGAGGAAGACAAGTGAAATAAAGACACTTTCTCTGAATTGAAGATGAGCCAGGGAAACTGCTTTTTGGCACTGTCATTTATGAAACAAGGGGAGGAAGCTAATGGTCCACTGTTCATCCTGACACGTGGATCCCAATTTTAATATCTAAACCAGAACCTAGGTGAAGGTATAAATGTAGGTATAGGAACATGCTCACCCTTATGTGGATAGTGAAGGGTTTGTGGGATGAGAAACACTGTAAATACTTTTTTGTAAGATAATTAATTATGACCTAACTCTATTTATTCTACCTTAGTGAACTATATCCTTGTCATTAGTTCCTAAGGAATCCTTAATAGGTACATCATCTAAAACTTTATAGGTCCTACTAGCCATTAGTTCACAAATGTTTAACAAAATTTGTGTCTGGCATGAAAAGGAAGTAACTCAGTATGTTCTCACTTTAATATGATTTCTAAAGAATGTTTCCCTTCTGTTACTCCAGATTCTTCAGAAAGTCAGAAGCCATCAGATACAGATATAGATTGATGAAAATATATAGATAGAAATTAAAAATACAGATACGAGAGGTAGAATTTGCTAGGGGTAGTGGTCACATGATTATACAGTTTGAGAAATCTCATGACAGGCTGTGTGAAAACTGGAGACCCAGAGAAACTAGTAGGATGGTTTAGTCCAAATCCAAAAGGCCCAGAACCAGCAAGGTCAATGGCATAGCAGAGACATGGGGAGCTGGTGGCTGCTGATGCAAGCTCTGGAGTCCAAGGCTGGACAACCTGGGGTTCTGAGGTTCATGGGCAGGAGAAGAGGGATGCTCCAATTCCAGAAGAGAGAAAAATCACCTTTAATTTGCTTTGTTGTTCTAACCAGACGATTCAGATTGAGCCTGTCTACAGAGTGAGGGAGAATCTTCCTTACTCATCCCCTGATTCAAATGCCAAATCTCTTCTGAAAGCACCTTCATGGATAGACCCAGAAATAATTGCTTTACCAGTTATGTGGGTACCCCTTTATCCAGACAGTCTGACATCTAAAATTAACCATCACATACTCCACTGAATTTTATCAATATTTCCCCTCAACATATACACACACACATTCAGAGAAATGAGAGAGCTAGTCAGTTCTCCCCACTGGCTTGAAAACTCCTTTTAGTGTGAGAATCGAGCACTTCCTGCAATGTTTTCCTAAAGTTTTGTCTGCTCATCTGTGTCACTCCTCCTAATGTTTTCAGAACATTATTTGAACGCGCCCTTTTCAGAAAGGTCTTTTCTGCCTTCCCTTCATAAAATTTCAATGCCATCTTTCAATTTAAATTCTTCATCCTTTTCCTGCTTTATTATTTTCTCGGTAATATATTTTATCTGAACTATTTGTCTTGCCATATCAGAACGTAAGATCTTGAAATCATGAACATTTGGCTATTTTTTCAGTGCTGAATTCCAGTGTATAGAACACTCCTGAGCATTCCATAAGCATTTGTTAAAGGATTTCAAGGATACCTAATCTAATTTCAGAGTTCCAAGGAGCTTTAGCACATTACTAGACAATGAATTCTGAAGACTAAGACCTCTTGGGCAGAATCTGCATCTTTCCCTGCTTCCTTTCCTCTTGTACATGTGTTTTTCTTTTTATTTTGCTTTTACTTTTCGGCTCCATAGTATCTGGCAAAAGTATTCATCTAAATGATTGCTAAATTTAAAATTAGTCATAAAACCTCTGGAAGACATGGGAAAATTATATCTAACTTGAGAGAAATCTATTAATAAAGCAGCTCTGGGTCTGGGGCCTCTTTGTTTTTTGTGTAATAATTTATAAAATAAGATGCTTTTTTTCCCCCACACTGAGTGATTTGGCATGGAGGAGATAATTGGGAAGAAGGTTGTCTTTCCTAATAAAAGAGAAATTATCTACACTTTCCTGCATTTTAAATAGCTTCACTTTATTCTGAATAGAGAAAAAATATGCCTAAAGGGAAACTTAAATACCAAGAAAACACTATTTCTCTTCAAGAAAAAGCAAAGCACATGGGAGGAAATTCTGGCAAAATGGTCACTAGCTCATTTCAGCCAAAATCTTGATAGTTTAAGCAGAAAAGATAGAGATGTTTTTAAAAATCATGCCCCAGAATAGCAAGCTTAAAGGTTGCTCAGGTTTTATTATAGCAGTTCACTGACCTTTCTGACTGCCTAAGGAAAGCTGCAGTCTGTTGGTAGCCCTTCCTATGAAAACAGCCCTTAAAAGAGTGCTTTGCCTTCTCTCTCAGGTCTGCTGGTTAAAGGTTTGTTGAACTGTCTTGACCAATTCTGATCACAGTCTCTACTTTTTGCAATTTCACCCCTACATTTTCTATATACCAACACCATCTTATAACATCAAAAATTAAAAGGCAAAAATATCTGGAAATTTCTTCAGAAAATTATGTGTGCAGAGATAATAGTACTGGGGGGAAATAGTGGAAATTTTTTTAATCTTACTTTTCTTCTTGATTTTATCTCTTTTATCTTGGATGCTGCAAGCACACACTTAAACGTAATCCCTTGCTGTCATCTACTAATAAGGAGAATATGAATTTTTCAGCTTCTTAAATGTCTGATTCAATATGTGTCAGAAAAGTAGTATACCTTAGGAATTTTCATCAGATACAACAACACAGTCGGGGGCTTCTCTAGGATCCCCTTTGAAGTACTAATTCTTACCTCTTTTTTCATTTGTGGATTCCCACTGTTCAAATCAAGTTTCATCTCCCTTGCCTGACTGAAGTATTAAGTAGTTGAGTAGCAAATCTGTAAAGACAAGGAACACCAGATTTTGAAAATCCTCATAGGTGAGGTTGCTTAGTTAGCTTTCCCTCCAGAAAATAATATCCCAGCACAAATAATAACATAACATTCTCAGTGAGAAAGCTTGGAGAGAATCTTAATTGGCTTTCTGATTTTATCCGAAATTTCAGACTCAATGACCAAGAACACTGCCCACAGTTTCTCTTAGAACTTGTGTCAAAATTAGGAAAAGCAATTAAAATGAATTTGGTACAATTCAACCACAGATACTAAAACACAGAAATGTATAGAATCAAGATAGAAGCACCTTGATTCTCAATGATGAAATAATTTGTTGAGATGGACTGGCTATATAATTCTCTGTGCATTTTAATAATATTAAAGTGGATAAAATAGACAAACATAGACAAACATCATCTCCACCAGGCAATCAAGGTTAATTTCAAAAGTGCTGTCACATTGGTAGGATGTACTCTTGATATGTGAAGAGCATCGCACTTCACCTTCATCGCACTTCACCCCTGTCTTCCATTAGAAGAACGCCAGACAACCTCTAACTGCATAGCAATCAACGACACGCCTCAGCAATGCTCCTCAAACCAAGAGAAGCCTAAGGAGACAGGAGGACTAATAGTAATATGGTGTCCTGGGTAAGAACCTTAGAGAAAGGACATTAGGTGAAAACTGAGGAATTTAAATAGAGTATGGATTTAATCATGATAACAACAATAGTGTATCAATGTCAATTAATACTTATGAAAATTGAAACATACAATAATAAAATGCTAATGAGGGGCCAGGGTTGTGGCTCAGTGGTAGAGTACTTGCCTAGCATGCGCGAGGCACTGGGTTGGATCCCCAGCGCCACATAAAAATAAACAAAAAATAAAGGTGTTGTGTCCATCTACAAATAAAAAATATATTAAAAAATGCTAACAATGAGGGAAACTTGGTGTGGAGTACACAGTTACTCTCTGTACTGTATTTGAAACTTTTCTGTAAATCTAAAATTATTGTTAAAATATAAAAAATCCATCAAATGTGCTAATATAAAAATTTTTACAACATATACGAATGAGTATTTAATAAAATTACAATGGCAAAAGTTGCATTCTCAAAACTGACCATTCCTATTGTTCTTTCCTTCATGGTTCATGAGGTGAGTGATTTGTTCTTCCATGCACTCTCCCTATGATGCTCCACTTTCACCAGAGGCCCCAAGGGATAGATCCATCTAATTGTGGACTAGAAGCTGCAAATAAACTTTTAAACTATAGGTCAAAATAACATTTTTCTGTTCATTAGTTAAATGCTTCAGATATTTTATTATAGTAATAGAAAGCTGACCAAAACACCTACCAAATAAGTTAGTACTTTAAGGTATTTAAATTTGTAGTCCTGGAATACCCACTGGATTCTTTTTTTTTAATTTCAATTTTATTTTCATAGTGTCTGTCTTTTTCATGTTTTTGTCCTTATGTTCCTGATACACAATAACATAGTTATTTTAAAGTTATTGTGGACTAATTATGCCAATGTCTTGGACATATATTTGCTTCCTTTCCTCTTTGTTACCAATCATGTTGTTCTTTCTCTTCACTGTGTGTTGTAGTTTTAATTAGTTTATTTTGTATGATGCACATAAAGTAACCATTGATAGTGAAACTGTTTTACTGTAATTTCCATAAAGTTTACTAAACTGAAAAACAAAAACAGAAACAAACAAACAAACAAAAACCTGTGTAACAGTAATGAACCTCTTAAAGAAATGATATAATGTGAGAGTAGGAAAGACAGTGGAATGAGATGGACATCATTACCCCAAGTACATGTATGAAGACACGAAAGGCGTGATTCTACTTTGTGTACAACCAGAGACATGAGAAAATTGTGCTGTATATGTGTACTATGAATTGAAATGCATTCTGCTGTCATGTATAGCAAATTAGAGTAAGTAAATAAATTTTAAAAAATAAATTAGATAATATACCAAAAACAAAGAATGCTCTTGGATTTAAAAGGGAAAGTTTCCCAAGAAATATTGTCAAAAATAAAATGTGTGATAAAAAAGACTGTGCAGGGAAAAGTTCTGAAAATATAAGCAAAGTATTTAGTTCAATTTTTCATAATGAAAATAATAATCTCAATAAAGATGTAGACAAATACTTATTTTTATTCCTTTAATACTTCATAAAAATTCTGTCATCTTCTCAAGAAGAAGAAATGGGAAAAGAAGGGGAAGAAGAAAACCAAGAAGCAGAAAGAAGAAGGAAAAGATGAGGAGAACTGAGAGAGGGGAAAAGAGAAAAGAAAATAAAATATTTGAAAATTATAGCACTGAAGGGAGCCTAAGAGGTTTTTGTCCATAACTGTGCTGAATTTCTCCCAAGTGATAAAATCATTCCTTAGAGAAATGTTAAAACATTTAAATGTGTATTCACTAAATATAAATTTTTAAATTTCCGTTTCAGATTACTTGACTTTTGTAGCATACAGAAAGGTAAATATCAAGCCAATTTTATTATGCATATGAGTAAAAATCGCATCTTGACTTAATTTTGACCCTTAATCAAATTTCATCATATGGTATTTAATCTGGTGTTCAATCCAAAAGTAGCATTAACACTCTGAAAGTAACTGCTTCTCGATAAGGAGAGTGACTTTCTTAGGTATAAATGATATTTAATCCTTGGGCAACTAGTTTTTCAAAATAACCAGGTAGAAATAAACAATATGCTGAGAGGTATATTTTGAGGTTGCATATTCATTCTAGTGTCCTGAGACATATTTTGCGCTAGTGTTTCCTGAGTCCCAATATGTACATTTGGGAAGATATTCCTTATGTTCTATCTATCATCTATACATTTTTGAAAAAAATAGCTTTTCATTACCTGCTTACGTTGTCTGAAATGAAAACTGCTACCTTAACATAAGATCAAAATTGACAGGAAATTCCAGTGTCTCTTAATTACCAACTATGAACTCTAATCTGCTGTTATTTTCCTTCACAGGGTTTATATTTGAATAACTTTTTTTCTACTCTTTTCATACTACATTGTGGATGTGGTAGATGAGGTTTGGCAGAATCACTCCATTTTTGTCTGAAGTTCATGAATAAGGGAAACCCAGACCTCCATGGGAAAGCATCATGAATAAATCTTCATAATTAAATTAAGACCTAAGGTATATTGATGAAATGATCATCAATGAAAGAAACAAAGAAAGGAAATCAGTCACAACACAGCTTCATTATGGAAAAGGCTGCTTTTTTGTATTGATCTTTTCTTTCTTCTTGCATGTTCACACAGCTCAAAACTCACACTAAAAAAGCTAGATAAAGGAAAGCTTGAAGGGCTTAAAGCAATTAGAAAAGACTTTTCAGCACATACTGTGCAACTATGAATTCCTTCATGCTATTCTGTGATTGAGACAATAAACCCAAGTCATATTTAGACAAAAAACTGTTGGCTTCTATTACTGCTATAGAAAAAAATCTTTGTTGACTCAGTAGTCTAAAATGAAAAATTCTCTACCAGTGTTATGCTAGACATAACAAAAAGGAATAAATACATTGATACAGTAACAACACGAACTGTTGTATTATTTCTATTAATCCAAGTCAGTGTTTCTGTAGTCATGATGTCGTGGGTTGAGTCATGTCCCCTTCAAAAGATATTAAAGTCTTACCCCTAGTTCTCGTGATTATGACTTTATGAGGAAATAGGCTATTTGGGGATGTAATCAAGTTAAGACGAGATCATTAAGATGAGTCTTAATCCAACAGGATTCCTGTCATAAAAGTGCAAAGAAGGAGAGGTAGATCTCTAATTCTAACAGCTATTCAGTTCTGGGTTAATTTTGATGGCATGATTTATCTTTTCTTGTGGGTCATAGTTTCCGATTTCATTTTGTAGCTCATATTTTTTGGATTGGATGGTAGACACTGAATTTTACTATGCTATGTGTAAGTCATTTTGTTTTCTCTAATCATGCTTGAAGTATTTTTTGGGGGGGATTGTTTTGGGTCATAATTAAATTACTTGAAAATTACATAACTGTGCTGTCTTTTGCTTTTAAAATTAAGATTTTTTTTTAGGTGGTACCAGAACAGTATTTAATCTAGGTCTAAGGATCATCATTTGCCAATCCTGAGACGGGAAACTGCTGTGTAATTTGTCCAATGCTTAGTGAATCTAAGCCAATCTGTAGTCTGGTGGAAACAGGCACAATTATTGGCCCTAGGTGAGCTCTAGGCACTATGATTTCTAGTCCTCTTTGTAGACTCTTTCCCTGGCCTTAGAAGTTTTCCTTAGATACTTGCACCAAGAGTACTCAGTTGACTACAAAATGGAACCTTCTGCAAATCTTGAGATTACTCTTTTCTGAGAATTGGGGCTGCCTCAGTCTCTTCAAACTCATGATTCTTGGGTGTTAAGACGTTGATGGGTGGCAATCATAGGTTCACTTTGTTTTCATTCCCTCGTCACTCTGTGACACGAGTCACTGTCCTTTGTTGGCTCATGTACAGTGAATACAGACCTTTTCTCAACACTGTTTTGTTCTTTATTATTCTGGTTCTTTCAAGTGGAATAGTAAATCTGATCCTTATTACTTTGTTTTGAAAAGGACTGGAAATTTCTCTCTTGCTTCCATGTTGACTCCTTTTCTGTCTAATAAATCAAAGGACACATAAAGCAGAAAATAGAAAATGTTGGGCAGAATTTAAATTGTGGAGATAATGTGAAAAAGAAGTAAGGAGGGAATTCTAGGGTAGATAGGATCTTCACTGAAACATGAGTTTTGTTTTCTGAGAAACACTGACCTATTAGATTTCCAATTTGACCTACTGGCATTAGATTTGGAAGAAAAATCTTTTCCGAATCTGATATAAACTAAGCCAAAGAAACATGAAGAACTCATGCTTGTAAAACAATATCAGAAATACAAGCTATATCCACATTGTACATGAAAGCATCATAAATAAACTCAATTTCAAAAGGCTGTATTTATATGTTTTTTAGTTTTGCTTATTTTGAATTTAACATCTCTAAATCCAACTCAATTATAAAAGATTAAGTTCTACCTTTGTAAGAAAACCTTTCAAACAGCTATGTGCTTTTTTAAATTGTAGAATTTCTGACATAAAAACTAAGGTAGAGTGCCTTATGATGCTTATCATGCATTATCTGTAACAACAGAAAGCAACACCTTTTTCCACATTGATGTCTGCATACATTTCTTTACATTATTTATTTATTTTCCTTTTAGTTCTTGGACCTACACTGATTTACTGGGTATCTTAATTACAATACTTCATTCATTACAAACTATACAGTATTACTATTTAATTCGGGTTTTAATACATAGATTTTTAAATAAAAACTGACTGTGAAAGGCCAGTGATTTGTAAAAATCCAGAGTGAGGAAGACTTGTAAGAGAAATCTAATCTAAAAGATTCTAGATGGATCCAATGACCAGCCAAGAAGAAAACACACTGGGTCATCCAAGGTTATTTCTAGCCATAGGAAAGTAGGTGTGATACAGAACCAAGATTAAGGAACAAACTGAAATCTGAACTGAAGCAGAGTGTGAAGTAAGGTATAGAAAATTTTCTTAATCTATCCTAGTCTGAGTCCACTGGATAATTTCATGACAAGTGTGTGACAGGATGAAGTTTTTCCTTCCCAATATGAATATCCAATGGAGTCAGCGTATTTGATTAAAAAGACACTCCTTTCCTCATTGAATTGCAATAACATCTGGTCATAAAGGTAGTGACCACTTATATGTAGATCTGTTTCTCATTTCCATTTTGTTATATTTGATATCCTTGAAAATTATGTATTTGCCTGTCCTGAAGACTACATTGCTAATTTCCACAAAATAAAACTCATGGTATTTCGATCTGATTTTGCTGAATCTACAGATTAATTTTGGATTGAAATTACTATAGTGATTTTTCAGTCCATGAACATGATTTATCATTTCATTTACTTAAGTGTCTGTTTCTGTTTCACTATGATTTGTGATTTCATATGTAAATAAATGTTATGGTTTAGATATTAGGAGTCCCCCAAAAGCTCAGATATGAGACAATGCAAGAAGGTTTAGAGGTGAAATGATTGGGTTATGAGAGCTTTAACCCAATCAGTGAATTAATCCCCTCATGGGGACTAAGTGCTAACTAAAGGCAGGTAGGGTGTGACTGGAGGAGGTGAGGCATTGGGGGAATGCCTTTGGGATATATATATATATTGTATCTGGCTAGTGGAGTCTCTCTCTGCTTCCTGATCATCATGCTTCCCTCCACCACACTCTTTCACCATGATGTTCTGCCTCACTTCTAGCCCCAAAGGAATGGAGCCCACTGTCTATGGACTGAGACCTCTGAAACTGTGAGCCCCCAAATAAACTTTTCCTTCTTGAAAATTGTTGTTTTCAGATATTTTAGTCACAGCAGTAGAAAAGCTGTCTAAAACAACATACATTTTTGTGAAAATAACAGAATAATTTTCTATTTTTGATAATTTTCTCCTTAATATTATTACTATTTGTTCATTCTTTTCCTTTGAATCATATTGTAGATTTTTTTCTCAAATCTTATATAAATGAAATGAGGCTGTGTTCTCTGTTGTTTTTGACTTCTTCATTCAACATACCATCATTGAGAATCAATCATGTTGTTTAGTATAAAAGTATTTTTTTCTCTTTTCACTGATAACTAATCTATGGTTTGACTACACTCTAAAGCTTTAATCCATTCTCTTACTGACAGACATTTGGTTTATTTATAGCTTCTCATGATTAAAAATAGAGCTCATTTGAGTATTCTTTTATAAGGTTTTATAAGTTTTCCTGTGGACATATGAAAACATGTCTACAGAAAAAAATTATGAAAGAATACTATCTCTGAAGAGGATTGATGAGTTACAATTTCATGCTTAAATTTATTAGAAATTCACAAACAATTTTCCAAAGTTATTTTTTATGTTACACTTTTATCAGAGCTGTATGTGAGTGCAAGGGGCTTCACATCCTTGTCAACATTTGGTATCATCAGTCTTATATTTGGCCATTTTGGTGACTGTGTAGTGTTACCTCCTTGTGGTTTTATTTTGAATTGCCCTGATGGCTAATGATTTTGATAAGAATATAGCCACTTACACATGATTTTTGTGAAGGTTAGCCTCAAGAACATTTTAAAAGAAGGTTTGTCATTTTATTGTTGAGTTCTTTACATACTTTTTACAAATCTTTTGTTAGGTACATGTATTGTAAGTATTTATCCAGTCTGTAGCTTATTTTTTTTCAATTTTTTAACATTGTTTTCTTCTGATTTTAACTTTTTATTTTGAAAAAAAATCTAGACTCATCAAAAGTTTCAAAACAATGCACAGCCAAGTTCCATGTATTCTTCATCTAATTCTCTCTAGTACTGATAACTTGCATAGTCACAGGACAAAATAAAAACATTTCAAATGACATTGTTAAAATTTACAGAGCTTATTCAGATCCTACCAGTTTTATTTGTGTGTGTGTGTGTGTGTGTGTGTGTTTGTGTCCTCACACACACACTTCTGTGTGATTTTATCATAAGTGTAGATTCAGGTAACCACATCTACAATGAAGATGTAAAATTGTTTCATGCTTTAAGGATATATATATATATATATATATATATATATATATATATATATCTCCAATGTAGTTATTTGTCTTGGCCATTTGACTGCTTCTTCTTTTTTGGGGGTACATATACATTTGACAATTAAATTGTTTCATCCATGAATAATGAAAGAATTATAATTATGCCTTCGTATTTCTCAGTTTTATTCTTTGTCTCATTAATATCAGTTTTGCATTTTGAGTTATTTCATATATCCAGTTAAAAATTTCTAATTCGAAAATCATAGTTTTGTTGTTCACTGGTGCCAGTAAAAATATCTAACTACAACTGAAATTGTTATGATTATGATTTGGATCTTCAATGTCCCCTGAAAAGATCATGTGCAGTAATGTTCAGAGGTGAGATGATTAGATTATGAGAGCTGTAAACCCATCCATTGATTACTTCATTTGACAGATTCATGATTTTAATGGACTATTGGGTAATAACCTTAGGCAGATGAAGCATGGCTGGAGGGAATAGGTCACTGGGGGCATGGCCTGGACTATATCTGTCCATGACCTCTTCCCCCTTCTCTCTCTCCCTGCTGTCAGCAGATGAGCAGCTCTTCTCTATCCTACCCTTGTCATATCTTGCCATGAATTTCTGTCTCACTTTAGCCCAGAGCAATGGTGTGAGTCAACCATGGATTGAACCATCTTAAACTGCGAGCCCAAAATAAACTTTTTCTCCTCTAAGTTGTTTGGTCAGATACTTTGGTAACAATAATCAATGTACAGTTAACCAACAGAGGTTATCAACAATGATTTATTCATTTAGCATCTTTAGCTCTAATATTTAAAACATATCCTATTTAAAACTACATGTGATAACAGAAACTATTATTGTTTCTATATTAAACACTGCCAAGTAGTATTTCTTTAAATAGGAGCATAATCTATTTAAAATCATGTATAAGAGTAACTATGAGACAGATGGCCAATGGCACATAGAGTTTGGAAAAGAGTCAACAGAACAAAAGACTACCATTTGTTCTCATCACTTACCAATCATTTATTGGCCTGACAATGTAGTCTTGAAATAAAAAAGCTTCCTCCCATGACACATGAATTAGATCTTTAGTTCCCCATATATTATCTACCTGAGGATAGTAAGATGGCGGGATACAGAGTGGATGAAGGAAAGACTCTTGAACCTTGAGGAATTAGCTCTCCACCAGCCCACATAGAATCAAATAATCTTTTCCACAATCATTCCTAATTCATTCCAATGATAGCATGCCATCATCTGACTAAAGTGCTCATGATTTCTCAAGTTCTTTTTTGATGAGGGTAGAACCTCATTTCCTGGAGATCAAGACCTATCTTATAAGGTCAGCATATCTTAAAGTGGCTTTATAGATATCAAGCCAAACCTGAGAAAACCAAACTATTTGTACTAACTTCTTTAAACTCCAAAATTCTAGGACTAAGCTCTATTCTTTTGTTCTCTCTGAGACAATGCTGCTCCAGGTGAGATATAGAAATGGTTTTCATAGTCACTCTTCTCTGCCTGTGGAAAATACCAGAGGACCCCTTATTTCCATGCTCAAACCTATATTTGAACTTCGCTTGACCAGTCCTTGTGAGCCTGGTGAAGGAAGTTCTTATTCCAGTCTTGTTATACTTTTTTGGGTATTGCAGAACCACTGTCTACTCACTCCCACTATTAGATCCAAATTTTCAAAAATTTCTCCAAATCTTCATTCCATGTTTTTGTTAGGTGAGATCATTCTTTTGGCTAATACATATCCAAACAAAAAAAAATTAGTCTCTGAACCATTTTTCAAAAATTCTACCTTCCTGTACAGAATAGAGACAAACTCATATAACTATAGTTATTTTATATTAGACAAAGGCATCTACAATATACACTGAAAAAAGATAGCCTCTTCAACAAATGGTGATGAGAAAACTGGAAATCCATATGCAACAAAATTAAATTAAATCCCCATCTCTCACCACGCACAAAGCACAAAACTCAACTCAAAGTGGATCAAGGACCTAGAAATTAAACCAGAGACCCTGCGCCTAACAGAAGAAAAAGTAGGCCCAAATCTCCATCATGTCGGATTAGGCCTAGACTTCCTTTATAAGACTCCAAAGCACAAGAATTAAAATCAAGAATCAATAAGTGGGATGGATTCAAACCAAAAATCTTCTTCTCAGAAAAAGAAACAATCAATGAGGTGAATAGAGTCTAAATTTTGGGAGTAAACTTTTACCACACACACATCAGAGCACTAATCCCTAGGACATGTAAAGAACTCAAAAATCTTAACACCAAAAAAATAAATAACCCAACCAATAAATGGGCCAAGGAACTGAACAGACACTTCTCAGATGATAATATACAATAAATTAACAATTATATGAAAATATGTTCAACATATCCAGCAATTAGAGAAATGTAAATCTAAACTAAGATTTCATCTCACTCCAGTCAGAATGGCAGCTATTAAGAATACAAACAATAATAAGTGCTGGCAAGGATGTGGGTAACAGGCACACATATATATTGCCGGTGGGACTGCAAATTAGTGCAGCCAATATGGAAAGCAGTATGGTGATTCCTTGGAAAACTGGGAATGGAACCACAATTTGACCCCACTATCCCACTCCTTGGTCTACACAAAGGACTTAAAAACAGCATACTACAGGGACACAGCCACATCAATGTTTATAGCAGCACAATTCACAGTAGCTAAATTGTGGATCCAACCTAGATAAGCTTCAGTAGATGAATGGATAAGGAAAATGTGATATATATACACAATGGAATATTATTCAGCATTAAAAGAAAATAAAATCATGGCATTTTCAGGTAAATGGATGTATTTGGAGAATATAATGCTAAGTGAAGTTAGCCAATTCCAAAAAATACAAATGCTGAATGTTTTCTCTGATATAAGGAGGCTGATTCATAATGGAGTTGTGGTGGGGAGCATGGGAAGATTAGATGAACTCTTAGAGCAAAGGGGAGGGAGGGTAAGGAAGCGGACATGGGGCCAGGAAATGCAGTGGAATAAGATGGACATCATTGCCCTAAATACATGTATGAAGACAAGAATGGTGTGACTCTACTGTGTGTACAACCAGAGATAAGAAAAATTGTCCTATATATGTGTAATATGAATTGTAATGCATTCTGCTGTCATACACAACAAATTAGAATAAAAAAATTTAAAAATTTCCACCTTCCCTTTCTATATGTATAGTGCATTATACTTTAAACACGTTATATAAGTTACTGATAGAGGAAAAATAGAGTGATTTTTTTTCTTTTTTAAAAAATATATCTATCAAAACTTTATTAGAAAACTATAAATAATTAATTTTGAGATAGACACAGGTTTTTGCATTCTTGTGGGTTGTTTGTTGTTGCTGTTGTTGTTTTTGTATCAGGGATTGAACCCAGGAGCACTTAACCATGGAGCCATTCCTCCAGCCATTTTTATTTTGAGAACAGGGTCTTGCTGAGGCTGGCCTCAAACTTGGGATCCTCCTGTTTCAGCCTCCCAAACTGCTGAGATTACAGGAAAGCACCACTGTACCCTGTTGTCATTTTGTTTTGAGAAGATAAAAAGGCTTACCCAGCTGACATTCTACAGTTCATACATGATTCTAACTTATGTCAATCAGAAGGCTGATATTTTGAGACTGAAATTACAGTCATGAATGTACCTTCATGTCAGAAGAGCTCATTCTTGGTTTCCTGAGACTTTTAGAGAAATCCCAAATCTGTTATACTTCACACTGAAGGAGTGCCTGGGACTGTATAATGACAGACATTTGAAAATGGGTCCAACAAGAAAGAAATGTATGGTGATGACAGATCACACCCAGCAGGTGGCTCAGAGTAACACCAGTGGAAACCCTGAGAAAAAGGGAATTATAGACAGACTTTTCCTTTTGATTCACAGATCTCTTGAAACCCAGATATTATGAACTATCTCATCATCAACCACTTTAAATAATTGTTAATTGAGAAAATTTTCCACATGTTTTTCAGCATGATCTCATATTCAAAACCCTGTATTGAAAAATCAAAATGCAAACAAATAAAACAAAACAAAACAAAAAAACCCAGATCAATTATTTGTATAAAATAGAAAATTTCAGAGACCCAAATTTTTCTCAGATGAATTGCATCAAATCTTTGGTCTTTTCTTAGAGATCCAGAATTGGTGGCTAAAAATCAATGTGAAAACTAAAATCCTTTCTGGAGGAAATCACTTCTTATTGATCTTATTGCTTCTGTATATTCAATGTGTGCCTTTCATACAGAGCTACTTGACTATCACCCATGACTCTTCTCTGTAAAATTTTATTGATAAACAAAAGATACTCAGTGAGCAATCATAAGTATCTGAAGTCCCAGGAAGGCACTTCCTGAAGCCATGCTTTCTGAGTACACATTTGCAACCACAGAGTATCGGTATACACTCACCATTTGCCGGGTTCATGACCTATGGAAAACACCTGAGAGCCATGCTGTTCTAGGAGTTCTTTTCAATCTGAGTCACTTAATTACCTTTTGTCTTTTGGTTAGTATTATGTTCTTTTATGAGACATCATTTTTTATTTATTTCCTAACATCTCCCTATTCTTGTACATATTTGAGGGCATTTTTGATTCCTGTAGTACTTCTAACCATTCTGCAGATGGCAGGTGCTCTCTGAATGTTTATAGAACAAGGAAGTG
Source organism: Spermophilus citellus (assembly GCF_964194105.1). Lineage (NCBI taxonomy): Eukaryota > Metazoa > Chordata > Mammalia > Rodentia > Sciuridae > Spermophilus > Spermophilus citellus. Next base: position 83,344,593 of record NC_138193.1, read on the forward strand.
GGACTTAGAGATTGTGTTTCAAAATGGTGGCTGTAAAATTTAGCTGTATAACATTGGGCAAATTAATTCAGTTCCTTGTTCTTCAATCCCTATGAGGATGGTGATATTGAAGTTGGGCAGGAAGTATGAGGAGCATAAATAATTTTTATATAACACCTAGTGTTGTGATTTAGCTGAGGTTTCCCCTCAAATTGTGTGTGTAAGACAATTCAAGAAAGGTCAGAGGTAAAAGGATAGGGTTATGAGAGCCTTAACTTAATCACTGCATTAATCCCTTGGTAGGGATTTAGTGGGTGGTGAATAGCCAGGTAGGGTGTGGATGGAGGAGGTAGGTCATAGGGGGCATGATTTGCGGGTATATATTTTGTCCATGATGAGAGGAACTGTCTCTTGCAATGTTCTAAGCCACTTTCCTTCACCACACTCTTCTGTCATGATGGCATTCTTCATCTTAGGCCCCAAAGGATGGAGTTGACCATCTATGGACTAAGACCTCTGAAACCTCGACCCACCAAATAAACATTTCCTCCTCTAATTGTTCTTGTCAGGTCTTTTGGTCACAGTATAAAAGAGCTAACTAAAACAGACATATAGTAACTCTGAAATGCCATTCGTTTTATTTTTAAAAGCTATTGTTAAGGTCATTGATGAATTGCCTTATTGAACCTAACTTGGCTTAATAAATGCTCACTTCAAGTATCTTCATTTTTAGATTTAAGAGGTTTCAGGGAATAATTCCTTTATGATTTAGTTAGCTGTATTTGTGCAAGAGAAAAATACAGGTACATGCTAGAATGCTGGGAAAATTTAATTTCATGAAGCCTTAGGAATACTTCAAAGAAACAAAACAATTCACAGCCACATATAGTGTCACCATTTGCTCTCTTGTATTAACCAATGTATTGGTCAAACAAAATACCTAACAAATTCTCAAACACAAGCCACATTTATTTTATAGTAGGAATCAGTGTAGAATATCAAAATAGTGTCAATTCTAAGCTTCTGATTTATGGTTATCAGTTTCTCTGAAGTAGGAGCTAAAGTTTAACTTGCGAATTCAGTGTGTTAAGCTGTATTAAACGGTTTTACCACCAACTGCGTCCCAGACAGTTTTATCAAAAAACTTTCAGGCAAATTTTCAATTTGCACTAACACTAGCCATTAGTGAATATAACTGAAATATAGAATCAATTAAGCAGTGCTAACATGTTATTTGCTAAAGTAACAGATGAGGAAGCAGTATTACATCAGACTTTCAACCCAATTGGTCCACACAGAAGTATGCATTATAATTAAACCTCCTGAGATATCCAGAAATACCTGAAATTTTAGGTCATCTGAAGCTTTGATACGTTTATCATTTTATACCACTATCAGTAGATCTCTTTATAACACATATAGGTTGGGCACAGAGTTCTATCATTGCTCCAAGAACTATCCTCCATTTTCCTGACACTGAGACATCAATTCACTCCTATAAAATTTAACTATCTTGAGATGACTCAGAGAAAATTCAAATGCAACTGTTGACCTCTATGGCACATTCTAACTAAATATGCTAACTTGTCTAAGTTGGCAAAACAGAAACAACCTTTCCATCCTGAATGTTCTACAAATTATATGATTTGTGTCATACAGGGAAACTTTTCAGGGTGTGCTCACTATCTAAATTTAAATTCAGTTCTACAGCTCTAGCAAAAAAACGTTCAGTATTCAAGTGTTTCTTTCGGCTCTCACGAGGGCTCTCAAACCAAGTGCAATTTGTTCTTGGATTGGGAAAAGGGCTCGATTTTACAAGAATTGCCATATCCTCCTCCTCGTGTTGCTTCATTCACACAACATCTGTTAGCAACAGGATATGTGGGGATTTTTGTTATCAGAACATAATAAACAACATCACTCTTTTGCAAAGCCCATTAAGTGGTGCAAGAGGCTCATTCCCTTCCCTGTGAGGATGGACGGGGTGGGAGTTGGGGAATGGTATTCTTCTCTTGTGATTCATTGCCAGTGAGTGCACTGGGCCACTTTCTGGGAAGGTAGACATCCCTAACTGTGAACTTAGGAACAACTACCACAAGATCAAGCTTTAATATATCCTCCATAAGAGAGAGTCACGGAGAAGGAAACAGAGAAATCAAATTCAATGGGACTTTGAAGTAACTGATTTTCTAAGTTGAGATTATTTGATTCATTAACTAAATCATGTGCTCTAAACTGCAGAACAAGAGGTGAATCAGGGTGAGGTGGTTGTGTCGATATAGCAGGGCTCTTCGGAACTGTAAATTCAAAAACAGTGGATACATATGGTAGGGATGGAGGTTACTGATGAATTCAGAGCAGCATGTATGGTCAAAACTAACATTCACTTAAAAATAATATGAATATAAAATGTTTTCAAATAAATGTCCTCATTGAAGAGGACGATGTAGAGTTAAAAATGCAATGAAGAAGAGGGTAATGTCAAATATCAAGTGAATACCTATTAAGCAGAACTTCAGAGAATTATGCTACCATGAAATACAGCAGCCCCAAAGTCATGGAAATGAACTCTCTTCAGCTAAAGAAGAAAAAGAGATTAGGCTATGTGGACTTTAATACTAGTGTGGAACCGAACAATATGGATAGAGGCAAGCCAATTTAATGACTTTTAATTGAGAAACATTTTTATATTAGTCTAACAATATCTGCTATTTTGATTAATTCAATAATATTAACTGAACATCCAGAGCTATATTCTGAATTCTTAGGTTAGGTTATATGTGTGGAGTGTTCATGGGAACAAGGAAAATAAGAATAAAAAGAGACTGAGCTTATCCATCACAGTGGTGCATGCAGTCCCATCAATGTGGGAAGATTGTGCAGAAGGATCCCAAGTGTGAGCCTCAGAACTTAGTGAGACCCTATCTCAAAATAGAAAGTAAAAAGGGCTGGGGATGTGACTCAGTAATTAAACAGTGAGCTTTTCAAATAATTGTGAGTTTAAGAGAGGTCATTTAGCTCTCTTAAGTTTTTATTTCCTAGCTATAAAACAGGCACAGTATGATTCTTTATAGAGTTGTTTTGTAGTTAAATCAGTTAAGGCCTTTAAAACACCCTGCTCTATGTCTGAAGCCTAATAAACATTAGATAAATATTAATATCTTTATTTACTAGTGTACATTTAATATTAAGAGTAGAATGAAACAGGTAATATGACAGCCTTATATTTTCTTTTTTTTTCTTTTTTTTTATTGGTTGTTCACAACATTACAAAGCTCTTGACATATCATATTTCATACATTAGATTGAAGTAGGTTATGAACTCCCAATTTTACCCCAAATGCAGATTGCAGAATCACGTCGGTTACACATCCACAATTTTACATAATGCCCTATTAGTAATTGTTGTATTCTGCTACCTTTCCTATCCCCTACTATCCCCCCTCCCCTTCCCTCATATCTTCTCTCTCTACCCTATCTACTGTAATTCATTTCTCTCCTTGTTTATTTTCCCATTCCCCTCACAACCTCTTATATGTAATTTTGTATAGCAATGAGGGTCTCCCTTCATTTCCATGCAATTTCCCTTTTCTCTCTCTCTTTCCCTCCCATCTCATGTCTCTGTTTAAAGTTAATCTTTTCTTCCTGCTCTTCCTCCCTACTCTGTTCATAGTTGTTCTCATTATATCAAAGAAGACATTTGGTATTTGTTTTTTAGGGATTGGCTAGCTTCACTAAGCATAATCTGCTCTAGTGCCATCCATTTCCCTGCAAATTCCATGATTTTGTCATTTTTTAGTGCTGCGTAATATTCCATGGTGTATAAATGCCACATTTTTTATCCATTCATCTAGGCCAAGGACCTGAACAGACACTTCTCAGAGGAGCATATACAATCAATCAACAAGTACATGAAAAAATGCTCACCATCTCTAGCAGTCAGAGAAATGCAAATCAAAACCACCCTAAGATACCATCTCACTCCAGTAAGATTGGCAGCCACTATGAAGTCAAACAACAAGTGCTGGCGAGGATGTGGAGAAAAGGGTACACTTGTACATTGCTGGTGGGACCTTAAATTGGTGCGGCCAATTTGGAAAGCAGTTTGGAGATTCCTGGGAAAGCTGGGAATGGAACCACCATTTGACCCAGCTATTGCCCTTCTTGGACTATTCCCTGAAGACCTTAAAAGAGCATGCTACAGGGATACTGCCACATCAATGTTCATAGCAGCACAATTCACAATAGCTAGACTGTGACAGCCTTATATTTTAAACTGTTGAGTTCTTTCACTCTTTTAACCGGGATTGATCTAATCCAATTATTTTTTTGTAAAAAAAAAAAAGCCATATTAAATGAGGTAGTAAAAGTCTGCCTGCCATATATCCATGTAAAAAAATTCATGTTTTCCAATTAACTACTACATATACAATGGTTCTTACATGTTGTATGTAATTTTAGTACCCAAGTTTTAATTGAACCATTTAATTCTTCTGTTTCATCTAATTTTCATAAAATGATAGTGCTAAGGAAAAATTCTACTTTTATAAGCATCTCACTTCCATGCATTGACAACTACCACAAACTCATTTCTAAGGAGCTATAAAATTAAAATCAGAATATTATAAAGCTGAAAGGATTACTTAATAACCCTTTGACCCTCAGATTATTTGTATATTTATTTATTCTTATTTAAAATCGCTTTCTACTTATTTAATATTTCTCTTTTGTCCTCTAATCATCATTATGAGAAGAATCAACTTTCTATTTCTCTCACCAACAGGATCAGATTGAAGTAGAGGGGCTTCTCCCAGGGCTGCAAAGTACTCTTGCTAAGATCACGCCTCACACATGCATTGATTTCATTGAACTAGCAAGAAGTCTGTCCAGTTATCTCTCCTGCCTCACTCAGAATTTAAAACACTCAGGAGGGGTTGGGAACACAGCTGTCCACACTGTGAGTTGGGTACCAAACCCTCAAGGTCAAGAGTGTTGAGCATGTTTTCGTTTGCTCTGAGGATTTGACACCACCCATCCTCTTGAGGGCAAGTTTTGATCTGACTTCATAGATAACTACCCTCCTCCACTTGTCAGTTTGTCTACATTTCTTCCCGATGTCCCCCCTCAGTTGAAGAATGAAAAACTTTCAGTGAGCTTCTTATTGCTTACCCAACTGCCAATGACTCCTATTGGGGGATAATTTATTGAATCTTATTCTACATTTCTTCTTCTCCACATACCAGCTCTCAGTATTCCATGAGACTGAGAGAACAGGTTTAGAAACTTACTGAACCAATCAGATTCCAAATTATACTATTTGGTTGCTGTAAAAATGTGTCTTAAAAATGGATAACCCATGGATTTATTGTATATACTGGATTTAAGGTGTGTGTGTGTGTGTGTGTGTGTGTGTGTGTGTGTGTGTGTAATGATGATGAGTAGGGCATTTGATTTGTAACAAGAACTCTGAATGTATGGGTCTGTATTGTGTGTGTGTGTGTATGTGTGTAGGCTATACTAATATATATAATATACACACATATATGACTATACTAATTCATGATTTCAAACATTCAAATAGTACAAGGACTAACAAATATTTTCTTTTTCTTTTTTTTAAACCAACTCACTTTATCTTTGGTACCTTTAAAACCCTTTTGAGATAAACATGGTTGGTTATCAAGTTCTACACAAAATTTAATGCTTTTTATAATATTAGTATTATATAAACATTTCCCCTATAGAATCATACACATAAAATATAACTATTTTATAGCTGCATTATTGGCCACTACATGACAAGAACTATTGCCTTATTTTTTTCCAATGCTATTTGAATATAACTTATATTATAGTGAACATCTTTGCATATAATTGATAAGGTTGGTCTTTTTATGTATTCAGTTGTTTATTTTAAACTCCTATTGGTCCATATTAAGTATACAGAATATTGGGCTTTGTGCCTTACTGTGCCTTATTCCTACATGCACACAACATAATCTGATCAATTTCAGTCCCAGTATTTACCCTATTCTCTCCTCCTCCCTCCACCTGATCCCTTCACTATTCTAATGGTCTCCCTTCTATTTTTATGAAAACCTCTTTTTTTCTTTTTTTTCACTCTGGCTTCCACATGGGAGAGAAAACATACAACACTTGTCTTTCTGAATTTGGCTTATTTGGCTTAGCGTAATGCTCTCCAGTTCCATCCAAGCAAATATTTTCTTAAAAGGTCAGATATTAAATAATTTCGACTTTGGAAACCATACAGTTTGTGTAGCCAAGTACTCAAATAAAAATCAGCACAAAAGCATTCATGGAGAATACCCAGTGGATGTGTGTGGCCGTGTTCCAGTAAGACTTATTTTATGAAACTAGGCAGCCAACACATGTTTGTGATGCCTGATATAGACTATCACACACTTTCTGGGAACTTTCAAAGTAAGGCAAATGTTATAAACTTAACATCAAATATCTGAAATATGTGGCCACTTTTTTATACTCTATTATTATTTAATTACAGATAAGTGAAGCAATTAATTTCTATTGGTACATGTCTTCTTTTGTTTACCTATTTACTTATTTAACAAATATTTATAAAGTAACACTCAAGTTTTCCAGAAACAAAAATTTGTGCTAAGACAACAAAGAACAAAGGGGCTAACTCCTTTTGAAAATGGACATGAGCAAACAAAGATGTATTCTCTTCATGGTATGTCTGTGTTCAAATGCAAGGAAAGTGGGATTAACATTATGAATCTATAAAGGAATAAATGGGCTCTCAGAGCTCATAGATGTGGAGGTTGCAATACTTGTCACACTATTTTACAAGTTCCCCCTTCAGGATAAGGAATCTATTTCTCCAACCCTTGAATCAGTCTTGGCCGTGGGACTTCCTCTAAGGAGAGAACATTTGACAACTGTGATTCGAGCAGAGGTTGAAATCTTAAACCTAGGGGCTTGACCTTTCTTGCAGCCTTTTGGGATCCAGAGACTACCATGTAAACAAGTTCAGACCAGCTTACTGGCAGATAAGGGTTCATGTAGAGTAGAAATGAGGCACCACAGCCAAGACTCCCTGGATTAACCCGATTGCTAACAACAGATGAGTAAATGAGGCCATTCTAAACCATCCAGCCCCAGCTGAGATTCCTGTTAATCATAAATATCAGACAAGTTGGTACAGGTCAGATGAACCATCCAAATGACCTCTAGAATCATGAAAAATAATAATGTCTTTTGCTTGAAGTCATTATGTTTTGTCATGTCTCTGAATGCATCTAAAGCTAACTGAAATAATAACCACTCTTCTACTATCACTTGGAACAAATAAACAACGAGTTGGCAGGTCCACACATATGTGTGTGTACATGTGTGTGAGATGTACACATTTATATAACAAACACACTCACAGTGTGCTATAACTCTGTAACTCTTTAATGAATACCCCAGTTGTATTATGAAATTGGGATAATTTAAGATTATATTGACATCCTTTAATTGACATTTTTTAGCTACTGAGAGAAGGTCTGTTTTAAAGAAAAGCGGTGGTGGTGGGGAATCAAGAAACAGGCATTGCAATGAACTTTTGCCCAAAATTAAAATGTGTAACATTTAAAAATATGCCATGTACCATATGCCATGTTGGCTTTGATTACTACAGTAATTCATAACATTTTGAGATGCCAGAAAAATTTAGTAGTCTGTACAATATGGTCTTCACTTCACTGGCATTTGTCATTGCTTTATATTATAACTGTTAGTGGAGGGATAGATTTTCTGGCCATTTTGGGGGTTATTGATTCTTATAGTCCATTTAGTAACCACTCCTGTGGTAAGTATTAATAAGGCTCAAGGGTCTGCAGCAGATAATGTTCCCATAAGAAGTGAACAACTCTCCCTTTACCCAGAAGCAGAAAAAGGCAAAAGAAGCACCAGACCTATTTTCACCTTGCAATGAATGCTAGTTCTGGAGTTCTTGACTATCCAAATAAAAATCTACCATAGAGTCACAGATTAAAGAGACAAAGTACTCATTTGCTTGGTAAAGTCAACATCTAGGAGCCTGTGAAGTCTTAAGGGGGCATGCTCTTTCCTCTGCTCTCCCAATGAAGCTTCCTTTTTTTAGTTCCACCACATATGAGCCCAGATTATCCCAAGACTGTGGTCTACAGAAAGTCTACTCATTTTATATGACTCTCCATTTTTTTTTTTTTTTGTATTTGAAAGGGTAGTATATTTGAGCCATTGGAAAGAAGAAGGTGTAGTTTACAATAATAGGATATTTCTCATCAATTTTCTGTCATTTCTGTAAAAACATGAAGAATATCCAAATGAACCTAACAGAACCATGACTCTATTTCTGCTTTGCAGACTGGTAGAATTTCTGAACATAAAAAACCATATTTTGTAAGTGATTTTCTGGAGTGACCATTGTTATCAATTATACAATTTAGTAACTTAAAACACCTAGTTATCATTGGTTAAGATGAGTGAGTTGGGGCTGGGGATGTGGCTCAAGTGGTAGCATGCTCACCTAGCATGCGTGAGGCCATGGGTTCAATTCTCAGCACCACATAAAAATAAAATAAAGATATTGTGTCCACCTAAAAAACTAAAAAATAAATATTAAAAAAAAAAGATTAGTGAGCTGGCTGGTGGCAGGGTGGATTTTGTTGGTTTCACCCAGACTCATGCAAATACATTCAGTTGGTGAGTAAACTTATTTGGATGGTCAAAGATACCCTCATTTACATATTATTATGCTGTGATGGCTTCCTTGTAAATTAACTTCAGAGTCATATTTCAAGTAGACAAGGTAGGAGGCTGCAAGTTCTTTTAAGACCTATGCTCTGGAATTTATGTCATGTAACATATGTCACATTATTCTAGTGACTAAAATGAATGATGGACAAGCCCAGATGTAAGAGAGTAGACTCCATCTTTGAATGGGAGAAGTGACAAAGGGTGATTGCAATGGGACATACATATTTGAATGGGAGGAATATGTGGTCAATTAAAGAACACATGAATACCAACTTTATAGCCTAACCATATAACAAACACTGTTTATATTCTAATGAAGATGACTAGTGCCACACTGGATTATGTTTGTTATCATTCCAGAATGGCTGAGCACAACATTTATCAACTGATGTTCCAAGGAGTATAATTTCTCTGGAAAGCCACAATAATTGTTCTTTGCCTTATTGAGGTTGAGATAAGTCACATATATATTCTAATCCAATATTATGAACTTTGACACAATAAAGGTTGCAAATTAAGCACTGGAAAAGAAAAAAATGTCAATCATTTAGCTACTACCCTTAATGTACCCTGACCCAAAAGAATATTCTCATTTGAGAAAATTAAAGGATGGATGAATAAGAAATTCTAACAGAATTGGACAAGGAGTTTAACAGGTACAATTATTATTAGCACTCTTGTCATTAATGGAAAAATATCAAATACCAATAATTATAGGTATAACTATAAATCAATTATTTAATACATCATTTCCTACTCTGTTTCCTAGAAGAATACAAACATTCCCTTCTCATTTACATTTCACCTCTGTTTATAATATTTGAATAAGGTGACTGAAGAGGATCTAGTGAATTAAAAAAGTCTGCTATTCCAACTTATCTGAAACCAACTTTGAGGCAGCATGTAAAACAATTAGTTGTATCAAAATATTCTAAAGTGTTTAAAAACTCCATCTCTATAGAGAGGAGACGTCTCTTGTTCAAATATGTCCACTACAGGCTCTTCTATAATGTTTATATCCACATTAAATTATGAATATCTGTAAGTCATCAAAATCAGAAATTTTCTAAAAATGAGCTTTCAAAGAACTTTCACAGTTAGCTATAATTTTCTTTTGTACACATGAAGTAGGTGTGAGTTCAGCAGTGGAGTAACTACTGGGGCACTTGGCATCCCTAATACTTCTTACATAGAAGCATATATTGATGTCCGTTCAGGCTTCCATAAATTAGACAATTGAATACATATAGTCACATCTAGCATTTTGTTGCCTATGTAAGGATAGAAATAATATTGTAGGAATATTAGCTAGAAATAATATAATACAAACTGGACATGACTTCATTTTTTTTTTCTTAATTGGAGGTAAGCTTTTTTTTTTTTTTTGAGAAAACTCCAAAATTGCCCTTAGTAATTTTCATTAATTTGAGGTCTTTTTAAAATAGCTTCACAGTTTAAGATTTCATTTTCCTATTAAGTAAAATAGAAAGTGGAAATACATATTCTCAACTAAGGGGATTTGAGTTAAGTGATAAGGTGAAATGAACTCTGTCATCCCTTAACAATGTCATAAGATCTCTATTGTAATTAGCATATAATTGAAGGACTCCAAAGTAGAAAAATATCAGTTCATCTTTACATGTGTTTATATCATCTTCATTATCTTCTGTGCTTTCTACATTAATGATATGTTGTCTCTTAAAAAAAACTTAGTAACATTATAATACAAGTTTAGATGTAGAGCTAATATTTTCCATTAGAGATGTATGTTTTCAGGAAGTTTAAATGAGAAAATTGCAGTACACTTCTGTTATATTTTATACTCAAGACTAAAGGGGTCAGGGGAAAGGAGCATAAATTATATATCTGACCATTATGGAGTAACTGGGCTTATTCTCCCCCACCTTCAAAAAACTGGAAAAATATATAAAACTATAATGTTCAGACATGGTACACAATTCACATAGGACTATAACAGTGGAGGCACAGGAAAGTCATGAGGTGAGCCCAAAAGAAAAAAGAAAAGGAAAAAGTGCAGCATGAATCATGCTGTGAAAGAAAGGCATCCAGAGTACTCTAGCCAGCAATCCAAGCTACAGTATAGAATCTCCCATCAAAATTTAGAAGTGACTATTCATACTGTCAGGAAGTAGTAACAATCTGAGCCTATTTAATTTTTTTTTCTTGGAACCTCTAGTGAATAGAGAGGCAAACCTCAGTCTTCCATTAGTTTCAGTATTATCTGTGTGGACCATCTGTCTGATGAGGATGAGAAAAGAACTTGGTCTGACAAAAAGAAGGAGTGACCAATATATATCATAATATCCTTGGCCAAATCGATATGTGGTTATAGTGTTCAAGTTTTTATGCTTTGTAAATTGATTTTTTAGAAATACCAAAAAAAATAGCATTTCTAGGAATATTTTAAGAAGTCTAAAAACCTTAAGTAATAAATTATTTCTCACTTCAATAAAAGATTTGATGTCAGAATCACTTTTTATTATGTCCTTGTCATCTCCCTTCTCCCTCTTTCATCTTTTTGAGAGCTTACTTAATAGCATTGGAATTGCTTCCAGATTGTACAATAAGAACCACAAAGCCAGCTCTTTCAGGAGAGTATCTTCTGATATCATTGAACCAATGAGAAAATGCTGAGACTCGTTGAGTTAAAAATCCAAACCAAACTGAGTTGACAGTATACATAACTCTCAAGAAGGAATCCAAAGATGTGGAAGCCTTTGGTCATATTGCATATGTTTTGCACAAACAGAGTGATTGGAAAGCCAGTTTGCCTCAAAGGTTCTCCTTTCAATACTTGTGTTTTGTTCCATATTAAGGCTACTTCATATCCTAATTTACAAAGAAAATAGACACAAATAAACCAATAATAATAAAACAATCAATACTATCTTAAGATTGAGCTGTTTCTTTTTAGTCTCCCTATGGGGAAATAATCACACACACACACACACACACACACACACACACACCCCTCTTATATTAACTGACTATGCTATATTTGATTTTATATGCAAGTTATAGTGAACGTATGTCATTCTTTGATTCTAGAGAGTTTTCTCAGTGCTCTGTTTACAGTTTTGTTTGAGAAGCTAAGCTCTCCAAAGCAAATTTTATGACTGCTCATAAATAAATGACTTGAAAAGTTAAGGAAAATTAGCTTCACCAAGGAGAAAAGCCTAATGAAATATGAACTATAAATATTAGACAGGCAATTCAGTCAAATTATCCTGATATGGCATTATAATTAGCCAATCTGTTTAAAATGCAGAAGTGATATAAAATATTCACTGCATGAAATTAAAACATTTTTATTATTATTTATGGCAACCAAATGGAGGTCTACATGACTCTCTTTTTTTTCTTTCCTTCTATCTTATTTTTTTTTTTCAGACAGGGTTTTGCTCTGTTGCCCAGACTGAACTGCAATGCTGGATTCAAGTGATACTGCTGCCTCAGCACCCTTAGTAGTTTGGACTACAAATGTACCAATGCTCTGGGTTTCATGACTATGTTTTATGTTATTGCTTTGCAACCTTTTGATCCCTCTTTTATATCTAAACTAAGAAACTCAATTAAAGTGTTTAATAAAACTAGGATAAAAAGAGTTCTTGAAATTTTCTTTTAAAAAATCTTGATTCGGAGATTTATGGCAATATACAAAAGATTCTTTTGATTCCTCATTAGCTTGCTTTTATTCAAAGAGCCTTACATAGGGTCACTGGAAATTAATGATACTGAATCTTTGTGTTGCTTTTATATTATAGAGTGATAGTTTGAAAGGAAACTTAGTTCACCACTGTGGCTTTCCAAATAGTTTCCTTTAAAATGTGGACCTGTGAGGACCTCTTGAAACTCACAGAATATGGACCAATATTTTATTTTCTCACTCCTAATGCTGAATTGGGAACCTGAAGTTTCAATAGTAGATATAAATAGCTTAGTAAATACAGTTTTAAATGTATTTGATATTTTAATTAAAATATAAATATTTCAGACTAGATTTAATTCTTTAAAATCTAATTATGAACTGTTTGCAAAACACACATACTGATATGAAAATATTAGAAAAAAATCAGAAGAAAAAGAAACACTTTATAAACTGTATCCAAAAGAAAAGTTGTGTTGCTATGGCAATATCATGCATGGTGAGTTTTAATGCAGAAATAATACTAGAGGTAAGTAGAGACATTCTTTTTTTTTTAGAGAGAATTTTTAATATTTATTTTTTTCTTTTTAGTTCTCGGCAGACACAACATCTTTGTTGGTATGTGGTGCTGAGGATCAAACCCAGGCCGCACGCATGCCAGGCGAGCGCGCTACCGCTTGAGCCACATCCCCAGCCCGGTAGAGACATTCTTAATGTTAATGTTTCACCAGGAAAGTACAGCCATTTAAAATCTATATATACCCAGGAACATAGTCACAAAATGTAGAAAGCAAAAAAAAAAATTTAAATGATCTATGAGATGAAATTATCAGCCCTATAATTGCATGGGAAGTTTGAAGCAGTCCCCTTCAATATTTAATAAAGGAAGATAGGAAAGTCAATATAGTATGAGCACAATATACAAGAAAATTTGATATTACTAGTGGATAGAGTTCCCTCAAAAATTCCCTGTGTGATAAATGTCTATGAAAAAGAAAGTATTTTATTATTTACTTTATAAGGTATTTTCTTGCATCTAAAGTTTTAGGATAAAATACTCAAGATTCAGTACTATTATACATGAAACATCAATCCTGAGTTTGGAGTAGGATGCATCATTCAGTAAGATTAGTTAACAATACCTGGAAATGGAATCCTCTGAGAATCACTCTCCATTCTTTCAGTACTTTTGATCATTCTGTGAACACTGTATTCAACTTCTCTGGTTTCTATTAATAACTTGCCAAAGTTAGAGTCATTAGCTTAGCACAGTCCTTAATAAAAGAACATTTGTTATTCCTTCCCCTACTGCTTCTTAGGGCAAGATTCCATCAATAATGGACTATTCCATTTTGTAGTTTTCAGCTTTATTAGTTTCCAGCCAAAACTTAATCTAAAGATTTCAGGTCAATGAATAGAGAGTCAGTCTGGCCCTTGAGAGATTGATAGCAAAAGATAAATGTAACTTGGGAAGATTTTAATCACTGCCTTTAGAAGTATAGAAAATAAAATAATAACTAGCTGTTTAAAGACTTTAACACTTCAATGGTCTGGCTTGCCTATAATTTGGAAAAGTAAACCCAGCTAAGGCCAATCAATGCAATTACAAATAAAAGGAAAAACTTGATTGTTTTTCCATGCATGAAAACATTGAGAAAATTAAGTCTTTCCCTTTTTGTCCAAGTGTTGACTGTAATTATAGATAGCAGGGATTCTCAGTTACTATAAAATATGGAAGTGCTTTCACATTGCTGCTAACTGTATAGCTGATTATTAGAGGATTATAGGAAAGCTGTGGTTTAATGAGCACAGTTTTGGGGAAAAAATGGAAGTAGGGGAGCCATTACTGCCTTATAGAGCTGTTCTTTCATCATTATTTCAAAGTAAAGAAAAAGAAAAAAAAGCCAGAGAAAGCATGGCATATATAAACTATTCTAATAATTTCTCATGAGTGGTTCTGTCACTACCTGCTTGTTTTTAAAAGACAAGGAAATGCAGATATTTAGTGCTGTAGCTTAAAAGCTGTTCCATTACTATTTTCTTGTATTGAAGTTTAAAATGTTCTCAGCCTAGGAGACAGAACTGAAATACTATCTTCATGTTAAAATCAGTTCAGAAACAGAATGGAAATTTGAGAACAAATGTGGAAACTAGAAGAGAGCGAGAGAGAGAAAAAGAGAGATGCTGGAAGGAAAGAGAAAAATATCATCGATGATGTGATAGGCCATTCAAGCCACTACACACACGCAGTAATGATTATTACTAGTTTTACAATAGTCTGCTGTCATCGACCAAACATGCAGAATTCAAAGGAATGTCATCAGAGAACAAGCTACCTTCCATAAACACTTTAAATCTACTCTTTGGGACCAAGTTTCCCCTGCTCCTAGATGGAAAATGGAGCACAACCTGAACAGCTTTTCTGGATAACCCTAACTAGTACAGGCTGTTTTCCCTTCCCTTCCATTCACACTACATAGTCTCAGTTTAGTAACCAATTGTTTAGCTCTGTCTAAGAGGTAACTTCAATCTTGGTTTCAAGTTAAAACTTCTTGCTTGATTTGCTTCATATAAATGAGAATCTGGAAGATGGTTCCTTATCCCATTTCTTCCACCAGCCTTTCTTCCTCCTTACCCATCTTGTTTATGACAATTTCTGGCCCCTTGTGGTTGGAGCAGTGGGAGGCAGAAGAGAATGGAAACAGAGAATTTCTGCTGACTGAGCCATTATGGAGGGTACTGATACCTTCTGAACTTGGTAGAGGTATAAGCTCTTTCTCAGAAAAATTCCCATCACTGGATTGAAATCCCATAAGTGTTAAATTCCTCTCATTTTTACTTTTCTCTTGTATTTCTTTCACAGTCCCCAGGTACCTGTCTGGCTTCTTTCTGCTGAGAACTTGGATATGTTCAAAGACACCTCATGTTGGCTTTATTTATTTATTTGCTTTTTTGTTTTCATGCATGGATGCCAAAGGAGATTTTCCTGTGCCTATTACCCTGAAAACCCTGTAAAAATTGCCAGTGCTGGACAATTCTTAGAGGTAACAGTTGTTTCTCTTTACCATTAGAGCAACAGATAAATCACTGAGGGCTTTCAGATTTCTTTGTGACATGTAAGACTTGTCCATGGCGTTTGATAAACCAGAGTGGAACCATGCAGGTTGTTCTAAGAGTTCCCAATTAAAGCCCCTTTTCTTAGGCCTGAGGTGCATTAGGAAGGACTACCTATATACTAACCACCACAAACCTTCTTATTCCTCAAAAAAAAATGAGGAGTTTGGAAGTCATAACTGGATGATAAATACTCTTGGAATCATGGCTTTTCACCTGTCTTTGTAATGTGGTACTATATTGTCATGGTACGTCAACCATAGCTGCCATGTTACAGACATTGTGCTATGTTAATGTCGATTGTCTATTTGGAGACCATAAGGAGACTACTTGGTCATAACTAATTTTATTTGCAAGGTCATTACTGAGAATATTTATCAGATTAATCTCACTTTTGGCTAGAAAATTCAGCTGACAAAAACATATAGGGTACAATGTTATTTTTCTTATCCTCTTCAGTTGTGGCTGTGATCTCAAAAATAAAGAATACCACCATGGATTTTACTACAATATATAGTTACAGAACTTTTTGCTAGTATTCTTCTACTTGTTTCATATTCTCATTGCTTTTCAGAGACTGAGCAGAGTTAGAGATATGCTAAGTAAAAAACTTCTCTCTAAGAAATAAGATTCCTGGTCCTAGTGAATTTGGGAGCATTAAATCCCCAGGACATTTCTGGCCTCTAAACAGTGGCCTTTGTTGTGTCTCACAATAATTTCATCGTGTTTTTCAGGTTTTGCACGGGAAGAGTAGCAGAATGAAATTCAAGCTGAGTTTTCACAATGACTAGTGCACAATATCAGGTCCTTTTGCCAAGCATAGCTTTGTTCCTTCAATGGCAGGAGCTGCAGAATATCACATTCTAATTGAGTCCCTGAGCAACAGTGTGTTCAGAAATTCCTTACAAGTTTATTAATGTATTTTCCAGAAAATTTTGGTTAAAAAAAAGTGTTCAGATCATTCCTTTAGTCACAAGAGAAACTAGTTAAAGAAAATTGCTGACAGTAAAGACTGCAGGGCTAAGTCCAAGAAATCTGGATTTTCCACTTCATAAAAGTGTCATCTCACACAAGATATTTAATCTCCTTGGACTTCGTTTTTCTTGTTTTCCAAAATGATTAATAATCCTGCCCAGTCTGCTTCACAGATTACACAATAAGTACCATGCATAAAAGTAGTTTGAAATTTTAATAAAAGATTAAATCATTTTTTTTTAGTTATCATCATTCCTCATGCTTTTTCATTGAAATCTTACTGTGGAATATTGTAGTTTAGGTATTCTAAGATTTTATCAGTGAAGTTTTAAAAACAATATTCTAAATTTCTTGAATTCTTTTGTTTAAGATTTGCTGTGATTATGTGAAAATATTGACTTTTACATACACAGAAAAATGTCCTCTGATATCATACTGAGATTGGAAAAGGTGTGAGAGATCAAAACTTAAAGATTTGATAATGTGTGCATCATACACATAGATATCACCATTTTGATGGGTCCATTAAAATTTGTCACTCTCATTCTTTAAAGGTCACCAAGACAAAAGTCACTTATCTGCATATGAAGAGTCAAATAAATTTCTGCATGAGTAGAACTTTAAGAAGCATGAGCAACTCATAATAAATTTATTTTGACAGGAAACTCAATGCATTGAAAGATGATTTTGGATTAAACTAGAGCAGGTCACCTAAAGCAAGTGCTAAAAAAAAGTCATAAATCAACAACACTCAATAAAGCAGTAAAGTTAGTACATTTCCTCTAGTTTTCAATGTATAAATTGAAAACAGCTGTAACATTAGAAAAGGCTCCAATCCCAATTGTTCAAGTAGTGCCAAACCTCAAAACCACCAAAGGTACAAAACCACGTCCTATTTAATTGAGGCTGGATGAAGAATGATAGTAAACTATTGCTTGAGGTTCTGACATAGAACTTTCCCCAAGCCAGGAGGAAAAAAGAAAAAAAAAAAAAAAACAGTCTCCAGATGTTCAGATGGTGTGCACATTTCCTTTTCTCATGTTTTCATGTGGCCTTCAAGTTAATTGTTTATAGCAGTTCTAACCAGAAAATAACATTTTATTTTAGAGAATTTTCTCAAAGATGGATATTTGGATGTAGAAATCATACTCTTTTCCCTGAAACTTTGAATTCGACAGGATTAAAGGGATGTAACTTCCTGGAACCACAACATGAAACTAATTCATAAACCATTGCAATATGCTGTCTGGCTAAGGAAACCACTTGACCAGCTGCTTGTCCCAAACTTCAGTTAAGGGTGGTCAAATTAAATATAAGATAATATTTAAATTATATGACAGATGGGATCTCCTTAGCAGTACATGCTCAATCAGACTCTGCTTTATGGAATTCTGTAATGTCCTGCTCTCTAAACAATCTGTGTTGAGGTGGAGCTAGGTAAAATGATGCAGTTATTTTAAGTTGTCAAATGCAGTAAAGTGTCTATTGTTTCATGAAAATTCTGAATGTTAAAAACAAGCTTAATATTTTTTTTGTTTATATCGAGGAGCTGGCAATCATAAAAGCATAGACATTGTCATAAATTACAACATAAATTAACATCACACATTCCTTTTTTAAATTGTTTATGGACCTTTGTTATTTATTTATATATTTATTTGTTTGTTTGTTTATATGTGGTGCTGAGAATCAAACCCAGTACCCCACACATGCCGGGCAAATGCTCTACCACCAAGCCACAACCCCAACCCTGATCTATTACTTTTTATGAAGATACACATTTCTAAGATTTTCCCTTCATGGAGATGTAGGCTGATAATAAGGAACAAAGATATAAATGAAAGGCATGGCTTTCTCTTATTTTAAAATATCAGGAGGTGTCATTGCATTAGGACCCATTCACAACTGTGTGTGTGTGTGTGTGTGTGTGTGTGTGTGCTGTGAATTGTTTCTGTTTTAAGAAAATTATATTTTTTTCAGAAATATATCCACTCAAACTTGATTTTACCTCCCTGTAAAGGTAAATGAAAAACTCCAACTTTAAATAGTTTTCTGTTGGTGCTTATTTGTTTATAATCTGGAACTCTCAAAAATCCATCATCATTCCCTGGAGAAAATTCAACCACTACTCTTCTGTTTATTTATTTTACCAAAAGAATGATCACAAGGATAACTTGAAATGGATGTGGTGTCACTTTTCTGCTGCTGCAATTAAAATGTAGGACAAACTTCATGACTTAATACAAACATTTTTGACAGTGATGGGAGTCAGTTTGAATTAGTGTGCTCAGGGTCCAGTTCCATTCTAGAGGCTTGTGTTATTCAGCTTTTCATTGCTCTGACCAAAATAATGGACAAGAACAACTTAGAGGAGGAAAGTTTATTTTGGCTCATGGTTTAAGAGATTCCATCCATAGTCATCCATTGGGTCCATCATGCTGGGCCCAAGGTGAGGCATAACATCATGGTGGAAGGGTGTGGTAACGGAAAGACGCTTACATCAGGCTGGTCAAGAAACAGAGAGAGTAGACAGCAGAATACATCAGTCACTAGAAAGGCAATTTGTAAATCAATGGAAATGTAACTGATGTGACACAGCAATCTGTATACGGGGTAAAAATGGGAGTTCATAACCCACTTGAATCAATCTGTGAAATATGGTATATTAAGAACTATGTAATGTTTTGAACAACCAACAATAAAATGAAAAATAAAAAAAAGAAGAAGAATAAAGGAGAATATGGTTCTCCATATATACCTGTTTGATTTCAAAAAAAAAAAAAAAGAAACAGAGAGAGGAGAAGTCAGGGGTCAAGTGGCAATCCCCAATGATCTACCTTCTCCAGCCATGCCTCACCTGCCCACAGTTACCATCCAGCACAGAAGTCCTTTTTATTAATCCATCAAATGGGTCAATCCATTAATTAATCTACTAATTAGGTTGGAACTCTCCTAATTTAATCAATTCACCTCTGAACATCCCGGCGTTCTCTCATACATGAGCTTTCAGGGGATTCTTAATATCCAAGCCATAACAAAACTATAGAAGATAATCTATAGCCTTGATTTTTCCATTTTGTAGAGCTACATGCACTCCTTGGCTCATAGCCCCTTCTCCTATCTTCAGTACAGTAATATATTCAATTTCCAGGTATCAGGATGTGAGTATCTTTGGGTTTGGGAGATGGAGGGAAGCATTATTCTCCCCACTACAAGAGCTACTTAACAAAACATTCCTAAAATGGTTATTTCCAGAGACTTCTCACATGCAAATTCTCAGAGCTCTGCTCATTCCTTGATGTTACTGTTATACTTAAGGGGAATTGGAGTTGGATGTTCTATTTCATATGTGAATCCCTGTTTCAAGGTCACAGTTTTTCAGAGCATTAACATACCAATTATTATTATCATTTCAATTTATTAAAGTTGACAAAAAGTATATAAAATAAGCACAATAAGTGGATCTTTTATATTCTGTTTGAAGCATCTTCTATTTAATGTTGTAGTAATGTCACCATTTGGGAGGCATGTTTCAGGTGTTGAGAGCCAAAAGGAACTATCACTTGGCAGGCTGCTTTCTCTTAGGGACCCTCCTAAGTGATGTGGCATGTAACCTCATTATATAGACAATAGTTATAATCTGGTACTCTCAATAATTCATCATTATTCCATAGAATACAAAAAAGCATTGAAATCTTTTTTGTTGTTGTTGTTTTAACTTGGGCTAGTGAATTGACATGTCTTCAGTTCCATTGTATACAAATAAGTAATTTTCATTTGTCCCTTGAAACCACTTTTCTATTATTTTTAAAAATTACTAAGTTTTTTGAGATGGGGTCTTGCTATGTTTCCCAGATGGGCCTCCAAACTTGTGAGTTCAAGTGCTGTTTCTATCTCAGCCTCCTAAGTAGCTGGGACTGCAGTCACTTGCTACCATGCCTGGCTCTAAACAATCTTCCTTAGATGATCCTACTGAGGCTAAGAGATATTATAAAACTTTGGAAAAGGTCACATACAGTAATTATAATGTGATATTGATATTAAAAATTGATTCTGTTTGGCATAATTACCAAACTAAAAATTCAGTATAGCAAAAGCTAAGGAAAAAAATATATATAACTGCAGTGAAGGGGAGAAGCAAAACAAGAGCAATGTCATATTGGTAAAGACAATGCAGGTCTTGAGAAGTGGGTGTTCAACATTGCATTTGTGGCAGGGATGGGGAATTATTAGAGATTACAAGAAGACTACTTGATTAGCCTTGATCCACTTACAAGGAGAGTGGGGTACTGGCATGGTGATTGGCTGGAGGACAAATGAAGAGTTTAAGAGTGTTAGGAAATACAGAAAGAGATAAAATAATTCAATGTTGAAAATAAAGAATAGACAGCAACTAGAAGAATGGAAGAAAAACATCTGCTGGTGCTATATGTTATAGTTTGCATGTTAAATGTCTCCCAAAGATCCATGGGTGAAAGAACTGGTCCCAGGATGGGGTTATTGGAAAGTGGTCAGATCTTTATGAGATGGGTCCTAGTGGGAGGTTCTTATGTTGTTGGAAGTATTCCCTCAAAGTGGATTGGGACCCTGGCCCTGTCTTCTTCTTTTACTTCTTGGCCATAAGGTAAGCAGTTTATTCTGCCACACGGTCTCTACCATGGCCATTTGTTATCCCAACTAGAAGCTCAAAGTAATCTGTCTAATCTTGGACTGAAACCACCGAAACTGTGAGCCAAAATAAACCTTTTCTATTTTTGAACTAATTATTCAGGGGCTTTGTTATAATGATGGAATGCTGACTGACTGAGAATGCAAATAAAAAGAAATAATCTTGAACCTTGATTCTACAATTTAGTAGCCATAACTTCGGTCATTCAATTAACCTGCTTGAGCTATAATTTCCCATCTAAAAATCAGGGGCAATAATAGTTCATTAATGTTGCAAGGGTAAAGTACAGTTATTAGATATCATTAGATATCATTAGATATCTAGAGGATTTAAATGGTAAAAAAACAATGGACTCTCTTGAAGTCAAAAGACAATGCAGAGAGGAAAAAAAAGAAGTCATAAAAATGTTGGTCTGTGAAGAAATTTAGAGGTAAGGGAATCTAGAGATGAGGGAAATGTTACACACAGCCAAAGGTCTAGATTGTATTTGTCTTTTTAAGTAAAACCATAAAGGAATTCCATAGCAATGAGATAATTACCCTGAAGAGAACTCAGAACAGTGGGGAAAAGGCTCTTGGATCTCCTTTCAGCTCTCTGGAGTCTCATCAGCGTTACCTGTCTCTCCCAACTCCCTTCTGAAGCACCTGCTAAGGAAGAATGTAAGTCCTCAGAAATGCTTCTCAAGACCAACCATGATTATTAGGCTTCTGATTTGCTGTCTCAGAAGGTGGCCTAGTGTACAGTGGTGTGAAGGTGAAGTCTGGCACCTATGGAAATGTCATCTCTTCAGGAGAAGCACGGTCAGTTAGGCTTCTGTGCATTTGGGCGCCCCTGTGAGTGAGCACATCACTGCCACAACTGGAGTCTAGGAGGGAAGGTGACTAATGGACTATATTTGAACTGTGGTCAGGTTAAGCTATGAAGTTGTTCTTTCTTTTTCTTTTTTTCCAGGAAAAATCATTACAACACAGAAATCAGCATGACTACTCAGTGCCTTTTCATATTTAGCCTCATAAAAAGTATCACTTTCCATTAGATTAGTGCCAGGGAGACTTGACTGTGCCTCTTGACATCATATGATCTTTTTTTTTTTTTTTTTTTTAAAGAGAGAGAGAGGAGAGAGAGAGAGAGAGAGAGAGAGAGAGGGAGAGAGAGAGAGAGAGAATTTTTAATATTTATTTTTTAGTTTTCGGCGGACACAACATCTTTGTTGGTATGTGGTGCTGAGGATCGAACCCGGGCCGCACGCATGCCAGGCGAGCGCGCTACCGCTTGAGCCACATCCCCAGCCCGTCATATGATCCTTTTTATCAAACATGAGCAAAAAATAGAGCACAGCCGGTTGTGCCTCATTTTTTCCCCCCTTTCTTATAGAAAACTCAGAACTAAGCAAAACACTAAGTGAAGTTAACTGTTATTTTTGGGTCCTTTGAGGGATTTTGTTTTTAAAATTCATATGACAATGCTCAGTAAAAAAAAAAAGCATACTTACATATTCTACATAATTACAATTTTAAAAAAAGATACTCAGAAAAGAACTACAGGGACAGCAAATGTGAATACAAATTGTGTTCGAATGATGGGATAATAGGTATGCTTTTCTTTTTTTACTCCTATCCAATACTTTGAGTAGTTGTACTTTTAATATAAAAGAAAACAAAAGGAATTTATTCTATATGACCTCAAATCTCTCTCATCACATTTTAATTTACAAATTTGTTTGCTTTGTTATTTTGTATTTCCTGTGTCATCTCAAATTGATCATTCTTTGGAAACTATCAGGGAATATATAATATTTTATGGAACACAAAATGATTTATTATGGAAATACTTTTGTACAGATCAAAGACATAACATTTACTTCTATCTTAATGCTTTTCTAAGTTGGTTTTAATTGTAAAGAATGTCACGTTGCATTCGAGGATTCTGAGTGGGAAAATAAGAAAAGGCAAGTGAATAGACAGAAGGCAAATCAAAGATAATCCGGATCTAGTGGGAGAGACTTTCAGTACTAGACAACTCAGCCTGGGGTATTTGTTCTATTCAAAAGTGTTATTTAAAAAACAAACAAACAAAACAGAAATGTGATCCCAGAGAAGCTTTGAGGGGAATAAGATACACTCTGTGTTATGGCTGGTGAGGTCAAGAAATGGGGGTGTCCTGTCTGCCCCAGGTTGGCTCTTCTGGCCTCTTCTCCTGGTGTGTGTGTGTGTGTGTGCGTGTGTGTGTGTGTGTGTGTTTTGAAAGAAAACACAATGGAAGAGAAAAGAAGGAAAGGAGAGCTCTTCACACTTGGTGGAAATGATGAAGAGGTATTAATTTTGGACATTGAGGAGGAAAAATGTGGTCCAGTATGGACTGTTTTAGTTTCTTCATTCTTTAGCTTTTATTTTATTTTTAAAGAGTTTGTCAATGTTATATGAATTTACTCTGAATGCAATAAAAAATATACAACTTATGCTTAGTAACTGAGTGATTATGTGGAAAGTATTCTAATACAATGAGTCAATAGATTTGCATGTGAGTTTGAAAGCCTTGGCCTTGAACAAGTTTCTGCCTTTGTCTTCCAGTGTATTCCATAGTCTTTCCACTCTGTGCTATCACTAGATATAAGGAATATTTCATTTATGTTTTTGCTCAAGATAACTTTAGGGGCTTGGGATATGGCTCGGTTGGTAGAGTGCTTGCCTAGCATGCACAAGTCCCTGGGTTCAATCCCCAGCACCAAAAAAAAAAAAAAAAAAAAAAAAAAAAAAAAAAAAAAAAAGACAACTTTAAAAATTGAATAGGAAAGGGTTCTTAAATTTCTGTATGTCATATTATTTAGACTTAGACATCAGTTAATTTTTTGGCCAATCCACTGCTGATGCTTCTAACTATATAATCACCTCCTCCATGAGTGTTTTTTTAAGCAATAGCTGAAAAAAAAACTTATTATTGACTTCTTACTTTAAACACTGTAATACTTCTATCTCTATGATAATAGAAAGATGGTAGAACCATGATTCCTGCCTCCAAGAAAACTGGAATTTAGTTAAGGAGATAAGAATATATTCAATATGATTTCCCTTGTAAAGTTTTTTTTTTTATTGTTGGTCGTTCAAAACATTACATAGTTCTTAATATATCATATTTCACAGTTTGATTCAAGTGGGTTATGAACTCCCATTTTTACCCCGTATACAGATTGCTGTATCACATCAGTTACACTTCCATTGATTTACATATTGCCATTCTAGTGTCTGATGTATTCTGCTGTCTATCCTATTCTCTACTATCCCCCTTCTCCTCCCCTCCCCTTTTCTCTCTCTACCCCCTCTACTGTAAATCATTTCTTCCACTTGTATTATTCTTCTCTTACCCCTCCTTTCCTCTTATATGTAATTTTGTATAACCCTGAGGATCACCTTCCATTTCCATTCGATTTCCCTTCTCTCTCCCTTTCCCTCCCACCTCTCATCCCTGTTTAATGTTAATCTTCTCAAGCTCTTCGTCCCTACCCTGTCCTTGGTTACTCCCCTTATATCAAAGCAGTCATTTGGCATTTGTTTTTTAAGGATTGGCTAGCTTCACTTAGCATAATCTGCTCTAATGCCATCCATTTCCCTCCAAATTCTATGATTTTGTCATTTTTTCATGCAGAGTAATACTCCATTGTGTATAAATGCCACATTTTTTTTATCCATTCATCAATTGAAGGGCATCTAGGTTGGTTCCACAATCTTGCTATCGTGAATTGTGCTGCAATGAACATCGATGTAGCATGCTCTTATTAGGTCTTTAGGGAATAGACCGAGAAGGGGAATAGCTGGGTCAAATGGTGGTTCCATTCCCAGCTTTCCAAGAAATCTCCATACTGTTTTCCAAATTGGCTGCACCAATTTGCAGTCCCACCAACAATGAACAAGTGTACCCTTTTCCCCGCATCCTCTCCAGCACTTGTTGTTGTTGGACTTCATAATGGCTGCCAATCTTACTGGAGTGAGATGTAAAGTTTATGTGACAGGAATAAATTTAGAGGTATGAGAAACGAGAATAGGAAGAAATCTGTCTTTTCTTACTTGATCCAGAGAAGCAAATAATTGAAGATTCAGTGGCTTTGGGTAAGTAGAAATGAAGGAATGGGCATTCAGACAGAGAATTACTGCAGCTGAAACCTGAGGTAGCGGAAGCAAAGACATTCAGAAAAGGACAGATCAGAAGAGGAAAGTCAGTTAAGTGACTTTAACAAGGTGGGTAAGCAAGTAGTGACCAGTTTTTTTTTTTTTTTAATTTTTATTATTTGCCTTAAATTCAAACCTACACACTTTCCCTTTGATAAGCTGTCTTTCTTTCTTTGACTCTCTAAGAAGATAGGAGGTACTCAACCTAGAGGCACTCAGGGACATGACTACAGGTGAGCTATGCAAAACAGATGGTTTTCAGGTGATGTTTCATGTGGAGGAGTAGATTTTAGTCATTTATTTGAATATTACTTGTCTTTCTTGCCAGAGAATTCTTATTAAAATCCATAGGCTACCTCTTCATCGATCCATCTTCATCTAGCTGTTTAGACAAGTGCAAATTTTTCTATATTGACATGATGGATCTAGTCATGTGGACTTTTTATGTTGCCAAAAAAGACCTTTTAAGATCTGTCAATTAAGATTTGGAAAACAATCTAAACCCTAGAAAATGGATTCATCTTTTAACTGGGATCTCTTAGGCCAGGTTTCCTAACAATGAAGATTAAACTGTTGTCTTGAACATAAACATTATCCTCTGGTCATTTGCAGCTCAGAAAGCATTCTGTAATCTGTTCTCTGGGTGGAAAATCTTGCAGTGAAATTTCATCAGCTCTTTGAACTATTTACCAGAATATTTTGTTAAAAATAGTGCCTTTTGGAACTGAAAGAACTAAGAAATATTTTTAGTTACGATAAGCACAATGGCAAAATATACGTACTACAAAGAATACAGGAAATCTTGAATTTGAGAACACCTACTTTGCAGAACAAGTTAAGAAAAATCACCGAATTTCATTCCAATTTTCTGCATTCAATTAGGTGGGGATTCCATAATCCCCATGCTTACCTTATGGATCAGTAAATGTGTTTTGAAATGTTTACACTGCTCTGCAAATGTTGTCAAGGGAATTGAACCAAATAATAAGCAACACTGTTTTAAGAGTAATAAGCTCATATAGAGTTTTCCCATATATTATTTAAGGTCTTATATATGTATCATGTCTATATAGTCAAAGATACAGACTTTGTACAATCTTTCTTGGTTCCTCTAAATGGAAAGCACATTGTCAATTAGAGAAAGGAGGATAATCAGAAAAGACAGGTTGGACAAAGGTTTGGGAATAGTTACATTAAAATTCTCTGAATCTGAACTTGAAACCTTTTGCATTTTCTACTTTAAAATGTGGTTTTATTCCTGTTGGCTCTATCAGTTGTTCTTTTAAAAAACAATATTCTACAAAACTTTATACGAGAAGGTTAAAGTTTTTGGCAAATTTTCTAAAGGGAATAAATAAATTTGTATTACCTATATTATAATAAAAGTACACACCTAAGTAGAATAAAGCTTTTAGACCCCAATAATTAAACTCTATCTTTCCCATAGACTATTTTAAAATTAAAAGTTGTTTTTTAGAGAATAATGCTGTAATTTCAAGTTTTTATTTGAAATCTCAAATTCAAGATCATCCAAAATAAAGACCTGTGCTTTTTACTTTTGACATTTGACTAAATTCTCCATTATCTGGGCATTTGCTTTGTTATTCATTTCTTCATTAATACTGTACAGTGGGTGTGACTACCTTGCTTACTCCCATTTCAACATAAAGTATTTTTAATGGTGGGAACTTGGGAGAATTTAATTTGCTAGATTTTCCTGTTCTTTGCATAGTGGGATAGATGAGGCTGGACACTGAGGGATAGCCGGAAGCAGGTTTACTGACTGCATCCAGGTTCAAACAGTGGGGTTTGCCTCCATCAACTCACCCCTCTGAACCCAGAGTTCAGAAAGTTTTAGAACTTTATATATCCAGTGTGTAAGGGAGGGGCTCAGAGGCTCACAATCTGTAGAAGTTCACACAAAAGTGTATTTTTTCACTGTTCCAGGCACCAAATTCAGGCCAAGGACACTCTCTGTGAAAATCAGTGTCTGGGAAAGGAAGAGTTGCCCTTCCCTTTCTTCCCCCAGCTGGCTAACAGGATGTGACTACAGTCCTTTGAGATGCAAATGCCTCTGTGGAGGTTCCAGAGTGTGGCTGGAGGTCTTGAGTGATCACACTCTGTCTCTGCAAAGACACTTTCCACCTGAAAACTCTGTTATAGAAATTCTTGCTGACAGTCTAAGAACAATTATGCTAAACAGAATTTTTGAGGGTGTCTGGAGAAGCTAAGTTAAGACCAGGGTCTTCTGGGTGGGGATCTCTGTCCTGCTTCAGTACTATTGGAAAATAATTAATTATAAAGGTAGTGAAATCACTTAACATTTGTATTGAAGATACTCCTAGGATGTGCATTCATAGCTAGACTTTAATGGAAAGTGTGAGTCAGCTTTCCATCACTGTGACAAAATACCTGAGATAATCAATTATAAGGAGGAAAGGTTTATTTTATACCCTGGTTTTGGGGGTTTCAGTCCATGACCTTTTGGCACCATAGCTTTTAGGTCTGTGGTGAGGAAATGCGTCATGACAGGGGCATGGAGCAAAGGAAGCTGCTCATCACATGGCTGCTGGGAAACACAGAGAGGAAGCAGTCAGGGTTCCAATATGCCCTTAAAGGGTAGCTCTCAAGGGTATGCCCTCAATGACTTAATGTCCTTTTACTAAGGCCTACATCCTAAATGTTTCACCATCTCCGAATAGCACCACAGGCTGAGGACCAAGCTTTCAACACATGGGACCTTGGGGGACCTTCAAGATCCAGACTTTAGTACAAGTTCAACATAATTTTGTGATTAGGTCCAGGAAAATAGCCAGAGCTTGAAATGTTTAAAACTTGCTTTTTGTTAGTTTTCTAAGATTTAGAGTTTCCAACTCTATACTACTAGAAATGCATTTGATTTACAAAGCAAGGAATTTAATGATGACTGTCAATAAAATGGCTATTTAAAAAAAATTATCTACTATATGTAAGAAATTAATTAAGCAGGTTTTAAGGTGTAAATTCCTTTTAATTTCTTTGATTGATTGATGGGATTTGTTTCCTGTAGAATGTAATGTAAATTTATGGGGCCAGTCCCTTGTCCATGGTTAAAGAAGAAGAGGGCTAACTAGATGGAGAACAATGGGGATTTGTTAACCCTTGATTCTACACAATGACTTCAAGAAAATGAAATAAGAAGTAGTGTATAAATAAAAATAAAGCTGAAACTTTGATCTGTTTTAATTCTGTAGTTCTGTACCATATTTTATAATTTGCTATCTAGGAGTTGACTTCAAATTTATCAGTATAAACAACCCAGTTAGCAGATCAAGTAGAAATGTTATAAAAGATTATGAATCAGTAACTTTTTCACAAGATTTTTAAATTCAGTTAATAACAACAAACACTTAGGGAGTATCAGCAGGTCACTGAGCACTTTATTACAAGCTAGGGTTTATATATGATTTCCTATAATCTAAGAGAAAGCTTTCTTTATCCTTCTAAAAAGAGGGTTATGAGTTATGTTTATCCTTACAGAAAGAGGGTTATCAGTTATGTTTAAAATCCATGTATTCACATGATCATTTGAATCTTGTATGTAAGTCTAAAGATTTTGTTACATTGATAATCCAAAATGATCTGAAATTTTAGAAATTAAATTGAATTGTTGAATGTTAGGGCCATGAAGAATCTAACATAGCATTAATATTATGCACATATCATTTAGTTATATAGGGGAAATTGATACATATTTAAGATCATATTCACCAACACTGTATGAATTAATTATTAATAGGACCATAAAATCTCCCCAGATTTTTATTTCCTCTTCATGAGAGAAAAATTTTCATAGATCTATAGTTGATTTTCAGTTTTATTTTTAATAGAAACTCAAAATCAAATAATACCATTGGATTTAGTTGCATTAATACTCCAAATAAACAAGCTTAGCTTATATTTTTTTCCCTCAAGTTTAATTTTATCTTTCTGGGGACCAGTATGCAAATCACATTTATACCTATACCTATAAGCTGTTCTTCCTCTTTCATTTTTCTCCTTTAATCAATGGACAATTTTCTCATCAGAATCCTATATTAAATGTGGTGTTTAACAGCAAAAGCTCTTAGTTAAAAGTTTCAGTCTTAATTCCTTATGTGGATCACTAACTATGCAACTTTAGACAACATATTTAATCACGGTAACTTCGCTTTCTCATAGTGTTCTTGCACAAATTAAATTGCTAATTACATGTGGAGTCAGAGTGCCTACCACAAAATAATTGCTCTTATTATATGGTACTGTGTCCATCAAAACTAAATATATATTAAATGTTTAATATATATTTATAAATATATATTTATAAATAAATATATATTTAGTTTTGATGGACACAGTACCTTTATTTTATTGATTTATTTTTAATGATGCTGAGGATTGAACCCAATTCCTCATACATGTGAGGCAAGCACTCTGCCACTGAGCCACAATTACAGCCCTGTCCCTATTATTTTTATATGTAAAATATATAGTATACAATTAAATTTATATGTATTTAGATATACATAATAATGTATGAAATATAATATATATGTGGATGCTCAGTTGGAAAAATTTGCATCTGCTCATTTCCTAGGGACATATATTTTAAGAAGCTAACCCTTTCATATGTCCTGATGTCTTGGCTCTGAGAGTCTGAAAAAAGTTTATCTCCAAATACTTGTCAAGGGCCAAAGTGTGAAGCAGAATAACCCTCGTGGGAAGAGAGGATGGGGTTGGGAGTTTGATGGTCGACCAGAGGTTTTGCTGTTGCTTGTTCTTGAGGCAAAGGGGTGAATTCATACAACTTTTTGGAAAAGAATGGTGGAATGGCATTGGCTTTAAAAACTTGATATGTTCATGGGCAAGCGTTCAGACCTCAGCCCCTGTCTGTGGTAGATTCTGAGGGACAAGTGAGAATGACAGTTTCAGGAGAACAGTGCAAAATCTGAGCCATGTGGCAAGCCACGTCTTCAGGGACTAGGAGTAAAGGTAAAACCTGCGATAAGAAGTGTGTGCTCTCTGAAAAAAGAAAAGAGATAATATGTTCCAGTACCAGTGGTTGACAGAACATCTAAAAATGAAGAGCAGATAACTCAGTTGACTTTGAGGTAAAATTTACCAAAGTAGGGTGAACTTCTATGTGGTCCAGACCCAAAGTATTCATAGAGCTAAAGAGTGGCCTGCTCTGAATGCCCAGCTAGGACAGCCAGGGACCTTAATGTAGATCACCATTGTAAGCTTCTCATAATGAATGAAAGGTTGAGGTCTTTTAATCACATGACTTCACCATACCCAGCATTTTGTGGGTTGGCATTTACTGACCCTTGACCCCCAGTTTATACTCAGTGGCCAGACTTGCTCACAGGCAACAATTACATAGGCATCACACAGCTGATTCTGTCCCACTGCTGCTAGAGCTATTCATTCCTCTTTCTGGAGCAGATAGAGACCTCCCGATTGGTTCACACACCCAGGCCCTCTACAGTCTCCCTCCAACAGCGTGATGCTCCTCTCCTTTCTCTTCTCTGCAGTGGCCCCCCCTCTCCTCTTCATACGTCCCACGGGACAGCTCTGTTCCTGTTCTCCTCTCAGGATCTATCAGGTTTTTCAGCTAATCCACCACTGATTAAGAGTAGATTGCCTTCCAAATGGCAGGTATTCCGTTGACACACTAGAATTATTCTACTTTTATGTAGCTTTAGAAGAGTGATGAGAGGTGGTGGCATAAATTAAAACATTGTCAGCTTTATCTCTCTTTCATACGCACTAAGCAAGCTGAATGAGAAAAAGAAAGCACCCTGATTATTTTAATAAGCATTGATTTAAAATTTAGAAAGTAAGAATTCTGTATAATTCAGAAAGTAAATGGATTTATATAAACAAGAAAGCTCAATTGAAACTTAAAAAGTATTTAATTCCCAATCCCCTTGGGCTGAGGATGTGGCTCAAGCGGTAGCATGCTCGCCTGGGATGCGTGCGGCCCAGGTTCGATCCTCAGCACCACATACCAACAAAGATGTTGTGTCTGCCGAGAACTAAAAAAATAAATATTAAAAAAATTCTCTCCCTCTCTCTCTCTCTCTCTCTCCTCTCTCACTCTTTCTTTATTTTATTTTTTTTTAAAGAGAGAGTGAGAGAGGAGAGAGAGAGAGAGAGAGAGAGAGAGAGAGAGAGAGAGAGAGAGATTTTTAATATTTATTTTTTTTTAGTTCTTGGCGGACACAACATCTTTGTTGGTATATGGTGCTGAGGATCGAACCCGGGCCGCACGCATGCCAGGCGAGCGCGCTACCGCTTGAGCCACATCCCCAGCCCTCTCACTCTTTCTTTAAAAAAAAAAACTTAAAAATTATTTAATTCCCAATCCCCATCATGTCCTGTGTATAAAAGTCCTCCAAAACAAGTGAAGCAATTTATTGGTAAGATGTTTTTCCTACTAAAGTACCTTATTTATAAGTGATTGCCCCAAATTCTCACTTAATTGCTATTTTTATGCTCTTCCTAAAAGTGATTCATCATTACTTATCTTGCTGCAAATAACATATCTCCTCCCTTTCTCTCTGTCTCTGTCTCTGTCTCTGTCTCTCTCTCTCTCTCTCTCTCTCTCTCACACACACACACACACACAAACACACACAAAAAGAAACTCGTTTTCACAGATTACAGAGATAGTATGTCTGATAGCATTTATCTTCTAAATTCTATTCTTTTAAAACATTACTCAAAAATTTAAGTTTCAAAACAAATATTCCCAGGACAGAGATCATCTGTGTCACTCAGGCATGGCATGATGAAGATAGAGGAAGGAGAATATGTTTCACCTCTTCTCAAAGAGAATTACAGAGAGATTTTGTAACTTTGTGTTCTCTGAGGGGGGGAAAAATCCTAAACAGATATAAAAAAAATAATGTTTCACCATGTTAGAACTTTTATCAAGATTATTATAGTTTCTGTCAATGTTCCGGTTACAAAGATAGATTTGTCTGGTTTTGAGATGAGGTCTTACTATGGTTGCCTAGGTTGACCTCAAGTTCTTGGGCTCAAGTGATCCTCCTATCTCAGCCTCACCTGTGGCGGGAGTGTTGGTATACCACTGTAACTCCCATAGGTTTTTAAATGGTATTCCCCAACCCTATTTTTTCCCCTGTAAACTTTGTAAGAGTGCCAACCTAAGACTTTTAAGAAATGTATTACATTGGAACAGAAATGCTTGGTCTAAGTTCTTCTAAATTTTCATAATTTTATTAAGTAAGGAAGAAACATTAAGGCTTCAAGAGACAATTTGCACTCTGAAGTGTAATGTGAAATCTGAGCAGCACAATTCAATCTTTAGTTCAACTCAGTGTGAGATTTATGATGGCAGCACCACAGCCAATTATATTTCATGTCAATGCATTCAAATTTGATTGTGTGGTCTTATTTCCAAGGAATGTTGTTATAATTAAATGTTATAATTAATGTCTTAATTGTTTCCGAGGTATTCACAGAGCAATAGGATGGGGAACTAGGTCTCATTGATTAAATATTTCATATTTATTTTCTTCTAACCCTTGCCCAAGTGGGAAATTTAAAAGAATTCATAGTATAGAAAATCTGAGCATAAAATATGGCTGAGAAACAGGATTGAATCTGGTAAAACCAATTACATGACTTTATTTGAACACATTTTCTTACGGAGTATGGACAAAGGAAGAAAATGAGGTTAGTAATTACTTCTTAAATTAGGAGCATGGTGACCTTGTGCAAATTCTCCTACAATTCTGAGTAAAAAGACACATTCTGCAGCCCACAGTAGACAGCAATAATTACAGAAGTAATTCTAGAAGAAAAAAAAAGAAACAGCCTCAAGTTGTTGACTCCAGCTGTTCTCTTCAAATGAATCAGAAACTGAGCACTCCAGACCTCTCTTAACAATAGCTTTAGAGGAACTGAGGATCAAGGGTACAGGCTTGCAGAACAAGGCTGAGATATCTGCAATAACATATCATAGTACGTACCTGGCTTTAACGACAGTGACTCAGTCATATTGATGATCACTATCTGGCAATTTTTCCTCTTTTAATTTTAACAACAATAGGCTTCATACATGGAAAATTTCTTTTTTCTTAAAAGTAGCTTTTGGCAAATTCGACAGGTTTTTATATAGGTTTATGTTAATTTTTTTAGGCAATAATGATATAGTGAGGCATGAGACTAGTAAGTCATGAAGCAGTCATGCTTGAAGAATCCGGATAACTTCAGGAATAGTGGTTGAAGAAAGGGTTTTAAATCAGAGAAATTGAATTTGAATTCTGGATGTGTTGTTTATTTGTTGTAGTATGACCTTGGACATATAACCTCACTGAACCTTAGTTTCCTCAGTTACAACAAAGTACAAAACACATGGTTATGTTTTAACGCTAAGAGTGACTACTTTTAAATACATTTTTAGTTCTGATTAGACACTTGGGTTACCTGTGAACTGGAATAGCTAGATAATCTCTTGATATGTCAATTCACATCTTTTTTTTTTTTTTTACCACCGTAAAGCCATAAAATAAGGTTACCAAAAATAAAAATGTAACTAATTTTAATGTGAAAATTTAGCTTATCTTCCTTTGACTGATCATAATTGAAGAGAAATATTGGTTGAGATCAGAAAGTTGATCTGTGACTCATACATTTTTCATACAAATGGAAAAACCCTCATTCATAGCTTCAGGTGTCAAATGCCATGTTATTTGGCTGCCCAATGAGAATGCCTCACCGAGTTTCCCACCACCAGCTTAAGGCCACCTTTGGATCCCAAAGGTTTTTGGTCTCTTGTGGTCAATGTGGGAGTGCATTAAGTGGTCTCAAGCTGGGAAGAGAAGAGAGAGGACTATTCATCATCATCACACTCGCCTAAATGTAGTTTAAAATCAATACCACCATTTGATCTTCTAAACACAGGATGGAGAGAGAGCAATTCAAAGACCTCCACATCGTAAACTCGGGAAAAGTTCAGCTCCATAGTTTTGAGACTAGGAAAAGATTTTACCTAAAAATATTCAGTGCTTTTCAACCTTCATGTAAGGAGTTTTAAGGAAACTGTTGTTCATTGTATTTCTTCTTTGGTACCCAGGACTCCATCAAGTAATTGTTGGTGTCATTGAAAAGCACCTAGTAAGGAAATTCTGTAAAAGTGAAAAGAAAAACGAGTGAAAAGTGAAAAGAAAGGAGTTAACTCAGAGACAAATCCCCAGCTCTCTCTCTCTTTTCAAATTTAAAATAAAAGATTTTCCCCCCTCTCATTTCAGTTACATTGATTCTTTCCAAAGCATGCAATCTAGTTTAAAAAGAGTTGTTGGAACTAACTGCTTTATAGGTACTGTTATCATTTCATAATTTATCATTAATGGAAGGAAGATTAACAAAGCTGGGTGAATTTAACTTATGATTGCTTTAGACTTCTGAACAGCATATGCTCAGCTCAGAAAACCGTGTCTCCACTGGAATCTAGAGATCTCATCCTGCTCAATATTTGGGGGAGAGGTTGGAGATTTGGAACAGAAACCTCCCAAGAAGTTCAGCTGATAAAATTTCCAGAGGCTGTTGCCAATCATTTACTATATGAAGGGTTTTATATTTATTGTACCTTGTAGTCCTGAAAGGGAAGTGTAAGTAATTGTTTCTGTTTCTCAAAGAAGAGTTACACTATACCAAAAATATGTGGATCAGCAAAGTGTTTCACATTAAAGCCTGTGTAATAATGTGTTATATAGGCAAATCAAGCTTGTATTTCTCTTAATGATTTTCAAAATACTTCATTTAAACAAAAATGATTAGTTTTCACAGAAAAGAGATTAATTATGAAACAGAAGCAGATTTATTACATCTTAGGCAA
Organism: Spermophilus citellus; assembly: GCF_964194105.1. Classification (NCBI taxonomy): domain Eukaryota; kingdom Metazoa; phylum Chordata; class Mammalia; order Rodentia; family Sciuridae; genus Spermophilus; species Spermophilus citellus. The sequence goes on from NC_138193.1 coordinate 83,379,812, forward strand.
AATGCATTTGCAACTTTCATAATTATCTGTTGTCTCTGCAGTATTACTTCAGAACTTTTACTGGTGAAGTATGAAACATCTTAAACACCTAGAACATTTAAAAATAAATCAACAACATGACTGGAAGTTGAACTCTGTATTTTTTTTTCCATCATTATAGTCAACTCAGATTAGTTGGTTATTTATCTTGGAAAAAATACCATATTACCATGTATTTTTGCATACGTTATATTCAATTTTCAATAGTTTATTTCAATTTTCAGTAGTTTATTTTGTTAAAGATCAGAAAGGTTAAGTCAATTGTCAGACAAACTCAGACAGCTAATAAGTACCAGAGCCAGAATAAGAAATGAGCCTTATTTCTAATGCTTGTTAATATGTCACAATTTTTACATAAAGAGACTCTACTGCTCTACAGCAGATTTCTCTTTGAGGTAGTAATTCAAAGTTCATAATGTATCTCAGATGTACAATGAAAATAGAAATCATCTGGGGGAAAATCTATAAACTAATTAATCTTAGTTCGGATTACACTTAGTATCAGCTTTTGGGGTCTCAGGGTCATTTCCTCTTCCTCTTCTTTCCCTAAGTTGGGGGTCAGTGTTTAACAAAGAAGTAGCAAAGTGACAGGACAGGGATCCAGTGCCCATCCAGAGTGGCCTCTGATCTGGTTGGTGGGATGAGACCCACATTGACACTTGTGTGGGTACTGTTCGTCCTTGTGGGTTTTATGGTATAAGCATGCATCGAATTCGAGGCCAGTCTAGTTATTATCAGCTTGAGTAGTGTAAGATGATTTAGCCATCCTCAGTCCCAACCTCCATTATAGATGCTTCTGAAGTCTGGTTGATATTAATTATATTTTATGATGGCGTAAAAAGTCTTACCAGCAGTGCTTGCTGCATAATCACCTCTCATATCATGTTAGCATACTCCCCAACCTATGGGCATAGGGAAATATGACTTAGCAGAAGCAAAAAGAAAATCTGTCCTTTCTTCTGACTGGGAAAGAGATGAAAGAAGTAAAACAGAGAGTGAGAACAGACCACAGAATAGAAAGGGGTTGTGTTAGTTAGGACAGTAAACCCACAACTGGGAGGGCTTCCTAGTCAGTTTGACCACTTCTCTTTGTGCTGTGAGAAGGGCCACCTCCCAGGATTTCTAATACCATCCACACCACAGACCTGGAAGAGCAGGCTGACATATCAGCATTTCCAGTCCCAGGGGAATAACACCCCCAGGGGAACTAACTATTTTCCCAAAGGAGGTTCTACTCTCAAGATAAATGCAAACATATGTCCACAAGTAAAGTGTAGAAAAGTTGATAACAAACTCATTTATCATAACCCAAAACTGAAAACAAGCTTACTCTCCTTTAAAGGAGAAAATAAGACCAGGCCCAGTAGTGCATGCCTGAAATCCCAGCTACTTAACAGACTGGGGCAGGAGGATGGAAAGTTTGAGGCCAGTCTCAGCAACTTAGTGAGACCCTGTCTCAAAATAGAAAATAAAAAGGACTGAAGATGAAATGTAGTGGTAAAGGACTCCTGGGTTTAAACCCTAGTCTCTCTCTCTCACACACACACACACAAACACACACAAGAAAAGAAAATACAAATAAAATTTTTGGCATGTTATATTCATACACTGGAATACTACTTTGTAATTTAAATGAAAATACAAAACACAAATGCCTAGTGTCCACAACATAGATAAATTGAATCTCTAAAACCTTTCATTGAACCCAAAAAACAGACATAAAAGAGTACTTTAAACTCATAAGTAGAGAACAGAACAATGTGTGGTGATATAAATTAGAAATCATTTCCTGTGCTAAAGAGGGTATATTGACTAAAATACAGAAAGGAAAGTTCTAATTCTGTTTTGAGTGGTACAGAGGTACATATAAATCCCCGCCCCCTTCAAATACCAACAAAGCCACAATCATTTGCCTTGCAAAATGTTCTGATTTCCAGTGAGCCACCAAATTATTCAGGAAGTAACTATACTGTCTATGCATCAAGGCCATTCACTTGCTAATTTTGACATTAGTCTATTTTATGGCCTGACATGTTCTCCTATGCCAACCCTATTTATGTAGGTAGTGGGAGGGAAACTTTCCTAAAACCATTTAATCAACTTATATTTGTATTATGTTCTGAGTCTTAGTAAACACCTACATTTACTTTCTCATTTAATCTTCAATATACCTGTAAGACATAGCCACATAATTCATTTTGCTGGTAAAAAAATTAAAAGTGGAAAGTAACAGGCAGACACAGAACTTAAGTACTTTTCTTGGGTCTTAGTTTGGGCTGCTAACACAGCACACTATAGACCAGGTGACTTAGAGAATAGGAAGTTATTTCCCACTGGATTGTGGCTGGGAATTTCAAGATCAAGGTACTGGCAGATTTTGGTTCCTGGTGAGGGCTTTCTTCCTGGATTGCAGAGAGTTGTTTTCTCTTTATATACCACACAGTAGGGAGAGAGATTATCTTTCTCAATGTACTTTTTGTATGAGCTTTATACTATTCATGAGGCTCTACTCTTCTGAACTAATTATGTCCCAAAGGCAACTCCAAATAGATTGGAGATTTAGGCTTTCACATATGAATTCTGGAGATACATAAACGTTTAGCACATAGCATCTTCTGACTCTAAAGCTTTGCTAATAAGAATTGCACATTGTCTGTTCTTCCTAAGTATGGCTGCCACAAACCATATCTTGAATTTATGTTTCTATACCAGAATTTTCTTGACTTTTTTTCATCAATCTCCTAGTGATCCTTGTTAGCCTGTTTAGGTAATAGTGAAGCAATAAGAATACTACCTTGTAAAACAAAAATAAAATTGCACATAGGAGGGGAAAGATGCAATCTTAACTGACAAGTAAAACTGTAAAACAAAAGTTATTCCAAAGAGTAATATAAAAGAATGATAGCTACAATCTATCACATTTGGATTATCAAATCAGTGGTGTATATTGAATAATCATTAAAGCAAGTCTACATACAAAGTAGTTTGGTAAGAGGTCAAACTTAAATATTTTATAGTCAACATGACTCAAGAGATATAATGATGGTGGTAATATTTCTGCTCTAATACAAAGAAGTTATATGTGCCTCTGAAGAAATGTCACATGTAGTGTTCACATGGAATGACAAACATGTTTTGTTTGCATGTCAATTCCCAGTTGCTTAGTGATGACTGCCTGGATATCCATGATGTGCAGGACTAACAGTCCTTGGTTGGGCTTTATGTAAGTGTCACTAAATGGGCAAAGGATGAGAGTGGTGACCTTCACAACACATTTAGGACATTCCTTGACTATGGCTTTAAGAGATTCCTAGTCCCTAAGCACAGTTTTAGGAAAGCAGTCACCCCCCCCCCTTTTTATTGCTTCTATACTTCCTCCAGACATATATTATCAAGAGACAAACAACTGCAGTTCATATGCTTAAGATGCCTAAAAAGTAAGAGGCTGATGTCAGGACAGGTAATAGACGTCAATGCATAGTGGCAGATACAATGCAGTATTAATCCCTGCATCCTGCTTAGGTTAAGACCTTCCTGGAATCATCTGTCATAACTGTGTCACACTGAGGTATCTTTATCTCATCCAAGCAAATAGCTTATTCTCTACCCCAGACTCTATGTCTGCTCATCTGAAATGCTTTCTGTAACTCTTGTTTTTGCTCTATTTTCTGTGAAACAAAATAATAATAAAAATTTTACCTTGCACTTTATGTAGAAATTTAAATTCTGTCCTTCTTTCTGATGCATTAAATAATCTTAGAAGTTGGGCCAATGTAATTTCAGTGTCTTGTTTAAGGGAGGGGGAAAAAAGGAACAAATGTGCAAGTAATCAAAGAAACAGCTTGTTTTCTTAAATTCAGCAAAACCTTAGATATCTGACTTTTCTACCTTTAATATTTATTTGCTGTCAAAGAGCATATGCAGTTATGGAATATACAGACATTGTGTATGCAAAAGCAGAGTAACATAAATATCCAGCAGAAACACATGCTGAATATATTAAGGTAGGCTCCAAGCAATGCCAATGTGCATTGTCCAGCTCTTCTAAATACTATGGTGGGATCTCCGAATTCAATCAATTTAGGTCCATGATGCTTAAAGTGCATCATGTATCCCAAAATGCTAACCAAATACTCAAGGAGAGACAATGGTTAATCTGATAGTTCCTTATTGCATGTCCTGCTACATAGAATATAAGAAATGAAATGTCAGAACAACCAGAAGTGTAAAACTTCACTTTGTATTAGTGGACTGATTTTAAAGATTTTTCTATTTCTCAGATTCAATGTCTGTGCCAGTGTGATTTGCACAGTGCCAAGGTAAATGCTACACTTTCTGCACTTAACCCTGGACAGCAGCTTCTCTGTTGGTTCAAATAAACACACTGATCTCTACCAAGAGTTGCTGCAATGCAGTGGTGATTTGAGATAATTGTGTCAATAGAATAAAGAAGAATCAATGATTCCCCCTCCCATTTATGGTAAGCCATTTTTCAATCCTAGTATTTTTTGGATATGGTTGAGGAAAGAAAAAAATTTTCACTGTGGTTTGTTTGTAACTGTCTTTCCTTTTTAAATAATAATAAAAAGTAAAATGATATAGTAAATAAGTTTAAGTCCTTTTTTCATGTTTATTTCTTATGTAATTAGAATAAAATATATATATATATATGTGTGTGTGTGTGTGTGTGTGTGTGTGTGTATTGCTCCAGGGTTTTTCAGAGGATTAAATGGTATAGTGAATGGGAAATTATGGAGGAAACATAAAGAAAATGTTCTTAACCTGGATATGACCTGGGGATTCAAGATCAAACTGACACTATTCCAGCTATTAGAGTTCATGGAAAATTTTTAGGAAAATGGGAATAACCAGATTTCTATGGAAATGTTGTTTGTGGATGTGCATTTGTAATGCCTCATATTTAAATGAGGCATTTTTTTGTATCAGTATTTCCTTTAGTAAACACAAGTAGGGGTTATCCTTTTCCATTTAAATGAGGAAACAAAGGGCAGATAACACATTATGTGAAATGGACTCTCGTTCTCAGAATCTGGTTTTCTTTATTCTAATTCTCTCTTTTTTCCACTATCCTAGACATTCTCTCACAGTTACAGAACCAGATTTCTCCTTGAATGTATGCTATTGTAATTTCAAAGATATTGGAAAAAATCTCAGTCATCTAAAACACATTCCTGTATAGATTTTAATGTTATTTATGATCATATTCTTTTAGGCAATGTCTCCTTTGAATAATGGACCAAGTAAGCAGAGCCAGCATTTAAATTGAGACAACCATTCCTCATTTGGGAGAAGTTTCTGGGTGAGAATCTGCCCCCTGCTGGAATGCATTCATATATGGCAAATGTTCCAAGAGGACATTCATTTAGCAGCTACTTATCAGCTTTGTACCTTGTACATTAGTATTAGATAGAGGAAAGAAAGGAACCCTGTCTCTTTCAGTTTCTCACTTGAGAAGGGTCTTGAGTATGCAGAGATATTAGATTAGCATTACAGAAAGTGAATCATGTGTGCTATTTAGACCACAGAGGGGCGAATAGCTTGGTGTATACCTGAGTGATCCCTTAGGATACTGTTATAATAATTCAGCTGACAGTGATGAGTAGTGGAAGGAGGAATGGCATTAGTGATGGGAGGAAAGGGTGGATTTGGTAAGTATTTAAATATAACAGATTCTTAATGGCTGTTGGATTGATTGATGAGTGGAGTGAGGGGAAAGATTGTTTGATGAGGGTGCCTGGATTTCTTACATGCGCCTCCAGGATGGGGATGATGGTGTCATGAGCAATTGAGAGTGGAGATTTTTATTTAATGAAGTTTATGAGTTTAACCACAGAACTATTTATTTTTCCTCAAAAGATAACATGACAACTTGAAAGATTGGGTGTAAAGACTTGAAGTTGTTTTTGATTGTTTCTTGCTTGGTTTTTTTTTTTTTTTTTTGGATGGTCAGAGGAGCTATCATAATGCATAGCAGAGAAATTTTCCACAGTTGAGGTCAGATCCAGCCAGTGGTTTGATTGTGTGAACTCTGTCTTGCCTCACCGATGGCACAATTTCCACGCCTGTCATGTTGTGGTGCGTCATGGAGACAGTCAACTGGCAGGAGTGCGTTCTGTTTACCGGGAGCATTCGTAGCTTGAAATTGATTTGTTAATTTCATCAGTGACTGCCAGGCATGCTAGGAATAGGAGGTGAAGGGGAACTTGGTACCCTGAATGATAGGCGGGAAACTTGGAGTTCTTCCAGGCGGTTCCCAAGTGGCTTTCTACATGTTGCCAGAAGCAACCTCAGGACATGTGACACTTCTGCTTTCCCTGCTGTGAAATGAGGGCAGCTGCAGCTGTGGGATGCTGTGCTGTGGAGGTCCATTCACTCCATGGGGGCAGGAGGCCAGCACATAGCATCATGGGGCCAGAAGACTCAAGGAAGAACCCTTCAATGCCACTCATGTGTGAGGTGAAATGACCCTCTGGCTTGATTCATCTGTTTTAAATGTTTCCTTTATTATAGAAAAATATGAATAAGGATTTTTTATAGCCACAAGTATTTCTAGTGTGACATTTATTTTGAATTCTCACTTCCACACTAAAGTGTCGGCAACAAAGGTAATATACTCATATTTTAAAGAAAAGAACATAAGCAAGAGTTTCAGTGACTTGCCTAAAGTCGTTATATAGTTAACAGTATAAACCTAACCAAAGTACAAACCTAATCATTCACAGCAATAACAGAACCAGGGAGATTTTTGCCCCCAGGAGACATTTGACAATGTCTGGAGACAATGGTTGTTGCAGACTGAGGGTTGGTAATAAGATGCCAAGAAACATCCCACAATGCATAGGAAAGCTCCCAGCCCGCCTCCACACACATACTGCAAAGAATTATTCAGCCCCAAGTTGTGTAGTTCTAAGACTGGATTCAGGTAGGATATGTCTAGATCAAAGTTTGTAGGTAATTATGGAGTTAATATATGGAGTTTCTAGTTTTCCTACATACTCTACAATTTGCAATTTATGGGGGGGGGAAATTCCAGTAGATGTGGAGATGGAGTCACATACCTGCTAGAAGAAAGATTAGAAGACACATATTGCTATCTGGGAAGAATAGCCTATCCATTTTATCATCATTACATAACTTTTCACCTATTTTTTGAAGATAATAAACCTTATTAGGGCCTAAGAACAATCCAACAAAATTGGATTTTGTAGAGACAATTGTAGAGAAAATTGTCTCTGTAGAAACAATGTCAAGACTAAATTTTGATCAATATAAATACACAATGAAAAACCTATTATAATGAGACTTTAAAAATCCAAATATAACTTTAATTTTGAATGTTTCCCTGTCCACGGTAATATAGAAAATTTTTAGAATTGGTGTTTTTATTTGTTTCTGTGATGCCAGGGACTTAAACCAGGGTCTCCTACTAGGCTAGTGCCCTAGCATTGAGCTGTATCACCAAACCTAGAACTAAAATTTTTAGATGAAAATGTTCAATTTCAAAAGTTATAACTCCACAGGATTTTAGCAAGTAAAAATATTTGCATCAATGGAATTTTTATGAACACCAAGTGGCAGCCTTGGAAGGGGATATAGAAGTAAAGTTATGGAGGGCAACATTCAGTTCCTATAAGTAATTAGGAGGAAGTTTGCCAATAGACTGTCGAGTACTCTGCAGAATGGAGGGAAGGTGGTAAGACCAAGATGGATCCATGAAAAACCACTGACACTGGGTCTCTGTGCTAGGACACTGTGGGAATCCTAATCCTGTGGAATACAGCTACACCTTGATATTTTTCATTTTTAGTTCTGTACTCATGTCGAAGCTCTTTTTAAGAGCATGCAGAGGTTTCATTTGAACACATTCAGCCCTTCTTGCTCACCCAAAATGCTTTGTATTCTGAGAAGTAATGTGCATAAATCAAAGGACTGGGAAACGTGAGCAGTCATGCATCTATCTTTGGAAATTTCCTCTTTAGCAGTACCTTATTTATTGCTTGCTCAGAGAAAATGTGCCAATTTGAGAATCGTACAAAGGAAAATATTCAGTAAAGCTATTTCCTCTGTATGTACAATCACTCCATAAAAATACTGTTTTCCCATTTTGCCCCTGTGAAAAACAACCTAAGCATACTTTTTTTTTTCCCCTCACTGATTTCAGAGATGGACTCTCCTGTCCTGGATCAGGTAAGTAGGAAGTTCCATCTGTCTATTACATTGTTTTCTAGGGTTATGAGCACCTCTATGTCCTTGAGACATCCTTTAGAACTGCAGTTATGAATATATTTAAATGACATTACAATGCATATTACATGACATACTTAAGACTTGGAAAAATCATTGGCAATCCAAGCTCTGACAAATCTTGACATAGGTAGTAGAGCTGAAGCTAAAACAATTAGAAGGGACATATGTTCTCTAAGAGCAGTAGTGATCAGAAGTCATTGATGTCCATAATTTCTTCACATGGCTCCAGTGTCTGCAAATCCACAATAAATTTCCCTTCAAGTTAGAACCTGAATGTGGCAATGCAATCTCAATAAAGAGTGAGAGATCAAACCAAGTCAGTGAGATGGTGAACAAAAGGTATACCCCTATTTAGCATTGATGACAATGATCCTTGCAAAGAATCAGCATGTGATGGAGCACAGTATCTGTCCTGTCATAGGGGTTTATGGCACACACCAATGCCTCTCATTATGTCCCCTGTTAATAGAATCCTGATTGTATCTGGAGAAGAAAAATACAATGAATACAAATTTAGGGTTTTGCTCTCCTGAAGAAGGCAGACTTGCATAGTAGTGTATGGTTTTTTCCTTTTTCTCTGTCTCTCCCTTGAAAGCAGACATGAAACCTGGAATTGAGCAGCCATCTGGATATCACAAGGAAGCAAATGCAAGGATGGTGGAAGAGAAAGCAGAGTTGCTAGAAGTCCAAGATGATCTCACTGAGCACCTGTTTTTCTGGCAACAAGTCTGCTCTGGACTTTACTGTATGATAAGATGTGAGTCTCTGAAGCATGATATACTCAGAACTGCTAGCATGATTTTTTAAAAGTTGAAGTTGTATAATCAGGGTGCGATATTTCTGTCTCACATGTTAGTATAGAATTTCAAGAAGTGCTGAAGATAGAAGAAAGCCATTGTAATACATAAGGAGTAATTTCCAATGAGTTTTACAAGGTTATTTGACCCCTCCTTTAGTTATTACAACTATTCTAGTGATAGTGGTGGGAGGTGAAGCATAATGAGAATAGAAATAAGAAAAAGAGTAATGGAAAAGTTGAGAATATAGAAAAGTAAATATTAGAAATATTAGATGTGTTTCATATTTATATATAACATTTTGTATAAAGATGTTAAATAACCCCCCACACACGTATGTGTCAGTATATGTGTATAAACATAAATATACACATATGTGTATAAATTTATGTGTATATCATATATATACATATATATGTGTGTACATATGTGTGTATACACACACACACACACACACACACACACACACATATAGAATTTTATGCCTGATGCTGTTTCGTCACTAATAAGCCATGTGTCATTTAACAAATCACTTAGTGTCTCCAGTCCATTTTTTTTATCAGTTTGCAAATCACATTTTATATGAAACCCTACCTGCTATGCAAGTCGGCTTTAAGTCTTATAAAGAGGTTTCTCTAGATAACCTAGATCAGTTGCCCTCCTTGACAAGAGCAGAGTTGATCTCATTGCTTCTAGTGGCTGAGGGAAAAGTCTAAGGTCATCAGAGGTAGTTTGCCCTGGGTGCATCATTTGCTGTCTTTTCATGTTTTTTGCCTGTGCTTTCTTTTACTCTGGATGTGCTTGATAATCTCCTGGCTAGTATAGACTGAAAATGTCCATTCACAACTCATATGTCAATTCCCTAATTGCCACCATAGCTATCCTTGAACTTGGGTCCCCAAGTAAGTAACTGGGGTTAACAAGATTATAGGGTGAGGCACTGATATGATAGGGTTGGTGTCCTTGTAAGACAAGGCACCTGAGAGCTTACTCTTTTTCTCTATCTCTATTGTCTGCACCAAGGAAAGGCAAGAACACAACAAGAAGGCAGTTGTCTGCAAGCCAGGAAAAGTCCCCCTCTGAGAAACTTCATTTTGTTTAGTTGATTTCCTAGAATCTTGATCTTGGACTTCTAACTTCCTTTATGGGAGAAGAATCAATTTCTATTAAGTCTATATTTTTCTGTTATGAGAGCCTGAGCAGACTGACATTTTTTGCAGGTATTCTACCTTCAGAGTCCCTAGGAATCTGCCCAGGTGGCTATCTGTGGCAGCCTGGAGTGGCCAGTCTTCCCATGGTGCTCTGAGTTTTCCCACATAGATGCAAAACTTCAACTTCAATTTAAACATTTTCTGAAATTTCTGTTGGATAAAAAATCTTGCTGTCTTCCTTCCCTTAGCTGATGGCCACTTTTCTGTCTTGTTGGAAGACAGACAAATGTCTTTCACTTCTTTGCAAAGTTTTTTCTTTCTCTCCTTTTAATCTTTCTTTTCTTTTCTTTTTTTTGAGAAATACCTAGATTTATATATTTGATCCTAAAATGATTTAGTTATATTAGTATTCTCCAAAAGGATGAAACAAAGAGAAGAAAAAATAGATAGATAGATAGAGCCAATGTCATCATTGCAAAAGCCTTAGTAGTATAATCAAGAATGTCAGAATCACCTTATGGGCAGGTCATTACTAGTGCCAATGCATATTTTCAGTATTAAGCATTTAAATGGTTCTTATTCTATCCAATTATGAGTCTTCTTCAGTCTTTCTTTAAAGATGTTATTTCCTTTTGAATTCAATAACATCATAGGATATGATATCAACATACAAAACAGTAACCTTTATATACATAATAATAAACATATTAAAAAAGAAATCATGAAAGCAATCTCAATAACTCTTAAATTTGGTCTTTATATGCTATCCCATATTTCTTGAATGTTCTGCTCGTGGTTTCTTATCATTTTCTCTGTGTGGTCTATGTTCTTTTCAAGATGATTTATTTGATCTTCATTATCTGATGTCCTATCTTCTAAGTGGTCTACTCTGTTGATGATAGTTTCATTTGAGTTTTTAATTTGGTTTATTGTTTTTTATTTGAAGGATTTCAGGGTTTTTTCGTTTGTTTGTTTTTTGTATAACCTCTATCTCCTTGTTGAGGTGATCTTTTGCTTCTTGGATTTGTTTATGTAGCTCATTGTCAAAGTAATATTTCACTGCCTGTATTTTTTATATTATGTCTTCTTTGAAATCCCAAAACATTTAACCATGTATATCCTGAAATCTTTCTCTTGTCTTTTTTTTTCTGCTGTAGCTGCCAATGCTTCTAATAATGTGTTGTCCTGATTTATTTGTGGTACTTTCTTCTCTTGTCTTTTCATGTTACTCATGTGTCTTACTTTCCATCTCTGTGAATCTGATGTGTTATTGTTTTTACCCTATAGATTTGTGGTGCTATTGTAAGGTTCCAAGAAATCTCCTTTGTGGTGAAAGACAATGTTAACAGATCCCTATATCAACAATACATCACCTATGAACAAATTGTTTTATTAAGACATTTACAGTTTAGTCTCAATGTCCAGAAATGTTGGATTCAATTATTATTTAAAACATAATCAGTAGTTTCATAAAAAAGTTTACAGGACTTAAAAACAGCATACTATAGGGACACAGCCACATCAATGTTTATAGCAGCACAATTCACAATAGCTGTGGAGCCAACCTAGATGCCCTTCAGTGGATGAATGGATAAAAAAATGTTGCACATATACACAATGGAATTTTACTCAGCAATAAAAGAGAATAAAATCATGGCATTTGCAGGTAATTGGATGATATTGAAGAAGATAATGCTAAGTGAAATTAGCCAATCCCCCCAAAATAAATGCTGAATGTTTTCTCTGATATAAGGAAGCTGAATTATAGTGGGGTAGGGATGGGGAGTATGGGAGGAATAGTTGAATTATAGATAGGGAAGAGGGGTGGGAGGAGAAGGGAGGAGACAGGAAATTACCATGGATGGTGGAATGTGATGACATCATTATCCAAAGTACATGTATGAAGACACAAATTGGGTATCAACCTACTTTATATACAAACAATGATATGAAAAATTGTGGTATATATGTTTAATAAGAATTGTAATGCAAAAAAGTGCATGTATAAAGACATGAATTGGCGTGAAGACACTTTATATACAAAAATATGAAAAATTGTGCTCTATATGTGTAATAAGAATTGTAATGCATTCCACTGTCATGTATTGACATTTAAATAAAATCAATAAAATAAAATCAATAAAATAAAATAAAGAAAGCAATCTCATTTACAACAGCTCCAGGGAAAAGAAAGAAAGAAAGAAAACACTAGGGAAAATTTTAACCAAGAAGTTGTAAAAAGTTTACAATAAAAATTGCAAAAAAAAAGATGAAAAAAATGAAGAAGACATTAAAAATGAAAAACCTTCCATGTTCAAAGATTAATGCTGTTAAAATGGCTATACTACCCAAACGATTTACATTTTCAATGTAATCCCTATCAAAAGACTACTGTTATTCTTTCGGGAATAGGAAAAAATAATTCTAAAATTCATGTGGAATCATAGAAGATCCTAAATAAGCAAAGTAATATTTAACAAAAGAACAAAGCATTATAATACCTTGTTTCAATGCATACTAAAGAGCTATAGTAACCAAAACAACATAGTACTGGTAAAAATAGACATGCCTATCAACAAAACAGTGCATTGATCTCCAAAATAAAGCCATTAATTTATAGCCATCCGATTCTCCACAAAGGCACCCAAAACATACATTGGGCAACCTCTTTCCAGTGGTGCCGGGAAAACTGGATATCCATCTGCAGAAGGTTGAATCTCCCCCCTCCTCTCAGGGAATTATTCTGACATAAATTTCTTATGTACATAAATGGATACGCCACAGTGAATCTCAATATCATGTACAACCACAAGACTGGGATCCTAATTAGAATGAGCTGTACTCTATGTTTGTATAAATAAGTCCAATTATACTCTGCTGGCATGTATAACTAACAAAAATAAAAATTAAAAAAAAAACTTAAAACAAAATAACAACAGCAACAAAACATTCAGTCTTCTGAAGATGATATTTCAATTTTCAAAAGATTAGACCCTGCCATTTACCTTAGGAAAACCAACAAGAGTACTGAAGCTCATCCAGTTGGAATTCACATACACATATGAAGTCTCACCAAACTCTCCTACATAAAATTTATTAAGGCACTGGGTGCTGTGGTACATGCCTGTAAACCCGGCAACTTGGTAGGCTGAGACATGAGTATCTCAAGTTTGAGATCAGCCTTAGCAACTTAGCAAGACCCTAAGCAACTTAGCAAGACCCTGCCTCAAAATAATAAAAAAAAATTAAAAAGACTGGGGATGTGGTTCATTAATTAAGTGCTCCTGGGCTCAATCTTCAGTATCCCTCCACCCTCCAAAAAAGTTATTGGCTGTTTTTTCCCCAAAAAATGTATTTTAAGTTGGTCTATTAGCTAAGAAGGATTTTCTTAAAATAAATTAAGATACCTCTAAAATTTTCCTATCATGATCAATCAGTATAGTTCCATGACCTAATTAGTTTTTGCAGGTGAGCAGTCTCAAGATGTAATCCTTTTGCTAGCTAGCCCTGGAGCAGTAAAAAGGAAAAAAAGAAGAAGAAGAAAAACTATCCACCTGAAGGCTGAAATTAGAATTTTTTCATTAGTAGCAAACAACTGTATATAATGAAAAAGAATCATAGAATCTCAGAGCTGCAGTGGTTCTTGCTAATCTTTTTATTCAAATTCTACATTTTTATAGAAAGTCAATTTTGTGATTAATGATAATGTATATTCATTTAAGAATAGAAGGTATTATAATGCTAGTAATTAATAAGTTAGGCCTCTGAGAACTTCTGAAAATGTATATACCCTTAAAGGCTGTGAGTTCCATATTGGTACTGAAAATTCCAGAACTGTGAAAAGAACTTTTACAACCCAGAAGCTCATGTTACTAATCTGACATCATGAAGTATAGTATACCTTCTCTCTCTCTTTCTTTCTCTCTCTCTCTCTCTCTTTTTCTGAAAGATACTGACTCTCTTTATTTCCTGATATGAAAGCTCCTTTTTTGTTTTGTCCTTTAGTCATACTGAATAGTATCTGCTAGAAATGGTATCACCAAGACAGAATTAACTATTTGTATTGTCCCTAAGCTCTTTCCTCCCAGTTATTTTCTCTGGATTATGTAAAATATCTACCTGTCACTTATTTTTATTTTTATTTTCTCTCCATTGCAGAAAATTATCTGCTGGCCGCTGATGGTCTCATGGAAAGTAAAGTAGAAGACAAAGTATTTGTATTTCCATTAAAACAAAAAAAAAAATCAACATGTTGATTTCCGTGTTAGTTGTTTTATATTAATTATCTCTATTATTTTAAAAACTATTAGGTATTATTGTTTCTGTACTACAAATTTAGAAAAGGGAAGCTGAGAATAGTTAAATAACCGGTCATAGTAACACAGTTAGTGTGTAAATTAGTATTCAGACCTAGTGTCCGCCTTTCTCACATATTCCTAGTCTTTTTACCATTGTTTCTGCAATGTCTTCCTGCTTTAATAGCAAAACCAACAGTGAATGACAGTTACCCCTGAAAAGGGCTGCTGTATGCCAGGCATGCATCATCACAAATATCAGTGTACATTTGTGTGATATAAAGAGTGTCATTGATAAGAACACAGGTCATGCCTGACACTTATTATCTCTGAGATTCAATTACCAATCAATAATGACGTCACTAAACCTTTGCTTTCTTTATTGCTGCCTCCTTGGAACATTATCCAAAACCACAGGCTGTCAAGTCCAAACTAGCTTTTAATATATTTCCATTGCCTGAGAATCTAGCTGCTTATAATCTCCCTAGGTATTCCATACTCTTATGACTGGGTACCTTCACTTCCTATATTTTCTCTATTAAAGATGAATTTCTTATTTTATTAAAAGCCTTTCATTTTTTTTCTTTGCTCAAAATGTCTTATTCTCAGGAAAAATCTCCCTTAATAAGCCATTCTTTATATGGATCCATCTTCCTTTCTTTTGGTTCCCAGTAGCATTTCTAATATATTTACCTAATGGACCCATGACTTTAAAATGTATAAATAGATATTTCTACACTTTATTGTACTGTAGGATAAGGAATATTTTGTTTTTGAAATATTAATATTTATTTTCTCATTTAAGTTAGCATATTTTCTGTCACAAATTTTTGAAAATTCAGAAATTTATGGTGAAGAAAGAATCAATCAAAACTTATTCACAAATAAGTACTTTAAATACATAGACATTTTATCTGTTTGACCATAAATAGATATTATATCATTTATGATTAAACTATAGCTTTTAATCCAACTTTATATGCAATGATATCATGTATCTAAAATTTTTAAGAAACAAGAAATTTTGATGATCATCATGGTAAGATTTTGTATTCATGGCTAATAAACATAAAAATACACTCTTAAAAGCACTTTACAATAAGTGATAAGGGGGTGGGGGCTGGAGTTGTGGCTCAGTGGAGAGTGCTTGCCTGGTATGTGTGGGGTCCTAAGTTCGATCCTCAGAACCACATATAGATAAATAAATAAAATCCATATTAAAAAATAAGTAATAAGGAATTCATGCTATTAAATGTTTTGTTACATATTTAATTCTTCTTAATTTGATTTTCTGCTTGCTAAATGTGATTCTGAGTGCTGTTTGCTTTTTGATGCAATTTATCTGCAAGGTTAAAAGATAGGTGTTGGTTCGTTTGCTGTGAGGACAAACTGGATTAATATTTTGTGATTAATGTAATTAAACTGCCAATATATTACATATTTTTACAGAAAACACACATGCAAGTAAATGTTTTCCAGAAATGTTTCTAGGATCACTTGTAAACTGTATCACGTCTAATATGAGGAGAAATACCAATGACACTTTACCTATTACATGAACATTGAATATTGACAAGAAATGTCATTTTTCCTTGGAATATGAGAATGCCTTTTACAAGGCAAGATTTCCAAAAATGAGTACTTATCAGAACTGAATGGCCTTGTCTTAAGCATGATGCGTATAATGGCATAACATTAAAAAACATCCTTGGAAAAATATTGTTGTACTTCTTATGACACCATGAAAATATTGCTCACCCAGTATTGTGTTATTCTATAAAGTCACATTTGGCTTGCATTTTGGCACAAGAATAAAAGGAGAGAGAAGAAAGTGAATGGCAACAATAACTCAAAGGCACAAAAGTCAGTTTAAAGTTTTCTAAGATTCCAACACTGGAAATATTAAGTATCCAACGAAAGAAAAAAGACAGGCTGTCTGAAAAGAAAAAAAGAAAAAAAATCAGAATTCTAGATTGTGAGGAAGGGAGAACAAAAAGCAACTAAAGTCCTTTTGAACTACACAATTCCCATATTTCTCAGAATTATGGACAAAAGGATTTTTAAAGTTAGTGGTGACCTTGACTATGCTAAAGTTGATTATGATTTGAAAAATAAACAATAGGATATATGTTGATTTTTTAAAATTATAAGATTGCAAGTCATCCTTGACACTTTACTTTAAGTATTCTTAAAGCAGCATAAAATAGTGTAACTTTGCAAATAATTTATACATGTTATATTGCAATAGTTCATTTTTCTGTAATAGTTAATTACTAGCATAGTTTTTTCTTTTTTAGTGGCTCTGGGGATTGAACCCAGGTCTTTGTGCATGTGAGGCAAGCACTCTACCAACTGAGCTAGAATAGCCCTCCTAGCATAGTTCTTTTTTTTTTTTATTTTACTGTTGGTTGTTCAAAACATTACATAGTTCTTAATATACCATATTTCACAGATTGATTCAAGTGGGTTATGAACTCCCATTTTTACCCCGTATACAGATTGCTGTGTCACATCAGTTACATTTCCATTGATTTACAAATTGCCTTTCTAGTGACTGATGTATTCTGCTGTCTATCCCATTCTCCACTGTCCCCTCACCCCTCCCCTCCCCTCCCCTTCTCTCTCTCCATCCCCTCTACTATAAATCGTTTCTTCCACTTATATAATTTTTCTCCTACTACTCCTTTCCTCTTATATGTAATTGTGTATAACCCTGAGGCTCACCTTCCAATTCCATGCAATTTCCCTTAACTCTCACTTTCCCTCCCGCCTATCATCCCTGTTTAATGTTATTCTTCTTCTCCAGCTCTTCGTCTCTACCCTGTCCTTGGTTACTCCCCTTATATCAAAGAAGACATTTGACATTTGTTTTTTAAGGATTGGCTAGCTTCACTTAGCATAATCTGCTCTAATGCCATCCATTTCCCTCCAAATTCTATGATTTTGTCATTTCTTAACGCAGAGTAATACTCCATTGTGTATAAATGCCACATTTTTTAATCCATTCATCTATTGAAGGGCTTCTAGGTTGGTTCCACAATCTTGCTATCGTGAATTGTGCTGCTATGAACATCGATATAGCAGTGTCCCTGTAGCATGCTCTTGTTAGGTCTTTAGGGAATAGACAGAGAAGGGGAATAGCTGGGTCAAATGGTGGTTCCATTCCCAGCTTTCCAAGAAATCTCCATACTGCTTTCCAAATTGGCTGCACCATTTTGCAGTCCCACCAACAATGAACAAGTGTACCCATTTCCCTGCATCCTCGCCAGCACTTGTTGTTGATGGACTTCTTAATGGCTGCCAATCTTACTGGAGTGAGATGGTATCTTAGGGTGGTTTTGATTTGCATTTCTCTGACTGCTAGCGATGGTGAGCATTTTTTCATGTACTTGTTGATTGATTGTATGTCCTCCTCTGAGAAGTGTCTGTTCAGGTCCTTGGCCCATTTGTTGATTGGGTTATTTGTTATCTTATTATCTAATTTTTTGAGTTCTTTGTATACTCTGGATATTAGGGCTCTATCTGAAGTGTGTGGGGTAAAGATTGCAAAATCATAAGAGATCCACACCTAGACACATTATAATGAAGATGCCCAACATACAGAATAAGGAGAGAATTTTAAAAGCTACAAGAGAAAGAAAGCAGATTACATTTAGGGGCAAACCAATCAGGATAACAGCTGATCTCTCAACACAGACTCTGAAAGCTAGAAGATCCTGGAATAACATTTTTCAAACACTGAAAGAAAATGGGCTCCAACCAAGAATCATGTATCCGGCGAAATTAAGCTTCAGGATGGAAGATGAAATTAAAACCTTTCACGATAAACAAAATTTAAAAGAATTTGCAGCTAGAAAACCATCTCTTCAAAAAATCCTTGGCAAAACATTACAGGAAGAGGAAACTGAAAATAACATTGAAAACCATCAGTGGGAGGTAGGACAGTAAAGGGGGGAAAGTAACCAAAGAGGAAAACTAATCAGGTTTAGTAACATAAATAAACAAATATGACTGGAGGAAAAAACCAAATCTCAATAATAACCCTAAATGTTAATGGCTTAAACTCACCAATTAAGAGACACAGGCTAGTCGAATGGATCACAAAACAAGATCCAACAATATGTTGCCTACAGGAGACGCATTTGATAGGAAAAGATATACATAGACTGAAGGTGAAAGGCTGGGAAAAATCATTCCACTCATATGGACTGCGGAAACAAGCAGGAGTGTCCATACTCATATCAAACAAAATAGATTTCAAGCCAAAGTTAATCAAAAAGGATAAAGAGGGACACTGCATACTGCTCAAGGGAACCATACACCAACAAGACATAACAATCATAAATATATATGCCCCAAACAATGGTGCAGCTACGTTCATCAAGCAAACTCTTCTCAAGTACAAGAGTCTAATAGACCACCATACAATAATCATGGGAGACTTCAACACACCTCTCTCACCACTGGACAGATCTTCCAAACAAAAGTTAAATAAGGAAACTATAGAACTCAACAACACAATTAACAACCTAGACTTAATTGACATATATAGAATATACCACCCAACATCAAGTAGTTACACATTTTTCTCAGCAGCACATGGATCCTTCACAAAAATAGATCATATATTATGTCACAGGACAACTCTTAGACAATATAAAGGAGTAGAAATAATACCATGCATCCTATCTGATCATAATGGAATGAAACTGAAAATCAACGATAAAAGAAGGAAGGAAAAATCATGCATCACGTGGAGAATGAACAATAGGTTACTGAATGATCAATGGGTCATAGAAGACATCAAGGAGGAAATTAAAAAATTCTTAGAGATAAATGAAAACACTGACACAACATATCGGAATCTATGGGACACAGTGAAAACAATTTTAAGAGGAAAATTCATTGCTTGGAGCGCATTCCTTAAAAAAAGAAAAAACCTAGCATAGTTCTTTAAACTCTTTCTAAAAATGAACTGTCAATTCTGAAGTTTAGATGACTAGAATGGACCATATATCATCAACCTCTCTATTAGAGTCCATCCTTATCAAAAGGCTGGTTTACAAGTCACAAATTCTTTCCCCTCCTCAATGAAGCTTGCTTTTCAACTTCCTTTACTCCTATCAGCAAGTATTATCCCTTTATTAATCATAATTTCTTAATAAGATGACAATGTAATTCAGTTTTATACAACAGATAGTCCTTACCAGAGAAAAAGTTGGGGAATAAGAAAGAAAATGTCAATTTTAAGGACATTGCAGAAAGATTTCAAGTACTTAAAACTATACATTTTCACATAGGTAAATATATGTATGATCCTTAGGTTTCTTAAGATCCTATCAATTTCACCTGAGAAATTTTTATATTCTTTTAAGATTGACTTTAATATTTTTATTTTACAATTGCTATTTTATAAGAATATTTTGTAAGGTTCTTTTTTTATGAAGAATTCCTGTAGGTAGGAATTTCTTTTAAATAAAGTAACAACTCTCATGATACTCCAACAGAAAACTTCCCTTCACTATTCAAAAAGGCAACACCCCTTTCTTGAACCAGAGTCTTCATCGTGGAGCTAATTTATAATCTTGAACCAAATAAATGTCAAGAAAGAAGGTCCTGGTAATATTTTCTCCTGGACTTCAAGAGCCAGCCCTGTTTTCATTCCATTAATATTTGAGGGAACTTTTGATTACAGAGTATCTGTGCTCACAACAGTCATTCCTCAAAGCAAACAAAAATCCAATTTTAATTGTTGACCATAGCCCCATCTTGTTTGCAGATTTTCTACCTTGAAATCCATTTTTGAGTGAGTAAAGTATTAGCTTTTCTAGTCATGAGGTGCTGTGGAAAAATTTAAGTCTCTTTTCATTGGAGATATGGCAAAAGTTCTAACAGAGCACATATGTCTTGTGTTCTTGGTCTGCCTCTGATAGTTTGGAGCTAGAAAGTCCAGTTGCAAGGTCTTAGACTCAGTGTTTCAGGAATTGAGATATAATTTTTTCTCCGAGACTTAAATAATCTACGTGAAATTAATCAGCATGGTATCTAGAACTCGGTAGACTACTTCATAAACACTATCTTCCTTTTGTCTAACAAAGATGAAAGCAATTCATGAACAAACCAAGGCTTCATTTATATCAAACATAAACTACTTGCAGGAATAATGTCAACCTTTAGGTCACTTTAATAACTTAGAATAAGTTTATATAGAGACTCATTTTATGTCAAACAATTCATAATTAATATCCACATTAAAAACCTTCAGGTTGAGTTTTTCACTCAAAGATTTGTAACAATTTGTTTGATATCCTGTATATATTTCTCTTTAAGAGATTTAGAAGCTGAAACATATCTATGTCTCTGCAATTACTTGTAATTAAATTTGAGTATATAATCCAAGGCTAAAAAACTCCTTAGATTTATGTAAGTTTACTTCAGAGAATGTGGTTAGTTTTCAAATTTAAATTCACTAGGGTGAATAAAAGCAGCTTGAAGAAAATGTCATTTGTCTTATGATTATATATGATTATGCCTGGAAGAGGGTGTATTTCAAAGACTGCAATCTGAATTTTTGTTTTTAATTTTATTTTATCACCAGAATGTTATGACAGAGAAACTGTCAAATGAAAAACAAATTCAGTTGAGGTAAGGAGAGGATTTATTCAAAATGGTAATTACAGGGAAAAGGAGAACCATGACAATAGGCTTCAAACAGCATCTCCAAGCATTTCAAAGGTCACACAGGAAAGGCTTTTCTTTCACTGGGAGGAGTAAAAACAAGGTTGAAAAAACAGGTGTCAGATAGGTGATGATCATGGAATGTCCTCTTTATGGTCAGTGATCTGGGGAGGGCTGGCTTTGGGGAGTGGTGGGGTGGGGTTGCTGATTCTCATTCTGATTGTAGCTCAGAGGAAGGTGGATCTCCAAACTCAGGATCCTGTATGAAGGAGAAAAGCTTAATTGAAGTTTTAAGTCAAGTTAACAAGCCTTTTGTTTGGCTTGATCTGTAGAGACAAACAGTTCAGGTAATCTGTTATATAGGAAAATAAAGAATTTGGAAACTGTGCCTGGCTTTGTCATAGGTAAACAAGGGAACAACTGGAGTTTTACCTAAATCATATGGGAAAAGGTGGTTCTTTGTGTTTTTCAGGATCATAGGGTAAAATGCAACATATTCAGACCCTAGGTAAATTTCTGGACTAGTTTTCAACTATTGGTGGGCAAATACCAGCTGAGAGCTATGGAGTTCTGACTGACAGTTGCATCATTCAGGGCTCTTAACATTGCTTCTAGATTTAATAAACCCTTAAATGAATTAGTGGTGTGACCTTCTGCAGTTTCTAAAAGGAAGTCTCTTAGTCACTCCCTTAATTGCAATATCCTTTAATTGCAGAACATTATCAGATACATGTAGGCATTCATTCTATTATACACTGATTGAATGACAACAATTCACATTTAGTTAGTAATTACTAAGAAAGTAACATATTCACCATTCAATTCCTTGATTTCATGAGTACAATGGTAATATGTTAGAAATATTATCTATAACCTTCTTCTTAATTGTATGCATTTGAATGGAATATACCCTTATTTTAAGGAGAATTGGTGTGGTTTGTAGGAAAGAAGAAGACTTAAAATCAAACATACCTGGGTTCACATTTTGACTCTGCCAGAAAATAGTTCTATGATCACAAGCAAATGACATATCTTCTTTTCCCTCAGATTTTCTTTCTTTTTTTTCTTTTTTTTTCAGTACTATGACTCAGTAATGCCACTTTGAACAATTCTTCAGAGAACTAGAGATAATGTATACAGTCAGTCCTCATGAGTATACATTCTGTATTGGCAAATTTACCTACTTGCTAATATTTACTGGTAATACCCAAATCAACTGCTGTGGCATTTTTACAGAATTTTATGGGTATGCACAAAGCAGCAAAACTTTAGGTCACCCAAAGTGCATGTCCCCAGATCGGTTTAGACAAGGCTTTGCTCCATCTGCTGCTTCAGCTCTCATATGTATATTTAATCTCGCGGTTTTCATGCTTTTGTGCCTTCCTTAACCATGAATTCAAATTAAGGGATCAAAAGTCCGTTTAAATAAGGTGTGTCTTGAAACAGAAACAGATGAAAAACAAGCTTATATATCGAATGATTGACAAAAATATTGGAATTAAATATGGAAAACTAACCCCGTATTTTCCCATATTCATAAATTCAATGTTCATGGTGATTTTATGAATATGTCAATATTTACTAATAATGAGAACTGATTTTATTTGTGTTTCTCTGTTTGTCTGCATAAACAAATTTAATGTTGCATACATTATAGTGACAAAGAAGCAAGCCTGGACATCTAGAAGTCTAGCCTGGGCTGTCACTCATAGTAAGCTCTTGGTGTTCTCCTGCGGAGCTTAAATAATTTCACAGAAAAGGGGCCTCTGTGACCATGATGGCTTGGGACAAAAACAATACTACACTGTAATTTTGCCTGGACATAGACACAACATGAACATTGTACAAACCACCAGACACCACACCAAACACTTCCCTCTCACAATTAATGTGCACGACTGCTACTTTTCTCCCGATTCACTTATTACTCTAGTCTGCTCTCTTCATAGATCAAGACTTACTGAGATAAACATTCACAAAATGGGAACAATAGCCGGAGTTTAATTCTCTCAAAGAAAGTTAATTTTATTGCCACAGGGATGTTGCAGGGTCTGTGTTGTGTTTCATGGTACTTCAAAGAATTAAAGTATGAAACTTTAGTTTATTAGCCACACATTTTCAGCTGCTTTTGACTTGGGACTTTGCCAATCCTGGAGTGACTGATGGCTGTCCAGAGGTTATCTAACTCCTAGAGAGAGCCAGCAACTCCCTCTTGGACTTGCCTTTCATATGCAGACCAACCAATCCAGATCTGTAGGCCCAACTACCTCTTCTATACTCTAGATATCTATTTTCCTGTCCTAACACTTTAGTTCAGGACAGACAACTAGGGACTGTTCTTAAACTCGAGAGCCAGTAATTTTTTTCTTTTTTTTTAACAAGCTGATGTTAGGCCTGTGTTTATCCTACCTTTCCATGGAAACCACAACAAAGACTTGCCCACAGTTCACCCCACCTCTTCCCTGTTTCCTCTGTGTCCCGCCTGATCTCAGCATTTCCCATGTGGCCACCCCATGATCTAGTGGCCCTTGTTATCATTTGAATGTGAGGTGTCTCCATAAAGCTCATGTGTGAGACAATGCAAGAAGGGTTAGAGGAGAAATGATCCGGTTCTGAGAGCCTTCATCCAATCAGTGAATTAATCCTGTGAAGGCTGGTAGGTTGTGGCTGGAGGAGGTGGGTCATTGGAGTGGGGGGTGGGCCTTTGGGTATATATTTTGTATCTGGTGAGAGGAATCTTTTCTCTCTGCCACCTGATCATCATGTGAGCAGCTTCCTTCTGCCACACTCTTCCACTATGTTGTTCTGCCTCATCTCAAGCCCTGAGGAAGAAAGCCTGCTGTTTATGGATTGAGACTGCTGAAACTGTGAGGCCCCCAAATAAACTTTTCCTCCTCTACAATTTTTCTCCTTATGGCTTTTCATCACAGCAGCAAAAGCTGACTAAAACAGCCCTCTTCTCTTCCAATCTGTGAGTATGGCAAATTATCTCTTCAATGGCAGATATGTCCTGTTCTGTTGGCCTTTCCACACCTACATATTAATAAAAACTATGCTTTTGACAGCCCTTGTCATAAAAGAATTTAGACCTTTGAAATTGGAGACTTGATCATTCCTATAAGAGGTCAAAAAGGAAACAATCAGATATAATATATAACTAGTGCAAAACTAGGCAAAATCAAGTGGGGAAGTAGCTGTGAGAATAACCAATATTGTTGGCACTACACAGGAAAAGGCTGTACGGGAGAGTAGAGACCGCTCTGTTTAGAGAAATGGGGTGCACTTGTTGGGTGAAGAATTTGAAAATCTTTTGATAGAAGGTAATGAATGAAGACTGAAGCAGAGTATTTGGAAATACTTATTCCCCTGTGAAATTACTTGACTGAAGTGAGGCATTAATAATTTTAATTTTTCACTTTCTGATTTCAAGTTGTTTTTGTTTAATAAGTTTCATTAAATAATGGATTAAAATGGGTCCAAATGATGTTTATGCTCAAAAGCAAGCATCTTTCTGAGATCTTTTTAGAAGCAAAATGGAATCCAGGCTCTTGTTTTTATTTCATAAAAGAATGTCCTAGAAAAACATGATACTTATGGACATAAACTTCTGTATCTAGGCAACATTGCTTTGAAGTAAAGGGAAGATTGTTGACATTTTATAACTGAGGTTCCAAGAACACCAAAAGAAAAGCCAGTTGTGAAGCAGAAA
The DNA here is from genome assembly GCF_964194105.1 of Spermophilus citellus. Classification (NCBI taxonomy): domain Eukaryota; kingdom Metazoa; phylum Chordata; class Mammalia; order Rodentia; family Sciuridae; genus Spermophilus; species Spermophilus citellus. The sequence goes on from NC_138193.1 coordinate 83,404,749, forward strand.
TAGCCCACAAGCCAGGGATCCTAGAAAATTGGGATAATTACTGAAATCAATTCTAGCTTACAAAGAACATAAAAGCTGAACACACACTGTTAAATTGCATTCTGCTCACCTGTGGTTTAGCATGCTGGTTTTTATTTTTTATATTTTCTTTTTTTAATGCTCAGATTTTGTAAAGGCCAAGTAGAATTTCTAACAGATCATTAACGAGAAATAATGGAGGCACATCCTATCACAGCTTTTAAAAATCTAGATTGTAGCCAGGTATGATGGCACATGCCTATAGTCCCAGTGATTTGGGAGGCTGAGGCAGGAGGGTCACAAGTTCAAAGCCAGCCTCAGCAACTTAGCAAGGCCCTAAGAAATTTAGTGAGACTTATTTCTAAATAAAATGTGGCTCAGTGGTAACGTGCCCCTTTATTTTATTTGGGTTGGTCTCCAACACCAAATAAAAAAACCAAAACCAAAAAAATCTAGATTGTATATAATCTTAAAATTAATCAAATGAAATAAAAGCTAAATTGATTTCAGCATATGACATTTATGTTTATCATGCATGCATAATAATTTTCAAAGCTTTTAACACAAAAACCAATTTATTCATAAAATGGCCAATGTTACTTGGATTTGAGGTCATAGCTATATGAATAATCCTATGAGTGTCTACTGATTATTCATTCATTTCCATGTCCCACACGTTCCATACATAATTCATGGATCATGTAGATGAGTTTGAAGGTAACAGACAGCTGTGGGCATAAGTTCCACAGTGTGAATGACCACCTCCATTGAGGAAGGAATGATCCACAGTGTGCTGGCTTCATGCTCAATGATCGAGAGACCAGGAGACAAATAGTATTACTGCCTAGGAGGAGGAACAAATGCTTCAACCAAAGAAATGGTATTAATAAGACATGAAGTCTACTTAGCCCGTAAGAAATTGAGGCAGTCTAGTTCAGTACAACTCTACTGAAGTGAATCAACCCTCTAGTGCATTTTTTTAAACTTGTTACAAGACTATATCAGGAGTGACAGCAAAATTCATTTCTACTGCCTGATTAATATAATTCATATTTATACAACCCATACAATGGGATAGCAGGTAAAGAATAAAAGATTTTGAGACAGACTGAGTTTTATTTCTTGGTTTTGCCATTTTCTAGTAGAACAGTATCTTAGAGCTTTTCCTTTGTATAATGAGTATGGAAACTATGTGTTCAAAAGCTTATGAAAATTAAATTGGAATGTATATAAAAGAACGGGGCTGTCACATAGTAGGTACTCAAAATACAGATCACTCTTGAAAGAATGAATTCCAAAGTAAATTGGGCCTTTTGGAAGCAATGGTGTGAAGTCAGTCCTGATCTTACCCAAAAATGAAAAGGGAGGGGTTTATCTTTGTCACCCACCAGTGTCCCTTTCTCAGCTGCTCTCTTGTGGTGATTAATGCTCACCATCATCCCTGATTAATTCCTGCTTTAATAAGAAAATCTGTCATTCATTCGCCTGAGGTTTGTTACTAATCAGATTGCCTCTGTAAGAACGTAAAGGCTTTAACCCAGAAAAATAAAGCCTGTAAGAGTAGAGGCTTCAGCTAGGGCATACAGGTTTTGTGGAGCTACTGGGATGGGAAGTGTTCAGGGGAGATAAATAGAAGGGAATTTAGAGACTGGAAATGTTTTAGATATTACTGCAGCATTCATCGGCTAAATTTAAACACCACAGATTATAATCAGGTAAAAACGAATTTCTGAAGGAAGATTTTGTCTTCTCTTTTAAGCTACAAAATACCAGTAAGTAATTGCATTCAGAATATTTTCCATAAATGCAATTTCAATACAAAGTGCTTGTAATTGTATTTTTTAAATCTACAGAAATTTTGAATAGGTTTCCTGTCTAACACTGACCCACATGAAAAATTAAAAATTAAAGGATGATAAAAAATATTAACCTGTACAAAAGCCATGTTCTTTAAGATTTTAAGAAAATGTTTATCTACTTCTAGGTGTTCAGCTTTATTCACTTGTTTTTTGTAATGTTCAAGGTCAGTGTGCTCCTGTGCTTATTACTCATGTGTAAAAGAGAAACATAACTGATTGGAGGTATAAATCCCTAATTTAAAATGAGAGAATTATTAACAATTTAATATGCAAAAAATGAATATTTCTTAACTCACAGAACTAAAGCAGTTTGCTTATTTGTTAACCACCCCCACCAACACACATACATTTGGGGCACTAACATAAATGTGGCTGGATCTCTCCCTGTATCAAAAGGTAAAAAGCAGGATTATGAAATTGATTTGGGAAGATAAAGGAGCATAACTAATGATTTAATCCTGAACGCACCACTTTTTCTAGTCAACAAACTTTTCAACATCCAGAAAAGAGTTTCTTATGCTTATGTGATCAGAATGTGGTCTATACTCCATGTAGGCTGGGAATTTTCTTCCCTGGGAGGAAAAAACATCACATGCCATTGAATCAAAATAATATCATATGGAGAAAAGCTCCATTTGCAAGAATGTTAAATTGGGTGCCTGCACCTGGAGGCTCAAAAAGAAGCACATTATAAAATTAAAAAATAATTTGACTTGAAGTTCTAATGTGAGGAATATATGCTGTTGATTATTTTATATAGTTATCGGTGCTACTTGAAATGATTACTCTTTGGAGTCTTAATTCCTACCCTTCTCTGACGGCATGGTGGAACTGATTACACAAAAATAAATTTAATCTTCTTCCAAGTCTAACTTTGGGCAATTGCATTGAAAATTAAAGGATTTTAGCTGAAGGAAAGTCGTTTTAAAGGCAGTGTCAATTCTAAGACCTTCCATTTCCATAAGCAGCATCTAACCAAATAGATATGTAAAACATAAACACTCCACATTTTTTTTCTAACAATTTTCTTCCTTCTCCAATTGAAACGAGGTCATAATATAATAATGATCTTTGAACTTGTTGCTGTTAACACTATCTCCCTGTTCTTTCCCTGGATTGCTGTTACTTTTAAAATAGATGGCTTGAAATCCATGAGGATCTCAGAGATTGTCATGGGAAGAATCTCCTAAGAAGAGTCCAGAGAGTTCTCAAAGAGAAGGGGAATCTGACTCAGGGCCACTGGGGTCCTTGGTTTACATGATAGAAAAATTCAGCATTCACCAGTTAGAGGCATAAACAGAGGTTTGCTTAGGAAAGTAGATATACATTCAAGGAAGAATGAGGGCAGTCTCTAGAGAGAGATACCTGTGGGGACAAAGCAAGGGATGCACATTAAAAAGAAAATGGGGCCATCACAAGAGTGTGAGGTGCATTTGGGGGTTTCTAGCTCTTCTTTTCAAAGGAAACTTGGTGAGGGGTGGGAATGGAAAGTTATTAAGGAATGATATCAGTCTGGTGAGCTTAAGGCAGGTTCTGGTGGTATGGTCAGTCTTCAGATTTTTAGTCTGATGTGGTCTTCATTAGCTGATCAGTAGATAGTGCTGGAAAGTCCCCCAAGGTATAGATTTCTCAAAATATCACCTTTCTCTGTACTACATTTATTGAGGACTTAATTAACAGTTCATAGGTAGATTCACAGATTTCCTAGGAATTTGGAAGTGACAGACCCAAAAGAAGAGAGACTGGCTTAGGGAGTGACAGGCCTGGAAAACTATGCAGAACTTCTAAATTAAAATATTATTTCCTTGTCCTTTCTCTATGTCTTCTTCCTACTACCTATGTGTTTTTATTTTATTTTATTTTTCTATCCTACATCAGAGTAACTTTTCCTTAAAAAGAAACATACCTTTCTTAAATCTATGTAACTTCATTTGTTAATCATACCTCAATAAAACTGAGGAAAACCTAACCTCAATTTAAAAAAAAAACAGATAGATGATAAATAGATAGATAGATTTTTTAAAAAGTCCCTTCTAGCTATAGTTTGTTCATGTTGGCTAATTTCTACTTACTGATTGATATGTTATCTAGCTACTGGTTGAATAAGTAGTTGGAAGAGATACTGTAGTATACCATTCTTCAATTCCACTATTCTCAAAAAAGCTCTAATTGATGCAAATAATTTCAAAAGCAAAAATGGTAAAATGTAGGAAGTGATACATTTTGTATACATTAATCTGTTTTTATTGTAACATATTTAACTGCACATTAATATGTTTTATTTTTAAATAATATTAGTGTTTACCAATGGCTTATCAGATTTCTAAAAATTTAACGGTTAGCTCTGATGGCATAGCATGAGATGGCGGCATTATATCACTGGACATTTTAAATAGAAAGAAAAAGCAGTAATTGCATAAGTTTTAGTTTCTCAACTGTCGATATATCTTAAATAGCAGTTGAAATAACTTCTGTTACTCTTGGGTACATTTATACATTATTCTTACATTTAATAATTTCAGAACATTTTGTACTGTAGGAATGGCATTGATATTAAAGAATCTAAAATTTTGTGTAGTTCAGCTGTATGTTTAATCCCCCCAGAAAGGCAGTTAGCTACCTGAGAGGAAGAAGAGGTGGCTCCTTGTACTGAGCTAAATTCAGAGGCCCCACTTCCTGCATTCCCACCCTGGCTTCTCTATTGTTTTGTTTGTGTGCTTATTTTTCTTTAGGCAAGTTATTTAGTTTCCTGTGTCTCTGTTTCTTTATCTTGAAAAAGTGCAAAATAGCAGTCCTTACTTCCTAGTGTTTACAGTGTCCTTGAAATGCATTCAATGTTTAATAAAGTTTAGTTGTCATTTGCTTTAGACTTTTGGAAGGTTTTCCCCTTCCAAAAAAGGTCCTTCTTTCTAATCCTTCCCAAATGTAAGAATTCCCCAAAGCTGCAAAAGTAATGTACTGAGAGATTATTATTAATTTCTCATAGACAGCACTCTTTTGACCCTGGGTCCCTTGTTGATGGGAGCAGAGCTATACCCCATTAGAGTAGATTCGTATTAGACAAGCATGCATTTTTCTGTATGTGTCCCTTCTCACACCCAGTGACCTCTTTGCCTTCTATACAATCTCTCCAGCATCTTTCATGGTGACTCCTTAATTTCCCTATTTCAGCCTACGCCTTCACATTCCTTTGCATACAAATCTTAACTTCGTTAATGTTAACAGGGTTTCATTTGGATAAAAGATGTAATTTATCCCATCATTTTATTTTCCATAGTACCCAGTAACTCTAGTTAAGATCAACCACTTATTCCTTCATTAAGAAATTACCTGTCTTTCCATTTTCTTATGAAAGAGAACAGCTATACATGGTTTTTAAACAACTTCATTGATTTGGTAAAGATACTACAGGGGTGTTAAAACTGAGATCCCTTTCTAATGTGGATGACTTAAGTTCCTGGAGGTTGTAAGATTTCATGGTAGCTCCCATTTCAGTTATTGAGTTTAAAGTAATGTGTGTGTGTGTGTGTGTGTGTGTGTGAGAGAGAGAGAGAGAGAGAGAGAGAGAGAGAGAGAGAGAGAAGAGAAAAAGCTTACAAACGTGGATCAGAATTTTACATTACTTATGTTTGTACTAATTTCTTGAAAGATGTTCTCTCGTCATGCAGAGGATTTTTTATTAAATTCTCAAAGATTAATGCTTGCCCGGTCTCCTTTCCATTCATCAGATGTCCATGTCCTGTCTCCCTCCCACCTGAACAAAGAATATCAGTAACAACATTTTCTTTCAGTCCTCTAGCTTAAAGATGATGAGAAGATATGGCTAGTATTCCTTTCTTGTTTGCTTTCTTGATTTTTGTTATTTTCCAGGGGGAGTAGTTGCTCTGAAGTTTGTCTCAGATCTCAGTACCATCTACTCTTAACATTCTTTCAGTATGTATATGTTATTGTATGTAGATTTATCATGGGAATTTAAAATCATACAATGTGAACTGATAGTAACCTCTACTCATATTTTCTTCTAGTTAGGTAAATCATTAGAACTAATTATAACTAATTAGTTTTATTTTACAAGAAGATCTTGATACCAAGAGGAAAAAAACACAATATTCTCATTTCTTTAATTCATCAAATATATATATATATGAAAATAACAAGATTAAGATTAAAAAAACAGAATTCAAATGACTTCTCCTAAAATAGGTGAATTGTTGCAACATATCATGCAAAAATCAATTTAATAATTCTTTCATTTTTCAACTTTGGATCAAAATGACTAATTTTTGTAAGCAATAGTTCTCAATACTTTCTTTTCACTCATGCATTTAATTTTCTATACAGTAGCTATATATACACCACTTTTGAAGTGTTCTTATTATCTCAGACAACTAGCAATATTTATAACAACTAAATTGAGGCTATTTATGCCCTTGTAACACTTATTTGCTGGTCAATATTCACCTTAATTTTTGTTTAGACAGCCCTGTAAATAGCTTCTAAAATAGCCCCAAAAGATACCTGCCTCTTGTCTCAATGCCTTCTATTCAGTATGGCTTTTCCCAAAAGCTGGCTTCTGATGAATGAAATCAGTTAAAAATAAATTTAAATTTGAAAAGTATAAAATAAATTTAATGAGGTACCATATTTGTAATTGGATATTAGCTTTTCATTGCTGTGAAAAAGTACTTGAGAAAAACAACTTATAGAAAGGTTCATTTTGGCTCATGGTTTCAGAGGTTTCAGTCCATTGTCACCTGGCTCCATTGATTCTGGTCCTGTGGTGAGGCAGGCAATCATGGTGGAGAACCTGTGGTGGAGCAGGCTTGCTCACTTAGTAGTGGCTAGGAAGGAGAGAAAGAGAGAGTTAGGAAGGGCTAGAGGGCAGAAATATCCTTCTTTACGTGGCCCCAGTAACTCACAGTCTCCTACTAGGTCCCTCGTCCTTAAGTTTCCACCACTTTCCAATAGTGCCACCAGTTGGGGTTCAATATATGAACATTTCTGGTTTAAAAGTATAAAGTTGGGTTACAAAAACATTGTTGTTATTTTCTTAAAATTTTTGGGATGCCCCTCTGACTCATTTCCTCGGTGAGAAGTCAGCTGTCATGTTCTGTGCTGCCCCGTGAGGAGGTGCACATTAAATGAACTGATAACTAAATGAAATAGCCAATGAGGACAAGGGGCCAGTCAAGAGACATGTGAGTAAGATCTATAAAGAGAGCTCAAGGATTTATAATCACACCTTGCACCTGACCAACACCTTGAATATAACATTGTTAAGACTCTGACCTGAAGCACTCAACTAAATGTCCCATTTATGATCCATGGAGACTAACATAATAAATGTTTTTGCTTTAAGCCTACAAGTTTTAAAGTATTTGTTAGTTATTATTCATTGATAATAAAGCAGATAAATTTATTCTGTTCTCTAAGTGATTATATTGAAACCACTGGTTTAGAGAAAAGAGTCATCATCTCACCCTTTTGGTACTTTTACTTCTCATTATATAATGATAATATTTTCTTTAAAAATACAGAATATTAGTTTCAATGGATAATGATCTAGTAAAAGAATACTTTTTTAAAAATAGATAGATCAACATAGACATCTGCATAAACTATTACTTTTCTTTAATTATAAAAAAGAATCAATAATAAATTAAATTAATATAAGTCATATGGGCATCCCTTCACTTAAAAACAGACTTTTTAATTGAAATTTCCATCCAAAAATAAATAGAGCTCTTAACAGATAAAGAAATGAGAAATTAGCCTATGTTTAAAAAATATTGAATAAATTCTTAGTCACACTATAAAAACCTTTCTGTATGTCAAAAAGCCTTATGGAGAACATGTGACTGGATTTTTATTGGGCTATTATAATTTGTAGAACATTCAGAGAGATGAAAATACTTCATTTTGAAATTCTTCTCCCTTTCACCCCAGGAGGCTGCAATGGAAACTATCCATCCCTGTGGTTATATGCCCAAAATGGTCAACCTGAAGCATGCATAAACTTTACCAGATACATTTGACTATTTAGGGAGAAAATGCAAGAAAGTGAATTGTCTATTTTTATGTATTGTGTTTATTTATATTCATTGGGGTATGATTATATTCATTGTTTCCACAGAATTTGGTTCTGAATTTAAAATCATAGCAATAGACCCTTTGATTATAGTAAATTGCTTTCTGAAAATGAGATCTATGAATAGGAAAATATTGTCATTGCAATCGAGTGACCTGCTGAAGTGCCCCCTGGGATGCATATTGGGATGGATCTGCTAGATGCCCTCTTGATTTCAAGGTCTTAAGTTCTAATTTAAGAGGCACTTCTAAGCGCCTCCTGTTGGCATAGTTCTTGTAGTAAGATAGGAAGTTCTCTGCTAAATGTTTCCTCATAGTAAATGGGTAGGGAATAAAGAGAAGTTCAGAGGTGGGACTGTTGAAAGAAAGTGTTGTGTATTTTCCTGATCAACTATATATTGGAAGAGACTTTAACATCTGTCTAGGTTTTTCAAGAATACATAATAAATTGCTGTGAACTATATCTCACCAAAAATAAACATTTAAGGAGATGAGAAAGCTAATTACTCTGATTTAATCATTATACATTGTATACATGCATGAAATTAAAGAGTATCCCTAAAAATGTATGGTTGTTTTGAGTAAAAAAGAGAATTAAAAAAAAAAAAACTATCCTCAGCCAGGCATGGTGGCACATGCTTGTAATCCCAGTGGAGGATTACAAAGGAGGATCACAAGTTCAAAGACAGCCTCAGCAACTCAGCAAGACCTTAAGCAATTTATAGAGACCCTTCTCAAAGTAAAATATATATATATATATATATATATATATATATATATATATATATATATATATATATGAATGACTGGGGATGTGGCTCAGTGGCTAAGCATCCCTATGTTCAATACCTGGTACCAAAAACAACAAAAAACTGTACTCAGCTTTCAATAAGTTCCACTTGAAAAGAATTATGTCATCGTATTGCAAGTTTCTTGTAAAATATTTATCAAAGAAAGTGCTTATAAACCTGACATGAGCATGTTGTTTATGGCCAATAGCTTTACCTACAAATGAATGCTATTTCTTCTCCTATTAAATTAGAATTTTAAAAAATGCTGCTATTTGGCAATTACTCTAGAATATATACTTGTGTATATATGGATATGCATATGGATATATATGGTATACACACATAGAAAGATAAATAAATATGAATGCATAATATATATGCATATAAATAAATAGTTATCTACATAAAGAGATTTAAATCTTAAAATTATACTTAAGGCTTAATTCTAATAACATAATTTTATTAGTCATTTTAACATTTTTCTAACATTTCCCAAGGGCTCCTTTATTATAAGAGCATATTTGATAGTATTTTTAAACATATGAAGTTCTCAAGAAAATTATCTTTTGTAGAAAAGAATTTTGGCAGAATAGTTGTAATGAAAATAGAAGAATTGACTAGAAATTTCTCGAAGTATTCAGAGTATTCAAAATAATATTGCTTTTAAACCTCAGGCACAGTTGAAATTGGTCTTAACAGTATAGCATTCAGATTAGTTGTAAGAGTGTATATTTAAAACAATATTAAAATAAAGATAAAATTTAAAAAGAATACAAATTTGTTTCACAGTTGTTTATAGCCCACTAACATTAACTTTTGGGGTAAAAAAAAATCATAGTTCTAATTCAATACTCTTGACAAAGTTTAGTTTTTTCATGAGGTTTAAATGTCAAAGTGCACTTTCCTTTAAATTGGTCTATTTTCAATCTGAAGACTATTTTTATCCTGAATGAATGGTTGTGATTACAAATTCAATTGCTATAAAAATAATCTAGTGCCTAGAAAAAAATATATAAGAAACAATCAGGATGTTAGATAAGAAATTTGCTCTATTGTGTTTAAAAGCAATAACTCGGTAAGTTGAAGGAAAGTGCTCAATGGACAATATGCCTCAAGAGGGATGAGAAGCACATTTATAAACTGAAAAAATATCTGCAATTTTAGATTAATGTGACAGAGGTAACATCACAGAGAAATAACTCTTTTTACCTAATCAAAGCTAATCTTTTCCAAATTGACGAATTTTACTTCTTCAGAGAAAATCTTGCAATTTTAACATAGAGCCCTCACTTAATCTCAGCAAGTTGTTTATCTAGATCAGTTGATAGGAAAGCTTCTTCATCATATAACATATGCAACTCTGATTAAAGAAAAAGTATACTTATTTTGAAGTAAAATTATGTTATTTAAAAAAAACCTTATAAAGAAAATAATATGTAAGCTGTTCAACATTTTTGTGAATAAGATCAACCACTAATTGCATTAAAACTTTTAACATCCCATCTTTAGATCCCATATAATTTTGAGTAATGTTAATCATAAAATTAAATAATCATTGAACGTTATTCTAAACTCATGTATTTAAAGACTTAATTTAAATTCATTTTTTATAGACTAGGCTCATAGGAGTATATCACATCCTAACAATTTCTCACTAATATGAATTTTTGAAATTTCTAGCCATATGTTTGAAACTTACAAATAGTAGTCGAGTATGCTATTTGGTTACAGATGTAATAATATAGTAAATAGGGAAAAATAACTTCAGCAACAAGTTTTTGTCCTGAAAACACAAATCAGAAGCAATATGATAGAAAACAGTAGTGTAGACCAAGTTAAGTGGGCTGAATGCTTTGGGGTGTAGGAAGGAAAAAGAAAAAAAGCTTGAATTGAGCATCTATATGTGTCAGGCATTTTTAAACATACCCTCTATTCTTTATCATAGTTACAGAATGACAGAGTAAATAAATGTCTTATGTGTTTTGCAGTTGAGGACACTGTGAACAGTTTTTTTTTTTTTTTTTTTTTTTTTAGCCAAGGCCACAGAGTTTATAAGTTCTATATCCAGTTACTTGTAGTGTCTCTGTTGAAATAGTTGAATAAGGCCTTCTTGGGATATTCAGAGGACCTTGCCATTTTACACATTCACATGTGGCTTCAATACCTATTCTTCTTTTCGTATACCTGGTAGAATCATATGAGCAAAGCCATAGGGATATATGAAATATCATTTTGTGTTTAGATAATGGACATGTGGCAGGAATCTGGATTATAAACTAATTTGGATTTGGATCAACATGGCTGTCTGTAATTTCACTCTCTGGCTTAAAAGAAATCATAAATATCAATATAAGGATTTGCATTTTATACTGCATGGAGTGAGGGACCCATCAAATATTTTGACTACAAGGGTAACCCAAACAAAATTATGAGCTGAATTTGTGAATTTTCTTAGTTTATTCCAGGGGGAACAAATTCTCTATCATAGCATTCTTTCCAGAAATTGCTTAACTGAAATATATTATAGCTGTTTTATTTTGAAATAAGTTTATGTAATATAAAGTGAAACTGATTTCTGTACAAGTTTTCCTTATAACTAAAATTTTAAATCTCCTTCATGGTTAAAAGTAAAAATTTCCCTATAATGCACAGATATCCCTGAGGGAGAAAATAGAAGTCTGTAGATGGACAAAGTTTATAGAAAAGTTGAAGTTTATGTTTTGAGGTAGAAGGAAGCTTGGAGTTTTCTCTAGTAGACAACAGATATGTGTGTGCACAGCAGTGAAGACAATATGTGACCTTGGTGAGCTGAGAAGGTAACAACAACAACAACAAAAATAGCCAAATTCTTAACAAATGCAACACAATGTGTAAAAGGAAGATGAAGCTTGTTAGTTGGGCTTTGTGGTGCAAACAGAAAGACCTGAAAGGAATGAGGAAGTGAGTTGGAAGCTTATCCAGCTACCCTTTTAAGACAGGAACAAGTGCAAACTGATTTGCCAAAATGTTCCTGAAGTGCAAAAGCACTCCAGTTGTTCTCAGAGTATGTGATGGGATGGAGTATAGGAGAGAAGGAAGTGACCGTTCCAGGAATGAGTGTCTGCAAGTAGCTATGGAGAGGCTAGAACATGATAGGATCTTGTAAGACATCAAGTTTGGCATTTCCTCAGAGAGAAGGGAATTTCTTGACGTTTTTATATATGAGAGACATGGTTTTACATACATTTTGAAAGGATCATTAATGAGTAGGGACAAGGACAAAAACAGTGATAGAATTTTTAAACCATTGCAATAATTCAATTAAGAGATATTGGTGGTTTGAAGTTTACTTGTAGTGATAAACTTCAGTTCTGTTTTTAAGTTCAGGTCAAAAAAATATATGGTCTTAATGGTGGCCATTGGATTTTCCAGAATATATACGTCACCACTGGCCATGACAATGCGTGTTTTCCAAAGTGGTGGAAAATTAGTTCTTATTACATTGGATTAAAGAGAAAATGAAGGGGACTAAAGGGAAGCTATGTTTATAAAGAGCTTTATTATTTAAGGGTATAAAGAAATAGAGCATTAACTGCAGCAGAAAGTCACTGCAAATATATCTTTTAAATGAGCCATGAATCATAACAAGTTCTTTTTCCAACTGAAAAAAATCTAGCAGAAACAGGAAAACTGTTAATGTGGTAGAGTTGGGGATTAAGAGGGGATTAATGTCATCATATAAATATACTTTGTCAAAAGTAAGAGGTGTTAGTTAGATTGGTAGATGTGATCTTAAGAGGACGTGGACATTCTCTTTGATTGTTTCTATTGGGGTTTTTACTATATATCTTGCCCTTAAAAACACATATTATTAAAATCATAGACTGAGCATTACCCCTATAATGATATCTGAGAAAAGGTGATGATCTGTAGGTTAATGAATAGCTTCAGGTCTTCTGACCTCCAAACCAGTGTTTTTAAAGAAAAGTATAAAAAAATAAATATTTATAGTTCCAGAGAATAAGTGACAAATATTTACATCATTTTCATGAATCTAAGCTTTTAATTTCTTTTAATTTTTTATTACAGATATTATTAATTTTTCTATGTTTTCTTACTATTTTCTAACTGGAGCATGCTAACTTCTCAATAAATATTAACTATTATAGCAAAACTCAGTAAATATAATTTCATGGTGGATATCAATTTATGACCCTCACTTGAGACTTCAGACGTTCTTTTAAAAAAAATATAAATAAAAGTCACTTCCTCAAAAGTTTGTTCAATTGTGGAAAAAAACATTCTACTAGGAATAAAAACTGGGGTAGCATGTTTAGCAAGTCAAGGTTGCATCTAATTTGCATTTCCAGGAAGATATCTGTGGATTTCTTAATAGAAATCTTGAAGGCCAAGAGAGACTGGAATGAAATATTCAAAGTGCTGAAAAAAAAATTTCCAGCCTAGAAAAGTGTCCTCCAGAAACAAAAGAGAGACAGAGCGTTTTTCAGACAAATAAAACCCAGTGAAGTCCATCACCAATAGAACTACCTTAGAAGAAATGCAAAAAAAGAATTCCCTAAGCTGAAATGAAAGGCCACTAACTAGTAACATGACATATGAAAGTTTAAAATTCACTAGCAAAAGTAAATATATTGTCAAATTCAGAATATTCTAATGTTGTAATGATGCTGTGTAAGTCACTTATAACTCTAGCATATAGGTAAAAGGATGAATGTATTAAAGATATCTATAGTTAAAGTAACTTGTTAGTGGATACACAGTTTAGAAAGGTGTTTATCATATTAGAAACATAAAATGTGGTGATCAGGGAGTAAAAGCGCAAAGTTTTACATGCAACATTAATTTGTTAAAGTTTAAAATAGACTTACAAGATACTCTGTGTAAGTTTTATTATAACTATAAAGTAGACACTTTTTGAAGATACATAAAAGATAAAGAGCAAATAATCAAAACATATCATTATAAGAAATTATTGAATCACAAAGCAAGACAGAAAGAAAGCAAAGTTTATCAGCATAATTATCAGAAAACAATTAATAAATTGGTGATAGTAAGTCTTTGCCTATTATCAGTTACTGTAAATGTGAATGAATTAAATTCTCCAATCAAGACAAAGAGTAATGAAATGAAATTAAAAAAATACAAACCAGGCACTATGGTACACACTAGTAATCCAACTAAGGAGAAAGAGGCAGGAGAATTGCAAGTTCAAAGGAAGCCTAGCAACTTAGCAAGGCCCTAAGCAGCTCAAAGAGACCCTGTCTCAAAATATAAAAAGGGCTGGGGGTATGGCTCAGTGGTTGAGTGCCCCTGAATTCAACTCCTGGAACCAAAATCAAACAAAACAACAACAAAAACCAACAATGTAAAAAAAAAAAAAAAAAAAAAAACCTGCAAAAAACCACAAACCCACAAAAACCTTATGTTAGCTTTAAGGACACAAAGAATGAATTTGAAAGGATTTAAAAAAAAAAGACATATTCCATGCAAATGTGAGACAGGAAAAAGAGCTGGGATAGTCAGATAGGAAACTTGGGCCCCTTCAAGGTAAGGCTTCTGTATAATAGGTAGGGCTGAGAGAGCGCAGATGCAAAAAGCTGTGCCCCACCACATTCAGACCAATTCCTGAGAGGGCAGAAAAACTCACTGACAGTGAGACATCTGTTGCCTGGTGCCCAAACCCTCTCCAAAAAATGCATGGTAGCCTGATTGGACCAAAAGGTGTGTGAGGAGCTTGTAGATGTGGAATTCCTTACTCAGGTTTGAGTCAGAGGCTAGCTTCCTTACCTCTGTAGATTCATATAACCCTCCCTGTGGGACCCCTCTCCTTTCAGAAGCTGTGCTTTCTTTCTTTGTATTACTCTAATAAACCTTGTTACTTTGCTCTCCTGCTTTGTGTCCATGAATTTTATTCTTTGAATTCACAAGACAAAGAAACCAATCCCCTACTCTCTACTATGAATGGAATTCTAAAGAAGAAAGGGTAGCTATACTCACATCAGACAAAATAGACCTGAAGTGAAGATCAAAATATAAGAACATAATACATTTAAAATCATAATTAAAAAAAAATCTGTCACAAGAGGCAAAAATGTAAATGTAGACAATTCATTAAGATGATGTAACAATTGTAAATAAATATGCACCCAACATTAGAGTGCCAAGGTATATGAAACAAAAATGAGTAGATCTAAAGGGAGAGATAAACTTTAATACAATAATAGTAGGAGACTTTAATATCCCCCTTTCAGTAATGGACAAAATTTAGACAGAAAATCAATTAACACCAAACTTGAATTATACTTTAAGCCAAATGGATCTAGCAGATGTTTACAGAACATTCTACTGAATGGCAGCAGAATACAAATTCTTGTCAATTGTACATGGATATTCTGCAGATAGATCACATGCTAAGAAATAAAAAAGGCTTAATAAGTTTAAGAAGATTGATCACATAAAACATGTATTATGAGTATGTGCCATGAAAGTAGAAATTAATAAAAAAAGGAAAATTGGAAATTTCAAAAGTATGTTCAAATTAAATAACACATTCTGAGCAATCAAAGGGTCAAGAAGAAATTGAAAGGGAAAAGTACCATGAAGGAAATGAAAATAAAAACATGAACTACCAAAACTTATGGGATGCAGCAAAAGCACTTTCTAATAGGAAAGATAATAGTGATAAAATCCAAGGAGGAAGGAGAAGGAGAGGAGATGAGGAAGAAGAGGAGAAGGAGAAAAATGAATAAGAGGAGGAGAATGAAGAAGAGGAGGAGGAAGAGAAAGAGGAAGAGGAGGAGGAGGAGGAGAAGCAGGAGGAGGAGGAGGAGAAGGAGGAGGAAGAGGAGGAGGAAGAAAAGGGCAAGCTGAAACCTAACTTCACAAAGAAGAACAAAGTCCAACAACAGTAGAATGAAGGAAAAAGCAAGATCAGTGCAGACATAAATTAAATAGTTATTATAAAAACAATAAAATATAAGTGAAACTGAAAGTTGTTTTTGTAGAAAAGATAAACAAAACTGACAAACTACTAGCTAGACTAAGGGAAAGAAAAGAGAAAAGATAGATAGATAGATAGACCAGGAGACACTACAACTGATAGTACTATTCAAATAAACTCATCCAAGAATTTATAAGTTTGGGTTTGGACTGACTTGGAATTTTCCTCTTTCTTCTACTATAAAGATATATATTATTGAGCACTGAAATAATACCAAGCAAAAAACAAATTTCAGGAAGGCGTTTTCCTTAGTTACATTCTCATCTATACTTATAATGAAAGTATACAGAAAAGTTACAGAAAAGAGACTACTACAGAGCAATTAATCTTTTCTTTATAAAAGGAAAAGGGAAAGTAATTAAAATTCTTGAAAACCAAACAAAAGTATTGCTTTTATGACAGGGCATGAGACAACCAACCTCTGGGAGAAACTAGTAATTTCCTTTAGGACTGAATTTGAAAGCAGATATCAAGGGACATCCACTTTCTTAAGAATAATAGCATTTAGCCAGGTGCAGTGGCACACTCCTGTAATCCCAGCAGCTTGGGTGGCTGCAGCAGGAGAAGACAAGTTCAAAGCCAATCTCAGCAATGTAGCAAGACCCTGAGCAACTTAGTGAGACCCTGTCTCAAAATAGGAAATAAAAAGAGCTGGGAATGTGGCTCAGTGCATAAGTGTCACTGGGTTCAATCCCTAGAACCGAAAAACCAAACCAAAACAACAAACAAACAAACAAACAAAAAACCCCACATTTATGTGATGGCTTCCTCTCAGTTTTGACTTTCTTACAGTAGAAAATTGGAATAAGGATGTTTTCTTTTTCCTTCCAAACCCCATGTGAAAAGAGGCAAATGGACCAAAGCCTAATTTTAGTCAATATTTATTGGAATCACTCTATTCAACATCAAGAATTACATACCATTTTTTTAAACTACAGGTACTTATAGGATGAAAATTGAGAATTTTAAGAGACAAAGACAAAAGACAGGAAACAAAATGGACTTATATAAACTGATTTTCATCAATTTGCATTGAACGTGCTTTTAGTTCTAGCCTTTTGACCACATGGACCACAGACTACTTGCTATATAATACTAGGGTTAGAGAAACTATTGGACCCTAACAAACTATTAAAGGTGTTTGAAAGTCAAAAGGAGTCTTCTTGAGGCTTTTCTATGTTCACAAAATGAAATTATTTTCTCCTTCTTTATTTTAATCATCTAAACAAAAGCTATGTTTGAATATCCTGTAAGATTTTCAAAGCAGAATTGCCTCAGAGTTGGTTTAATAATAATATAGGAATATCCAAAGAAGTTATTTGAAAAATTTATTTTCTGTTCATCCCACATGCTCCATATCATTCATCTACCCACTAGCATGACTTCAGTTTCTGTGCTTATTATCATATCAAAACAAAAGACAATTTTTATACACATTGTATTTTATAAGATACACATGTATCTTATTACATTATATAAAGTATAGCTGGAAAGTAAGGAGAATAAAAATCTTTGCAGTAAGTATGATCAAGTAGGTGAAAAAATATGGAGGTCATCAAATGAAACAAGAAATGCTTCATTGATCAACTTTAGAGCATGTCTGGACAGACCAAAGTGAAGCAAAGTTTACTCTCAGATGACTGCAGGGTAACACCTCTGCTGGGAGTCAGACAGGTGGCACTAATCATCACAGGTGATCTATGAAGAAACAAAACTACCACCTTAGCATCAATCTCAATAGCACACATTACAATTTCTTATTTTGAGTAAGACTGTATGTCCAGAATATTAACCTGAGAGTTACATGTTTCATTTATTCTTTAATTTATTAAAGGCTGATAAAGTTTTTATTACATTAGAAGCTGAATAAAATATATAATATTTAATAGATTGATGTTTTATTGGAAATCATGTATTTAGTCCATTATTACCCATTTTACAACCCAGAGGAGAGATCAACTTCTGTGACTTTAATTACTCAGTTGAGAGTGACATCACAAGGGTTGTTTTGGAAAAACACATGTTTAAACAAAAAACACACGGTGACTAATTCTCATTATTGTGTTCTAACTGTTCTCATTCTAAATATCAAATGAAGAGTGATCTAAAATTATAGCTCACTTTTGCAAATATACCAAAAACAACATTGTCATTACCATAAAAAAATGCTCAGTTTTATCTTTAAATGACTTTCTGTTTTATCTTTATCTGATATGATTCTTCTTTTTACCAATATGAATGTGAGGAGAGGAGGCAGCCATATATAACCAACATGATGGAGTGGGAAATGGGTATAAACCTTTATGGCTTCAGTTTTTGGAGAGAAAAAACTGATAGTTACTTGAAGTGGCTGGGCCTTATGTCCCATGTTGTCTTCTGCTTAAGAACACTGCTTTCTACATAGTGATTTAGGATTATTGGGTGAAATGGTGAAGTATTTCTCAATATAAAAAAAATGTTTCAGTTAATACAAATGTAACTGAGCAGGGGTCCAAGGAGTTTCCCTAAGATGGATAAGGGTACTTCAATGGGCCTTGTCAGGTACTTGCCTTCACAGGTAGTACTTTCTGGCTAGGACTGACTAAAACAATAAACTTCCAAGCCCAACCTTGAATAAGAAAATTATCTCAGTATAAGAGCAAGGAGAGCCGAAGAGAAAAACAGAGGGAGCCAAAAGCCTTCAAGTTTTCCCTGTAATTAAAGTACAGAAGCTTACACATTGGAAACCAAAGTCAAAGCACAAAGTAGAAAAAGAAGCTTGGCTAAACTTTCCAAGGTTGGTGTTTCAGTTCACCTCCTGACTGACTCACTACAGAAAGGTCTCAGGATAGGAGTGTGAGGAGGTTCCCCAGGAGAGAGATGGAGACCTCAAAGCAGCCCTTGTGGGTTCATAACTTTTGTCTCAGAAAGGAATTTTAGGATACATTAAAAGAGGTACAAGCAAAGATTATTTTCAGGAAAGCAAGCAATAGAGCAGGTTGCACCTTCAAAGGAGAGGTTTGGGCACTTGTGAGTGAAGTGCCCCTTTGGAATCTTAGGCTCTTCTTTTAAGGGAAACTTCTTAAAAAGTAAACCTGAGAACTATAGGAGTGATGTCAGTCTGGCAAGCAGGATTCTCTCACTCCTGCACACAGGGTGGGTCATAATGCTCTAGTTCTGTTCATAATCTCTAATTTGACACCATCCAGTCAATAGATAATGTTTAGAATATACCTACACCACAAGTCTCTAACTGCATTTTCCTTTGGCTGTATTTCATGTAAAGAAAATATGATGTGTAAGTTAGCAATGTGTGTAGGCATTAATTAACTAGATGGGCAATGCTCTAAGATTCATGAGCTTTTGAAGAATTTAGGCTTGGGGAATAAAGGTGAGGGTGTTCAGGGCTTCTTAGATTTACAGTGTTTTTTTCCCTGCCCTATTACTATCCTCTCTACCTATCCTTATTTCTTCTATCCTACTTTAGAACTACTTATTTTTATAAGGGTTCTTTTTATATTCTTTCAGAGAACTTAAATTGACTAATATGAAGTAATTATTTGAAATTGAGATCAATCTTTTCTGAGACTCCATTTCAGAGGAAATATGAAGATATTCCTAAAACAACTTCTATCTTTGGTAGAAGTGTTACATGGAGGTAATGTATGTATAGAAAACTAGTGTCCTCCAAGTATTGGAAGAAGTTTTCTAATGTTTGTTAAGTTCTTTTCAACCATATCCATTTTGATTAGATAAAATCTCAAACTCTGGGAGGAGCTATATTTGTTGTCAAATGCATGTTTTAAAATCAGTTTTGTTCAGAAGTGAGAAAACCTACAGTCTTGGATTATCTGAAAGATTTAAAATGAAACACAAGTGTAAAATGTTTCATAAGCATAATAGCCATTATGAATTAAGCATGATCTATGAGGAACAGTTTCTCATCCACACTATACACTCCATGTGTAGATACTTCTATCACCTATAATTTGAAAATGAAAAGATTCAAGCATCAGCAGGGTAAATAACTGTCCATGTGCTCACAGATAACTACATGGTGGAGCTGGAATTGAGATCCATGCATTTAGGTTGTGGAGTTCACGTGCTTAATGATGATACTAATTATCTCATCTAACTCAATGTTCGAAAGGCAAAGTGTTACCTATTTTAGATTCTTCTTCCCCCTAAGAGATTTTCTAACTTTGTAACTGTGCTACCACAGAAGATGCATTGAGAGCAAGAAAAATTCATACTGAAGGCTTAAAAAATATTAATATCAATTTGAAATCAGGTATCTCTTTTTTTAAATGGTAAGTTTTGTTTAATATATATACAGCAAAAAGATTTATAAAAACCAATTATGGTTCTAATGAGAAAAAAATACTTAAATTGTGCCTAAGACATTGAATTTCTTTAAAATTTGTTCTCTTGAATTTTTTTGAATTTTATTTTTTAATTTGCTTTAATTGTTATTGTACATAACAGTACAATGACCTTGACATATCATACACTTGAATCAGATGGGATATAATATCTCATTTTTCTGAGTATACATGTTGCAGAATAAAAGTTAAATGTAGCAGTAGGCCAAAATGTATCTGAAACATTGGAAAATAGTATACAGAACAAAAGGCATCTCAAGGATGAAGACTTTGCTAGTTAAGGACAATCTTTTTATGATCTATCTATGTATCACCTTTAATTAAGGATTGCTATGATTAAAAATGAAGAAACTATTCACTTTCCACTGATTACTTGTGAATCAGAGTTGTATCTATTTAAAATAGTAATGTTTGGAATCTGTTTTTAAATACATCTAACTTTATTAATTGTAGCTCAACAGTATTGAGGGTTTGTACCTTCCTTTTTCATGTAGTTTCAATTTTAAACAGAACTAAACTATTTCTATATTCTATGCACTAGAATTCAGATATCAGGAAGTGAACCACATGCAAAGAACTGAAAGCCAATGCTGTAAATAATTTTGTACTCTAATATGCAATGAAATTAAAAATGATTCTAATTTTAAAAGATGGGACTTCATATTTTTACCTTTTGGTTCATAATTAGAAGTTTAAAAGATCTTGTCATGGATTATTACTGACCAGAGGATCAGGAGTGGGGAAGATATGTAATTCCTAAATTTCAGAATGAAAGGTTTGTTCTGGTTATTGGTGAATTCTCAATTTTCCTGTTCTTGAATACTTCCAAGAAAACTCTATAATAAAGTGGTATAAAGCTGTCGTGAAGGGACTCCTCAGACATGGATTGTGAATTGAAAGTAGAAAATCTCATCAAAACAGTCGTTCATAAATGTACATTCTTGTTTTGCCCTGAGACTTTATGTTTTACATATTCATCATCCTCAGATTTTATAGAGTTATATGGTATAAAACTCAATCTATAAATAAAAAGAGGGAGAGAAAATCAATGCTTCCTAAACCATACTGAGGACTTAGGAAGTTTTACTTGTTCTGAATATACAGAATTCTGTTATCTAAGATGAACACTTTGGATATTTATTAACTTGTTGTTATTCTTACAAAATTAAGAATTCTGGGATTAAATTCATGCAAAAATTTCATTTTTCTTTGGAAAGTGTTTTTTTTTATCCAGAAAATTTTTAAGTGGAAATATTTCACTTTTTTGCTCAATACCTGGAAAATACTACAAAATATAGATTCTATTGGCACCTTTTTTGGAAAAATTCAAAAAAGAAAATAGATGTATACTGAGTGAAAATTAAAACTAACCCATGTTTTTAATAAAGTAAATGTGGCTGGTCGTTGCGCCTCCTAGCAGACCAGCACACACTTCTCTCATTTCATGGACTCCAAAGCTTCATCATTTTTCTGTGGCTATTCCAAGGTAGAGGGGTGTCCAAATGGGCTGCATAGAATTATATTGTGTGCATGTACCAATAGGTAACAAGAAATTCTACTAATATTATAATTATAATGTACCAATAAAATGAAAAAAAAAATAGTAGTGCATGCACTATTATGAGCCTGGCTGTGAATTAGCTTAATTACAAAGAAGTGTTTTATTCTGAATTTTGTTACTTGGTTTATTTTATTAAGCTTGACTTTATGGAATTTTTAATTAAATCCATATAGGACAACTTCAATTTTAAGTTATCTCAAATATATATATATATATATATGTGTATATATATATATATATATATATATATATATATATATACACACACACACACATACCAATAATATGTTGAGAACTACATATTTAATCTTAAGGTAAAAAATGCAAACTAACTCAATTAATAAATGTTTACCTTAGTATATCTTAGATATGTATTTATATGAAGCAGTTATCTTGTACTGACTTATTTACCAAATGCACAGAGATTTGAAGACTTAATTTTTATTATTACATAACTGCAGGAAAATTTTATACACATACTCACACACACATTATTTTTAAGCACAGTTCCAGTATGTATCAAGTTTAGTTACCATGATATGGTTAGATAATACCAGTCCCCAGCAAAACAGCTCAAACTTTAGCTACCACAGTTTATTAATTTTAAGAAAATTGTATAAAGCACAAATTTTACTATGGTCCTTTGGTCCACAAATCATTGCATAAATAACAGATGCTCATTATGATCAATGAACAATGATGTCACTTTTTTCCAGGTCTGTCCATGGGTAGTCATTGCCCATTTGTTATTCAGTTCCTATGCTGACGTCAAAGCATGTAGAAGTGTTGTCTCCTTGTTTCCCAGGGATGCACCATAGAACATTGTACAAAAATAGATCTCTGAAAGAAAATTACCCAACAAAGTTGGAAAAACAGCAAAGAAACTGAAAGTGAAATTTGAATGATATACAATGGACTTATAAAGAAATTGATGGCCTTACGAATGTAACCACTGGTTTTATTCGAAAGACTGTGTATATATGCAGGCAGAAGAACTTAATCAACTCAAGTTTATTGACATTGATGGGAATGATGGTTGTGATAAAAATATAGATGAACATGACCCAGAAGATATGGTGTGAGGAAAATACTCCACATAAAATGAACTCTTGATGACATTTTACAACATTTATTAAGGAACCAGACTGAAATTTTGGAAGACTACCTAAACTTAGCAAAGAGTGTGACAATTTACAAAGGCATAGAAAAAGTACTTGCTCAATATGGTTATTTATATGATGAGAAGAACAAGGGACACACTGTTCAAACCACCCCTGATTACGGTTTTGCCAAGAAATAAAATACATTAATTCTCAGTGGTTTGAATACTGCAAATGACAGCATGCTGTGGCTTGAATGTTTGTATGCTCTCCAAAGTACATGTTGAAACATAGTCCTCAAAGCAACAGTATGAAGAGTAGGGCATTGGGAGGTGATAAAATCATGAGGGATCCTCCCCAGTGAATGGGAGTAAGGTCCTTACAAATAACCACTCACAGTGTTTGGTTCATTTTACTCTTTGGTCTTCTACTATGTGAAGATGTAGCAACCAGGCACCATCTTAGCAGCAGAGAGAGTTATCTTCACTGCACACTGAACATGCAGGTACCTTGATCTTAGATTTCCCAAGTTTCCAGAACTGTTAAGAATAAATTTCTTTTGTTTATAAATTACCCAGCCTTTGGTACTTTGTTATAGCAGCACAATGGACTAAGATACAATATGCAAAGTAAATATTAGTTTTACTGTTTTTTATTGTCTTCCCTATTTATAACCGATGATAAGAGAACTTGGAATGTTTTGACAAAAATTTTAAAGATAACGAAAAATCATATATTTTTCTTATCCATCATGAAGTGCACTTTGCCCAGTTTCCAATTTCATGGTCATTTCATCACTGAAGACCTCAACCAACTTACGATAACAATTTAAAAAATACATTTCTTATGACAGGTTCATTTCTTCTTTTCCTTTACTAAACTGAGAAGAAACGGGCTCACCATTCTGATCCTAGTATTAAGTTCTGGGTAAGAAACAATATCAAAAGGGAAATGTTTCCTTAAAGACAGATACTGGGAAAAGTCCCCAATGCCATCTGGTGACTTAGCAAGATTAAAATGAAGATTTTCTTTGTAACTATGTCTGTAACACAGCAACTCATGGCCGTTTTTAACAGCTTGAGAATCCTGTTTCTTCTAGTCATCTGCCAATGAAAGGGCCATCAAAAGTAAAGATTCTTAAAGAATTTCAAAAGTAGAGAATCTCATGTTCTGATATTATTAGATATAATCACAGCAATTCAAACCACGCAGCCCAGTGAAAGGAACCAACTAGTGATACACACAACCTAGATGAATCTCAAAATCTTATTCTTGGTGAAAGAAGGCAGACACTTCAAATCATTGAATGACTCTATTTACATGAGATTCTAAGGAATGAAAACTGGTATAGTGGTAGAAAGCAGGTCAGCAATTGTCTGGGACATGGGGTACAGGGAGCGATGGACTTCAGAGATGCACAAGGAAACCCGTGGAGCTAGTAGAAATGTTTGCACCTTAATTGTGTCTGTGGTTCTCAGGTATGTGCATCTGTCTAAATTCATTGAAATGTACCACTTCTATGGGTGCAGTTTATTGGCTGTAAATTAGAATCATAGAAAAGGCATTAAAATTAGACAGATTTAACTAAGATTTGAGCAAGTTCCAGCTGGAGTGTGTCAAACCCTGGAGGTAATAAGATGTGTTCTTTGAATTTTATAAGTTTTCTACATTTTTTTTTTCATTTCTATGTTCTCAATCACAATGAAAACCTAGAGAAAATGAGTTCGAGCACTTTTCACAGATAACAGCTTCCTCATCTTGTCCCATTTGCTCTTGGACCACAAGTTCATTTGGTGCTATACAGAAATAGTATGATATTTTAATCACTGAAGTATGAGCAGAAATGAAGAGGTATATATTTTATATGTGAATTAAAATTTCCATTGAGTGAATATTAATCTATATTAACCAACTGACAAGTTTAAAAACTCAGAAAAACAAAAAGTCATTAAATCTACACAAAAAGTTATGCTGTTAACATCTCAACTCAAATGTTCTTGCTATGCTTCTTTAATAAGGTAAAATTATTCTTTAAATTTTAATTTTACTTTTTGATTTTGCAGATTATCTTGAAGATATGAAGATATCACTTTATGTCATGTGCATATATTTTTATGCACACAAGTTAAATATTGTTAAAATGACAAATATTTAAGTCATTTTTCCTTTCAAATGTTTTCATCTCCAATTTATTGAAATATAAGGTTTCAAAATAATCCCTAATGACCCTCTGCATTTCAGTGGTATCTGTTGTAATATCTCCTTTTTCATTATTAATTTTATTCATTTGAGTCTTAATGTTTTTTTCTTTTGGTTTATCTAAAGGTTTATGCATCTTATTTATTTTTTCAAAGAATCAACTCTTTTTTTTATCCTTGATCCTTTTAATTGTTCTCTCATTCTCTATTTCATTCATTTCAGCTCTGATTTTTATTATTTCTCTCCTTGTATTCATTATTAGAACAGTTTATTCTTGTTTTCCTAAGACCTTGAGATGCTTCATTGTTATTTTTTTTTTTTTGGATCTTTCCAACTTTTTTTAAATGTAAGCATTCATAGCTATAAACTTTCCCTTTAGAACTGCCTTTGCTATATCACATGATTCTGGTACATTGCATTTCTTTTCTTGATTTTCAAAAATTTTAAATTTCTTCCCTGATTTTTTAAATAATCTATTCATCATTCAAAAGTGTATTTTAAATTTCCATTTGTGTTTATAGTTTCTGTAATTTTTTATGCTATTGGTTATTAATTTCATTCCAGTATGTTCTGATAAAATGCAAGGAATTATTTCAACATTTTGTATCTGCTGAGACTTCCCTTGTGGCACGAAACATGATCCATTTTGGAGAAATATTCATGACCAACTGATGAAAAAATGTATTCAACTGTTGTTAAAATGTCTGTTAAGTCTAGTTGATTTATAATATAAATTACAGTGTCTGTGTTGATTTTATATCTGGATAATCTATCTTTTAGTAAGAGAGGTGTATAGAAATCGCCCAGTATTATCATCTAGGGGCTCCTTTGAGACTTTATGTCAAGTAGTATTTGCTCTACGTAGTTAGGTAAATGAATGTTTGGTCCATAAATATTCACCATCATATATTCGTGCTTGATTTTTTTCTTTACCAGTATGTAGGGACCTTCTTTGTCTTTGTTAACTAATTTTATTTTGGGGTCACTTTGTTGGAAAAGAGAATAGCTACTTTTGTTTTCTTTGGGTCTTATATGGGCTTAGTGAAGAGAGGTTTTTTAAATTTTTTTTTTTAATGGGAAAGCCAACAAAAGCTATGTAAACCTGCAATTGTGCTTCTTTTTCTTCTTCTTCTTCTTCTTCTTCTTCTTCTTCTTCTTCTTCTTCTTCAATCTTTGATTTATTAATTTTTTTAATGTGGTGCTGAGGATAGAACTCAGTGCCTCACACATGCAAGGCAAGCGCTCAACCACTGAGCTACAACCCCAGCCCACAACTGAGTTTCTTTAATATTTTTAGCGTGGTCAGTTAGTTTTACAAACTAAAATCTCTCTGATTTTGCAGGAACAGGGCTCATACATTACATGTAAATGTGCCACACTAGAGATTAATCGTATGACTACATACAGTATCACCTAAGGCAAGTTAGTTTAATGATACAGGGGATTGTAATAGCAGCTCTTGTGAACTGTCCTTTGCTTTTGCCACCCCTCCTGCCTTCTGATCCTCCCTAATTCTTTTTTTTTTTCTGAAAAGAAGCCCTTCCTTAAGTTTTAGTTAACCCCAACTCACTTCAGAAGGTTCAAGTCCCTTGCAATGTTCCAGCCACAGAAGAAAAGAGACTCACCTCTGGATGATGAAGACTCCACGCAGTACATATAGCCTTCCGGTTCACGGTACCTCCTATTCCTCCTCCTAAAAGTCCTTCATATCCCACAAATCTGTTTCTAAATTTATAACCTATGATAGAACTTTGAAGTGAAAATACCAATGTTTGATTTTTCCCCAACGTATATCCTAAATTTTTGGTCCCGGGGCAGGCAGTGCTGATATTTGATTTCAGTATCAAGAAGAGACCCCCAACTTTATTTAAATACACTGAATTCTGGATTGGCTTTTCCAAGTTATTTTTACCTTTCTAAATCTGTTCATATCTTTAAATGGATGGACTAGATCTGACATTTTAGAATTAAAACTTTGATGTAGATACCTCAGGGGCCCCCAGGGATTGGACTGAGCAGGTGTTTATCTTCCTATCCCCCATCCCCATTAAATTGTAAAATACAGCTATTACAAATTTATATACTTGTTTCAGTGTGGTTATTTTTGCTGCTGTTTTTAAAGGAAAATGGACCTAGAGATCTGTTTTTTGAGTGCTTGTATTATTAGAATGGATTATTTCTATGGTGCCTTTTAACATCTATAATTAAGCCTACTGGCAATGAAAATTGGTGCCCAGAACTTGTTATTACTGTTAATAATGACACCACCATGTCACCCAATGACAGACATTTTCAATATAATAAGTTCTCCACATAATACCAGGTTTGAGGCAAACATTTGTTCATAAATTGTTTTCTAGAGAAATGGAAAACGTTTTCGCACAGAAACAGTTTTTAAGATGAAGTGGTTAGACTTGCTGAAAGAAAAAAAAAGCTTAACAAAACAAAATTAACTGTCAGAGAAAAATCTGTTTTCAGTAAATTAGAGTGGGAAAACGATTCTCACAAAAGGTATAATTAAAATTTAGTAAGAAATCACTCTCACATATTGTTTTCAAAACTTTATAATTAACATTTGAAGACAAATTATTTTAGAGACAAAAATATTTATTCCGTTATCTTCTTTGGTTTCAGAAGTTATCTAAAGAGATATGAGAAGAAAGATGGCTCTTTACTGAGATTAACATGGTGAAAAAATTTTCAAATATAAAATTGAAAACAAAAAACAGTACTCACTTAACTTTACTCAGAACAAGAGATTTACTCAACCCTCCTTAATCCTTATATCTCTTTCCAAAGTAAACTGAAAGAACTTGTATTAAAATTTTCAGAAAAAGCAGCAGAAAAAGCTTTTACCATCTATTCCTGCCTCTGTATAAATATGTAGAATGTTTTAGTCTGAAGATGTTAACTCAGGAACTAGCTTTATTAAAACTGATATAATGCTTATAAGTTTTCAAATTTTTCCTTTGATGCAAAGTTGAAAAGTGAAGAAGATCAGTAAAGGGAGATATAGAAAAACAATTTAAGAGAATCTAAATAATTTATTCTATAGGACTACTGTATAACTTTTATGCATACTATTAGTTCTACTTGAAGTATAATATTTGAAAATAATTCTTGATAGGACTACTGTATAACTTTTATGCATACTATTAGTTCTACTTGAAGTATAATATTGAAAATAATTCTTAATACTTAATATAAAATTTCTTTCATTTATGCTGAAATATTTTCCAACTAAACATTACACTTGACAAAGATGGTTCAGAATCCAGTTTATTAGTGCATCTTTCAGTGTAATGAATCAATGAAACACTTCAAAAGTGATCATCACAGCTGGGCATAGTGGTGCATGCCTGTCATCCCAGTGATTCCGGAGGCTGAGGCAGGAAGATCCCAATTTCAAAGTCAGCCTCAGCAACTTAGCAAGACCCTCTACAATTTAGCGAGACCCTGTCTCAAAAAATGTCAAGAACAAGAAAATTCAAGATTGAGTACATAACCACAAGATTTTAAACATTAGAGGAAATAAACTTCTTAGGCACTTATTTTTAGAAAGATGTTATGTACTTTTCCAGGTGGAGGTGCCATTTTGATGTGAGAATGATTGATATATCCCATAATATAATTCTATGTTGTTTGATGGAGATAAACATTACCAAAAGTAAATATATTTACATTTTTCATGTAGCATATGAAAATAATAGCTTACAATTTTTTTAAAATTTTTATTTATTCATTTTTTTAATTTCAGGAAAAACAGCAGTATCTTAGAAACATAAATTTCAAAAGGAAAGAAAAGTGATTCCACATTCTGGAAAAGCAAAACCAAAAAGCCAAGAATGACATTGCTTATCAAAATGTCAGCATGGTCTTTCAACAATGTCAGCATTTCCTTTTATCTTGTCTTCTTTCTATATATTCTTTCTCTCTGTGTAAAAGCTAAAAGTGATTTGGTGGAAGAAAGTAATATATTATAGATTACAGGGGTCTTCAGCAGATATTTGAATCTCCTTGCTTTCTTGGTTCATTATCTCCTCCTAATTGTATAGAGAATTCTACATCTAACCAAAGTAATTATTCAATATAAAATTAAAATTTAAATACCAATAGTATTAAAAACTATACTTATATAATCTATGTGTTTCCACTAATTTTCTTGTTTATTGTTATTATATAAGATACACTTTAGACTTTCTCAATTCTTAGTTGGTTTTCTCAATCATTTAAAAACAATGACTTCAAAAAACTTAAAGCCCAGGTACCTGAAGAAGGATAGATTGGGGACCCTTGTCTCATCTTTTTTTTTTCTTGGTACTGGGGATTGATCCAGGGTGCTTAACCACTGAGTCATACCTCCAATATTTTTTAAAAATATTTTATTTAGAGACATGTTCTCACTGAGTTGTTTAGTACCTTGCTAAGTTGCTGAGGGTGGCTTTGAACTTGTGATTCTCCTGCTTCAGCCTCCTGAAGCACTGAGATGACAGGCCTGTGCCACCATACCTAGCTCTCATCTTTATTATATTAAGAGAGATATTTATTCATGCTATTGAACATAACTATAGTTCATTCCTCCTTTCTAAGTAATGTTCTTATAGGGAGATCATAGATTATTTACATGAGCATATTAGTGGTAATAGTATGTTCCCACAGTTTGTTTATTTATTTTTGAGGGTGAAAGGAGTAGAATTTGTTTAAATAAGAAGAAAAGCAGCAGTGCTCTCCCAGAGCAAGAGGATGACCTGATACCATGTTGCCATTTAACACACACACACACACACACACACACACACACACACACACACACTTTATTCAAGCATGTCACCAATAATATTTTTTGCTACCTCTCACCTCCAAAGGAGAAGACACAATGGTGATACTCAACTGGAAAATTCCTATTCTTATGCAGTAGGATTATATGGTTTCCCATTGTTCTCAATATTTCAATTATGAATAAATAAACCATTGAGCTCAGAATTTTAAAAACAGGGAGCCACTTTCCTTCCTCCCTAAATAGAGTGGCAGGATCCAACAACACACAAGTCACCTCTGGCAGCTGTGAATAAAAGAGGGATATGTTAACAAATATTTCAGCTCTTCTTCAGGTAGAAGGTCACAAGCCTTTGGGATCATACACGCAGGCAGTCATGCACTGATGAATGTGATTCGAGGGTGCCTCTTAGGTATTATTTGACTTGATATCTTCAAGGAACTTCACAATTTCAGGTTCAAAAGTTACTTTTAAAAAATATTTTTAGTTGTAGATGGATGTGATACCTTTACTTTGTTTTTTTAGTTTTATGTGGTGCTAGGGATTGAACCCGGGGCCTCACACATGCTGGGCAAGTGTTCTACCACTGAGCTGCAACCCCAGTCCCCAAATTACTTGTATCCAATAGATTTTGTATGTCATTTGATCTGAAGACACAGTCTTGACTTTTCCAGTAGTTCTAGTAATTATTCAAACTACAAATATGTGACACATTATTCTATGAAATTAGCTTATCATAGTTTATTTTACATTATATAAAGACATTCAGATTTTCACTTAAGAACCAGATGGCAATCCTTTCACTCTGATCTGTGGTTACTACCTCTGCAAATAAAATTATATACTATGCAGCACCAAGGTAGTTCACATTTTCTTTTCTACAGTAATTAAATGTGCTTTGATTATAAGTACATTTTATAGGGTTGGGGATACAGCTCAGTTGATAGAGTGCTTGCCTTGCATATACAAAGTCCTGGTTTCAATCCCTAGTACCACAAACAACCAAACAAAAATGCATTTTATAAACCTTTAAAAGTATGATAGAATAAAACATTCTAAAAATGTTAACTTTCTTTCTTAAAATTTTGGGTTTTGTGTGTTTTTCTGTTTCTAAAATGGCAATATGTTTTCTCAAGGTAAAATATTGATTTTGAAATTCATAATTTTCATTTTCAATTGTAAACATTCTGTTTGCCACATATTTTCTCTTATATATTGAATTGTTTATTTGCTCTTATTTCATTTGAGCCATTCCCTCCAAAATATAAATATAAAAGTGTGTGTGTAAATATATATGTGTATATATATGTAGGTATGTATATATACATATACATGTATATTTAATATATATATTAAAGTTGTCCACATGAGAAATCATATTATAAATTGTATCTTATTAAAATTAATAAGACATCTGTATATTATTTATGATCATGCTTGAAGTTTAATAAATATTATTGTACCCAAGGTGGCTAAATTTTTCCCTTTCTTCTTAAGCTGCATGTTTGTGTATCACAGAGCAAGTTCATTGCTTTAAAAATGAATTTCCAAATAATCTATTTTAAACATTAAAAATTCATAGACTTTAAGATTATTTGAGAATGCTTATTTTATTCAAAATTTGGTTTTGAACTAATACATAAACATAAAAGTATACTTATTAATGCATGCCAAGTGATGTTTTGATACACATATATATTGTGTAACATTTAAATCATATCTCATCAATCATTTGTCATATCCCTATAGTAAAATCATTCAAAGTCTTTTCTTTTTGTTTTTTGAAATATATAGTAAATAGTAGTTATTTATATTCTTAGTCATGTATTTATTATGAATTAATGTGTTGTCTTGCATTAATGCTCTTTTTTCAATGATTACCTCAATATGCCAATGTTCTCGAATTATCAAATAAAATTTAGGAAAGGAAAAGCCAGTATCTTGATGCTAACTGACTCTAGTGTTAAACTAAACTTACCTTCTGAGGTGAAAGGATAAGCACATTTTATGTTGTTGATATAAGAAGCCCTAATTTCATTTAGGCATTACCAAAAGCCTTTCATGATAACGCTTCTAGAATATTGGAGAGATTTGCATTATATGATATATACACTTAGAAGCCCCCAAAGATCTTGTGGATTAATGAATTCACAGCACCTTGAAGGCTGGTCTCTTAAGGCTGATACAAAGCTATCAAGACTTTATCAACAACTTAGAAATATGAGAGATAAGTCACAGTTATCAAATTTATAAATGACAGGAAACTGGAAAAGTTAATTAGCATAAGAAGCAAGATGCATGAAAATGTCTATGATTATGAAGGGCTCAAGTCAACAGGATGAAATTTGACAGGTATGAATATAAAATATAGATTGCAAACTAAATCTCTATATAAAAGTAGCAGATGAAACCAGCTTGATAATAACTGTGTGTGAGGGGGTTTGTGAGTGTGCATGTGTTTATGCAGGAGACTTTATGTGTGTGATGATAAAAGACTTAGTGGTTTTATTTGCAAATAAATTTAATCTGAACTCAGAATATCACATGACAGAGGTACCTGGAAGCTTGATTTGTAACTAATAGAAAAATAGTGTTTCCATCAAGGGAAATATCAGACTATTTGTGCAAGTTTAAGGTTGTACAAGTTTGGGGATCACGTTTTACAATCAACAATAGCAGACTGAATAACATTTTCATCTCTTTGAGCAATCACAGGTGATCTCCCACTGGGAAATGTCAATGGAGCCATTGATAATTCTACAGCGAAATGTGTTTGATTACATGCACACAAAACATTGCATACACTTTCAGAAGTTTTGCCACTTTCCTTGAACCTATCTATAAATTCCCTACGAGTCAATGGACTTCAGCTTCAAAATCTCTGATCTAAGACCAAGTGGAGAGGGTGTTAAGGTGGCTGATGCCCTAAGATGTGAAAACATTTAAAGGAATTGGAAATGTTTAGTCTGGAGTTAGGAAGACTGGGAGGATGGAAACAAAATAGCTGTCATGAAATGTCTAAAGATTTTTCATGTTCAAAAGTTATATTTATTCTCTGTATCTCCAATGAGAAAAACAGGAACATGAGAGAAACAAATGTTGTGAATGTAGAAATAGGATGAATGGGAGGAATTTAATTCAGCATTCAGTCAGTACATTCCACATGGCATGCTAGACTGGGAGGGTGAAAGTGAATATCAAATGAATAAAACATTGTCTCTTTCCTCAGGATGTTTAGAGAAAAAGTTCCAGCTCATTTTTTTTTTCTTTAAGAATTTAAAATATATACATGCCAGCCCTTTTATGACTATGAATGGTCACCTAAACTAGAGCAGATTATCATTAGTAAAAAAAATGATGCTTTGAATGATCCCATTTAGTAATGTAATCAACACTATTTTATTAGGATTAATTTCCCTGGGGAAAAGTAGGACATGGCAGAAATGTTTGAGGCTCACATAGCTCTTATTTGGAAATTTCCTTTGTTGACAAAGGTAATAGCTGGGGCACAGAAGAAAACGTTTGCATTAGAGGTCATGGGACAGCTTGAGAAGAAATAATCTGGATTTTTTTTTTTTTTGCCTCTTTGAGGATTTATCTTTATTTCAGTCTCTGTAATAGTCTGAAATTTTCTGCTGAAATTCAGCCTGGAAAGTAATGTTGGAACTTACATGTTCTCATGTGAGGGCTGGTTCCAGTAGGGCATGCTATTTATTTTGAAAGCCCGACTTGATGCACTCCATTCACAGAGCAGTTCCATTCTAAGGAAAGTGTTTGAGCTTGCCAGTGGAATCCAGATTTGTAAGCTTGAGAAGGTCATCATCCTGGTATATATCAGAATTACTATTATTCAAAAAGAAATAAGAACAAAATTTGCTCCAAAGATCATTGAATCCAACAGGGAGTATACCCGAATTGGTAGATGTGCATTTTTCTTTGCAGTCTTGTCTAACACAAGTTAGAGTAATGACGTAATGATGGGAAATCATAAAGAAAATGAGGTCCCAATTTATTTCCTCAAATTAAAGTCTAAAAGTCATACTAGAAGAAAAGAAGTTCAGTTTATTCATATTGTGTGTCTGTTTACTATAAAACATCTTCTCATCTTGAATAGCATTTCTTTCTTTTCTTTTTCTTTTTGTACCAGGGATTGGACTCAGGGACATTTGATCACTGAGCCACATCCCCAGCCCTATTTTGTATTTTATTTAGAGACAGGGTCTCACTGAGTTGCTTAGTATCTCACTTTTGCTGAGGCTGGCTTTGAACTCAAGATTCTTCTGTCTCAGCCTCCTGAGCTGCTGGGATTATAGGCGTGCACCACCGGCCTTGAGTAGCATTTCTGTACTCAGCAGATTATTATGAAAAACACAACTCTGAGCATAACAGAACAATAATTCTTCAGGAGATGGACATTATTGTCAAACTGACTCTGTCCCCCACACACTAATGAAATACAAATCTCTGAATCTGAAGCTTGGTCATCCTTATTTATTTATTTTTGGTACTGGGGATTAAATCCAGTGCCTGTGTATGCTAGGCAAGTTCTCTACCACCAACTAGAGAGCCTTTTTAAAAAAATTTTATATCAATATGGGGTCTCAATGAGTTAGCCAGGCTAGACTCAAACCTGTGGTCCTCCTACCTTAGCCTCCCAAGTAACTGGTATTACAGCCAAGCACCATCATGGCCAGTATCTATAAATATTTATGTGCAGCCAGGATATTCTTTTTAAGGGGACAAAGAGATGTGTGCACCCACTTTCTCATATGAGTTCAGCCATCTGCAAAACAACACCAAACCTGCCAGCATGTTGATCTGAATTCCCATCCTTCAGATCTGTGAGAAAAAATTGTCTATTGTTTAAGCCCCCCAGTCTGTGGTATTGGTTACCGTAATCTGAGCTGGCAAAGTAAGACACTGATTATGTTCATCCCGTACCAAGTCCTTTGCTTCCAGGGTGTTTTATTTTCCTCTGTTACTGAGGTGAATAAAGACAGATAAAACCTTGCCATTCACATATTCAACAATTATTCACCACGTCTGTGGCTCAGTGCCAAATCCTAGTCTACAGTTGTTGGGATACTTTGGTGGGCAAAATAGACTAGAATCAGCCAGACACCGTGGTGCATGCCTATAATACCAACAAATGGAAGGCTGAGGCAGGAGGATCACAAGTTCAAAGCCAGCCTCAGCAAATTAGCAAGGCTATAAGCAACTTAATGAGATCCTGTCTCAAAAAAAAAAAAAAAAAAAAAAAAAAGACAAGAAGAGAGTACCTCTTTGTGATGGAATCAGAAAACAAGAAATAAATATAAAAGCCAAAATGACATATTTGAAGAGTCATGCATATTAAGGAAAAATAATAAGTAGAAAGAGTAAAGAGAATCAGAATGGCAGAGATGAGAGGGAGTATGCCATTTGCAATGTAGAGCAGATAATATGACTCTCAGAGAAAGACTTGAACGATGACTGGAATGAGGAGAGGGGGTGAGCTAAGCAGGTGTCTGCATGAAGAACTGTCTAGAGAGAGGAAACTGAGAACAAAGTCTCTAAGGCAGGTTTTCCTGTAGGGTTCATGGAGCATCATGGTGGCCAGCATGGCAGGATCATTGTAAGCAAGTTGGGGAGAGCAGAGAGGAGGCCCAAGAGGATACAAAGCCCCATCTCTGAACAGAGTAGAGGGCCTTGTGGGCACTATGAAAGGTTTTGACTTCTGCTATTTTCTGTGCTAGTCAGCTTTTTGTTTCTGTGATCAATATACCTGAAATGACCAACTTTAAAGAGGACAGATTTATTTTAATTTATTAAAAAAAATTGTTTGTTCTTTTAGTTATACATGACAATAGAATGTATTTTGACATCTTATACTTACATGGAGTGAAACATCCCATTCTTGTGGTTGTGCGTGATAGGGAGTTACACTGCTCATGTATTCATATATGAACATAGAAAAGTTAAGTCCAGTTCGTTCTACTGTCTTTCCTATTCCCATACTCCCTCCCTCCCCTTCATTTCCCTTTGTCTAATCTAAAGTATATCTATGTTTACCACCCCTCTTATTGTGTGTTAGCATCTGCATATCAGAGAGGACATTCAGCCTTTGGTTTTTTGAGATTAGCTTATTTCACACAGTATGATAGTCTCTAATTCCATCATTTACTGGAAAATGCCATAATTTCATTCTTTTTTATGTCTGAGTAATATACCATTGTGTATATATACCACCTTATTCTTTATACATGCATCTGTTGAAGGGCACCTAGATTAGTTCCATAGTTTAGCTATTGTAAATTGAGCTTCTATAAACATTGATGTGGAAGCATTACAATAGTAATGCTGATTTTGGTCCTTTGGGCATATATTGAAGAGTGGGATAACTGGGTTAAATGATGGTTCCATTCCAGGTTGCCTGAAGAATCTCTATACTGCTTTCTGGAGTAGTTGCATCAATTTATAGTCCCACCATCAATGTATGAGTGAACGTTTTCCCTCACAACCTTGCCAAAATTTTATTGTTATTTATATTCTGAATAATTGACATTCTGACTAGAGTGAGATAAAATCTCAGTGTAGTTTTAATTTTAATTTCTGTAATTGCTAGAGATGTTGAACATTTTTTCATATATTTGTTGATCAATTATATTTCTTCTGTGAAGTGCCTATTCAGTTCCTTTGCCCATTTATTGATTGGCTTGTTGTTGTTGTTATTATTATTATTATTATTATATTATTATTATTATTATTATTATTATTATTATTATTTTGGGTGCTAAAGTTTTTTAAATTTTTTTTTAATATATCCTGGAGATTAATTCTCTGAGATGCAAATGGCAAAGGATTTTCTCCCATTCAGGACAGATTTATTTTGGTTCACAGTTTCAGAGGTTTTCATCCATGATCAGCTGGCTACAATGCTTTGGGCCTCAGGTGAGGCAGACTTCATGGCAGAGGTGTGGTAGAGGAAAGCTGCCTAGTTCATGCAACCAGGAAATAGACAGAGGGCAGGGAGGAAGAGACCGGTCACAGAAACACTCTTCCACGCACATCCCCAGTGACTTACTTCCTCTAGCTAGGTCGTGCCTCCCAGTTTCTATCACTTCCCAATAGTCTGTTTAAATTATTAATCCATCAAAGGGATTAATTCAATGATGTGGTCAGGGCCCTGATGATCTAATCATACCCCAAAAGCCCCATCTCTGAACATTGTTGCATTGGAGAGCAAGCCTTCAACAAAACAAATCTTTGAAGGATACTTCATATCCAAACCATACCATGCACCGTAAAATGGGAAATCATTAAAATGATATAATATGGTTTACTTTTTAAAATTACTTTAGTTGCTGGCTGAATGAAAAGCAGAAGAATTTTGTCAGAAATAATGAAAGAAGGAATGATTGTTCAGATTAAGGTGGCAGCAGGATATCTGGTGTCAAGATTCTGGATATATTCTGAAATCAGAGACAAGAGAATTTATTTATGGGTCAGATGTAGATGGGAAAATAAAGAGAGGAGCCACAGATCATTCTAAGTTTTTTTGACTCAGGCTACACGAGGAATACCAAACAGAAATAGATTAGTGGAAGTATTTAAAAGTGTATAATAAGACTACATACTCTCAGGGATTAATTTACCCCTTCTGCCTAAAAATGTCCATTTCTGCTACTCAAAAAAAGAACACTACTCTTAGCCCACCCTGGGCTTGTCTTGTCAATTGATTACTGAGTTTAGGAAACACGGTATTTATGTCCTTTTAAACTGCTCATAGTACTTTCTTTGCAGCTGTGCATACCTAATAGATTTTTATTCATTTATATATTTAGCAAACATGAATCCAGCCCCAAGCGATGCAAAGACGCTGTTGAGAAATTGCTAACAAGACAGATAATGGTGCCGCTAATATGGAGCACACAGTAGGCAAGATAATTTGATCATGCAGGATCCTTCACTTAAACTTGACAACTCATTTTACCTCTGTCCCTTTCCTGGACTGCCTGAGTGACACCTTTTGTTTAAAAAAAAAAAAAAAGGCAATCTTTCTAATTTGGCTGACACAGCCTAACTGGTCTTGGAAACAAATACCTATAGATTTAACATAGGTGCAGTCAATGCTGTTTCTCAATATGTGAGAACACATAGAAAAGTCTCCGGCATTCTGTGAAACTTTAAGAACCTGTTGCATGGACCTGTCTACAACAACTCAAGCAAATTACTTCATTCTTTTTGAACAAGTTATATGAAAATGAGAGACATAAATATGTTTTTTATGGATACATTAATAGTTTACGAAGAAATTTTACCTAAGAACGCTTTTCTTCTTCTTCTTTGCTTTTCTTAATTGTGTCTTATCCTTCCCTCGCCCCCCAAAAATGAACACTATAGGTTATGTTTAGGGAAATAGTAATTATTAGGCATTGATTTATTGAAAGAACCATCTCTTCTTCCGATAGGGCTTTTTGGTGGACCCATAGGTATTAGCAAAATTATTTCCACAAAAAGCCAAGGACTTTACTAACTTACTTAAATTTTTTGATTTTAATATGTCATAAGCTTTAAAAGACCAACACCAAAAGGCTATCATTAATAATTGTTATTTTCTATAGCTACAAACTCAGTGTTTTTCCTAGCACTTAAGGCTTTAATTATGATTTCCCTATCCCAAAGCATGTCATGAAATCTGATGAATTAAATGCAATACATGCAGCTTTTGATGAGATTTTTTTTGTCTGTTTGTCAACTCAGAGGACTTTTTAAAGCCAAAAGGTAAAATAAACATATTACATGTTGAAACTTCCTTTGGGGAATATATATATATATATATATATATATATATATATATGCCTAAATTTACGCATAGCAAAATGAGTTCCCAGAATATTGTTACAAAATATATTCCTCCATCTTCATTTCTCTCCCACCCCCCAGCAATAACAAAAAAAAACCAAAATAAAAATAAATCTTACAGGAAAACGACTCTCAGAGGGACGATTTAGCAATTTTAGTATGATAGGCATCATCTTTCAGCAATACAGAACTCCTTAGTAAAGTGTTGCCAGGTTCTGTTCAGCAGGCACGCTTCTGCTCCATGCAGCATCACCTGGGCAGCACAGCTAGCATGGACAGCAGCCTGTCATTCAGAACCCCTGGTGATGCACCAGCCACATGTAGGGCACCACAGTTTTCACTACAGGATCTCAAGGGAAGCATCTGTTACTGTATGGATGTGCTTCCAGAGAATACAGAACATTCTAATGAGTAGGATAGAGAAGATGTGTGGAAGAAGAGAAAGAATAAGAGAGAGATTATTATATGAAAGCAGGCCTAGGGTAATCTTTAGAATTGATGACTGTGAAAAACTGGTTCTAAGTATCCTCAAAGACATCTGTGGCATTCAGAACAATCACTTATGCATTATTGGCAATGCATATAGTTTCCAATTCGATATTTGAAAGATCTAGGCTATTGCTTTTGTATGATGCATGTATGTAAGTATGCATAAATGTATGTACACATGCACCATATGCACATAGTCCCTACACACCAGTATAGATGTGTAGATGTCTACTGATAGGATCCTGAAGTTTCTTAGATGGAGAGATAAATTTGAGTCTATTGAGGTACAGAAAACATGGGTCTATTTTGCCTGGTTTATGACCTTCGATACTCTACTCTCTTATTCCCTAAACTCATTTAGAAACTCAGTTTCAAAGGACTATCTCTGCTTTGCTTTGGAATGGTATGCTTATCAAAGAATTATGTCTTCTTCAAAGTTAATACTTGAGAGAAGAACAGATGCCAAATATAACAAAAATTCTGAATATTTGGTTTTTCTTCATAGATCAATTGAATTTTTTAAAAAATTAAATTGCAGTTTAGGATGGCATTCAATTTTCTCCTCTTCATATTTTAAGAGTCCTGGATATCTTGCCAACTATATAAAACAAGTTGTATTGGAATTGTAACACTTTAAGAAGTCTCACACACACACACACATGCACATGCACACACAGCAGGACAAAACTCTCATTAGCATCTTTTATCAAGGTCTCAATTTCCTCTCTTGCTAAATGTTCATAAGATTTCAACTTCTCATTGACTGTCTTCTTGAGCTCATATTTTGGTCTTTAAAGATCAATTTCATAAATTTTCTTTCTCTCTTCCTTCATCCCTCCCTATCTCTCCCCCTCCCTCCCTTCCTTCCTTCTTATACAAATTACACTGTTCACCTAATGTCGTTTAAGAACTTATTTGCCTCTTAGAAACATTGCCATTTCCATCAATAGGAAAGAACTGCTGCATGAAAAGTCATTCTCCTTAATTCAAATAGCAAAAGCAGGATTTTAAAATCTGAGTGGTAGCTAGTCACAGGAACTTCTATTTAGACCAGCCACCATTTTATCCTGTCTGTCCTCTCTGAGAAGAACATTATTCTCTGTAAGCATTCCTGACAGATCTGGAAAGATGAATTGCCTAATAGTGTGGTGAAGAACAAGAGAAAAGAAACATCCCAGTCTTCCTTTTTACTGATTCTCCAGATAATCCATGAAATTTAAATAAGGTATTTTTCAAAAAAGCACACTAGGGCAAAGATTCTGGCTTACTAGTTAAACAAACAAACAAACAAACAACAACAACAACAAACATTATAAGGCAGAAAAATCAAGTGTCTTTTCTTTTTAAGGCAGAATTACTATTTCTTCAAAAGAAATTTGAAATAGAGGCACAACGTAAAATGTCTCAATAGCCAAAAATGACAGAAGGGAAAATCAAGGATTTTGCAGCTCACTCCACATCCCTCAAAGGAAACAGAGACCTCATCCGAATCTTGAGAGCTTTCCTGACACAATCAGAAAACAACAGTCCTAAGTCATGCCAAACTCTGAAAGGTAAGGTTTAATGTATCTGACAATCCCCTCATGATGCATTCTGATTTGGTGATTGCTTAAAGTCAGCTCTTGAATATCCATGCTTCAAAGCATATTTAAAGAAAAATAATGTTATAAACAGGTTCAACTTTCAAATTTTATGGCACTACTTCACAGAGTGCTTTAGAAACTACTATATCTCATTCCCAAATTGAACTCTATTGCATCTTAAATAGTAATGGTAAAATGTGATCCGTTTCCAACAGTATCACTTCAACGGCATTCTCATAGGACAAACATACAAGGGAACCAAAATATCAAATGACAAACCCTCCCCTGGAAAGAAGTTTTGAAACTGGTTGCATTCTGGCACCACCCAGCTGTTATGGTAATTTTCACCACTCTTGCTAATGCCATCTTTTGAAGATCACCTGGAACTATGAAAGATAAAACTAGTTCTATGATTCAAATAGTGTTACTGAAGTTTTATTTTTAGTTAAAAATTTCACTCATTTAAGGTAACTGCTTTTACTCCCAAAGGAAAGTGTGTTTTTCTTATGAAGGTTCTTTAAAAAAATTGACAAATTTTCTTTCTACCTTTTTGTTGTTGTTGTTGTTGTTGTTGTTGTTTGTTTGTTTTTCCCTGTTCTGCATAAAACGTTTAATAGCTCCATGTTGATTTCAGAATAAAATCAAGGGTCTTCAACTTTAATTCAGACATCTTTTGGACAAAAATATCTTTCCTACATTCAGGTTGGCTATCATTTTTGTAGTACTGGGGACTTCCTGCCTCTACAGTTCTGTTGGTGTACACCTGATCCCAGGGTGACAGATTTCAAATCTCCCTCCTTATAGAGATACTAAGTCAACTTCCTATCATATTTTAGAAATCATTTCAAATCCATATCCTTATTAAACTTTCTTAGTCCCTAGTCCTCACCCTGTTTTGAAGCCTATTTACCATTTAGTTGATGGCTCTCAGATGGTTTATCCTTCACAGGGGAAGAGATTCATGCCTATGTTGAAATCTGTCAAAAGCTGCTGTTGGTTAAGACGATTTATTAAAACAAGTTTTCTGTCTCTAGAAAACCAGATGAACATCAGTGGAAATTACAGCTACAGAATAGACTTCTTCATTTTAGCTTTGAGTCAGTTTCAACAAATTATCAGCTTATGAACCTTTAGAAAGGGGAAAAAAACCTCCAAAGACATATAATCTACCCTTGGAGGTAACATTAAAATAGCTGTGAAAATGGAGTAATGAGACAGCGATCACCTCTCCTCATTTCCACAGTAGTTTTGTTTATTTAGTTTAATTTTAACAGTTGGTAGTTACGAATCAGAGGCAAAGGCATATGAGAAAATATGCCAGAGAAATATTGGACTAATCATTGGTTGCCTTTCATTGGGCTCCATGGACAGCACATCAGGAGAATAGAGCTGAAATGGACAAGAAATTTCAGCACAAAATAATTTCAACCTTGAATTAAATTAAAAAGTGATTTCAATAGAAATTTAAATACAAGCCAGGAAGTTGCTAATTATAAATTAAACATTACAAAAATTGAAAGTTACTTGAAGATCTTAAAAACCATGTAGACGTATTATTCTGTACTATTTGTATATTTGATAATAATGTATTTATTATAAAATGAATTATATAATACTATAACTTTATAGTATTAGAAAATGAATTATTCCTTGAGGAAAATTCTCTTGAAATGATAATGTACATACTACAAACTGATAATTCGACCAAATCTGAATAAACATTTGGAATAAATCCAAAATGGTTTTCCTTTAAACTTCATGAACCTCTTCTCTAAGTGCTGCTAAAATTATGAGAGATTTTATTTAATTTACTGCATTTACCAATCCATGATGACTTAACAAAGGCTCATAGGATATGTGTGTAATGTTGAAGCCTAGAGTGTCAAAAAGCTATATATCATTATTTACATGATTCTGGTGTGAAATCCTGTTAATAGTCCCCCCCCCCCCTCCTCTGGTGGGAGCAGTCATCTCAAACTTTGGGTTTCTTCTTCCCTTAGGGCTCATGTGCTCTAAAGACTTTGATCCGATGGCAAATGTGTGAAACAATGATAGACAAATGGTATGTCTAACCTGAGCTAAAAATGGATGGCAGGTACCAGTCATCTCTAGCTGTTTTCCCTGAGTGAACATTTCCTCTCAACCTGCTCAAGGAGAGATGGACGGCTTATAGTTCTTATTTCAAATGGCTTCATTTACTCCAGTGATCCAAGGAAAAGAAGTCCCCACTCTTTCACTTGCTCAATATTATATTAAAGGTCAGCTGGAACATAATTTCTAGGACCTTGCCAGAAATCTTCGCTTATAGTTTAAAAACAACTCAGAATTTCCAAAACCTTCCTGTGTAGTGGATGTATCACATGCTATTTAACTGATTGCTCTCTTTCTCCCATGGTTTTAAGCTACTGTGGATTTCAGCTGTTTGGTCATCA
Source organism: Spermophilus citellus (assembly GCF_964194105.1). NCBI lineage: Eukaryota > Metazoa > Chordata > Mammalia > Rodentia > Sciuridae > Spermophilus > Spermophilus citellus. Next base: position 83,447,850 of record NC_138193.1, read on the forward strand.
AGTACTTCGTTGCTTTTGCTTCCTTTTATGCTTCTTGGGACCTATTGAGTTTCCAGAACCTCAAAATTTATATCTTTCACCAAATTGTGAAATTTTTCAGTCATTATTTCTTCAAATACATGTTTATGCTCCATTTAATGTCTCCTTAAAGGCCTTCATCTATTTGGCATTTCAATATTGTCCCACAGGTCCTTAACTTTCTGTAGATTAAAAAACATTTTTATCTGTTTTTGAGATTAGACTTTTTTTTTTTTTCATTTTTCGAACTATCTTCAGGTTCATTGGCTGTCATCCATATTCTTCTGGTAAGTCCATTCAGTGAATTTTTAGCATCAGATATCCAGCATACTTTTAGCTCTAGATTTTGCATGTCATTATTCTATTTTAGTCCTATGCCAAGTTATCTTACAACTCCATCATCCTTTACCACTTTGAAAGTGCTTAGAATAGCTACTGGAAGCCTTGGAGTCTTTATTTCTGATCATTTCAACATCTGTCAGCTCAGAATTGGCCTCTGTTGATTATTTTTTTTAATCTTGAAAATGTGTTGTCTTCTCCTGCTTTATTTACATCAAGTAATTCTTATTTTTGTATCCTTTGTTAATGTAATCTCATGGAGATTCTGAATTAGTTTATATTTATTATTCCAGAGTGTTGAGTTTTTGGTTTGTTTTAGCATGCAATTAACTATATTGGACTCCAATTGTAATTTCTGTCTCTTGGATAGCAATTAAAATCTCACTTTTTGTTATTTTTTCCCCATTAGCATTCAGTTTAATACCTGCCCCACACATGAATGATGGGGTTCAGTCAGAGACCCAGATAGAAGTTTTCACAGAATTTAAGACTTCCATTGTTAATTATCTGAAAAAACAAATACAGTAGAATTGCCAAAATTGGAAAGAGGAATAACGAGGAAGAGCCTGTCTTGTCAAATTAAAATATAGCATAAATTCCTATAATTAAATAAGCAATTTTTATCATTAAACATTTAATAATTGAAAAAAATTAATTCTCAAAATAGACCTAACTAGACCTACATGCTTATTTAATACTTAGTAAAACTGGATTTTTAACTCAGTGGGTTAACTGATTTATTTTCTAGAACTTAATAAAACAAATGCCTTGCTTACTGGAGAGAAAAAAGAAAGGAAAACGTCAATTCATAAGTCACTAGCTATTCTGAAAACAATAATATAGATAGGTCCAATACTCAAATATAACTGATATTTTTCTGAATAGTTGACATATACTCATGTTTTGTGGATGTACAGGAGCTCTGGAAAGATACACTGGCATGAAGAGATGTGGAGTGGTGACTGTAAGTACTGACCATCAACTATCACAGTTTGGAAGCCCCATGAGCTTAGCAGCACATTTTAAATTATGTTTTAGTGTGTTCATTGCCAGTTAGAAAACTCAAAAGTAAGGGAAGGTGGGTGATCACACAGGAGGAGGAATCTGGTCACCTATTGCTGGGAAGATACCAGTGGTGAAAGCATTACCAGCTGCTACAAGAAGTCTACCATCCTAGGCAGAGGGTTGGTAGAGGATGGCAGTAACACAGCACAAGAATCATATTGAAGAATCTGTTCTTAGACGACAAAATGTCCTCTTTTGAACCACAGGACATAGTATCTTTTTATTTGTTGAGATTTACGAGGTCAAAATTCAGTTTTTGTTAAGATAGTTTTAAGTATTTGAAATAAAAAAAAATATTACATTTCCCTTTTGAGAAAAATATTCATTGTTTCTTATTCCCATAACCATTTTTCATTCATCTTTCAACCTTGAGAGTTGAATTTACATCTTCCTTTGTGCTATTCCACATAGTGCTTATATGTTCCTTGTCTGTTATGTCTTATATGTTTTTCCCCCTACCTCAACACGTTTCTTGCTCTTCGCCTTTAATCCTCACTTGGAATCTTGGAAGAGTGGGTTCATTTGTTAAGTGATCTCTGCCAGCTGTTACCATTTTCTCTCTACTGGCTTTGTCCTTAGCCCCTACCATCTGATTTCCTCCCCAGCAATTTTCTACTCAAAAGACCTAATTATTAAAGCCAAAAATATGTTTAGAAACAATGCTTCAACACTTCCACCATGCCTATGGTCACATTCTTCACAGCTATTTACAGTACATGACTCATCTTTTTTTGTCCTCCTTAATCAACTCCACTCTCCTATCAGTGATGATAAAACCCAGCCAATTAAACCATTCCCTAAAATGTCAGTACTCATATCTAAAATACTCTGCCAAATTTCAGATTTAAAAGAGGGAAGTTTGATTTTTCAAGGAAAAAAAATTACCAAGAGAAAACTATAAGTATTTTATAAGTATAAGTAGGAAAAAAGGCAAATAAGAAATTTGCAACTTGCATCCTGACCTGAAACTTTCGAGTTGAATGTGGCAGCTTCCACTGCCCCAGATGAATACCATAACCTCAACAGCATTCTTAGGCTTATGGTTCATGGTCTAGTGGGCAAGATAACTTTTGTAGTCTCTTAGCTTTTGTTGAGAAAACATCTTAAAAATTTTCCCCAAGCATTAAAGAAAGTAGTAATCAATATTTAATAAAGAATTTCAAATGACACTTGCCCAACACCAAAAAATTCTGGTGATTCTAATACTTCTTCTTTACTCCCATGGTAGAGTGAGCATGTGAGTGTCAGGAGGAGACAGGCTGATTCATTAGTTTTGTAACCAAAGTGGAACTTTATATCCACAAAGTTTATAGAAATTTAGGATGGGCCAAATCTCAATGAAGACATGAGACAGAATTTAACATTCATAATTTTTAGATTGTTATTATGTAAGTCAGCTTTCTGTCACTCTTATAAAATACCTGAGAAAAAAAACAACTTAAAGAAAGAAATATTTATTTTGGCTTATAGTTTCTCTGTCTTTGGTTGGCTGGCTCCATTGCCTTTACGCCCACAGCAAGGCAGAAACATCATGGTGGAAAGCTGCTTGTCTCAAGCAACCAGGGGAGAGAGAGAGAGAGAGAGAGAGAGAGAGAGAGAGAGAGAGAGAGAGAGAGAGAGAGAGAGAGAAAGGAACTGGGGCAACATGTTGTCCCCAAGGGCATGCCTTCAAAGACACTTCCCTTCAACTAGGTTCTGTCTCCTACATTGTCTATTACCTCTCAATAATCCATTCTGCTATGAATCCATCAATGGATTCATCCATGAATGAGTGTGGTAATCCAATAACTTCCCCAAAGCCCCGCCTCTGAACATTTTTTGTATTCAGGACCAAGCCTTCAACACATGAGCCTTTGGAGGGCATTCCAGATCAAACCACAATAATAATTTTTATTAATAAAATTCAGAATACCTGGTCAACTTTTATTAATATATTTATAGTTGGGAAATTTCCTCTGAAAAATCCAAAATATATGACCATTCTGGATATGGGCCTCATAGATGCCCTTCCAAAAAATGTACCAGCAACACACAGAACATGATTCAGTTAGATGAAGTATTCAAGAAGACTGTCCCATGCTGCAAACAGTGCGGCTAACCTAGCCCAGCAAAGGGTGAAGGGAGATTGGAAGAAATAAAGAGCCAACATATGCAGATCTTGAAGATAAAGCTGGGATCAGATGGAGTTCTGCTCTCTGATGGAGAAGCAGGTGTCAAGAATTACACCAGCAATATTTATTATATATGTCTCTGAATCAGATTAAAGACTATACAAGCATTATTCTTTATATTCATGAAAGTTAGAATTAGCAACAGTATGCAGCTATTTCCTCAGTTACAATCTACAGTTGCAATGTGCAATATTAGGAGCATTGCATAGTTCTCAAGAAAGTCCATTTTGTTTAAAGCTACTAATTCTGGGCAGATTCGGGAGCAGCAGAACTGGTGAAATATTGTGGTTATCTTAGCAAGGAAGTTCCTTCATTCCCAGGAGCTGCTGTGCCTGAGAATAAGGTCGAAGCTGATAAGACTCTAGCATGGAGGACATTTCCATAGCAACCAGGTATCCTATGCCTTAGCTCAGAAACTTTCCCAGCCACCAAGTATGCCACAGCCATGATGTCATCAGGGACCCCAATCTCAGACACTGGTGTCCTAGTCACTGTCACCGCTCTCCACAGTCCCAAGCAAAGAGACAAAATCTAGACATGAATTCAGGGCTACTACAATGAAGGGCAGGAGGGGCAGGAGGTGTCATGGAAGTTCTTGCATGCCATCCAGATACCCTCTTTGAGAGGTACTCATTCTCCCCAGCCACCATATGCAATGTCTGCTCATGGCTTACAACTGCATTCCTTCCTGGGAAATGTCTCAAGATGAAGAGATATGCCATCTGCAAGTATAGGCCTCCTCCCAGGTAGCCTCATCTAATGACTGTTGATTTGGGGGTATACAAACCCAGCCCCTTGTTTTATGTGGAACAATATGAAAAGCCTTTGATGTTCCAGAGTCACTGTGGGATGGAGGAGGCTTCTATTGCAGCTGCAATAGTTGAGCTTCTCCTCTTACCCAATCCTACATTCTTTACTCCTCCCACTGCAGATATTGTCACTGAAAGCCACTCTGTATGCTAATTTCTGTTTCAAGTTGTTTCCTGGGGAACACAAGCTAAGACAGAGGTTTGGGTTCCAGTTCTATTGTGAGTCAGAAGAATGTTTAAGTAAATGTTGCAAAGGGAGAATCCAGGCAAAAGGGATTCCATAGATATGTGGTGCTTCTTGGGAATTCCAGATCATCCCTGGAGTTTCCATCTCAAAAGTACTGGAACCCTGTATGTTTAGAGAACTATTAGGAAAAAGGAGAGCCCATCAATCTTGCTCACTGCTTGAATGCAAAGATGTTTGGGATTCCAAAAATTCAAATTCTAAACATGATTTTGCTTTTTGTTAACTATGCATACTATAAAGTGACTTCTGTGATTGCTGATTTTTTTCCTCTTTAATATTATGTGAGAAAATTTGTGAAGGGCACAGTGACTGTAAAAGAAAAAAATAACCATCTCCTTATATTTCTGCAAATGTTACTTCACTTCACTTTGCACATAATTATATAAGGCATCTTTTTTTTTTAACAAGGATAAGTATGTAGTTAACATCAAAGTGGTAGAAAGTAGTGAAGTAAAAGAAATGAAAGAGTCATGAAATTGTTGGTAGGTCATATTTTGGAAGGAAGAAGAGATCCGATGACACAGAAGGATAAGTAGCTTTCAGGGATGAGCAGGAACTGGAACAGGGGTCTCCTGGGGCTCTTACCACCCTCTATGCTCTACTATTCAATAAATACTTGATTAACTTAAAAATTCATCATATAAGGCAGAAAGAAAAAATTTCCATCATAAGCAATAGCTTAAGTGGAAATGACTTAAGAAAATTGAAACAGAAGCCCCCAAAGAAAATCATTTGGATTAATTGGGGACTTGAAACTTCTAGAACCATGTTGTTGTAAAATTTTTACCGTTACAATTCCACACTTAAAAGAAATGCCTTAGTCATCTCAGCAGTAGTTTGAACAATGTGATGCTATGTGGGAGGCACTGTTTTTTTTCTAATGGAATCTTCTCTTTGCTTAAGTGGTCATCAATTGAAAAAGACATGGAGGTTCTTATCAATTTTTTTGTGGGGGGGGCACAGAAATTAAGAAGGAATAAATCCAATTTCTTCAGCTTTTGTAGGAAGATTTCTCTGTTCAGTAGCTCACTAACAGTGCGTTTCATGGTTACATTGTATTCATAAAATAGGAGACAATCCGATCTCTAGTTTTATTTTTCTATTTATACCTTGATGATTAGTTATCCTTGGTAATCAAATAAACATTTTTTTTTTCACATTTGAATCCTAGTATAATTTTAAAAACTGGGATTCACTGGGAGTTAACTTAGTCACCTCCATCTTTGCACACTGTTTTCCCACAGCATTTTTTCCCTTCATTCATTATTGTAGTAGGGGGAGCACAGTAATACAAAGGAACACAAGGAATGTCCTTACAGGGTCATCCAGGTGGTAGATCTGGAAATAATTGGGGGATATGATATCAATTCTGAATCTAGTTTTCAGTTTCGTAGATTTGGGTATCTGCCACTATTGCTGAGATGGCCAGACTCAGGGATATGGACTCACATTAACCAATATCTCAAGAAAACAAAATGTAAACATATTAAACCTCACTACAAAATTTAGTGATCATATAACATGCAATTGTCCAAACACTAATTCTTTTATTCACTCTCAGAAAGCTGCCTGCTATTATAATTAGAAAATCATTTAACCAGAGTGATGGAGTTGGATAATTTTGGTGGTTCCTGGCATCAGCCTCTAATATTCCATTGCATCCATCTCCGCACTGGGTATGTATGCTAAGCAGACCCTTATGTTAATGACCATAGTCCACAGGACTTCCACCATAGGAAATAAAGGAAAAAGTTGTTAGCTTCTTTTTTCTGAATTAGCATTTCTGTATTTCTTTAATCATCTGTCCACTTTCAATGCATATTCTTCTCTTTCTAATTTATTACAAGCATTATGTTAGTCACAATTTGAAAATGGTAATGTAGTTATATTTTGATAGAAACGACACCCTCGTTCTTTGATTAGGACCACCCATTTCTAAGAAATTATTTCTTAGGTGGGTGTTTTTCCATGTGGCTGACTTCATCCATTTACATATTGATTTTCTGCAATCTATTCTCGAAAGTTAACAGATTTCTAAGTTCTTAGGAAAACATGTATGTTGGCTTATCTCAATATTTTGAATATGATTGAGATTAGTTCGTTTAGCTTTAACTGTCTTGTGATTAATTTTATATTCAGATTATATAAGGTTTTAATTAGGACATCTTTTACATGGTTCAACATCCAAAAGTAAAAAAGAAAAAAAGGGAAGGGAGAAAAATATGTCCCTAATTCTTCTTTCTTTTTTCCTTTACTCACTCTCCTATGAACACCAATTAGTTTTTACTACATCCTTCTAGAGTTTCCATATTCCATATGAATATGCAAATGTGAATAGATATTTTCCTAGTTTCCCATAATTATAGAATTGCTAGATAAATGCTCACACTACTCTGCAGCTTGCCTTTTAAATATAGAAAAGCTATTTATAAAGCTTCCCAAATTGATACATAGAAAATTGCATTATTTGTACTGGTATATAGTATTCCATTAATTAGTATACCATGATATGTTCAACCAGTTCTTTGTTAATTAATGTTTATAGGTTTTTCTATTCTTAACCTTTACAAAAATACAATGAATAATTTGAAGATATATCATTTAATCCATGTGTAAATAATAATGGATTTCCCATACTAAGGTACATATACCATTTATTTTAACAGATATTACCAAATTTGTTCATGTGTTTTGTACCATTTTATATTTTTGCCAGTAATTTATAAAAGTATGTTTTGCCTGAGTTTATTACCTACTTCCCTTATTTGCTGATTTATTAAATAGAATATAGTATCTCATTGGAATTTAAAAGATTAAGAGTACAATTAAATTTTTCACTGAACAAATATTTATTAACTACAGCATACCAGTATTAATCTATGTTTGGGGTATATAAAAGTGAACAAAACAGAAAAGAATTTATTATGTGTACCTGATCATACATATTATTATATATGCATAGTAAATTATATTTCAGGTGATAATAATTGCTAGAAGAAACAAAACAGAGTAACGTGGAGGGGAGATGACAGTCAGGATAAGGAAGTAGACTCAAGAGAGATCTGGGGAAGGTGAGTTCCAGGCAGAAGGAAGAACTAGTGCAGAATTCTCAAGGTGGAGAAACTGGACATTTTGGAGGAATAGTAAGGGGTATTGCTACAGCAGAACTGGGAAGGAGGGGATGATAGAAGTTGTCAGTGAGGTCCAGAGAAGCCAGAATTTACAGGTCCTTACAGATGACTTAAAGACTTTGGCTTTAATTTCTGATAAAAAAAGGAAGACCACTGAGTAATTGGATCAAAAGGTGAACATAATCTGTCATACATTTTTTTTTTAATTTCCTGTAGTTGCTATTAAGATTAAGCCATACAGAGCAAGGGTAAAAGCAGCAAGCCCATTTAGAAGGCTAATGCAGCAATCCCATCAAGAGGTTATGGCAGCTTGGGCCAAGGTAGTGGTGGTAGAAGTCCTTGTCAGGTTCTGGATAAATGTTGAAGATACAGTGAATCGGACCTAATGAAAGATTGGAAATGTGGAGTAAGAGCAATTAAAAAGTAAGTTTAACTCCAGGTTTTCTGGCCTTAGCAACTGGAAAGAAAGAATTGCCATTACTTGAATCATTTTTACAGTCTCTTTTTATTTATCTTTCCCCTTTGAATTTGCCATTCACTTGCTGTCTTTTTTTTTATTGTGATTCTAATCTTTTGCTTAAAGCTTTCTAGATTATCTATCATTTATCTAAAAATTACCCCTTTGTAGGTAATATGAACTGAAAATGTTAATTTATGTTTTTCTATGCTCATGTTATTTCTGTTGATTTTCCTTCATTCAAGGCATGAAGATCTTCTGTTTAAAATTATTTGAATGTATCCATTTTAATGGTCGCTGAATGTTTAGTCAAAATTGAACATATTATTCCTCCTCCAGAGTAAGTAATGAATCACTTTATGGTCCTGTTGGATGATTTTATATTTCACATTTGCCTCTTTATTCCCCTAGAAATTTATTTTGGTGAAAGGTGAAGGTGTGACTTTGACCATGTCTGGATGACTATTTAGTGTCCCTAACCCCTTGTACTGAACTGTCAACTTCACTGATTATATATCCTGCTTTTCATAACCAAGTGTCCTAAATGAACCTAGATCTAATTCTAGCATTTCTATTCTATTTGTTGGGTTTTTGCGTCTGTACATAAGATCAGACATAACCATAAAATATTGTTTGAGGTTTCATAATTATTTTAATAAATGATGACACTAAGCTCATCTCTGACTTTCATTTCATAGTATCTTAGGCATTTTATTTTCCCATTTGAACTTCAAAAACACCTTGAGTAATTTTTAAAAAATTAAATGTTGGTATTTTATTGATATCAAGATAAAACTATAAACAAACTCAGAAAGAATATATATATATATATATATATATATTTTTTTTTTCTGCCTTCCTACAGATCAAGATCTGGGTTTGCTTCTGTTTCAGATCTTCATCTCTCCTCCTCCTGCTCCTCCTTCTGTTCCTCTTCCTGTTCCTCTTCTTCCTCCTTTGTTTTCAAATATTTCAAATATTCATTCAAATGGGTCTTTTGCTTTTCTTGTTCATCATCAGAAGCAAAGCATGCTTTGTTTGGGTTGTCTGATATCAACTGCCTGATATCTAACTTATAGGTAAACACAACATATTTAGGTGCTTTTTTCCCCCCTACAAGGTTTGGGCAATGCTAGGACCTGAAATTTTAATCTGATAGTGGAAGTAGAAACTCTGAGGAAATTCATTAGTTCACCTGAAATAGTGCATCTCAGGTAATATGCCTCATCTGTGCTTGCAGGATATCATTATATTAGGGATCAATAACTTTATGAAGGGCTTACCGTGAAACTCATCAATTGTTTGCATTTATAACATAGCAAGGTAGGAGCAGATTTTAGTGACTGAGATGATATGGAGTGAAGAAAAATAATCAAAACTAAACAAAGAACTTAGACATGCTGGGCACACATTTGCAAAGGAAGGAAGATAGGGAGGCAGCAGAGTTCTTGGGGCAAGTCTTCACAGCTAATGTTATTATTGAAATTTCCTTCTGAAGAAAGAGGAAAACAGAAAGATCATTTACTCACCAGGAACAGAAACCAGCTCTCTTAATTTCCTGTATTATCTTCCCTCACGTAACAGTCTGCCTGATGCAGAACACAGGAAAACAAAGAAAGATGCAAAAGAAAACTGTGTTGCGTTCTTTATTGAGTGTCTCTAAAGACTGAATAATGACAGGAAGAGTTTTGACATTTTTGCAGAAGATTATATGGGAGGTATCCAAAGAAAAATCCACTTAGCCTTGGTTCAAAGGCAAGCTGACGAAACGTCACAGCACTGATTTCCTGAATGAACTCTCCTGGGCATGTTCCTCTCTCCATCCTCCTCCCTCCCACCCACCCTTCTTCATCCTAACATATCACCTTCTGCTATTTCTTTTCATAATTTTTTTCCTGCTGATTGACCTTAAAATAAAACATACTGAACTTAAACTCTAAGCTATAAAAATATTAGACTATTTATTCTGGCTCTCATTCAAAACATAGGTGAGTCCCCTTCTTCATAAGAAAAAAGAAATAAGGGTTTATTTTTTTTCTCCCTTCTGGTTATTAGAACAAAGACAATGTAGTGAATAATGAAATAATCTCCAAGCATATCTTTTAACTAAATGCCCAGCATGGTACTCCCATACTGAATATTTTAATTGGCTACTTTCATCCTCTGGAGCCCAGAATAAAAATGTTAATCTTATTTTCCAGACATTGTTAGCATGGTTTGGCATTTTTCTAATAAAGCCACAAAGCTCTCAGCCTTTCATCATAGCTTTCCGGTAGGTTCTCCAAACCATGGTACTCTAATTATCGTAGCCTGGAAACATCACCTCCCACCCCATTCAAGTTTCCCTGAGCAATTTGCTGAGAGGAAGGATGACCATGTTATATTTCTCAGACTTTCATGTAGCCAGACCTCTCTTAAATCAACTCACAGTTTTATGTTCAGTCTTTGAGGGATGGTAGTAGGGTTGCTATTTCTAAATCTCAAAGAGCAATTTGTAACAATAAGTAGAAATGCTTTCAATAAAGAAACTGTTATCGTGTTGATTAGCATGTGGATCAGATCTGGATGAGAAGTTAGGTGGAAAGTGCCACATGAGATGGGATGTCATTTCCCCAGAACAAGCCTATGGAAATAGGATTACATTAGCATTGTTTTACCATATTTTCTGTTTTAATCCTTGTTAAAATGGAAAATAAATATCTCAGGATATTAAAATATCTGGTTACTAATGGCATTGCCTGTAAGTCAAGATGCCATTTTTGTTTTGTTTTGTTTTTGTTTGTTTGTTTGTTGTTGTTGTTTTGTCACATTAGTCATTCATCATTCCCCAAAAAATGGATAAATCTTAATCTTGAGATTCCTTTTTGAACTTCAAATGGCGAAATTCAGGCTAAATTAATTATAGTGAAATAATTCTTATATTTTTCCTTTTTTATTTTGTTATGAAATACTTCTTGTTCATACTGTCCTTAACAAATAAAAGTAGGAGTGAAGAATAGGTAGAAATTTGAGTCTGACAATTATAGCTATGCATTAGAGGAAATATCTGAATTGCATAGTCAGAAGAAGAGGAAAGAGGAACTGTCATCATCAGAAAGGATGAGGTATAGGGGTTGAGTTTTCTGAAACACTGACAAAAGACCAGCAATCAAAACTGGTGGAGGATAGAATACCATAGCATGCCCCAATGTTCACCTGGAGAACCTATGTTAGAAGAGAAAAGGAAGAATCAAAAAATGGTGATCATCTAATATCTTCAAGAAATTTCACATGCAGCATCTCATTTGTTTTTCAGAGCAATCCTTGAAGAGATATTATTTTCATTGTATAGACTGAGTATCAGAAAGTTTAAGATGTGTCTTCCCAGTTACTGAGCAAGAGGGTGGAAGAACAGATTTGTTGGATTCTGAACCTCTGCTCTGTCAGCTGTAGCACACCATCTCAATCTAAGACTCAATTAAATGTAAAGAAAAAAAAAGTTTAAATCTTGCTATAAAAATTCTTTAAGCAGATAATTATAATCTTTGCTAAGTTTTTAAATCATTAATTAAATGCATATTTATCAGTAATTCTATGAGCCTGGAATATGATAATAAAAAATAGATAAAATATGTTTTTTAGAAAACCCTCACAGTATAGAAGGGAAAATAAACCATGAGCAAGTAATTAATAGTGTGATAAATGTCTTCAGAGAACACTCACAGATGGTCTAAAAGTGCATAATGTCTCTTTTAGTTAATGTATGGGCTTCTAAAATATGAGGATCTTAGGGAACAGAAACAAGGTTAAGAGAATAATTCTATAAAATAGGGCCACTGTGTTGACCCCCACATGCTTTCTTTCCCAAGAAGCAATGGCCTACATGAACAGGGCATGTCATATTCCTCATCAAAGTACCTGTTAACTTCAGGAGAAATGCAGACCCAAAATAATGTTGATAAGAGGGACCCAAGTTACCTTGAAAAGGGAGATTTTTGTAATCAGATCCTGAAACTCTGGGAGATAAGAATAAAATCTGTAAGAATGCATGATTAAATCTAACTATAAAATCTGTAAGAATGCATGGTTAAAAATCCAATTAGAACCAGTCAGCATGGACCAGGGTAACAGAGAGTTGCCATGATAGTGGGGACTTGAAAATCTGATGTCACCTTGCCATCAGTCAAAAGTCAAGAAGTGGACCTGGACAGGACTCTCTGGAAACTTCTTTGGGGTCCCCAATAAAACTCGAGTGCAGGAGACGCATGTTGTCCCTAAACAGTTTACCAAGGTTACCAACACCTCCTGGGAATCACTGGTTCCAGCACAAGGAGTTGTTAGTAAGTATGCCCTGGGAGGCTCTTTTCCTGCATTTTGGTCACATAAGCAAGCTAGGAGGAGGAGGGAGCATGAGAAGAAAGGAAACCTAAACTCTATAAAGGAAAACGACACACCCTCTCCCATTGGGCACCAGCTCTGGGTTCCTGCAGGTCCTCTTTGGAAGATTCTGTCTCTGAGGTTCTCTCTCTCTTTCTCCTGCCCTTCTCTCCTGACTCTTAAATAAATTCTGCTTTCTACACATGCCTTGGTGTTTCTTGAGTGTTTTATCTTCAATATCAGGGGAACAAGAGGACAGATCTTGGCTTTCAAAATCAGTATCACCTTTTCTCTATCCTTTCAATAAACTCATTCCTGTTACTCTGAGCAACATGTCTGAAATCTTTCAGACTTTACTTGTTCACAAGAATTGGAGTTTAAAGAGGGGGGTCTTCTTATTCCCTCGTTTCTTGGAAGGCCCCAGCTCTGTAACAGGGACAGGGGCTGAGATTGTATAATCACTTTTAGGGGTGTGTGAAAAACTCAGAAGAGGGTGGTAAGATCTCTTAGAAGACTGTGTTCAGTTAGAAAGTGAGAGAAGACCCAATTTTAATTGGATTAGGCAAAAAAGGAATTAATTGATCCTGGTGAACATTTCAATTTTATGCATGTTCCAGGCATAGAGGTCCCCAAGTATATGGCAATGCTTTACCTCTGAGCTCTGCTTCTCCTATATTGGCTCCATTCCTATCCCAGGCAGAAATAAATCATAAATAAGCAAAATATATCTTGGAATGAGAAGTGACTATTAACTCAAAACTTAAAAATATGTATACAGAACAATTTCTTTGCATATCTCCTCAAAAGTAAATTTCAAAACTAGGTTAAATGGATGATGTCATAAGAAATTAGAATTTTCTAAAATTTACCACAGTAGAGATAAAAAAAGAAAAACGAAAAAAATCTCAATGGACAATTTCCAGTAATGAGAAAGTTATAAAGAAATTGCTCCATAATAAGTACTAGAACCATTATTTATATTCAGTAATGTTCCATATATATTCTCAATGTCTTCATTAATGAATAGAGATATAACAATAAAAGATGAAAATTAGAAGAAAGAGTCCAACATCACATTAAGAAAATAATGCAAAATGATCAGATGGGATTTATTTCAGGAGTGCAAAGCTAAGTTTAGCATTAGAAATAAGTTTCTATAATATACCTTATCAATAGAAGTGAAAAGGACATGCATATGATTATGTTCTCACAACCCAAAAAGCATTTGACAAAATTGGTTGCTATTTCCAATTTCTCAAGGAAATAGAAAGTGATGCATACACCTTAGCATGATAAATGTGCAGAACTTATTGTAAAAATGAAAATTTATAACATAGGGAAACACTAGAGATAGATCCTCTGAAATCACAGACAAATTAAGAATTTTCATCACTTCCACTATTATTAAATGGACATAAAAAAGATAAAAGAAATGATTAGGAAAAATATGAGGTAAATACATTTCCATTAACCGTGATTATGACAATAGGCCTAGAAAATTATAGAAAACCTGTAGTTAAACTAGTTAGTGGGATTTATAATTGGCAGAAGGAAATGGTGATTTATATGTATGATAATTTAGTTATCACATATAAATAAATAATATAATTTATAATAATGCATACATGATGTGTATAAAACATACTTTATATAATGCATAAACAAAAAAATCATTTATAAGATGCAATAGAATTAAAACCACATTTTATAATAACAAGATAAATTATTTTTAAAAATAAGAAGATATCAATATTATATAGCAGAATTCAATAGGACAAAATATCATTTATTAAAACTATTAAACTTTAAAAATATTATAAAGCAGTATTGCAGATTATGAAATGAGAAATGATAGAAGCTATTTAATAATAGGCACACACACAACCTTATGAATAACAGATACTTGAGGGAGGAGAAAACAAGGGTATAGAATATCTAAACTGCAGTATGTATCAATTTGGTTGTGATAATTTTTATGATTTTGTTCAAATGTACCATATTTCCACCTACAACTTATTTTTCTATTCTGTTCTTGGTTCTTTTTCTTTTTCTTTTGGATTTACTCATTTTATTTTTACCTCCTTAGTGACTTATAAGCTAAAGCCCTTTGGTTCTTATTTGGATTATTCTATATGGATTGTGCTTATTTGGATTTATGGTGTATACTTTTAAAAGTCTTGTAGTCTAGCTCCAAACAATACTATCTCACTTCTCAAACAGTACAAACCTTACAACTTCTATGTTCTCCTTTCTAGCATTTTTGGTGTTATTTTCATTTATTTTATTTTGACTTATGTTTTAAACCCTCCATAGGTTACTGTTGTTCTTATTTTAAATAAGTTACATTTAAAAATATTTTGAAATTAATAAGTAAGAGGTTTTTACATATTCACATCTTTACAGTTTGTGTAGATCTGTCCTAGTCCCTTTGTGCTGCTGTTACAGAATACACAAGACTGGGTAATGTATAAACAATAGAAGTTCATTCTTTCACAGTTCTAGAAGATGGGAAGTCCAATATCAAGGATCCAGAAGATCTGGATCTTGAGGGCCTATTCCAATGGTGGTGTTTTCTCACTGTGGCATCTGCACATGGTGAAAGGCAGAAGGGCAGAAGGACTAAATGAATTCATGTAGCAGAAGAGCAGAGTGAGGAGAGCTCACTCCTGCAGCCCTTGGGAAGGTGCTAGTCCACTCATGAGGGCAGAGGCCCATGGCCTAATTACCTCCTGAGAGTCACACCTCTAATACCATCACTATAGTTTTTACATATAAAATTTAGAGGAGACACATTCAAAGTATAGTATATCCAAAATTTTTGTCATTTTCATTTTTTCAAAAGCAGTTTCTTTGAAATGACTTTTAGCACTGGTCTGACAAATTCTTTAAATTTGTTGTTTCCTTTTGAAGAACCAGTGTCATTATCATAATTAAATAAACATGTTTTTATCACTAGTAATATTCCTAATTCTGGAACCAATTTTGCCTGCTATTAACATAGCCACTCCAGCTTTTTTTGGATGGATAAAAAATTATTTTTTTGTATTCTCTTGCTTTTAATGTTTGTGGGTTTGTTGTACTTAGATTGTGCCTTCTTTGTAAATGCACACTTCCAATTTTTGACTTTTCATTGGTATGTTTTCATTATTTATACTTAATATTACTGATATGGTCAGGTTTAAATCTCATATTTTAAAAATTAACTTTGTATTTCTACCATTTGTTCTTTGTTCTAAAATTTTCTTCCCTTAAAATTCATTATTGAGTATTTTCATTTTGATTTTTTGTGTGATTTGTTTACTAAACATAACATTGTTTTACTTCTACTGTTTTCTTTAGTGTACAATACTACATGTATTTAATTTGTTACATGTTACAACTGAACTTCAAGTAATCCTTTCACACTTAAGGAATTTGCAACAATATACTTCCCTATACCCCTCTCAGTCTTGATGCTATGCTTTCCCACATTTCACTTTTACATATATTCTAAGCATTACAGTACCTTGATATTGTTTTTACTTTAATTATCCAGCAAATACATTCAACATAGGAAAAAAATGCTTGTTCTACTTATGCACACATTTACCATTTCTGGTGCTCTTTATTTCTTTGTGTAGACAGTACAGGGCAATTATTAAAATGTTTTTTTTAGCCCTTGTGTATCTGAGAAGCTATTTTTCTTTTTCCTCACAAAAGATAGTTGAACTGACTGTAAAATTCTAATGTGATAGTTACGTTACTCTACTGCTTTAATTATACCACTGCATAGTCTTCAAAAGGTGTGCAAATAGGAAGAAAGTCAAATTATCTCTGTTTGCAGATAATGTCCTTCTAAATATTAAAAAAACTAAATATTCAAGTTGAAGAATATTAGATATAATGAACAAATTCAGTAAAGTTGTAATATATAAAATCAAAGTTAAAAAAATCAAAAAAGTTTTTTTTAAAATACATCAGTAACATGGTTGCGACAAAAGAATCATGAAAGGAAACACATTCACAATAGTTACAAAACAACAATAACAAAAAGAAAAGACAAAAAACTAAGAAACAAATTCAACCAAGAAGTTGAAAGACTTCTACAATAAAATTCACAAAACCCTGATGAAAGAAATTGAAGAAGACAACAAGACAAAACAACAATGACAAAACAAAAAGAAAAAGAGAAATAAAGATTTCCCATGTTCATGGATTGGAAGAATTAATATTATTAAAGTGTTCATACTACCTGAAGTTAAGCACAGATTCAATACAATCACCATCAAAATACCAATGCTATTCTTCACAGAACTAAAAAAAAACAATACTGACATTCAAGCAAAAAGACCCCAAATAGTGAAAGCAATCTTGAACAAAAAGGACCAATCTGGAGATATTACTATTTCCTGTCTTCAAAACAGGCTACAAAGCAAGATTAATCAAAACCACATCGTTTGGGCACAAGTACAAACACAAAGTAGAGTGGAATAGGACTGAATGCACAGATACAACCCCACACCTTCGGTCAACTCATTTTTGAAAAAAGTGCTAAGAACACACATTAAAGGGCGATCCTTTCAATAAATGATGCCTGGAAATAGTAGGAGACCTTCAATGATACATAAAATTATAAGAGGTTATGAGGGGCAAGGGGGAGGGAAAAAAAGGGAGAGAATTGAACAACAGCAGGGGAGGTAGAGAGGGAAGATGGGAGGGGAGGGGAGGGGAGGGGGGATAGTAGGGGATAGGAAAGGTAGCAGAATACAACAGTCACTAATATGGCATTATGTAAAAATGTGAATATGTAACAGATGTGATTCTGCAATCTGTATTTGGGGTGAAAATGGGAGTTCAAAACACAATTTGAGTCAAATGTATGAAAGATGATATATCATGAGCTATGTAATGCTTTAAATAATCAATAAAAAAAAAGAAAAAAAAATGATGCCTGGAGATTTGGGTATCTGCCTGCTGAAGAATGGAAAGAGAGCCCTTTCTACCAGGTACAAGAATGAACTCAAAATAGGTTAAAGTCTTAAACGTAAGACTGGAGATTATGAAGGTACTAGAAGAAGACAGGAGAGACACTGTAGGACATTGGAATAGATATGGACAAGACCCTAAAAGCACAAGAAACAAAAAAGCAAAATCATCTAGGATTACATCAAACTTTATAAAGAGCCTGTGCACAGCAAAGAGAATAAGCATCAGAGTGAAAAGACAACCTACAGAATGGAAGACAGTCCTGAAAATTAGACATCTGACAAGGGGCTTATATTTGGACGATGGAAGAAACTTAGAAAACTCAACTGCTATGTGAAAAAGTGGCCTTAATGATTTCTAATGAAAAATCTGTTGCCATGGTTACCTGTGTTCATCATTGTGATTTTTCACTTTTGCCACCTTTAGTTTTTTTTGTCTTCCTCACTGATTTCAAACAATTTGATTATCATGTGCTTTTCTGTAATTTTCTTCCCATTTCATGTTCTTGTTCATGTCTCTTAGGCTTTTTTATTCTGTTAGAACAATTGTCCTTTCCTCTTAATATTTTTGCCATCTGTACATATGTCATATTTATTAGGAATAAATATAAATGGGTTATACAGGAGTTAAGACTATCTGCAAATTTAGTCCTAGTCAACTCTTTTATAGAATTCTGCCACTGAGTAATATTTATTTGCCTTTGCTTTTCCAATATGCTGTCTTAGCTTTGGAAACCATGGGTGTGTCTGTACAGGATCACTGAAGACAATTCTCACAATTCGTTAGCCATTTTGATATGCCAGTGTTTTTTTAGATAGCATTCCTTATAGTGTCTTTAGATTCTTCTAAGTAGAAAGTAAAAGAGAGAGAAAGGGAGATGAAGAGTGGATAAACAACAGTGTCTTCATTTACACTCCATGGTCCCCTATTTTCTCTTTAAAACAGAGAAGTTTTTATTTAATTTTTGCTTAATGTATGAGTTGTGTGTACATGTGCATACATGAGTGTCTTTTAATAGACATCTTCTTATTTTGTTTTATTCTGTGATTCTGTGTTAGAATATTTTAAAGAAATTTGAAAAAATCATGGAAAATTTGACATAGCTTCTAACACCTATACAGAAAAAAAGTTTTAAAATATTGCTTTTTGTTGAAGAAGCAGCTCTAGATTTTTGGTAGCTTTATTATAAAAAAGGAAGTTTATTGTTTCTTTCTCTGAAATAGAAAACCAATCTTCTATAAAGTTTTCCAGTAATGCTTCTGAGAGCACTTTTTCTCTTTTTCTTTTTCAGCTGGATGGATAGTCTCTTCTGCTATTATTAAAAAAACATGGCTTCTTACCCATTTAATTGAAACAGGGGAAAAACTAAGCAGAGCAATTTTTTGAACCAGATTGCCATGTTGTACACTTCTCTCATTCCGTTGAGTAAGTAATATAAATGATAGTGAAGTTTTAAATATATTGCTTAAACTAATTATATCTCATACTCCCAGATGTCTTGATATGAATATGAATTGCTAAATATCTTCAGAGAGATTTTATCAGTTGAAATCTGATCCTAACTCAATTCTCCCTTCTCAGTTACTTTGTTCATAAGCATGCTCAGAATAATTCAATTTTGGGGGCTGGGGTTTTAGCTCAGTGATAGAGCACTCACCTAGCATGGGTGAGGCACTGGGTTCGATCCTCAGCACCACATAAAGATAAATAAATAAAGGTATTGTGTCCATCTACAACTAATAAATATTTTAAAAAGAATAATTCAATTTGGACTAAATGACACAGAAAGGTCAAGCTAGAACCATGTTAGTATGGCTATCCCTATCACATTCACCTACATCTTGGATGAAGTAGATGGTTATTCCTGGGCCAGTGTGTGGATATAATGGGACAATCATATAAACAAATTAAAATGCACACATCACTGCTGACTCATCAAAGGAATTTTCATTTGCTAAGAGATGACAATGATTAAGAATAATCAGAGGTTCTTTCTGTTCCTTTTCCTATTCCTCTTTAGCTTGGGAGAAATTAAGAAATCTATTCCTTGGTTTCTAGCTTGGAAGATATCAAAGGTAGATGCAAGTGATCTCTTCTTGATATTTTCTTGATATATATTCCAGATGCCTTATTTCAAAGAGTGTGTTTAATTTGCCTTATAAACATTTGCTTTAAAAGTGCTGGAATGCATAAAAAATGCCTTATTTCCATCAAGGTTGATTGAAATTGAACAGAGATGTGCTTATGTAGTACATACACATAGAAACACAATAGATTGTGACTGTTTGTGTGTATAACTAAACATTTGTATACAACATGTTCATACCCTCTGTCATTCTTTATCAAATCCTCAAGAGCTATCAGAAGGAGGTTTTACCTGCTTGCTAAGATGTCTGGGCCAATTTCAAGTAGTCAAGAAATCCTCTGATATATAATTAACTCACTGAAAGGGATAGCAACGTCCTTAGAGTGTTTCAGCACTGAAATTATTTTTTAACTATAGTCCTTTGTTCCTACGATTGAAAGTAAATTAAATTTTGAAAATTGAGTGAAAAAAAAGCATTACAATGTATTGAGTATCCACCATTAAACTGATTGCTTCCATACAAATTACCTCATTTAGTTTTGCAAAGTTTTAAAGTGTTTCATTCCCCTCCCCAAATTCCTGGTAACACTAAACTATATCCCCAACTTTTTTTTTTTTTAAGTTTTTACTTTGACACAGGGTCTCACTAAGTAACTGAGGTTGGCCTTGAAATTGCTTGTGATCTTCCTGCCTTAGCCTCCTGAGTTGCTGGGATTATAGTCTGATTATAGTTGCTGGGTTAAATATATGAATTATTAAGCACCTGCTTCAGAGATCACTTTATTCACTTCAACAGAAAATTAATATTTCCAAACTTTACTTTTTGTTCCATTCTTACAAGTGTTACTTGTGGGGCTGGGGATGTGGCTCAAGCGGTAGCGCGCTCGCCTGGCATGCGTGCGACCCGGGTTCGATCCTCAGCACCACATACCAACAAAGATGTTGTGTCCGCCGAGAACTAAAAAATAAATATTAAAAATTCTCTCTCTCTCTCTCTCTCTCTCTCTCTCTCTCTCTCTCTCTCTCTCTCCCTCTCTCTCACACACACACACACAAAAAAAAAATACAGAAAAAGCCCAGGAGCTATCCTTACCAAACTCCAGAATGCCAGGGGATTGTACAAAAAAAAAAAAAAAAAAACAAGTGTTACTTGTAAGTTCCTAAAAATAAATACTGTAACAAATTTAATATATAAAAATTGTTTATTTATAAATCTGATAGAATTTGAAGTGAAAAGAATAGGAAGTAGGTTCATTTTGTGGACAGGGAGAATCAATAAAAATCTGCAAAGGGTAATTTTTTTTCAGGGATTCATTATTGAGGCTACTTTTTATATCTGCTTACTCTGATGCTTTAAAACATATTCTTGAATTTCAGAGAGGTGTCCATTGGAGGAATGAAGTGAAAGTGAGTAACATCTTTATTTTCCTTACTTGACATATCAGAGAGACAAGATTAAAAAATTAAAATGCAAAATTAGAATAGAATAAATCTTGTCACAATAATGAAGTAAACATACTAGCATACTTTTGAAATCATGTCATATACTTTATTCTTCTATATAGATTTCAATTATCACCATAATTTAAAATACTGTTTTTATTTTTCTAAAGTAATTTATAAAATGGTATTTTGAATAAAAATCTATCACAAGAAATTTTGTTAGGATTTTAAACTATGGCTCAAGAAATGACAACTCTACATTTTATACATATTCTCCCTTGTTTGCTAATAAGCACAAAAATTTCTTCCATTTATGAATTGAAGGAAAATATAAGTAATGTAGAAAAGAAGAGAAAGAACCATGCTTAAGATAATCACATTCGTAAAAAAGAATACACAAATTGTAAATTAGTTTTTTGATTCAAAACACTAAGGTTAACAATTCTAAATTTTCTCTTTCACCATGGGTATTAATTTAATGTTTTTAAAGAAAAATGCTTGCATTTTATTTTGAACCTGCACTCACATAAAAATTTTTATTGGTGCACTAAAATTATACATAATACTATGATTCATTGTAACATATTTCTACTTGCACTTCACATAATTTGGCCAGTTTCATTCCTTAGTACCTTCCCTTGCCCTCTTCTCCATTTTCTTCCTGATTCCCTTCCTCAACTTTATTGGTCTTTCTTCTATTTTTAAAAAATGTCTCCCCCCCACACCCCTTTTCTCTCTGGCTTCCACATATGAGAGAAAACATATGACTCTTTTCTTTTTCAGTCTATTTCACTTAACATGATGTTCTACAGTTCCATCTATATTCCTGCAAATGACATAATTTTGTTCTTTTTAATGGCTAAGTTAAACTCCATTGTGCATATATACCCCATTTTCTTTATCCATTTATCTGTTGATAGACACCCAGCCTGGTTCCATAACTTGGGTATTGTGAACTGTGCTGCTAAGATGGGTGTGCATGCATCAATATAGTATGCTGACTTCATTTGGATAAATACAAAAAGACATGCTTTGTTAGATCTCCTAAATAAAATTGGAACCATCAAAATTCTCCACCTTTAGCAAATGTGGGGCAATTAAGAAAAGCAAGTCTTCACCTGATTTTGGGTAGAGAATAAAGTTTCTCTAAGAATGACTGTTTCCTCCTTGTGATTATAAATTGGCTTTTTGTTTTTGTTTTTGTTTGTTCTGAGTGCTGTAAATTACAGAGCTAAATCTCTTATCATACCATGGGAAATGCTAGTCCTCTGAGTGATTACTTAAATATCTTTTTATTGTAAAAGATTAAAAAGAAAAACCTTCTCAATAGGTAATGCATAATTAACAGAATAAAAATATTGAGCAGTCTGTAAATCATCTTATAGTGTGGATTTTGTCAGTGAAAAAGGACAAACATTTTGAATTCTTTCACTCTCTGAATAAGAGCAAGGATCATGATTGCAGAAGATGCTATGGGAGCAGATGCTGTTCAGGCACAAAAAAAATGGAGTGGAGGGATTTCCCAGTTCTCAACAACAAAAAACAATCCAGACTTGATGATTTGAATATATCTTTCAAACCTTGAAACATTGAAAGCTTGGTCCTCAGCACAGACATGTTGATGTGATAGAACCTTATAGAGGTGGAGCCTGATGGGAGGTGATTAGGTCTTTGGGGGACGCATCCTCAGAAAACACCAATGTTGTTATCACTCACAGTAGCCCAGTTAGCTTCCTTGAGATTGGATTGTTATAAGAAGAGCAATGAGCAAGCCCAACATCTGAATCCTTCTGGTTTTCTGTCTTGCTATGTGGTCTCTCCCTCTCCACTATAAAGTACACAGTAAATAGAATAACACCAGGATTAAAATGAATGAACGATCAATTCCAAGAAATCAGCAGGAAAATGTAGAAGTTAGTAAATTTATGTTAAGAAGGTAGCAGAAGTAAAAACGATAACTTAATAATTACCTTGGAATACATGTGGGTTGGAAATGATAGTTTTCTACAAAAAGGATAAAGAAAAAAGTAAAAAGAGGGTAAATTGCAGCTAAATGTTTTGTTCAGTATAACGAGTAACTTTCTTATGCTGCATCAAAGAAAAGCACCTTTAAAACTCAGCAGTTGACTCCCTTTTAAGAATTACATGATTGGTTTTCTGCTTTAAAAGATTAAGGTAAATCTCTTTTAATGGCAGGGGCAGGGATTAGATGACCTCCTTCCATTCCAGTTCTAATCTTGGAAATTGTGATTACAAATCACAGTCTTTAATATGCAATTTGCAATTTCTACTGCTGAATTCAAGCGGCCTCGGTTGGAAACTGATAGCAACTATTGTCTTTGAACTGTAGCCGTGCACTGTGAAGTTTTAATGGATATTTTAAGATCATCAAAGTGAGCATTTCTCCTACCCTTTCTAGGTTCTAAGTCCTATTCTAACTTTGGGAGAACTAAAAGTAAATAAAGTGAATATATAAATAGGTAGATGAATAAATTCATAAATATTCTATAAATAATTTCCCCATCTCTTCTTCAAAGAGTAACACATTATTAAATCAACCAAAAAGGGTGCTCATTTTTTATAATATAACAATGTTGACCCCCATATTAGTTATAATCATCTGCCTTTAACATGACCCCCAAAGAAAAACAGACTTTGGGCAATATAACAAGCATGCACATAGACACTAGACACACACACACACACACACACACACATGCTTCCATTTGATTTATCATCTCTCTTATACACGTACTCTTGCACTTGATTTATCATAGAATTATTTAAAGCAGCAAGAATGTCATATGGGTTCTAGAAATGTTTAAATCGATTAACAAATAAGGTATGTTGGCTTTATTAAGTAATACCCATGCTGCTTCTTTTAGTCTCCAGTATTATCTGAATTTTTGCACCTCTTCAAAGTTCGTAGGTTCAAATCCTAACTCCAATGTGTTAGGAGGTAATAATAAGAAGTGAATTTTCACTTGCTTCATCATGATGTCAGTCTTTGTTGACTATCACTGCTCTGAGGTGGTCTCTCATTATTGGTGGTCTCTTCTAGATCTATGACTCACTCTGTAGATAGAACTCTATTCTCCTCAAGATCTTCCTAAGGCTCTACCTTGTTATCCCTTTACTATTTAAAACATTAAAAAATAATAATTTTAGAGCTTTTTTAATTGTCTCAGTAGAATATTAAAGTAAATATCATTAGGTTTATATTTTAGAGGAATTAGTACAATCATAAAATCTGCAAATGCAAAAGTTGGAGTCCAAGGCATTCAAAATTGTCATGGTTATTTTATGTGTCAATTTCCCTGAGTCATGGTGCTCAGACATTTGGTCAAATATTATTCTGGACGTCTCTGTGAAAATGATCTTTGCATGATATTACCATTTAATAGGTGGACTTCGAATAAAACATATTATCCTCTACAATGTGAGTGAGCATCATCCAGTTGAAGTTCTTAACAGAACAAATCACTGACATTCCCTGAGCAATGAGGAATTGTGCCGGAATACTGTTGTCTTTTTCCCCTGGGAAAAATATACCCCAGATCTTGAATTTCCCAACTCTCCTTATTTATACATTATAAAAACATGTGTATATGAATATAGTGTATAAATGCAAGATAAAGAATAATGTATGAACATCTTTGTATCCAACATCCAGCAAAAATCAGCTTTATTAGCACTTCTGAGGATTCCAGTATATGCCACAACTTTGCTTTTCTATATATTTTTGTCTTAACATTTATAAATCTCCCAACTGTATAATATTCCACTGTTGTTTGACTTTGACTTTAAATATAAATGAAAAAAATGTGTATTCTTTTATTATGGTGCATTTGATATTACTTTTTGCTTTTGACACTCATCCAGGTTGAGTAATGCTAGAATTCATTGTTAAATGCTATATAGTATTATAATATATGAACATATTATGGTTTGTTTAACTATTTAAAAGCTTTTGAGTTAATTCAAGTTTTTGGTTTAAAACCATACTTATTTGAATGCTGTATTTGTTATATGGTATATTGTAAGAATTTCTCCTTGATATGTACCTAAGAGTGAAATATTAGGATTAGAACAGATTTATTTTCAGCTTTATAAGACAATTCTAAGTTTTCTAATGTGAGCTCTTCCCAAGAAGAATGCAATCATACATACTTCCATTAATAATACAGAAGTATTCCCAAAGCTTTCAACATTCTAATCATTTGAAAGAATTAGGTATCTCAGTTTTCACCAGAGTGGTGGGTTCAATATTTTTACTCCTCATGTTTATAATTTTTATGCTGGCAATCGCTAATGTGATTCATATGTTGACTTACAAAATAATAATAGTTATTCTCCTCTGTGGACATTCTGTTACGGAATTTTTATTTTTCTCTTGGGTTGTTTTCTCATTTCATTGGTTACTATGAGTATTGTGTATTCTGGATGCTAATCCTTTGCCAGTTATTGGTGGAAAAAACAGCTCCTAAAGAATGCTAGTACCTTCCTATTTAATATTTTTTTGCAAATGTATAAATATTTCACTAAAATATTTCAGAATTTAACTTTTTTAGAAGTCTGTACCTACTTTGAGATCATGAAAATCTTTTCTTATTGTGAAACATCTTAGGTAAAATGAGATTTTATCTCCTTGACTTTGGTAGAACTCATTCTTAAAATCTATTATATTGGTAGAACATTACTAAATTATTCTAAGATTATAGAATAATTCAGATATTCTAAAACCTTTGAGTACATTTAGTGATTTTTTAGTTTATGGTCATTGATTTCACCTAAATTTAAACATTTCATACTTTATTAATTTTATTTATGTTTATAATACTTGCTTTGTTTGTAGAGTTGTCCAGCGTTTTAAAACTGGTATTAGTTATTTATGCCTCTAACTTTCTCTTTTATTTTTTGGTTCTCTGCTTGCCACTAATGGTGCTGCTCTTTTGTTTTATTTTTCTATTTCTTTAATTTAATCTTTATATTCATTTGTTATTGTTATTTTAATCTCTCTATATATTTCTCATTTCATATCATGAGTAGTTTGCTAATTACATTTTATGCTTTTTCCTTTTCTATTACAAGCATTTAAGTATGTATATTTTCTGTTAAGTGTGTTATCTTTGGGGATATGTAGTACTTCCCTTATTAGTTGGTACTAGTTATATGTAGTTCTTAGTTTGATCAAAATGCATAAAAAATTATTCTTCTTGAGTTACATCTATAAAAAAATCTCTTTACAAAATATTCATTGGTAATAAATTCTCTCAGATTTTGTTTTTGTAGAAGTATCTTTGGTTTGCCTTTATTCTCAAGACTGTTTATCTTTAGTTCTAGGTTTATTATGTTTCTTTCATCACTTTAAAGTTATTCCAAAGTTTGCTGATTGCCATGACAGTCTTTGAACAGTCACTTAATCTAATTACCATACTTTTACATGGATTACATAATTTCTCTGTAGTTTCTTTCAATATCTTAAAATTTTGCCTAACTGTAATTTCAATTGCAAGATAGAAATATAATTAAAAATAATCCTTCTTTGAATTTCTGGAGCTACCAGAAACTGAGAATAATTTTTTTTCAATAATTCTTATCTTTTGAATACTTCTTTTCCTTCTCCTTTTGGAACTCTGACAAAATAAAATGTTCAGTATTCTTATTTTATCTTTATGCTTTTGATATTTCTTTGACATCTTTCCTGTTCTGCTTTCTTTTTTTAAAATTATCTTTGGCTGTTCTGGTAATTTCTATATCTCCATCCAATTTGCCAATTTTCTAATTAGTTTTGTGTATTCTGCCATTCATTAAATTTGTTGAGTTTATAATTGCTATGATTATATTTTTAATTTCTAGAAATTCTAGTAGTTATTTTTTCATTTTTTAAAAATATTCTTTTCTCTTAAATTTTAATTTCATTAAGTTCTGGGTTAAAATATATCAAGTATGCCATTTTTTTTTTTTACTATTTTAACTCTATTCATTCTCTCATATTTGTAGTATTTTTATCACTTTTTTATTGTTTGTTCAAAACATTACAAAGCTCTTGACATATCATATTTCATACATTAGAATCAAGTGGGTTATGAACTCCCATTTTTACCCCAAATACAGATTGCAGAATTGCATCGGTTACACACCCGCATTTTTACATATTGCCATATTACCATTTTTATATAAACATCTGGTAACTCCAAATTTACAGCCTTTGTCTATTTGGCTATTTATTTTTTGTGCTCTGTATTGCTTAAGGTGGTATGTTTTCACACAAGTATTGTGTTTTAAAACTAAAGCCATGTTGTCTGAAACATTTATTCTGGTAATATTTGAGGTCTGGGTTGAGGTCTCAGGTGCTTTTTCCAAAGAGCTCATGCCATTGCTTCCACAAGGCACCACTTTTATAAACTGAAAGTTTGGAAAGGATTTTCAAGGTCAATGAGCTAGTAGGATTCTGGTCTCAACTCCCTAGATGAAAGTGGACTCACAATTAGGAAGATTCCTGGATAATCTTTGTTTTCTTTCTCCCAGAGCCTATGTTGAAAGTTAAACGTATTCTCAGTATGTCTGAGATCCAGTTTCATTTACTCATTTGTTATTCTAGTCGATTCACTATGGATGTTAATTCTCTAGGATTCCTTCTCCGTCTCTGACCTTATATTTGGTTTTATAAGCTCCCAACCTGGGCAAGCTCTAGTTATCTCTCTCAACATTTCATTAACCTAGAAAGCTAAAATCAAAGTCAAGACCAGGTAAAATCAAATTCAAGGATATGGCAGGTGCCTACAGGATATATTCCAAACTCAAAACTTTTTTCTTTTCTCCTAGGATTCAGGGATTTTATTTTATTTTATTTTTATTTCTGACTTATGGAGATTCCCCTTTCTTCTTGCAGATTGAGTCAGAGTTCAAAATATAAATTTAAATTGGAAATGTTGGAGTCTTTACCAAAAAAAAAAAAAAAAATCCAACAATCCAGACTACCCTGCAAGTACAACTAAAGTCTATGTGAACCACAATTGGTAACAACATCGTGCAGTCAGCTTTGTTATTAGAATTTTAGGATTGAGCTTCAGTAATCTCCAGACAGCATTAATTTCTGCCAATGGTATAAAGATCTGGCAATTATAGTATGATAACAATCTTATTTTGGAGAATGTTTTCTGGTTATGGTGATCGATTTCATCTGCCATCATTTATCTATCAGCTTTTGTAGCAACAAGCCTACTTAAAAATACTTTATTCAGAAATAATTTACAAATAATAAGAATGTATTTAGAAGAATTATACATCATGTAACCACCACCATACTCAAAATTTAGAACATTTTCATCCCACAACAGGATGCCAGCATGGCCAATTGTATTTAAAATCCATTTCTATAGGTTTATCTCATAGAATATTCAAGGTACAAGTATAATAAAGAAAATATCCACTTTTAAAACATGAAATTCAAATTTAACTGGGCATCCTATAGTTTCTTTGTGAGTCTAGCAACCTAATTTGTCTCCTTCCCAGTTGATCCCTTCCCCCACTCCCAGACCTCTGCTTTCTGCCATTATAGATTAATCTCTTTTAGAGAGTCATGGTCACAGAATCTTGCAATATGTTATCTTTCATGTTTGACTTTTTAAACTCTGAATAATGTTTTCAGGCTTCATCTGTTTTTATGCATATTACTATTTCATGTCTATGTATTTATGAATTATGTTTCATTGTATAAATATACTGTGATCAACTACCAGCTATTGATGAGCATTGGATTGTTTATAGTTTCAGTTACTATGAATATGGCTGTAATTAATTTTAATGTACCAACTCTCTGAGTGGGCACACGTTTTTCTTTTCTCCTGTAGTTTTAACTAAAAGTAGAATTGTGAATTTTATGGCAATTGTATGTTTAATTTATAAAAGGTTTTAAGACTGTTTTTCAAAAGGATTTTATTATTTTATATCACTACCACTTGGCTATATTATTACCAAAAATTGGTGTTGTCTTTTTAAGTTAAATAATTCTAATAGCTGCCCAGTTATGTAGTGTTCTCTCACTATGGTTTTAATTTGTATTTTTCATGCAACTAATGGTGCTGAACATCTTTTTATGGTGCTTATTTGTCATTTGTATATGTTCTTTTATGAGATGACTTTTCAAGCATTTTGCGATTTTAATAATAGGTTATGGTTTTTTAATAAATGGCCTAAGGATTGTTTATGAATTCTGTGTAAAATTATATATATATATATATTTCTCTCTTCATATCACTTCATATCATAATCTATGATAATTTTCAAATGTTCTTCCAACATGACTGTCTTCATTTTTTTAATGCTATCTCTTGAAGGCTTTTTCATTTCAGAAAAGTTGATTAAGTTTTAAATTGTTTTTTTGATTTTTGAGTCTTATCTAAGAAATTTCCACTTATCTCAAGATCGTGAAGAAGTTTCCTCCTATCACTTCCTCTGCAGATCTTATTATTTCAACTTGACATTTGGATCTATGATCCATTTTGACTTAATTTTACTGTATAGCATGTGGTTAGGGTATAACCATTTTTTTCAGTTGAATATATAATCATGAGCAAATTTTTTAGAAGTAGTTTCCTAGGATAGGAAATACAGTTAGGACCAATAGTGTTCACAAGAATATTAAGTTAATAAGGCAGAGAAATAAATGACCTTATCCTAGTGAATATTAACCAAGTTTAGTAGCTATAGAAATGTGCAGTCATAAGGCAATAGAAGGATATTGTCTGCCACTTGATTTAATCACCTTCTCACTAATTGCAAAATAAAAAATGTCTTTGAATTTATTTTCATCTTGTCACTCTCAAAATTATAGATCCTTCATTTCTGACCCCTTCCCCATTCCTTATCTCACCAAGTTACTTTTGGTGAAACTGGAGTCCCAGCTTCTTCCCTTCCTACAGTCTGGATTCAGTGTACAAGTAAAGTTATCTAAAATGGAACACAAATCATTTAATTCCTCTGCTCACAGCCTTCTAATGATCCCTCATCTTGTTTTTGAATAACATAAACCAACAATAAAATAGATAATATAAATATAAATATTCTATAAATCACTACCAAGGTATGACCCCAGTTACTGGTTCAGCTCATCTCCTATCAATCCTCCTCTCTTGCCCATCCCTTACACCAGTGACCCTGATGATTGACACTACAGCAGAAATTCTGATTCAGGGCCTTTGTTTTTGTTCTCTTTGCTCTTTGATGAAACTATTTTTCCACTATATTTGAATACCTCCCTCTCAGAATTTAGTCTTTACTCAAATATGAGTCTTCCCTATTTATTATTTATTGGTGCTGGGGATTAAATCCAGGGCCTCCAACATGTTAAGCAAGTGCTCTACCACTGAATTATACTCCAGCCCAGGCTTCCTATGTAAAATTGCCCCCACCAATTCACACCCAGGATCTCTCTGTCCCTTTCTCATAGCACTTAGCTTAGTGCATAGCACTTATTACTACCTGACATATAACCTTTTTTTCAAAAATTAATTTATGTGCATCTCCTTCCTGATGAATGCTCAGTTGCATTGGTCCCCAGGGGAGTGCTGAGCACACAGCAGAACCACAGTACATTCTTGCTGATCGAGTGAATGTGGTCAGTGTCCTAATGGAGAGTGAGTGGCAAATGTTCATTAAGTCACTGCTGTTGAAGTTCTCTGGGGAGCCTTTGTGTGTCCCCATCAAGACCAAATAATGAGCCTCCTATGGGATCTCATGGTATCTTCAGTCTGCCCTTTGGTAGAACTTGTCACCTCCTATGTTTGCTGTCTAATTCATTATAAGCCCCATCTTTGCACCTCCAGAATCAACCATCAACAGGCATTTATTGAATACATGGAACTGCTAGATGATAGTAAGCCAACAAGAAAGGAAGACACTGCCTCTACCAATAAGTGGGTTCAGGGAAAGAGTCAAGATAACAGATCCCTTTTGGTCTTCAAAGGTGTTTAACAACACCTTTATTAATTGGCTTAGAAAACTATATCTAAACAATGAGAATGTTTAGCATTTCCTGAGCCAGAGAACTTGGTTTTAAATCCTCATTCTGCCAGGATCCACCTGGGTGCCCTTGGTAAAGATGCTGAAATTCCTTGTCCCTTAGGTTCCTCATGGTTAAAACAAGGGCAATAATCATAACTTAGTCACAGGGTTGCTGAAATCCTAAATAACTTACTAGATTAAAAGCACTTATACATAGTACAAGGGTCTTATAAGTAGTAGTAATTCAACAATTATTGGAGTTACTATCATTGTTGTTATTGACATTAGTACTTTTACTAATAGACTACCTATTTTCTTCTTAATCATTTAAACCGTTTTGCCAAATCTTACTAAACCTACAGCATGACCTATCATAAAATTTTCCTACCACAGAGGGAATAGGGAAAGACAAATGAAAAAGGGAGAAAGAGAGAGGGAGAAAAGGAAAGATGAAAGGAAGGAGGGAGGAAAGCTAGGTGGCTTATGAAGGAAATAAGTGCTCATCCTGGAGCAGAGTAATTACTGAATCCAGATTCCTTGGCCTATCAATAAATGTTTCCTAATTCCAAATCTATAAGGCACAATAGAAACAGTTTTGACCTATGTTTAGGGCATAAGTTGGTCCATAGAGAAATGTGTCTCCAGTCAAGTTAATATCTGACTTGTTACATGGGTTAGATTTGATTTGGCATCCTAGGAATCTCTGCTTTCAAAATTAGATTTTCCCTCTAGTTTTGTGCTGCTTAAAAGGTTAAAAATCAAATTAAAAGTTGTTTAATTAATTTAAGTTGGTTTTAGTAGTCATATGTGTATCAAAGTGAACAAGGGCAATCATATTAGTACTATTTATAATTCCAGGTCATTACATGGCAGAATGAAGACAGATATAATTTAATATAGCTCAATTTGGAGAAAACCAAACTCCAGTCTTGGCTTTTGTTCAAACTCTAAGAAATCCAACAAAAATCCATTGTTTAGAAAAGGAGCTCAGTCTGTAAGAATGTGGAAGATTTGAATGATTAATTTTGAAATGTACATGGTTGCTTACTTTTGTCCCCCTGATTCTAAGGCTAAAATGACACTCTAAAATAATAACCTCAATCACAATAGGATTAACAGGTTATCTCTTGGAGTAACTATCACAGATGCTTAAGGGCAAAGGTCAAAGGCTTGAATCATCCTCACAGAATAAGTGAGTCTATGGTATGGCAGTAGATTTTTGGTTGATAATATAAACCTGGATCTAAACACTGAGACTGTGATGCTTTAAGAAAGTTCTCTCTCTAAGTTTTGGGCTTCCTCATTGAATAAAGGTACTAAATCATGCTTGCTAGTTTGGATTAAACTAGATACCATGTCAAAGCACCTAGAACAGTGCCTGTAGAATAATTCAATTATTATTAATACCAATTAAATATGAATCTGAAACTTCCACTACACCCAAAAAGATCTGCTAAGGTTTGAATCTGTCCCCTTCAAAATTCGGGAGTTGTCAATGTTGGCAGTGTAAAGACATGGGGCCTTTAAGAGGTGGTTAGGACATGAAGACACCCAGCCCCTTGTGAATGAAATTAGATCCCTTATGAAGGGGCTTGGAAGAAGGAACTCATTCTCTTCTTCTGTCATGTTAGCACATAATATTTCTCCCCTCTGAAGGTCATAGCACTCAAGGAAGCATCTTAGAAACAGAGACTAAATCATCACCAGACACTGAACCTTTTGGGACTGTGATCTTGGACTTTCTAGCCTTCAAGCTGGGACAAATAGATTTCTATTCTTTATAGACTATACTGTCTTCAGTGTTTTGTTACAGCAGCACAACATGGACTAAGACAGACTGGTACCAAGAGCGGAGTGGTGGGTGGCTTCTGAGGAGAGTTTGTATTTTTGTGTTTGGCAATTGCCTCAGGGAAAACTATCACCATTTCCTCAGGCAATGCAGGGTTAGTCTCTTCAGAGAGAGAGGTGAAAGGGTTAACAGCACTGTGGATAAGGATGCCTTTTTCCTGGACCTCTGTTTGCAAAGAGGCGCCTCAGAATTGAAGAGTTGTGTCTCTAGTTTTTTGTTTTTAATATTTATTTTTTAGTTTTAGGTGGACACAATATCTTTATTTTACATTTATGTGGTGCTGAGGATTGAACCCAGTGCCTCATGCATGCTAGGTGAGCGCTCTACCAAAGAGCCACAACCTCAGCCCATGTGTTTCTAGTTTTGTTGGGGTTTTCCCATATCTTCCCATTCCAACTTTCAGGGTCTGATTCTTCCAAAATAAATACCCTTACTTTAATATTATTCACCCTGTAAGGCTGAGAGTACAAATTTTATTATAATTTCAGCAATTGCATGATGAGAATTTGTGTTTTATTTTCAATGATTTTATCCCTGTTGCTATAGGAAAGAATATTCTCCTTCAGGCCATACTTAGAAATTTTTAGGATATTTTTGAATACTTGGCCCTGAAGTCATCTGTTTCTTTCAAAGCTTTGTCCACAGACAATAGGGGAAATTGCCAACATCATGATATTCTTCATGTCCGGATAAAGTTTGAAAGAATATACAAAGTCACTAATTTCCTAGCCTCTTACAATGGTTCATTAGGAGAACCCAATGCAGATACTCTGAATATCTCCATAAACAATCATGCCACAGTCTATTAGTGCTCTCTGTATTACTGAAATTGTTGTCTTTAGTATTTTAAATGTAATCAGGCAAAAAGCCCATCATTGGTACCAAAATGTGTTTTAGTCTGGGTTCTCCAGGGAGAGAGTGTATATGTGATTCATATAGCACTAGCATGCATGCTCATGCGCGTTCGCGCGCGCGCACACACACACACACACACACACACAGCAGTCTAATAATTCTAACTAAATGATAAACCACCTAGGTATTCCTTCAGCAAAGTATATGCTAAAAGACTGTTTTAGTGACTGCTGCAACTAAAGGATCCAACCAGAACAATTTTAGAGGAGGACAAGTTTATTTGAGGGCTCATGGTTTCAGAGGTCTTAGTTCATGGAAGGCCAGCTCCATTCCCCTGGGCTCAACATGGCAGAAGAGTGTGGCAGAGGGAAGCAACTCTCACCATGATCAAGAAGCAGAAAGAGACTCCACTCACCAGATACAAATATATATCCCCCTATGGAGCATTTCCTACGGCCACACCCCATCTGCCTCCAGTTACCACCTAGTTAATCACATCACAGATTAATTCACTGATTAGTTTAAGGCTGTAACCCAATCAGTTCTCTTCCATACCTTCTTGCATTGTCTTACCTGTGAGCTTTTGGGGGACATACTCACATCCAAACCATAACATAGACAATCCCAAGCATTGGAGTAATTAATTCAATGATGGAGGAGAAATAATGCTTTTGAGAGCTATCTGGGTATCCTTTAATTCAATCAAATTGACACCCACAATCAACTATCACAATAGCCTTTAAAAATGTATCCCTATGAGTGAATGTGAATTCAATGACTTAGGATTGATTTATTTAAATAGAGGTAGGAAAAATGCCTCAAATTCCTAGTTTAAATATTATCTTTAGCCTCCAAGCTATATAATACCTCAAATTTGCTTAGCATCTTGCTATTCTTCAAACAGACACTACAACAATATTTCTGGACTTGAAAAGAGCAAGCAAACAAAAAACCCGACCAAGTTAAATAAATAAATTATTTTTTAAATGTAGAAGCTAATTTGGATATTGGAGAAAGAATTTTAATGAAGACATAGGTCAGAATATGATCATACCTATCATTAAAACTAGGTTGTTAAGTCCTATTCCATCCCGGGAATTACTTGAGTGTCACTCAAATTGTATATACAATTCCAGGGAAAATATTTCCTTGCAAACATAATGATTAGCTAATAAATAGATTGATGATACAGCTGATAGTTCATTGTAGGCAAAGAGGATTGACCCCAGTGATAGATATGATAAAATTTTTCAAAAGGAGCTAATGAGAGGACTGCTCATGGTGACAGATGACTGGAGGTGCTGGGAGTAGTCTTCAGGGACTGCATAGGAGAGCCTTTTCTTGCACAGAGGTTAGGGCATAAATACTTGCAGAATCAATCAAGGGACAGTTGAGGTTCAGTGATCCTAGGTAACACCTACAAGAAATTGAGAGCCTCTCCATATCTGGGATCTGTCCAATGCCACTTTAACACAGAATAAAATATAAAGTACCTGTATTGGATATTCAGTACAATAACTGTTGAAGGGATAGGAACTATACTACTGTGTACCTTTGACTTTGAAATACCAAACTGGGAGGTTTTAAAATCAGAATCTCTCAGATTCCAGATTCTTTGCACTTATATATTTTAAAGTAGCTGCTTCAAATATATTTTTAAACCAAAATTTATTTACTTAATTCTATATTGCTGAGCATTTAACTTATTTCTAGTTTTTATTTTAAATTTATAAACAACCCTATGATAAACTACTAATTATATTCTTGAAAAATTTCTTTAATGTGTGACATTTTAATTTGCTTATCTGGCCTTCCCTCTCCACTATTCCCTGGCAACCATTGATCTTTTTACTGTTTCCATAGTTATACATTTCTAGAATGTCATCATTTTGGAATCACATATTATGTAGGATTTTCTTGTTGGCTTCTTTAATTTTATAGTACGTATGAAGTTTCTTCCATGTCTTTCCAGAGCTTGATAGCTCATTTCTTTTTGACACTGAATAACATGCCATTGTCTGGATGTACCACAGTTTACCATTCAGCACATAAGGAGAATTTGGTCGCTTCTGAATTTTGGCAATTATGAATAAAGCTCCTATGTTATTGAAACTTATGTACATAAGCTTTAAACTCATTTGGTTAAATACCAAGGAGCATGAATGCTTGATCATATGGTAAGAGCATGTTTAGTTTTGTGACAAACTGCTAAACTGTCTTCCAAAGTAACTGTGCCCACTGTATTCCACCAGCAAAGAATGCTGCTCCACTTAATCAACAACATTTGGTGTTTCCAGTATTCTGGATTTGGGCTATTGTGTTAGGTGTGTAGTGCACTTGCCTAATGACATACGATGTGGAACGTCTTTTAATATGCATATATGCCATCATCCCTGGGACTTCTTAAACTCAGTTGCTTAACTATCTTGATCACCACTACCACTGTCCTCTTTCTCACACACAGTCACACCCTGCATAGCAGCCTGGGTAAATCTTTTATAAATTAAACTACACTGTAAACCTCCAACATGCCCCCACCTCCACCAGAGTGAAGTCAGAGTCTTCATAAGCCCCCAACTGATCTGACTACTTTCTCCAGTTCTTATTTCCTGCTCATAACACTCTTGCTTCATTCACACTGTGGCACTCACACCAGCCTTTGTGCTGAGCCCTCCCACATTAGTGCATTTCTGCATTCTGCTTCTAACTGAAATGTCCTCCGGAATAGCTGCAGGGTTCTCTCTCTTACCTCCTTCCTGCCACCAATACCGCCCTTGAAGGAGCTGTTAATGTCAAAGCCTTGTGGTCTTTAATAAGACTCCCAGCAAGAGCTTGTAGGTGAGGCCATCCTCGCTCTGTTGCAGCAGAGATTGTGAGCAGCACTGCTGCCTATAGTGATTAGGTAATGTGCCTAAGGAGATTTCTATGTGACATGTTAAGAATGTTAACCATTTTATTTTATTGCTACACGTAGTAAAATACAAGAGAAGAAAGATAAACGAAAGACTCCTTCCAACAATCATAGAAATTAGTATTAAACTGCATTCTCTATCTTCAGTTAAAGTCTTTAGAGAAAGTCTGAATAAAAACTCATGAGACCCCCTTACCCAGAACCACCCAGCTAGGGCTAAAAACCCAGTTCCCTCATCTATAGAACCTCTATGAGATGTTTGTTGATTCAAGATACTAAATGTTGGGATAATTTGCTCATTACCCAGCAGCAAACAACTAACACAATTATCTTGTTTAAATTTTTTTTCCTTTACAGATAGTCTACGTTTTGTAAGCAAATTTTTGCCACACACATATCATATAGAGCACTAATCCCCAGGATATTTAAAGAACACAAAAATATTAACATCAAAATAACAAACAATCAATAAATGGGCTAAGGAGCCAAACAGACACTTCTCAGAAGAAGATATACATTCGATCGACAAATATATGCAAAATGTTCAATTTTTATCTCTAGTAATTAGAGAAATGCAAATCAAAACTGCTCTAAGATTTCATCTCAACACAGTCATAATGGCAGTTATCAAGAATACAGACAACAATAAATGTTGGTGAGGATGTTGGGGAAAAGGCACACTCATACATTGCTGGTGGAACTGCATATTAGTGCATCCAATCTGGAAAAGCAATATAGAGATTTCTTAGAAAACTTGGAATGGAACCACCATTTGATCCAACTATCCTACTCCTCAATCTATACCCAGAGGACTTAAAATCAGCATTCTATAATAATGCAGCCACATCAATGTTTATAGCAGCTCAATTCACCATAGCCAAACTGCGAAACCAAACTAGATGCCCTTCAATAGATGAATGAATAAAGAAACTATGTTATATATACACAATGGAATATTACTAAGTATTAAAAGATAATAAAATCATGGCATTTGCAGGAGTTGGAGAATATCATTCTAAGTGAAGTAAGCTAGTCCCCAAAAAACCAAAGGCCAAATGTTCTCTTTCATAAGTGGATGCTATCCATAACAGAGGTGGGGAAGGCATGGAAAAAATGGAGGATCTTTGATTGGGCAAAGGGGAGGGTGGATGGAGAGGGTGCAGGGGGACAGGAAAGATGGTGGAATGAGATGGACATCATTACCCTAGGTACATGTAAGACTGCATATAGGGTGTGATGCTACTTCATGCACAACCAGATAATTGTGCTACAATTATATACAATGAATCAAAATTCATTATGCTTTCATATATAACTAATTATAATAAATTTTAAAATTTTTTGTTTCTTTATGAATTCTCCAGTATTTGATTTTTCTTCTCTGTAGAGTCAGTTCTTTAATAATAGGCAAGTGAGAGGAGGAAGATCAGGGATCCTTTCTGGGTGATCAGACAAAAAAGCTGCTTCTCCTGTTTCTGAGATTACAGAAGTTATTACAACCTTCTTATGTTTTCAGCTGTTGACAAGTTTTCCTCTTTTGAATACTATGTTTAGGATTTTCATATGTTTGTGTGTTCATTTAATTAAGGAAGACTGGAATAGAATTAACCAAAAATGAGTTTAAAAGCAGGCAGCAGGGCTGGGTGTAGCTCATGGTGGAGTGCACACTTGGCATGTGTGAGGCCTGGGTTCCATCCCCAGCACCATTAATTAACTAATCAGATAAATAAAAAGAGTCAGTATCTTTCTGCCTTTCTTGCTAAGTACCTTTCATGTGTACTGTTTTCCTAACATTCCTTTGACCTTATTAGGGCTTTCTACCATCCAAATGTGTGCAAATAGACTTTTGTTTGGGATGAGTAGGATGGACAGGAGGATTGTGGGACATTTTAAGGACATTATGTGGGAACATCAGGCTTAGTTTCTGTATGTCATAAAATTATTACTTTCTTTTCCAGCCTTTCAAAATGCTAGCTCTCCCCACATGAAGCCACCACCCTACTCATAATTATATAACCAATACCTATATGAATTCGTATATTTCACTCCTTCACTTCATCCCTGAGGTAACTTTTATCCTAAAATATGTTTCATCTTGAGGCCCTGAGGACTTTAATGAGGCCTCTCCAGCCCTTGATTTGCTGATGTCGTAGGGCCAGGCTTCTGGCATTTGGTCAGTTTGTATGACATTTCTGTCACCCATGAAAATCATATTTGAAAGAAGCTGTTTTACCTCTAAAACTACATTGTAGCTGAAATCAAACCAGGAGGACTTGAGTAGACCAGCATCCTAAATACCCTCAAAATGTTACAAATGATGATGGGGAAATATGGCTATCACTGCAGAAATAAACTACAAAAAAATGTGACTACCGTACTTCACCAGCACCTGTCCGAAGCAAGCAACTGTCATTCTCAACTAGAAAAATAAAGTAGGCTCACACAATTTGCAAGTCTTCAGGGAAATATATATATATACCATGGAGCTTTTTGAGTGAGCTAATAATCAGAACATCCTAGTATAAATAACTCTAATTATTTGCTATTTGTCCATATACATGGAAGGGTAGCTTATAATTTGGAAGGAAGAAGGTGACTATTATTGATTGTGAACAGAAAGAATGAGATGTGCAAATAGAATTTATTTACCATCCATCCCCTTAGATTGGATTAAATGTGTACTATTAAAAGATTTATAGATAGGGAATGTTGAAATTGCCCAAGAGTGACTTTATAAAGTCCGGAGCACATAGGGATTTGCCCATGATTCCTGGCTGGCAAAGGCAATAAAGAAGGTGCAGAAATGGGAAAGGTGTTTTATCCTGCGTCTGCCTGGAATCCAAGTTGTTCTGGTACCTTGGAAGTTGGTAACTTTAGACACT
The DNA here is from genome assembly GCF_964194105.1 of Spermophilus citellus. NCBI lineage: Eukaryota > Metazoa > Chordata > Mammalia > Rodentia > Sciuridae > Spermophilus > Spermophilus citellus. The sequence goes on from NC_138193.1 coordinate 83,487,442, forward strand.
CTCCTAAGTAGTACACTTGAAATGCCCCCATTTGCACAAGTTTGAATGTCTAGGATGGCAGCACTGAAGGTCCAAAAATAATCTCTCCGAGAAGTAGGAAGTCAAATAAGAGAGAGAGAACACCATGTAAACAAGTGACTGCACCTAGGAACTGGTTTATAAGATGTATTCCCTCTCTGGAATCACTCAGCAATACAGGGCATAATTTGAGGAATGCTACATTTCTATTTAGTTAAATTTAAGAAGGGACTTCAAAGTCATTATATATATATTTCATTTATCTTTGTGGCTTTTCTGATCTAGAGTTGCCTAATAATAACATGTGTACTGTCTATTTGAATCTCGTTATGATTGTGGTCTTGGTGGTATTTGTGTCTGATACCTGATAATGTGCTTGAGGAAGTTTTCCAAAAATTCTCAAGTATGCTGCATTTCTTATTATCTATAAAATCTGCCACATCTTTAGTGAAATGTAAAGAACCAAATTCCTAAACTCTGAAGCTATATTTCTAACACAATAAGCTAAAAGGAGTCAAAGGACTTTCTCAGGCACACTGACAAAAGGAATGTAAGACATTGTGTTTCCTTTTTTTTTATTGTTTTCTTTTAACTGAATCATGTTCATTTAATGTTCTTATAATTGCTATCATTTTGAGGTGACTTGATAGCATTATCAGCATCACAAATTTTGTTCTTGAGAGTAGGAAAAAATCTATTAGATATATCTTTTGGTAAAAAGATATGAGAAGAAACCAAATGTGAAATTTAAGTTATATAGGTTATTTGAATTTAATAATTTAGTATGTTCAAGTCCTTGGTTATCAAATTTTAATCTAGGAAAGTAGTTCCTAAGATATATGTAAAGAGAACTGAAACTGAATGAAATAGCATCATCATTACTGGATATTAACAGAGGGATCAAGAATGCAGAAGTACATTGTGCTTCCCCTCCTTTGGGATAAGCATGGTATAATTACACTGATGGGTACTCAGCATGCAGATGTGATGTGCATATGGAGGTTCTTTGAGGTAAAAGATGCACATCATGTTAATTCATAACACTGCAACTAAGCTTCAAGTCATCAGTTTCTTGAGGATCTAGACTGGCTCTTGACAATCATTTGAAGTAGCATCATGTACTGGAAATAAATCAAACATATACAAGTAAAAGCCAATATCTCTACCAGCAGAGATTTCATTTCTGAAGCTTTGGCTTCACTATTTTGTGATAGGAATAGCAGGGTCTATCTTATAGGTACTGGTGTTATTAATGAGCTCAGAGTATCCTGTCCAGTGTGTGGTACACATGATGTGCTTGGTAAACATTTATCAACATCTTCCATTTTTTTTTTTTTGAGCCTTGAGTTCTACTATACAAATTTTAGGGCAAAAAAAATATTATAACATTTTTTGGACATTTATTGTTACTAAAGCTATAGACCAAATTTAGAGTTTAGATTAGGAAGGTCTAAAATTCTAAAAGAAATTTTCATGTAATAAAATAGAGAAGTAGGTAAATGACATTTAAAGATATTTTACAGAGGAGGAAATTTATTTAAGAGCTTCAATTTCATTAATCATTTGGGAAATGTGATTTGAAAAAAAAAGAGATTCTTTCACAACTACCATATTGATTATGAAAAGCTTGACTTCAAAGGTTTTAGAGAGTAAAGGCATAATAAGTTCCTGTATGCTCTTGGTAGGGTTTTTTTCAATTGGTAGCATCCCTTCTTATATCAATTTGTTGATATATAATCGGTCACTGCACAACAATAAACGTGAGTTACTATAGAAATACACATAAACATAGATGGGTGTCAAATAATATGCTGAGGAAAACAATCTAGTCACTAAATAATATGCATATTTTATACTTTATATGAATTTCATAAAAAGTGAAACTATTCGAGATCCATTTATATGAGATTGTCTTAGTCCATTTGTGTCATTTAAAGGGAATACCGCTGGCACCATGATTTATGGAGGACAAGAATTTGTTTCCCCCAGTTCTGGAGGCTGAAGGTCAAAGATCAAGGCACCAGCATCTGACGTCTGATGTGAGCTGCATCTTCTGGAATGGAGGGACAGATTGTTGTGTCCTCACATGATAGAAGACTTTTCAAACATTTAGGACAATTTACTTGGTGAAAGAAAATTCTCTTTAGTTGCTTCAGGGAACAGAGGGTGTGATGTTCATATGTGAGTACATCTCATTCTTATTTTAAAAATCAAATCCTTAAATGATTTCTGTCTTCATCAGATTTTCCACGTTTTATAACAAGTTATATGTCTTCTTTTCAATTTCAGTAATTTTACAAATTATTGGATGAACTGTTACTTTACAAAACTGGTTAACCATCCACAAATCTGTCCATTACACCAAATCTAGAGCTTCACTGATTATTTCTTGCATGGATTCCATTATGAGTTCCTATTCTTACTTTCAATAAAGCCATCTACTCCAAGGATGTCTGATATTGAATTTTAAGTCTTCATGCCAGTATTCATTTTCCAGAATTGTCAATACTTTAGTAAAGTGTTTTTCTAATATGGTGTTCGCTCAATTTTTACCATCTTCAGTTGTCATTTAACTCAAATGAAACCATTGAGATGTATTTTGCTAAAAATTGCATATCACTTTACTACTAGAGGGTACAGATTGGGCAATATGGAGGTATGACACTAATTGGATTTAGAACAGCAACAGCAGAAGAAAGATCTTTTGGGGGAAAAATACTTAAATTGAAAAACACATGGAAAAAAAAAAAGCAGACAGAGATTTAAATCACTGCTCCACAAGTTAATATATGGATGACAGTGGGTAAGCGGCCTCACCTTCCTAGCTCCACATGCCTCAGTTGTTCTAGACTTGGTTGGTATTTGTGTCAGAGATATATGAAAGAAACTCTTAATCACAGCGCTTATATGAGAATTGACAGGTATTAAATAATGTCTATTAGCATCTTTGTGAATATTGGTTTGATCATATTAAAAGAACTTGGAAAAATATTTAATTGTAAAATTTTTGACATGTTTTTCTTTCCCAGAACAATTTGCATCCCAGGTTGCTCACATATGTTGAAAATTGGTTTTTACTCTTTTATCAATGTAAAAGACTACTAGTTTAAAGGCTAGCTTTTCTATTATTTCTAGTAGTAAGATGCATACATTTAGTAAGAAGCATCACCTCTCTTTTCAATGATATTAAAACATTAACTGTCATTTGATTTTTAAATGAATTCAAGCAAATTTGTCAATGTTCCAAACTCTGTTGACAGCTCTGACCAAGAGAGTTTTAATGTTGACATTAAGACCATATTTTATTTCTCTATAAATTCTATCCTTTGATTCACTCTTCCAATTCACTGGTTTTGTCAATTCAATCAGCATTCATTTACTCATTCATTCATTCCTCTAATATCTAATGAGCATCTAATATATGCCTGCCCTTATCATATTTATCTCCCTTTTACTCAGGATAATACTCAAAGTCCTTCAGGGAAGCTATGAAATTTCTAATTTTCCTTCTGAGACATCACAATCCTACTTTACTATTTTACTCTATAAAGTTCTGTGTTTCTTTACCAACTAGATTCCTCTTTTGAATTATTATTTTTTTTTTGTGGTGCTAGGGATTGAACCCAGGGCCTTATGCATGTGAGGTGAGCACTCTACCAACTGAGCTATATCACCAGCCCTTGAATATTTTTATATTGCTTGCAAGATATGATTTCAATTGAAAGTTCTTTTTTTATATTCTATCTTGTCATATAGAACATTACCTTAAAAATGTGTTTGATCTTTCCATGCTTAAAAGTACATATACAGAGACTAATAGATATTTTGTAATAATTTGAACCATTGATCCCCAAATTTCCCTGGAACTAAGAATCTCTTGGGAAACTTACTATTGTATAGATCATGAAATGTCAACCTTGGATATTAGTCATATCTGAATCTGGGAATCCTGCTTTCTTTTTCTTTTCTTTTTCTTTTTGAAAATTGAAATAAATACTCAATTTTTATTCTTGATTCTATTCTTCAAAGAATTTGGAAAATAATAGCATATTTTTATAAATACAATTTTACAAATTATAATCATCAGTAATAATTATCCTACACACTTAAATTCCTTCATGGATTTTATATACAAATGTGTGGAATTTAAATTAATGCAATCTTAGAATATTTCAGAGTGACCACTTTGTAATCTAACTCAGTGGGATAGAGGGCCAAGGCCATGGATAATCAAAAGACTTATCTGATCTTGTCACTGACTGCCTCTGTAACCTTGGATGATGACACGTCCATATTAGAAAATAAAACTATGGCCCACAAACTTTGCAACAAACAACCTAGAAAGCCAGGTCACATCCTTCACACCAATCAAGGCTTGTTCAACAATGCCACCTTCCTTAATTTTTCTGTCTACTTCCTGCTTCCAATTTAGGATAACAAAAGAAAGCCAAATATGCCACTGAACTGTTCATTGGTTCTCCATCACTGTGACAGAATTTCTGAGATAATCAACATAAAAGAAAAAATGATTTCCATTGACTTACAGTTTTAGGGGTTTCAGTCCAGGATCACACTAATTTTCTCCCATTCTCCACTTCTTAATCTATTAAAAAAACAGATAAAAATATTTTGTATATATTTCATAGAAGTTTTAGAGGGTAAAATTAAATAGGATGTAAATAGATTTGTACTAGGATAAAACCCAAATAAATTCAAGGTTATGATCATTAAGAACTAGCAATAACATTTCTAGATATTAGGTAAATCATAATCAACTCATTAAAATTAAAATTTTCCAGTTTCTCTTCATTTAATAGAAATATTAAATGAGCATGTTTCATCTTATACACATCCTTTACTTAAGAAAGATTATGGACCACTGAAGGTTGTATGTTGTTAAATACATCCATTCTGTCCTGGCTTTGAAACAGTTGGAAATATATACAACTATTTATTCATAAAATGCCTGTTGGTCCAATTGAGTCTTCAGGGAAGAAGAGTAATGTAATCAAACCTAAGGCTTTTGTACTGATGAGACCAATCTAAGAACCAAGTGCACTTGTCATTTAATAATGCTGTGGTTGGTCATGACACTTTGAGCAAGTAATCAGGTGAAGGTCTTCTGTGCTCTTTAGTACATGCAATTTCAATTTATTTCAAGATGCTCAGTGGGAAATTAAAAAAAAAAAGCCAACACCATTGTAATGCTTTCTATGGCTTGTTTGCTTTTGTATTTCATTTTTTTCTTGTATATGCCCCCTTTTATTTTTAGGTTTTATAGAATAAAACGTTGTGCCTCTTGAGTCAACAGGTGTTTTCCTGTTCTTTTTCTAAAATTTTCTCCCACTTTTACCTATTGTTAAGGACATTAACTAGCTGCCTCAACTCACTATTCTTGATAACAATCAATGGTATAATAATGATTGAATTCTTCTAATGTATTCTGAATTGGGAATGAGTGTAATATGTCTATAGGCAATCAGCTTACTACTTTGCCATCACAAACGTTTCTCACTGAGATGCAGTAGGATGTACAGTTTGGGGTATTTTGTTCTTTTATACATGCTTTATAATGAACACTTCCACATTTTCATTCTATAAAGTTTTGTGTTTCTTTATCATCTTAATCCCTCTCTTTTGAATATTTCTAGATCTCTTGCAAGCCATGATTGCAATGGAGTTCCTCTCCCACATACTCCTACTGCCACGTACACCAGGGCTAGAGAACAAAACCATGTGACCGTGGACTGAAACCCCTAAAACTGTAAGTCAATGGAAATCATTTTTTCTTTTATGTTGATCATCTCAGAAATTCTGTCACAGTGATGGAAACTGATGAACAGTTTAGTGGCATATTTGGCTTTCTTTTGTTATCCTAAATTGGAAGCAGGAAGTAGAGAGAGAAATTAAGGAAGGTGGCATTGTTGAATAAGCCTTGATTGGTGTGAAGGATGTGACCTGGCTTTCTAGGTTGGTTGTTGCAAAGTTTGTGGGCCATAGTTTTATCTTCTTATATGGACCTCCATGTGTGTATTTAGTCTCATGATACATAGGAACTCATTGCCACAATAAGAACAGTCAGTGTTCATCTGGTATCAGTTACTGACAGTAGATTCTGAGTCAAACTGATTAGCTGACATAATTAACTGAAGGATCAAAAACGAGGAGGAAAAAGAGAATGAGAAATGAAGGTTGGAGGAAGAGATGGAAGCCAAAGCACTCAAGAAACATGGCAAGCCAATGGCCAAAACTACGAGTGATCATTCATAAATGAACATCTATAAATCAAGCATAGTGACCATGGAGGCCAACACATATTTATTGATTTCCTATAAGCAAAACTCTCTGCTAGAAGCAAAGTAGATGTTAAGATAAAATGGCATTATCATTGTTCTCAGTTATTTCCAAAACATAAAGTTCTTTCCTTCATGAATCAGCAGCCGGAATCCACTGTTCTCCATTTCCTTCAGCAGAGAGGGCTGAGAATCCCCAGTGTTCTCAGTGATCAAAGCAGGTATTTTCTCCTCCTTATAACTTCTTCCCTGCAGAGGGATGAGAAAGCCACACTTGACCTGCTTTCCACTCCTAGGGGACTCTGCATCAGTCCTCTGATGTTTAAGAGTGTGTCAATGTCTTGTATTCAGAAACCAAAGCTTGCATATGGGGAGGCAGAGCACAGTTGAATCTTCACCCTGCACCCATATTTATTTTCTACAACCCACATCAATAGTAGTACCATTGTTTTAGCTATTTTAAACTTCCAAGGGCGATGACCTTTCTTTATATATAAATATATATTGAATATTTTATTTTATTGTTGATAATAACTGTTGCAGAAAAGATGAATAATAAATACATAGGACAGCTTCAGTATCACTAGAGAACAGAAGTAGTGTTAAAAATGAAAGCACTTGAAAATAAGGGCATCATATGCATTTAAATATATAATCTATTCTCAGAGACCAAACTGTAGTAGGGAGCCGCTATTGCCTTTCTTCCCCAAGAAGATTTATTTGTACTTTTTTTTTGTGTGTGTGTGTGTGTGTTTTCTTTTTTTTTTTTATTTTATTGTTGGTTGTTCAAAACATTACATAGTTCTTAATATACCATATTTCACAGATTGATTCAAGTGGGGTATGAACTCCCATTTTTACCCCGTATACAGATTGCTGTGTCACATCAGTTACATTTCCATTGATTTACAAATTGCCTTTCTAGTGACTGATGTATTCTGCTGTCTATCCCATTCTCCACTGTCCCCTCACCCCTCCCCTCCCCTCCCCTCCCCTTCTCTCTCTCCATCCCCTCTACTATAAATCGTTTCTTCCACTTATATAATTTTTCTCCTACTCCTCCTTTCCTCTTATATGTAATTGTGTATAACCCTGAGGCTCACCTTCCAATTCCATGCAATTTCCCTTAACTCTCACTTTCCCTCCCGCCTATCATCCCTGTTTAATGTTAATCTTCTTCTCCAGCTCTTCGTCTCTACCCTGTCCTTGGTTACTCCCCTTATATCAAAGAAGACATTTGACATTTGTTTTTTAAGGATTGGCTAGCTTCACTTAGCATAATCTGCTCTAATGCCATCCATTTCCCTCCAAATTCTATGATTTTGTCATTTCTTATTGCAGAGTAATACTCCATTGTGTATAAATGCCACATTTTTTTAATCCATTCATCTATTGAAGGGCTTCTAGGTTGGTTCCACCATCTTGCTATCGTGAATTGTGCTTCTATGAACATCGATATAGCAGTGTCCCTGTAGCATGCTCTTGTTAGGTCTTTAGGGAATAGACCGAGAAGGGGAATAGCTGGGTCAAATGGTGGTTCCATTCCCAGCTTTCCAAGAAATCTCCATACTGCTTTCCAAATTGGCTGCACCATTTTGCAGTCCCACCAACAATGAACAAGTGTACCCATTTCCCCGCATCCTCGCCAGCACTTGTTGTTGTTGGACTTCTTAATGGCTGCCAATCTTACTGGAGTGAGATGGTATCTTAGGGTGGGTTTTGATTTGCATTTCTCTGACTGCTAGCGATGGTGAGCATTTTTTCATGTACTTGTTGATTGATTGTATGTCCTCCTCTGAGAAGTGTCTGTTCAGGTCCTTGGCCCATTTATTGATTGGGTTATTTGTTATCTTATTATCTAATTTTTTGAGTTCTTTGTATACTCTGGATATTAGGGCTCTATCTGAAGTGTGTGGGGTAAAGATTTGTTCCCAGGATGTAGGCTCCTTAAACTCTAGAAAAATTAGGGATAACAGGATCATACCTCAACATTGTTAAAGCAATCTATGATAAGCCACAGGCCAGCATCATTCTGAATGGAGAAAAATTGAAGGCATTCCCTCTAAGATCTGGTACAAGACAGGGATGCCCTCTCTCACCACTTCTGTTCAACATAGTCCTCGAAACACTGGCCAGAGCAATTAGACAGACGAAAGAAATTAAAGGCATAAAAATAGGAAAAGAAGAACTTAAATTATCACTATTTGCAGACGATATGATTCTATACCTAACAGACCCAAAAGGGTCTACAAAGAAACTATTAGAGTTAATAAATGAATTCAGCAAAGTGGCGGGATATAAAATCAACACGCATAAATCAAATGCATTCCTGTATATCAGCGACAAATCCTCTGAAACGGAAATGAGGACAACTACTCCATTCACAATATCCCCCCAAAAAATAAAATACCTGGGAATCAACCTAACAAAAGAGGTGAAAGACCTATACAATGAAAACTACAGAACCCTAAAAAGAGACATAGAAGAAGACCTCAGAAGATGGAAAAATATACCCTGCTCATGGATAGGCAGAACTAACATCATCAAAATGGCGATATTACCAAAAGTTCTCTATAAGTTCAATGCTATCCCAATCAAAATCCCAACAGCATTTCTTGTAGAAATAGATAAAACAATCAGGAAATTCATATGGAATAATAAAAGACCCAGAATAGCAAAAACAATGCTAAGCAGGAAGTGTGAATCAGGCGGTATAGCGATACCAGACTTCAAACTATACTACAGAGCAATAGTAACAAAAACAGCATGGTACTGGTACCAAAACAGGCGAGTGGACCAATGGTACAGAATAGAAGACACAGTAACCAATCCGAAAAACTACAACTATCTTATATTTGATAAAGGGGCTAAAAGCATGCAATGGAGGAAGGATAGCATCTTCAACAAATGGTGCTGGGAAAACTGGAAATCCATTTGCATCAAAATGAAACTGAATCCCTTTCTCTCGCCATGCACAAAAGTTAACTCAAAATGGATCAAGGAGCTCGATATTAAATCAGAGACACGGCGTCTGATAGAAGAAAAAGTCAGCTATGATCTACATACTGTGGGGTCAGGCCCCAAATTCCTCAATAGGACACCCATAGCGCAAGAGTTAACAACCAGAATCAACAAATGGGACTTACTCAAACTAAAAAGTTTTCTCTCATCATTTGTACTTTTGAAAGATGTTGTTTAAAGGAAGTGACAGTGTTAATCCAGTTGATCTTATTTGCTCTTCTTTATCCTTTTCTCCTAGCTCCCTTTCTCCCTTGCATTATTTTGCTAAATTGGTTTTCTCTTCCTGAACACAATATGATCTGACTGAATTTACTTTTGTTTAGTGAATCTCTGAACTCATGAAATGATAAGTCTCCACTTACGCAGAGGCTTTTGGGAAGTAATTGGATGTATAGTCATCACTGGGATATTGCACTGCAGACAATTTCATTTTGTGTACAAGGGGTGGGGGAGAAGACCTAACAGCAGCCCTGCCTTTAGGATGTATTACATTGTCTTCTGTGAGGTCCTTTTCTTATCAGTCAAGCTTCTACTTATCAACTCACTGAGCCATTTGGATCATTTACATATATACACAACTTGATAAAAACAAACAACACTGAAAGGGAAAGCCACTGAAGTAAGATATGTTTGTTACTAAGATAAAAAAAAAAAAAAAAAAAAAAAGTTTGTTGCTTTTTAAATCTGATCTCTGTCCCTAAATGGAAGAGTTGGCATTCATTTAAGATCAGAGAGCACTTTTAGGAATCTTTTTTAAATTGTTTTTTAAAATGTCTTCAGTGTCTCATTAGCTTTGTGACTCATGCATTTGATCATTCAGAAGAGAACCTCATATTTTCTTCCAAATAGGCAAAAAATAAAAAATAAAAAGCAGTAGTTGTTCTCCCTTTAGATAATCCCAAAGATCTGATCACACTGACTTTGAATCTCTCCAATCCTTTCTTTCTGCATATTTTTTTAATTAGTGGTTGATTTTTCTATAGCTACAATGCTCCACTACCACTTCTAGTACTCTAAAAATACATAAGAATTTCACAGGAAAATCAGATCAGCACAAAAAGCCGGGTTAATTTACTTGTAGTTTCTTGGTGTCTTGTTAACAACTAAATTATAGAGAAGACTAAAAAAAAACCAAAATTCTATCCTTGATAAAAACTTGAGATGGACATCTTTAAGATAATTCCACTATTATTTTATATCCAATTGTTCAGAAAATATTTATTTATGATGTAACCTGGATTGAACATCAGAAGAAAAATACATTTAATATCACATCATCGTAAACAATTAATTTTAAAATTGTTGAGAATCATATTCTGAGTTGTAGAGAGGTAAGGAGTAGTTCTCATGTCGGAGAATAGAGGGAACCTGGGGGTAATACAGATGAGATCTGTGCAAGGAACCAGCTCAATAGAAAGAAGGAGCCCTGAGTCATGTTAAGCAACATTCCCCTAGCATTGTTCCCTAGACTTTCGAGAAACCTCTTTCCATATGCATTATTTGTTCTCAGTTGTTTGAATATCTGCTTTGGGCATGAAGGAAGGGGGAAGAAGGCACTAGGAGAATAGCACAGGGGACACATTGTTTCCCCACACAAGCCCGGCATCATCAACAGGGGACAAAGACTTCATCACCAAGTGGCAATCTCATTAAAAAATGTCTGCGTAAACTGGGTGGAAGTTGATATCCAAAAATGGGATGATGGGTGATGGGGCCTGAGCCATGTAACCTTTTGAAAGCATTGTGATATAATTAGTAGAAGTGGGTTGGTAAATTCTGAAATAGGCTGGGGATGTCAACTAGTACCTATATACAGATATATATATATATATATATAGATAGATAGATAGATAGATAGATAGAGAGAGAGATAGATAGATATTCTGTACCTATATACAGAGATAGTATAGACAAGGCTAAAATATACCAGTGTTTGTGCATGGTGAGATTATGAGTGAGATTTTAGGACTTTCAGCAAATTATCTGTAGTACAAATGTATTAATTTAATGATACTAAAAAGAGATCAGAATTATTATATTCATGTAACCGTAAGACTTCAAATGCAATAAGCTAAGGGCCTGAAGTAGGGTGGTAACATGAAGCTATCTGAATGGACAGGTCATCAAGAAAGATATATAGATGGCATGTAATCATATGAGCAGATGATCTACATTATGCATTATTAGGGAAATAAAAGTAATAATAAGGAGATACTATGGCACATCTGTTAGAATGCCCCCCAAATTCATAACACTGGCAATATCAAATGTTGATGAAATATGGAACAAGAGAGGCCCTTACTCATTGCTGGTGGGAATGCAAAACGGTACAGTCACTTTGGAAGTCAATGTGGCAGTTTCTTAAAAAACTAAACATACTCTTACCATATGATCCAGTATCGTGCTCCTTGGTATTTACCAAGTAGCATATGTTCACACAATCCTATTCATGGATGTTTATAGCACATTATTCATATTCACCAGAACTTGGAAGAAAACAAAATTTCCTTCAGTACATAAATGGATAAATAAAGTACTGTACATCCATATAATGGAATATTATTCAGTGCTAAAAACATGGGCTATCCAGTTATAAAAAAGATATACTGTGTGATTACAATGATATGACATTCTATAAAAGGCAAAACTATGGTCATAGACAAAAAGATCAGTTATTGCCAGCAATGAAGGAGGGGGATGGTTGAATAGGTGACCTACAGAGAAGTCTTAAAGCAGTGAAACTATTCTGTATAAGATTATAATGGTGGATATACGTGATTATTCACTTGCTATAACCTATGGAATGCACGGCATCCAGAGTGAACCCCACTGTAAATTATGGGCTTTGGGTGACAACAAAGTCACAAAGTAGGTTGTTAATTTTTAACAAAAGCTTTAGGATGGGAGGTTAATACTAGGAGTCGACAGTAGCAGTGTGTACGGGATCAGGGAATAGTTAGGGACTCTTTGTACCTTCTGGTTAATCTTTCTGTGAACCTAAAGCTGTTCTAAAAAGCAAAGTCTATTTAAATGGGTTATAAAAAAATAGCATAAAACTCAAAACCAAAGAAAACAACAATAAAAACTGAATTGATCTTCACAACAAATGAGCCATTTTCATTCTGTTGACTTGATCCCACCACCAGGACAGTGAGAGAGGTGAGAGAAAACACAGGAAGGTATGGCTAGACCATCTTCCTTTGCACGTCTGCCTTCTATTCTTCAAGGGATTTGAAAGCCATTATTATCCAGACATAGAAAAATAATGTTTCAGAAGAAGAATGGACAACAGAAATTATTGCCTCAGTAAAATCCCCTGGAGTACCAAACAGATCCAAGAGAAAGTTGGTCTTTCCACATTTAGAGCTGAATGAATTGTATATCACCAAAGATGCAACAATTATTTGTCACATTCATTTTGGTTTGGTCAGAACTTCTTTATATAGATTTATTAATAAAACTTAGAATATTGTATTAAATGTTTTTAATTTAAGAGCCTGAATATTAGAAACTGCAGCTCTGGCCAGAATCTTTGCAATGGTATGTATGGTTGAAAAGTGGGTTAGTGATTAGAGCCTCTTAAATGCATTCAAGCATCTGAAATTCAGAATATTTATGGAAAAAATGAGGCAGTGAGTAGAGAAAAGGTAGCAGATTTTTCTGCTGCAAAAGTGTTCATAATTTAACAAGATATTTTGGTTTAAATGGCATATTAAGTAAATAAGTAGTAAGGAATAAGCCTTCTTTATTGTTAAAATAGACAGAGAAAAATGTTCAGTTACAATAATATAAACACTTCCAAAATACTTTGTCTTTTATTGATGGCCATTCCATTGTATAAATAATATTTTACTTAGAGACCTATAAAAATTTTATCAACTGCAAATAAATCATCTAATCACCTTTTTGTATAAGTATTGGGGATATATTTTAAAAAATAGACCTATTCTCACATTCCCTTTTTCTTTTCTTCACAAAAAAGGAAAATCATTGTTGTTTTAAAAATGATTCTTTTCTCTCCCACAAGTCTTTTCAATATTTTGCAACAGCATTGGGCAATACTTATCTTATGCCTAATCTTTCAGTATCTGAGAAATGTTATACATTTTAAAAAATGCTTTTGGAAACAAAAGCTATTTATGAAAAATAGCCCTGTAAAATCACAAGTCAATTTTCAATTTGAGAACTACTATAAAAGGGATAAATTATCCATGTTACTTAAAGCTCACTCAGTAAGCTCTTCATTCATAATTCCTCTCTTTGTATGTTAGTCAGCTTTTTGTCACTGTGACCAAAATACCTGACAAGAACAACTTAGAGGAGGAAGAGTTTATTTTGGGCTCAAAGTTTCATAGATTCAATCCCCCCGTAACCTACTTTCTCCAGCCACAGCCCAGCTGCCTACAGTTACCACCCAGTAATCCATTCAATTTATAAATCCACCAAATGGATCAATCCACTGGTTAGGTTATATCTCTCAGAATCTAATCATTTCACTTCTGAACATTTCTGCACTGCCTAACACATGAGCTTTTCAAGGGGACACCTCATATTCAAACCATACTTTGCAACTGGAATGAGCAGGAAATTTGACATTGAAAGCAAAAACATAAATGCAGGAGTCATAATGGGCAAATCACTTCCAAATGTGGAATCTTCCTTTCCTTGCCTGCAATAAGAAATGAATATCTCTGTTGGTAGTATGAAAATAAATTCAAGTATATATGACCATTCCCCAGACATTGTGCAATTCCATGGCAATGTTGATTCTCATTTTATCAAGAAGTTGGCATAGTCATTAATATTCTGTCAACCATTCCCTATTCTAGTTCCCACTAGATGGGTGCTTTCTCAGTTTAACAGATTTCCACAGTGTATAAAACTGCATTGAAAAGGTACAAGTTTTTATGAACATTTATAAAAGGAGATTTGTTCAGTAGGTACTTACATTGGGAAGTATTAATATGGGTTCTGAAAAAAAAACACAGAGTCAGATAAAGTATCTTCTTCAAACAAGTCACTATAAATCACTATAAACCAAGCAATTCATGTGCAGAGCAGCAAATCAGTGACAGAGCAGGAAGAGGACCACAGATGACACCAAGAAGGAAGAGATCAATCCTGCTGAAAGGTGGAAGCTGAGTTAAGAAATGATATTGTAGAGAAGTTAACATTTGAGTTAGTGCTTGGAAATTTTAAGACAGATAAATAAAATACTTTCAGGCAGATACACATGATTTACACATGCATGAGTGAATGAGAAGGAGTTATGCACTCATGGAATTTCAAGTATTGTTGTAGTATAAATAACAGAGAATATGGCAAGAAATGCTGCTGAAAAAGTAGGTCAGGACTGGATTATGTGAGATTAGCCATACTAAATAAAGAGGTTGGCTGGTTTTTTTTGTTTGTTGTTGTTGTTGTTGTTGTAGTTGTTTGTTTTTTGTTTTTTTCCTGAAAGGGAGGAGAAGCTAAGATCAGCTAAGATTGAACTACCTAGCCTACATGGTTAAATCTGCCACATGAACACAAAATGAAGGATACAACTTTTCAATCTTAGAAATGTCATAGAAACTCAAATAAATGGCAAGGTTTTTATGAAATAGAAAATATAAGGATGTTTGACAGCTGACTGGGTGAAGCATATGTACACAGCCCACTCACAAATAGAACCCTGTAGACAATGAGCAAGCAAATTCCCTGCTCCAGAATCCTACACAGTGCTGAATGTACAATTAAATTACTGCACAAAGACCACAATGCATAATTCTTCATCACAAAATTAAACATAAGTCTTGGAAAACAAAAATGGATTTCAATATTTTTCATGCTCTTCACGTAAAGCTTAACATCTAGACTTTTCTAGGCCTTTTCATTTTAATACAGTATACTTTGTAGTTGGTCTGTCTCTAAGGTCATCCTGTGACATTTTAGAGAATTCTCTATCTTTCTTCCTAGAGAAAAATGAAAGTAGATGGCAAGCATTTGTTAAAATGCAACTTTGATGTGAGTACTTGCAGCCCATTTCAAGGGGTGCATATAACTGAATGGGATCCACCTTTCCTCCATGAAGACAATGAGAAACTGTGAGGTAAAAGAAAGACTGTGGCTAAGAGCTGAGGTCCAGAGTCTGATCAAAAGTAGGCAGATAATATACTCAATAACATTACATCCCCTTCAACTCTATAAGAAATAGAGTTTTAAGTGAAATATTTTTTTAAATTTTTTTATTGATTATTTAAAGCATTACATAGCTCATGATATATCATCTTTCATACATTTGACTCAAATTGTGTTTTGAACTCCCATTTTCACCCCAAATACAGATTGCAGAATTACATCTGTTACATATTCACATTTTTACATAATGTCATATTAGTGACTGTTGTATTCTGCTACCTTTCCTATCCCCTCCTATCCCCCTCCCCTCCCCTCCCCTCCCATCTTCCCTCTCTACCTCCCCTGCTGTTAAAAGACTACAGTAAACAAAGACGAATGGGGGGAGAGAAACGGAGAGAGAAGGGAAAGCATATGGAAATGGTAGGAGACCTTCAATGATACATAAAATTATAAGAGGTCATGAGGGGCAAGGGGGAGGGAAAAAAAAGGGAGAGAATTAAGTGAAATATTTTATATAAAGGGTTGAGTGCATGGTATAGCACACAGTAGATGCTCAATAAATGGCAGACACCTCTGTCAGTCTTCTCAGTCACATGATGTGAAGTTTAATTTGTATTATAGGTGAGGTCCTTTTGGCTCTAACAGGTGAATTTTAATTGTGGTCATCAAATAGTTACCAAATTTTAGGTCATTTTTTCCTTTATCTTAGTCTTTGGCGGAAGTTCTTATTCCTTAAACATTAATTATCTAGTTTTGATAACACTGGTAATCATATTTATAAGCCCTAAACAGTGTTTTTCTTACCCACCAGGAGCAGTTCTCACTTTGATAATGTGTAGATTTATGAACCTAATCAGAAACATTCTAATTCAGTAGATTAGTGGTTGAGTGTAGATGACTCTGATGCATGTGGTCAAGAGACCACAGTTTGAGAAATATTGCAGTAGAGAAATAATATTAATAAGGTATCCTATATTCAAGAATAGCAGAAACTGTAACAAAGATGGCATGTGTTGTTGTTTTTTAGAACATAAACAACACAAATGACTTTTTTTCATAGTAAAATAAGCGCAAAATTGAAATTCAAATCTAATTCCTGCATAAGACTATGACTTGGCAAGTTCTTGTACCATTTCTCATCCTGACATCACCTGTCACTACAGAACATGGGAAATATTTTTGCAATTGTAGCACTTTCCATCAGCAGCTATCACTGTGATATGTTACATTATTCACAGAAGCAAGAATGTATAGCCAGAGATGCACATCGATTTTTATATGTGTTTTGCAACTGGAAAATATTAGAAATTCTTTAAGTACCACTGCAACACTCTAGCCATGAAATCACTAATGATTTTTATGTGGTAAATGCAGGCTTTCAGTTTTTATCTGAACAGTTTTTTCTTGACAAAAAAAAAAAAAATTGCAGAGAATAAAAATGATCAGAAAACCAAAACAAGCCTGCTTTATGTGGCATGCTATTTCTCTGCCAACAGAATTTATAACTTCTCCTTCAGTTCCCTTTTGAGGCTGTCATCAAATAAACATGCATTACAAACGTCTTTGAAGACCTCTGGATCAACAAAGAAGAGGAAAGCAGAAAAGGTAGACCTAAAATTCAAGGCTGAGGTATGGAAAGGATCAATGGGAAATGCTTGCCAGAGATTTTAAAAGGAGATTTAACTAAAGAGAGTAATAAGATAATTCTTGTAGGCAAGGTTATCTGCTTAAAAGATTAAAGTACTTCTATTCTGTCATCCTGTGGGAATTTATGATGACATATGATCCCTTCCAGCTAGAAATGAGATGCTCGTAGGTGAAATGGTTAAATGATGAATTTATAAAATAAAAAAAAAAATCAGCAAAGAAAATGAAAATTTCTCTAGTATCATCTTCATAATACCTTGTCCAGCTAAACAGGCACATTCAAAGATGCCACAGCCCACGTGAGACTTTGCATATACCCTCTGAGGCTTGGCCTAAGGAAACTCCACCTCATGATGGAGCATATTTGCTTCTTGCTACTAAATTTAAACCATAAATTTAGCCTGTGGGATTATGAAGCCTCAGCCTCAAGATGGACTTCATCCTCTGAGACAGCAGTGGAGCATGCAAACCTGAAAGCTGAATGAGACACAGAAAGATATAAAACAAGGATACTCATATCCATTCCATTCAAAAACCTAAGATTCTGAAAACAGATATGGAAGCTAGGAGTTTGGGAGCTAGAGACATAAAGACAGAGGTAGGATCCTAGTTGTTTATAAACAAGGGTTAGGGTTAGGGTTAGGGTTAGGGTTAGGGTTAGGGTTAGGGTCCTAGTTGTTTAGAAAAAAGGGCTAAAGATGAGGTCACCCTTGGCTAACAGCCCAGGCAAAGGGAAGGTTACTAGGGTAGAAGGGACAAGGCCAGGTTACCACTAAGCAAATAAACAAGTCTAGAGGTCCATTTTTTTTTTTTATTTGATAGGAACACTGTAAACCTCCCAAATCCTTAAATTGGTCTTGGAATAAGAAGTAATCTAGATTACATTTCCCAAGAGGACCAGACAATGGAACATCAGTGTTATTTTCCATGTTGTAATCAGTTTTTTTTTTTTTTTTCCAGCTGGGATAATTTCCCTTTACTAATCTGTCTTCAAGTCCACTGATTCTTTCATCATCACTTTTCTGCTCTGAAGCTCATCTATTTCAAGTTTTGTTTTAGTCATTGTATTTTTTGGTTCTGAAATTTTCATTTGGTCTTTCTGAACATTTTGTATTTATTGGATAAAATTTTAAATTTATCTATTGGCTTTGACAGTGTTCACAACTACTTATTTAATCATTTTTTTTTGTATTTACATTATGGTCTTTGTTAGTAAAAATCCAATATCTGTGCCACTTGATGCCAGAGTCTATTTATTGCCTTTTTTCATGCAAGTTGAGATTTTCCTAATTTTTTTATATGCCAAGTAATTTTGTCTTGTATCTGGATATTTCCAATAGCATGCAATGAAAATCTGAGATCTTGTTTATAACCAACAGCACATAGCTGATTGTCTGTTAATTCACTTCTCAATGCCTTTGATAGGCTTCATAGAATCAGATCCATGCAGGGGCAGGTTGGAGATGCACCTTCTGAAGTTCCTTCCTCTCACTCCATGACTAACCCAGTATTTTTGAGTTCTCTGGAGCTCTTTTATTGTTCCTCTAAGGGAAAGGCTGGAGTATTGTTGTCCTACTTTGCTATGGATTTCTACAGCTGTTTCAGTGTCTGGGGGTTAAGAGGTAAGAAGACAAATAGAGAAAAGAAATAAAGAACATCCAGTCCTCTTGGACCTAGAGCTTCATGGAACACATAGAAAGAGTTTAGGCACCTGGAGGATTGTATTGCCACTGCTTGATCAACACCATGGAATTTCTTGGGGAGTAGGTATAAGAGAACAGAGAAAAGGAGGGACAGCAACCTCCAAATGGTTTCCACACTCCCTTTGATTGTCAGGCGCTCACTTTTCTGCTACTCAAGACAGAACTAATGGGATTCTTCTCAGCTCTCTGTATGCTTCACTTCCTTTATCTGCCAAGTTAAGCTCAGACTAAAATAACAGAGGAAAAGGAATCACAACCTCACTCCTTGCCCTGTGGAGTTTCAAATTCAGGTTCTATTCACCAAACATCGTTCTATGATTTACGTTATAGAGTACAAAGTGCTAGTGCATGTATGCTGTCCACATTTTAGTGTTGTAGTCAGTGATAGAGACAAAGAAGAACCAGGACACCCAGAGTTAACTTTACAATAAGTAAATTTAAAGTAAATTTTAAAAATTCACAATTACGACATGAAGTTAAATATAAGACAACTGGAAGAATTATTATATATGGTGATGTATATGATGTGATGTGCATGAATGTGTTCTTAAGCAAATAAGTCTATGTAAATAGGTAAGAACTTAAAAGTGTGGGTTCATCCTATTAATATAAATATTCACTGAGTGAAAATAGATGCAGTACTTATTTCTTTGGTTGACTAATGCTATGGTTTGGATATGAGGTGTCCCCCAAAAGCTCCTGTGTTAATATAGGAATATTTAGAGGTAAATGATTAGATTATGAGAGTGATAACATAATTAGTCCACCCTAGTTTGAATGGATTAACTTGATGGTAACTGTAGGCAGGTATTGCATGGCTAGAAGAGTAAGTCACTGGGGACATGTCTGGAAAGGTTATCCTTGTGGCCTCCTCTCCTTTTCTCTCTGCTACCCAGATACCATGAGCCGAGTAGCTTTCCTTCGGTGTGCCTTTCCACCATGATGCTCTGCCTGATGCTAGAAAGCTATAGACTGAACCTCTAAAGCCAAACAAACCTCTAAAGTCAAAACAATCTTTTCCTTATTTCCCATGTAATTTTTTAACTGAAATATACTCTCTGATATATTACGTTCGTTTCACCAGCTATCAGTTGCAAGATGCATGATCACATAAGTCAATAATGGTGTGACTCCCTTTTTTCTTGGGTTGTCCAGTTAAGTGTATCACATTAATAGAACACCCCAAATTAATGAATAAACATAACTTTCTATATTTCGTATCATTAGAACTAGTGTTTCTAAATTTAGTACTTGCTAATGCACCTGTCTTTCCACTTGAATTATGAGAATTGCCTGAACATTTTACCTATGTTCATAATCAAAATATACTTGCAAATTTTTGGAGAACCCTTTCTTAGAGCTAACTGTGAGAAAGATAGAACTAGCTAGCTAGTAGGTGCTTTTAATTTAATGGAGTTAAATATAAAAGGATAGCACATACAGATTCTATTTCTGGGAGTTTTAAATGCATAACTTTGGATTTTAGATAGAGAAAATGAAAAATACCTTTTGTCTAACAAATTTATGGCAGGCACATCAGTAGGCTGGAGGCCTCAGTGGTGTCCTGTATACATGGACTAAAGATACTGGAGATGATCAAGTAGATCCAAGTTTCCTGAGCTAGAGTAATCTTGATGGTGTATTTTGGTCTCATGTGTATTTATTTTATTTCCTCTTTGTCCACTGTGTAAATCATTATGCTGGGGAACTCGATTGAAGTTATATTAAAAATGCAATTGCGTTTTATAGAGAAATAAGAGAGTTTAGATATGCAAGAGATATTTTAGCAGAACAGGATTTGTAGAAGTGATGAGTTTAAGGAAAAGAGAGGTTAGGGTAAGATATTAATCAGAACACGGTAGGAAAAAATTCTAGAGAAAAAAATGTTCCTGTGCAAATGGATCAGGTTCCAAAATGTATAAAAATCTGTAGGAGAATATAATAACTATACATCAATTTCTCATGGCTATTTATACATTTAGTCCAACTCAAAAAAATGCAATGAGTTATTAGCATATTTGTGAAGAAAAGGATAAAGTATAGATAAAAGTTCAGTTTATGGATCCCAGGGTCAGACTATCCATGATTGAATGGGAGATTCATCATTTGGTAGGCATAAAATTTGAAGCAATTACTTGGCTTAGACTCTAAGTCTCAGTTTCCTCATCTGCCAAACATGGCCACAGAGAGGTGATGAGAATAAAATGAGTTAACATGGGACTTGACAAATTATTAAATAATAAGACTGAGTCAATCCCAGAGAATTATTCATACTATTCCAACTCATTCTGAATTAGGTACCAAGTAGGAAAACTCATTTCAAAACTTCTTTTGGATGATGGTGGGGAAATTATGAGTTGAAATTTACTAAGGATTAGTTGCTAAACTTTGGAAACCTGAAAGTGAGGTGAAGGAAAAAAGAGAATAAATATACAAGCTCCATAGAACTGAAAAATTGAGTAAGATTTAATTTTTTATATTCCAATATAACTAATTTTAAAAAAAATTTATTAAGTCTGCTGGAAATTTTTTCATCATAGCATATTCCAGTATATATTAGACCAAAACCCATTTGGATCATATTAACACTTCTTTATAGTATCCTTAAAATTAAATTTACCAATGAAATATAATTTATTAAAAAAATTTTAAAATATTTAGAAAATTCAGTTTTAAATCATTTACTCTTAAAATCTTCATTTTGGTAATGGTCCTAGTAATTTTGCATACTACAATTTCAATCAGTGCAAAATCCAGCCAGGGGAACATCTGATAAAATCTCTTAAATTGCCCAGAATCCTCAATAAATACTCTGTGAACACTGAGTACTTCCTTCCTTGCCAGACTTTTTCTTGTCCTTCTTCCTTCTTTCCTTTGGCATAAGATCCTAATTTAAGAGTATACTAAAAAGAGTCTTTGACAAGCTGAGGAGCATGGAGGTCCCAGGAGGAATTTAGTGAGATGGAAAAATAATGGTGGCCAAGAAAGAAAAATAGAAAAGAAAAAACATCATAGTGACCCCCCACCACACACACACACACACACACACACACACACACACACACACATAAAAAAAAAAAAAAGTGTAGGGAAATAGGAAGAAAGTCCTTGTAACTCTCCTGTCATTCAGAGTCTTCTCCTGAGAGTAGTCTAAATAGCATTTTGGAAACCAGTAACTGAAGCAGGGTGACAGGGCCAGTTTCAACAGGGCAGAAAGAGACTTCTGGTATTTTAGATTTTTACGGGGGGGGGGGGAAAGATGACAGGCAAATATGCCATCTAGCAATATTTCATAAAATTAGGACATTACATAGCATGCCTTTGGAATTCTAACAGTACTATCAATCCATCTCTGAAATCAGGTTTACTTGCTATAAGGGATTTAGTTTTTGCTTTGTTTCTGTTTGCTGTTGTATTAACACTGTTTGATCCAATTTTGAGGCCCTGGTTATAGACAATTTCATTTTCCTTATTGAGCAGCTGATTTTGTCCACACTAATTATTTTATCAGACTTTGTCATGCTCTGGCTTCTATGTGCCCTTTCTGAGCATCCCAGAGCTAGACACAATTAGGGACAGCCCTTTACCTTGCCCCAAAGCCCACAAAAGTATGCCATTTAGCCTATCCACAGGGAGCTTGCAATATCTACCTAACCCCACTTGATTTGGCAAATTAAAGCCACCTCCATCTTGCTTTAAGCTATTCTTGGTTGCAATCACCTGCATGTGGCCCTCCAAAGTAATGTTCCCTCATTTATGGCTGGAAGTTACTAGATTTGATTTGTAAATCAGAGAGCTTTTGTATGAAGTCCTGCTCTGCGAAGAAACTATAATCCTGACTAGTATAATTCTAAAACAATGCCAACTTCAGTGAGATTCCTAGCAGCATTGCATTTGATTGATCGTGGAGACAATCTTTATCTTATTGATGAGTTAATGCCTGTCAGGCACAAAGATGCTGTAAACCACTGAACACAAATGGGAAATGACCCTGAATATTTGAGGGAAGGCAAGGAGTCCAAAGCATACAGTAAGAATGAGGGGTAATATGATTATGCAACCACACTGAACCTGTGCTTCCTTACTATGGAGCACATGGCCACCATGTTTCAACTCCATTTCTTGACCAAGTAGAGGTCATTTTGGAGAAAATATTTTTAAGCAGAATAAAGGAATTATGTTTCAGAAAACTAACCTGGAAGCAGAATACTAAGAGGGATATTAGTTATATAAAATTTGGGAATTGGTCCTATAATGGCAATGGCATTTCCATAGAGGTAAGAAACTCCTGAAGAAGTCAGGAAAAAAATAAATTTTTATGACTGCAGGTGAAATCAAAGGGGGATACAGAGGGATATAAGGACAGAATATCTACATCAGTGTGTACTATTTACTAAATATACTCTTATGAACTGTGTTCTTATTTTATAGAGAAAGAAAAAGAGAAATTAAAACAAATGTTTTACTCAAGTGAATCCAAGCTTCAAAATAGCATTATTTTCTTTTCCAGAAATACTAGGCATATTATTTTTAGTTGGCTTTTTAATAATACATTTTAATGAAAGACATTATTTTAGGATATTAAATCACAAAATAAATTCAATAGTGCCCTGTTTTTTTAAAAAAAAGTTAATAATAAACTTGAACATCAACTAACAAAGATTCTCACTTTAAAACTGAAGTTTGTAAAGGTCAGTTATATGAACTTGAAGAAATCATATTTTAAAACTCAATCAGTATTAATTGGGACAATGAATTTTATGAATATTAGTTTTCTATATTCTAGCCCTATTTGGACCTGTATTTGGACCTGATCTATATTTAAGTGTGGAATAGTTTACCCTTTCTTTCTCTTTTTTTTCTTTTCCTTTTTCTTCACTCATTTACTCTTAAAATTATCTCAATTCTAGAATGCATAAAGAATGGCATGAAAATTGGGCATTTTATTTATGTCTATAAGAGACAATTTTTATGATTCTGAATTGGTGGTCTGGGGTCCAATGTCCAAAGGATACCAGGAGTCAGAGAAGGGCATTCAAATGATACTTGGGAAAGAACAGTTCTAGAAGTCAATAGATGAGACCAAAGATAAAACCAGAGCTGAGAATGGGTCACACTTCCATAATTGCTTCTCTAAATAACACTTCACTTCTTGGAATGTTACATGGCCCTTCACAGTGGGGAAGGGGGGGCCTATAAAAGGCTTATCCATGGTCCCAGCCAGAGAGCACATTTGAGGCACTGACTGCTTTCATGATCTCAAGGACTTTATGAAATTAGTAAATTTTCCCAAGATATTCAAAGCTAAGTACAAAACTGTCTTCTTTGATTCACTCAAGGATTTTGGGAACGAGAGCTACTATAATATGATCTGGTAGGGAAATGAGGAATTCTTTGTAAGGGAATTCTAGTGACAGTAATTGGCTACAGTCTGGTGCAGAGATACTACTTAAAACATCATGGTAGTTGTTTGTTAAAATAATGAGTGCTTCATGAAAGAAATGAAGAGAAGAAGGTGGATTTAGGGGTTATTTTTTAGTAATATAAGCATTGGGAAAATTTCTCATACACAACACGTAGAAATTGTATTGAATGCTGTTATAGTTTGCATCTTAAGTGTATCTCAAAGGTCTCTGGGGCTTGGTCTCCAGCATGGTGCTATTAGGAGGTGGTAGAAACTTTAAGAGGTGGGACCTAATGTGATATTTTTAAGTCACTAGGGGCATGTCCTGGGACCCCAGTCCCCAATCCTCTCTCTTTTGCTACCTACTCACAAGGTCACAGGTTTTGCTCTGTCTTGATGATCCATCACAGGCTAAAGTAACCAGGACAATAATCATGGAGTGAAACTTCTAAAACTGTGAGCTAAAATAAACCTTTACTCTTTATATGCTGATTATCTCATACGTTTGGTATAGTAACAGATAACTAACAAACATACTTTTATGACTCTCTACAGTTCTAATAGCCTCTGAATCAGGGTGTTACTTGCAAGTAAGCAGATATTATGAAAGTGTAGGGTATGAGGCTTGGAAAGCATAGTAAAGGGGCACAGGAAATTATGGAATTTAAGATACATCTGTCCTAGTAATTTGCCTAAATCATATCTCTTCCTAGGCTCAGAAGATCAAGAAATAGCTCTCTAGTTAATATACAGTGGACATGTACATTGTCCTCACCATTTGGGCCCCTTATCTGGCAATCTAAGAGCCTCTACAATGGTTCATGTCATCACTCAAACATTATGGGCATCCAGCCTCACCTGATTTCAGGTGCATCAGCTGATATTCATGCACTCCAGTTAGAACAATATTAAATAACTAAGGATGGTTCCCTTCCTTCTGCTTCAGGGGATACTAATGTTGAGATAGTGGACAGCATGCTCCTAGAGCATCTTGAAAGGAAGGTACTAGATGTTATTAAAAAAACAAGGAAAAGTCATGAAATACATAGGTGTGTAAAATAGTACAAACCAACTGCAGTCTTGCTTGAAGGACTTGTCCAGAAATGACTGCTTGTTTATTATCATTTTTTTCTTATTTATATATGCCTATGTGATTAGTAAGTATAAATTGATTGCTTCTTTGTTTTTTTAAAATTCATGTTACTATGTATATTTTTAATGTCTAATCTTTAGTCCCTTAAAACCCTGAAGAACAAAGATTATGCTCACTTAACTTACTTTAGGTCAAAAAGCAAAATAATTAGAAAATTATTCATAACACTAAAAATAGCCAACCACCAAGCCTATCATATGAACTAATATTCAGGATCACTTACTATCTAAAAAAAAATACTGTTGTGAAACACATGACTTGACACATTTAATCTTTCTAACAACTCTAGTCATTAAAACAGGCTCCCCCATTCCCAGCCCACTGCTAGAAGCAGTATTCTAGGTAGATTCCTAGACTTAAAAAAAATCAAGCAAAGTAAATTGCCTTAAAACTTGTTATGCTAGAGAGAAGGATGCTTAATTATTTACCCTTCAAGTAGGATTCTTAATTTCTCTTCAACAAGGGATAATCAATCCCAGACTTTGTTGTAAGGATGAGCCTGAAATTTAGCTTCACATACATGTAAAAGGGTAGTGCATGCAGAGGTCCAGGAAATAGGAAAGACTCTATACACCTGGTGAAGAAGAATGCTTTAAATACAGTTGTTTGGAGAAGTGGTTCACATGCATCTGTGACCACATGTTTACAATACACACATTTTAGTGGCTGAAGATTCCCTTTGGGTGATAATTCAAATTATAAGTTAAACTGCATTTGAACAGATTATATGCCAAATCATGATTATAAAAACAAGGAAACTCTATTTGGACAACCTATCTTTGAAACCAAGGAGGAGGATTTCATGAATAATGATAGAAGTTACCAGGAAACTCAGTAGTTTGCCATTTGACTCAGCATGGAAGCAGAGACTATAGTAAACAAAATAGGAAGAGAGACGTGTGTGCTCATTAAGGGGGCCGTTTTCCTCCATTATTAACACAATCTAGAAGGAAACAGAATATACAGAAGACTGAGAGATGGTGGAAAAAGCCAGAGCCTGAGCTAGATAATGAAAATAGATCATAAGTAGAGCTATTCTCTCCATCTCACACTGAGGCTCCCCGAGTTCTTTAAAACTTGCCATTTACTAATTTTCCCTACCCCAAATCACAAAGCATTATTTTCTTTCAACTCTGACCCCCAGTTGTTTCAAGAAGCATCTTGTTTTATCCCTCTTTTTAAACATAGATAAAGAGAGGTATGTGTGTATCTGTGTGTGTGTGTATGGAGGAAGAGAGTTTGTTGACTTGCTTCATTTATTTCTTGTTGCTTTTTTCTGACTTTATTGAGGCATTATTGGGATATAAATGAAAATTAAAATGGTATGATCTTAAGTGGTACAATGTAATGGTTTGATAGACATGTGTTTTGTGAAATGATTATCACAATTAGTCTACCTTCAGGCCTTCCAAGCCTCTGTCTTTAGCTCATAAAACTTTACCTCCTCCATGTACCACATTCTCAGAATCTTTGTACCTATAGCTAAATCAGCTGATGTTTAATTTCTTGCTAATCAGTGGTTTTAAATGAGAAAGAAGGGAAAGCAATATGTCACAGTAGCAAGAAATTTTTCCAAATATTATCAACCAGCCTGGAAAAGAAGGGTTTCTGCTGATTGAGAACAAGTCCGGAAGGGGTGCAAATAAAGGCAACTATAATTCTTGGGGTGAGCAGAAATGGAATGGTAAGATCATCCAAGTCAATTTCTTCATTTTTAATATGAGGTAACTATTTGATGACCCAGGGTGTCTTACTCCCAACTTAATAAATACTTATGTGTGTATTTTAACAAGGTACTTTGAAGTCATGGCCTCAACTGAAGAAATTTGACAACTTTCAGAACAGTGTTAGGAGAGTGAAGAATATGCAGTACCTGCTCACATTGCTTATAAAATCTGCTGGGATGGTTCACAATGCATTATATTAATACATTATAAATATATTACATTATAGTGCATTATATTAAATTATAAATACATTATATCATAATTTCTATAGGGTTGACATATTTTATACCCAAGAATCCTTAAAAGTATCCCTGTAGAGTATGGTATAAATATTTATAGCAATTAAACCAACAGTAACAGCAACAATAGCATAAACACCATACCATAGAGCAAAAGGAGGCTCATGGTTCTATCTTGAAGTGGGCAATTTTCTACCTGAATATTCATGATTCACTTCGAGTGTAGGTTACCCATTTGTAAAATAGACATGATAACGTATGACTACCACTGCGAAAATCATTCATTTATTCAATGAACTGCTATTCATAAAACACCTATTTGTACAGTTTTCTAGGTGCTAGCCTCATCAGACCTTATGATCATGCATACATGCATGTGTATTGCATGTGTACTGGAGGAAGTATAAAAAGTAAATAAGTAAACTTATAAATAATAAAAAAAGACGATTTCAGGCAGAGATAAGTGCTGCAAAGAACATGAAATAGGAGGCTGTAATGGAGAAGAAAGTATAAGAGGTACCATAATTTAGGCATTAGGAAGAACTTAGGAAGCACTTCACCCTTGAACAATAAGGAGGATTATATAGGTGTGAAGACTAGTTGAAACAAACTGCAGCATAACTTAAAAGGACTTGTCCAGAACTGACTGCTTGTTATTATTTTTTCCTTATTTATATATGCTTATGTGATGGGTAAATATAAATTGATAAGCAAAGGCACAAAGTAAAATATTTCAGGCATTGAAATTAATAGGCAAACAGTTCCCAAGTTAGGCATAAATATAGCAGAAATAGAGAATAGATAGGATAGAATTGTTAGAGCACAGTGAGGGTGAAGGAGATCAATTAGGAAAAGACAGGGGCCGATGCAGATTCTTCTGGACCAATGTTAGAAGTCTGGCTAATATTTTAAATGCAATGGGAAACCATTACAAGGAATGAAAAAGAAAGGCAAGGCCTTGTTTTCATGTTTAACATACCATTCTGACAGTTATGTGCAGAACAGTGCAAGGGAAGAAAGTAGAAGATTTATTACACTGTCATGGTGGTCCAGGCAAGATATCTTGGCAACTTCTAGTAGTATGGTAATCACCCCACAGAAATGTTCAGATGCAAGAAAGTAGGCAAATTTAGAATATATTTGGGAAGTGTTGATGGATTGGGGATGAATGAATTTATGAGGGGAACAAAAGATGACTCTGACTTTCCGACAGATCTGGGAAGTGACATACTTCACTGACACTGGAATGTGGGAGAAGAACAGATTTTATGGAGAAACATTTTTTTTTTATTTTGTTCTTTCCTTATTAAGTTTGAGATGGTTATGAAACTCCCAAGAATGGACAGCAAATAGGCAACTGGTTACGAATCTGGACCTCGGTGAAAGAGATGGGGTAGAAATAGAAAGTTGGGGGGTGAGTCAGCAGAGGGATAGCATTAAACCCAGGGGGCTGGATGAGGAAGCTTTGTGAGAGAATGTAGACAAATTAATAAAATATGGAACCATATTGATAAAAGTCTGTCACAGTGTTCTGGTTTGCAGCTTGCTGTTTTGCTACATTAGTAATTTTTAGTGGACATATTTAATTTTAAATTCAGTGTACTCACATTTATAATATTTTCTTTTAGAATAAGCTTTCTATTTGTCTAAATTAGAAAATGCTTTCTTCCTATGTTGTCATTAAGAACAGTCTCTATCATCGTCAATATTTACATATCTACATTCTACATGGGGATGAGGGCTGGGAAATAGAGTGAAAGGCCAATAAAATTTCTTTTCTTTTTTAATTTATTTTATTTTTTTTTATTGGTTGTTCAAAACATTACAAAGCTCATGACATATCATCTTCCATACATTTGATTCAAGTGGGTTATGAACTCCCCTTTTTTACCCCAAATACAAGTTGCAGAATCACATCAGTTACACATCCACATTTTTACATAATACTATATTAATGACTGTCGTATTCTGCTACCTTTCCTATCCCCTAGTATCCCCCCTCCCCTTCCCTCTCATTTTCCCTCTCTATCCCATCAGCTGTTGTTTAATTCTCTCCCTTGTTTTTTTTTTCCCCTTTCCCCTCACAAACTCTTATAAGTAATTTCGTGTAACAATGAGGGTCTCCTTCCATTTCCATACATTTTCTCTTCTCTCTCCCTTTCTCCCACCCCACTCGTCCCTGTTTAATGTTAATCTTTTCCTCATGCGCTTCTTCCCTGTTCTGATCTTAGTTGCTCTCTTTATATCAAAGAAGACATTTGGCATTTGTTTTTTAAGGATTGGCTAGCTTCACTTAGCATTATCTGCTCTAATGCCATCCATTTCCCTGCAAAATCCATGGTTTTGTCATTTTTTTAGTGCTGCGTAATACTCCATTGTGTATAAATGCCACAGTTTTTTAATCCATTCATCCATTGAAGGGCATCTAGGTTGATTGCAAAGTCTAGCTATTGTGAATTGTGCTGCTATGATCATTGATGTGGCAGTATCCCTATAGTATGCTCTTTTAAGGTCCTCAGGGAATAGACCGAGTAGGGCGATAGCTGGGTCAAATGGTGGTTCCATTCCCAGCTTTCCTAGGAATCTCCATACTGCTTTCCATATTGGCCGCACCAATTTGCAGTCCCACCAGCAATGTACAAGTGTACCCTTTTCCCCACATCCTCATCAGCACTTATTGTTGTTTGACTTCATAATGGCTGCCAATCTTACTGGAGTGAGATGGTATCTTAGGGTGGTTTTGATTTGCATTTCTCTGCTACAGATGGTGAGCATTTTTTCATATACTTGTTGATTGATTGTATGTCCTCCTCTGAGAAGTGTCTGTTCAGGTCCTTGGCCCATTTGTTGATAGGGTTGTTTGTGATCTTATTGTTTAATTTTTTGAGTTTTTTGTATATTCTGGATATTAGGGCTCTATCTGAAGTGTGAGGAGTAAAAATTTGTTCCCAGGATGTAGGTTCCCTGTTTTCCTCTCTTATTGTTTCTCTTGCTGAGAAAAAAACTTTTTAGTTTAAGTAAGTCCCATTTGTTTATTCTTGTATATAACTCTTGGGCTATGGGCGTCCTATTAAAGAATTTGGAGCCCAACCCCACAATATGTAGATCGGAGCCAACTTTTTCTTCTATCAGGTGCAGAGTCTCTGATTTGATATCTAGCTCCTTGATCCATTTTGAATTGACTTTTGTGCATGGCAAGAGAAAGGGGTTCAGCTTCATTTTGTTGCATATGGATTTCCAGTTTTCCCAGCACCATTTGTTGAAGATGCTATCCTTTCTTCATTGCATGCTTTTAGCGCCTTTATCAAATATAAGAAAGTTGTAATTTTGTGGATTGGTCTCTGTGTCCTCTATTCTGTACCATTGGTCCACCTGCCTGTTTTGGTACCAGTACCATGCTGTTTTTGTTACTATTGCTCTGTAATATAGTTTGAAGTCTGATATCGCTATACCGCCTGATTCACACTTCCTGCTTAGAATTGCTTTTGCTATTCTGGGTCTTTTGTTTTTCCATATGAATTTCATGATAGCTTTATCTATTTCTACAAGAAATGCTGTTGGGATTTTGATTGGCATTGCATTGAACCTGTAGAGAACTTTGGGTAATATTGCCATTTTGATGATGTTGGTTCTGCCTATCCATGAACAGGGTACATTTTTCCATCTTCTAAGATCTTCTTCTATCTCTCTCTTTAGGGTTCTGTAGTTTTCATTGTATAAATCTTTCACCTCTTTTGTTAGGTTGATTCCCAAGTATTTTATTTTTTTTAAGGATATTGTGAATGGGGTGGTTTTCCTCATTTCCATTTAGAAGTTTTGTCACTGATATACAGAAATGCCTTTGATTTATGTGTGTTGATTTTATATCCTGCCACTTTGCTGAATTCATTTATTAGTTCTAGTAGTTTCTTTGTAGACCCTTTTGGGTCTTCTAGGTATAGGATCATATCGTCTGCAAATAGTGATATTTTAAGTTCTTCTTTTCCTATTTTTATGCCTTTAATTTCTTTTGTCTGTCTAATTGCTCTGGCTAGTATTTCAAGGACTAAATTAAATAGAAGTGGTGAGAGAGGGCATCCCTGTCTTGTTCCAGATTTTAGCGGGAATGCCTTCAGTTTTTCTCCATTTAGAATGTTGCTAGCCTGAGGCTTAGCATATATAGCTTTTACAATGTTGAGGTAAGTTCCTGTTATCCCCAGTTTTTCTAGTGTTTTGAACATAAAAGGATGCTGTACTTTGTCGAATGCTTTTTCTGCATCTATCGAGACTATCAGTTCTAAGAGGGAAATTCATTTCCTGGAGTTCATTCCTCAAAAAAAGAAAAAAACCAACAAATAAACGAACTCACACTACATGTCAAAACCCTAGAAAAGGAAGAGCAAAACAACAGCAAATATAGCAGAAGACAAGAAATAATTAAAATCAGAGCGGAAATCAATGAAATCGAAACAAAAAAAATTGAAAAAATTGATAAAACTAAAAGTTGGTTCTTTGAAAGAATAAATAAGATCGACAGACCCTTAGCCATGCTAACAAAGAGAAGAAGAGAGAAAACTCAAATTACTAACATACGGGATGAAAAAGGCAATATCACAACAGACACTACAGAAATACAGAAGATAATTAGAAAGTATTTTGAAACCCTATATTCCAATAAAATATAAGACAGTGAAGATATCGATAAATTTCTTAAGTCATACGATCTGCCCATATTGAGTCAGGAAGACACACACAATTTAAACAGACCAATAACAAAGGAAGAAATTGAAGAAGCCATCAAAAGACTACCAACCAAAAAAAGCCCTGGACCGGATGGGTATACTGCGGAGTTTTACAAAACCTTCAAAGAAAAATTAATACCAATACTTTTCAAGCTATTTCAAGAAATAGAAAAAGAAGGAGCTCTTCCAAACTCATTCTATGAGGCTAACATCACCCTGATCCCAAAACCAGACAAAGACACTTCAAAGAAAGAAAACTACAGACCAATATCTCTAATGAACATAGATGCAAAAATCCTCAATAGAATCCTGGCGAATCGAATACAAAAGTGTATCCAAAAAATTGTGCACCATGATCAAGTAGGATTCATCCCTGGGATGCAAGGTTGGTTCAATATACGGAAATCAATAAATATTATTCACCACATCAATAGACTTAAAGATAAGAACCATATGATCGTCTCGATAGATTCTTTTCTTTTTTTAAAAAAATGTGAATGTCTAATGGACTCAGCATCATTTATATTAAAGCCTTGTTCCCATTAATTTTCTAACCATGTCATAAATTACACAACTGCATGTAGAAGGGTCTATGTCTAAACTCTTTAATGTGTGCTGTTAGTTTATTTAATTGTCACCATTGCACACTGCCTTAATTTAGCTTTGTAATAATTCTTGAAAGCTCTTGGGACAACTTATTTTCTGAGAGTTTTGGGAGTTTCTTTGCCTTTTAATCGATCTTTATATTCCCAAATACATTTGAAGATTGCTTTGTCAAGGAACAGGGAAATGAATCTGCTCTGAATTAAATTAGGATTGTATTTGAATATTCATATGTTCAAATGTCTTCAAATTTTCCACTTAATGTGCATTGATATGTTTACAGTACTAAATGATACAGTGTAGATACACAGTAAATCAATTTATTTGGATTTTCAAAAAATTGTCAAGCAGCTATCAGAATTTTTTATTTCAAAGTTCTTTCCTCCTCTCAGATTTACTTCTAGGTAAATCAGAATTTTATTGTATTGTAAAAAGCATATATTTTACTGGCTTTAAATTTTTTTGTTGTTAGCGCTTTTGCAATGCAATTGGACATCACATATTGATATTATTTTTATCAAGAATATCCTAATCTACAATCTTTAAATTGATGAGCCCTCTTTCAATGATTAGTAGAGACACAAGATGTACACAAATATTTTATTACTTACAAGTCCTGGAATGACAAACTTAGAGGACACATAGAGGTCAAGGTGTGCATGGAAAAAGAGAGGGACCTGTGGACCAGCATCTTTATTGGGTCCAGAGCATTTTCCAAACAAATTTCCACGGGGAGTTTTAAATAGTGAATTTAAAGCTAGCAGACAGGAGTTCCAGGAGGTTGTGCTGTGACTAAGATGTGATAACTGTAATGTAGCTTCACAGTTCAAGACAGATGTGGGGGTCAGTGGGACCAAATAGATTGTATCTAGCTGTCTCATAGGAAGGTGTCAACAGGTAAAAATTGTACAATGCATATATCTGGTTGGACCATATGGAGGACCTGGGAAGTAGGGAGTGGAAACTATCTCAAATGTGTCAAAGCTCCTCTTGTGGCATGAGAAAATTAAAGTTGTATTTAAAGTGGATATCAACATAAAATTATAAGAATTCACCATGCCTTGCTGCTTCATTATTATGCTTCAAACGTAAGGTAATTCTCTGGATGGTGGAAGTCTATTGACTGGAAGGGAAAATATGGGTACACAAGAGGAAAAGCAGTAATTTCCATTAATTTTAGTGAGCTGTACCAGAGTTTTTGTTAGTGATAGAAGTGAGGGGGTTGAAGAGAACAAGAAGCATACCAAGACCATGGACTAAGTAGATAGTGAGTTCAAGAAGAAAAATTAAAAAAAAAATATCCTGGGTCCATTTTCTGCCTTAGGAGATGCAATCAATCCATGGGTGTTACTGAGTAGACGGTTCAGTGTCTGGGGTGAAGTCATCTCTGGCACAAAGGTTGAAGTCATCTCCAACACTGGGTTAGGGTGAGTCATCTAAGGTGATGTCATATCCAGGAATGAAATTTGAGGTCAAGATGATGTCTGGGATGTAGGACTAGGGTGTCCTTTTCAGTTTGGGGTGGATATAAGAACTTAGAATGTGTCATTTATGTTTCATTGAAACATTAGTTAATGGATGGTTTGGGTCTCTGGTTAAAAAACAATAAGAAATCCCAAACTAATAATAATAAGAACAACTACCAGTAAAATAGTGTTTAGCTGCACTTGACAGGGTTTTGTTTAGGTGGAAGTGTAGGGTCAAATGGGGGTCTCAGATGAGCAGCACATCTTAAGTGTCATTTATAATTCTATTTTTCTTCCAAGTTCTATTTTCAATATAAACTCATGTAAACATACATGCACACAAACACTATAAAAGTATTCTAAATGCTGAGTGGCTTAAATAACAAGTATTTCTTTCTCAAAATTCTGGAGAATGAGAAGCTCAAGATCAATGTGCCTGCAGATTCTGTGTCTCCTGAGGTCCACTTCCTGGTTGCCATTTAGTCATATTCCCATTGTGTTCTCACAGAAAAGAGAGACGAAAGAGGAAGCAAAGTCTACTGTTTCAACCTTTAAGGATTAGGAGTAAGGAACAAGTGTTAATCCTATTAGTGAGGGCTAAGGACTTCAGGATTTAATTATCTCCCAATGTCCTACCTCCAGATGCCATCACTTTAGGGACTAAGTTTCAGCATTTGCATTTTGTGGGAGACAAACATTCCATGCATAATATAATACACAAACTACCAACTATAATAATGGAATTTAGGAAAAATAAAATTACAAATCAAGCTTTGCTATCCATTTTAAATAGCTCATATAAGGCGAGTCTGTGAATTGTATTTATTATAGAGAGAGGAGGACGATGAAAGGAAAGGGAGAAAGAAAATAAGAATGGAGATGGATTCAACTTAGTTGTAAGAAATTTCATATAGACTAGACACACATTTATATATACATGTACATATTTATGTGGGTATGCATTTAAGCATGCATAAATATTAAACTTCTCCAAATAAATCAATGCCAAAAAGAGAGGGATTATTCGTTGTGTATTTGGAAAGCATATGGCAAGTTTTAATAGAGTCATCTAGCTTTTTGTTATCAACATCTAGTTTGTAGTATTTTTAAATGGTTTTTTGCATGGTTGGTTCTTCACAAAGCCAGTGACATTTATTATTTTCTGGTTCTGAGATTAATGTTTTCTACATTTTCAGATGCTTCCCCTTAACAATGAAATGGCTATTATAAGTGAGCAACTCTGTTAGCTTTGTGTAATAAAAAATACTACATGAAAGAGGTAATGGAGTCGGAATGGAGTCAGAAGCCTGGTTTTGGTTCTACCTCCTTTCCTGACTAGGGTTAGCCACCACCACAGAGCCAAGGCCTCCTTCCTGTGTATTATCACTTTAGAAGTATGTCAGGAAATAAAAATGATTAAGGATTATGCTCAATTATGCATGCAGTAAGCCATGATTCAATTTTATTTTTAAATGAAAAGTACATAATTAAATCAAGAAAATGTTTGAGTAATTACCATATGGTCAGAATTGGAATACAATAAAGTATATAAAAAATTAAATGATATGCACATACAAATAAGTTATATATATATATATATATATATATATATATATATAGTTTTTTTTTTTTTGCAACAACAAGACTTGGTTCTTTTTTTTTTTTTTTTTTTTTTTTTTGGTAACTGGGATTGAATCCAGGGGCTCCCAAGCATTGAGCTACATCATCAGCCCCTTTTTATTTTTATTTATTTTTTTTTTTGAGACAAGCTAAGTTGCTTAAGGCCTTGATAAGTTGCTCAGACTGGCTTTGAACTCTTGCCTCCGCCTCCCGAGCTGCTGAGATTACAGGTGTGTGCCACCACACCTTGCCAAGACTTGCTTTTTGAAAAAGTACATTGTCTATAAAATAGCACCAAAACCTCTTATTCCTATCTAACTGTAATGTAGTATCCATGGATCAACTGCTCCCTATCCCTCCCTCTTCAATTACTTCACTCCGTTTCTGGGATCGCCAATCTACTCTCAACTTTTATAAAATCAATTTTTTTTTTATCCCAAATGTGAGGGAAAACATGTCAAATGTATCATGTAAAATGGCCAAATAGTATTCTAACCTGTATACCTACTACATTTTCTTTATCCATTTATCAGTTGATGGACATGTAGGCTGTTTCCATTTCTTGACTATTGTGAATAGTGGTGCAATAAGCATGGGGAGCCAGTAGATGCCTCTTTGACATACTGATTTTATTTCCTTTGAGTTTATACCCAGTAGTGGAATTGCTGGATTGCATGGTAGTTCTATTATTAAGTTTTTGAGGGACACCCATATTCATTTCATAATGGCTGGACTAGCTTACATTCCCACCCAAAGTGTGCAAATATTCACACCAAGGTGTTTCAGCCATATATTCCTGTAACAATCATGTGCCTACCATTTTTTCCTTTGTTTTTTCTCAGTCTGGATTATCTTACCCCAATACTAATTAAATGTTTGTTCTTCACTTCCTTGCACCTTTGTCTTTACTTATATCTGGATATTACTTAAATTTGAAATGTGTTAAAGGACATGTTGTTTTTCTTAATTTTTTTATATCCCCCATGTTTTTTTTTCAACAGATAATATTATTCCATTCATAAAATATAGTCATGAATAAAGATAAAGAATCAAAACTGCCATATTTTGAAATATTTTATGCAAGGAATGTTTCACATCTGGAGTTTGTTTTCACTTAGGGTGAATATAAACTCTTCTCTTCCTAAGAAAAAGTGAGATTAGATTTGTATGAGTCCCAAACCCACCAGAAATTTAGAGTAATCAGACATCTGAGTCATCATATATTCATAAGGGTACTAGGTTTAAACAATCCTGTTCTGGGTCCTCATTGTACTCTCCACTTTTTAAAGCCATTTTTCTGATTATCAGTCTTCATCCTTCATCATATTGTGAGCACCCCAAGGTAAAAGAGTTTCATTACTATTTTGCCTCATTTCATAGTGCATTACTTAATTTTCTTATTTCCTATGTGCTACAGTATAAATAAAAGTGAGAAAGTACAGCTCATGTTTCAAACAGTGATATCTCAAAACTGAATACAGATACCTTCTTGAGACTTCATGAAACCCATGTGTGCTCCAACTTGTCCTTGATATCTACTGCCTCAGACATATGATAATTTTCATATCTGGCTGATTATAATTTTTCCATACTTAGACTCCTACATATCCATGCAGGCAATGCATCCAACAATCAAATTACTGAGCTTTCTCACTACAACTGACCTCCCTCACCAAATCATTAATCAGCATGTGTGACTATTGACACTTAAGTTTGAAATACTAATATGCAACTTTTAACTTCATATCATTCAAACTTTTGAACTCTGATGATTTACTTTGAACTCAATGAGTCTTTTAGCCTTTTTACAACTAAATTTTCCCTAATTTATAATTTTTCTACTGATATCCTTTTCCGTCATCCAACAAAGAATCCATAAGTATTCAGTTTACTTATTCTCTCCCTGTTGCACTTCACTCACTTGCAAATTAGATCTCACTGTACTCTCAACTGAAACCTGAACTTCAGGTTAATCCAACATTTGAAATTCCAAATCCATTATATATATATCACTATACATATAGAAATTATGCAATTTCAAGAATTAGCACCATTCAAAATTTATTGCCTCTAACATTTTTATTTATTAGAAATCCTCTGCATCTTTCCCAACCAGAATTCTTAGAACTAATAATTGAATGGGAAAAAATATTACATCTTCACTTACAACAACTTTTACATTTAGCATTTCCTTTAATTAAGAAAGTACAATGTATAATTATATTTTTTTTGAGAGTCATGTGACACTATCACCAAGAAAAATTATAGGCATTTTCACTTAAGTTTTTCAGATAGTTTAAATGTAATTTTTCTTACCTCTTCTTAGAAATGATACTAGTTATTTGACCCACTACTAGTGCTTGCAATTTAATTTATTAATTAAAAAACACACATTAAAATGTCATAAATTTTAAAAAATTGATAAATAAATTTTGATATTATTTGTTTCATTCATAAATGCAATTGTAACCATCCACATAATAGTATTTTTAGTCAAGATCTATTATCTTTGCTAGGGGTAGTGAAATAGTTCAAAACTGCACCTACTATAAATACTGTTGTTTTTCTTAACTTTTTATATCCCCCATGTTTTCTTTCAACAGATAATATCATTCCATTCATAAAATATAGTCATTAGGCAAGAAATACCCACTCACTTGCCCATCCAGTTCAGAGGTCATCTTTACCTTAACCCCATCTTTATACATTTCCCTACTGTCTCAGAAGTTGAAGTACTGTGCATCCTACTCAAGCCAGCCTCTGCCTTTGCCTTGGATTCTTTCCCTTTCTGCCACCAAAGGTAAGATACCCCATCAATCTTCCTCTTCATCTTTTAAATTTTTTCTTTAATTACTTATGCCCTCATATTATTTTTACCCCCTAAATATAAAAGTGCTTTAGGATCTTTCAACTTAAAAAAAATCTATTCATAAAGGAAAGATAGGGAGAAGATAAGAATACGGTTGGTACATCAACCTGATTTTTTTTAAAGGAAAACTATTTAGTCTTTAAAAATACTATTTTTGTTTACATTACCTTTAAACATTGGGACATATGTTTAAATCATTGACTCTGGTAGGTTAAGTCAATCATGAATAAATGTTATTTTTTAAAAACAGAGCATTATACCAAGTTAAAGTGAAGAACCACAGATGATGCACACAATGCAGAGAGCCACAAGAAGCCGCACAGCTACTGGCTTTTTCTGAGAATCAACTGCTAAAGGAGGATCAGACCATGGTCAATAGCAATAGCCTGCTATGGCTTAAGATGCACCAGCCCCCTAGCCTGGGCTGATCACCAAGTTTCAGATAACTCCAACACTCAGGCTTCATCAGAGACAATATTTTCTTTTTAAATCTGAGTTTAATATATCATTTAAAATTGATCAGTAATAAATTGGAGGTGAAGTTTTCATAAAACAAAAGGTTATGTACTAAGAAAAATAATATCAACTAAAACTGAATGAGGCAGTGAAGTAGTGAAATGATACAAATTTAATCATAGTAATGAGTTAAGAGACTTTGCCTAAAAAATAAAGGATTACAAAGATTCAATTTAGTTAGTTATGAACTTCAAAAATTTTAGTACAGAAGAATAATTTTCTTAATATATCTATGCCATACAAAATAGTTTTAGAAGTGCCAACAATCTATAGAAGTTCAAACAAAATTAAATATGTGGTTTATAGGCCTAAAAAGATGGTTGCATTGAATAATAACAAGAGAAATTCAAATGGAAGTTATAAAGACATAAACTATCTAAATTACTTAAACATTTATCAATTGAAAATCAAGTATGCATTAAACATTTTGCAATCAATATGTTCTAATACAAAACAACATTTAAGATGTACTGCTAATTGTAAAACGTACAGGAGAGTATGTGTAGCATGCTATTATTTGTGTTAAAATAAACATAAATACACAAATACATAAATGTATAACATTAAAACATTCTGGAGGATACACAAGAAAGAAATTAGTGACAAGATGAACTCTGGGTAGGATAAATTAATGGATGAATTTTAGGTAAGGGATCTATTTAGTTTTCACTATATCATCTTTTATATTTCTTAAATTTTACACTTGTACATATTTGGTATATTGAAAATATGAAAACTATATTACCATAGTTTTAAAATGCTTAACTTCATTTCTACCTGTTGTAGTTTATATTTCTCTTTTTATTCTTAGTCAATCTTAATGGATGACTAATCTAATCTAGAGACTATAACTTTCTCCAATTTTTTTCTTTAATACCACAAATCATTGTACTGTAACTTATGTTCTATCATTTCATTTAAACTATTTGATGAATGTCTTTAATAATTTCCATGACTGCATTTCTGTTATATCCAATTATCAGTTCTTCATATCTCAGAACATGGTTGGCTGATTTTCTTTCTCATTATAATACACACAATTTTTTCACACTTTCCAATGTTAATATTGATTGTACTCTCTATCTGACAAAGCAAACTTCAAGCCGTAATTTATTAATGACCAGAGGAGGTCATTACCTGTACATAAAGGGAATCCAATAATAAGATATAATGATTGTAAATACTTATGCCCCAAATATGGGTGCACATAATTTCAAAAAACAAACTATTCATAAGAATTATCTGACTCCAGAGCCAGTGATCTCCTCTTTACATGGTTAAAAGACACTGAGAAGGCAAATCACAAATAGTTTACTGATCTGTATAAACGTCTGCTCAGTTTTACTATGATAAAAAAATGCATGCTATTTCACTTGATGACTCAAAATTATGAATAATTATTATGGAAACTTCAAGCCCCCAGGTGGAGTAGAACTGGCAGCAGCTAGGGAATAAGTTGAGGCTGGTTTCTGCTACACATGAGGCTGGGAATAGATGAAACAGGAGGACATTTAAGGTAAATATGCATAATTTTATTAACTGAGTTTTCTTCAAAAAAAGTTAATGAAATCAGAAATAAAATTTCAGTATTAGGCAATATTGTGAAAAAAATATTAATTGTAGATTCAGAAAGAGAGATGAAGTACAGAAACTATGTTAATGTGAATTGAAATTTGAGGGCTATCGTGGAATAGTGAGGATAGAGCCTGCGTGGTCACATGAGTACAGAAAGTGTCTGGAAACAGGATTGAGCGGCACACTTCATTTGCCCATATTCTCTACTTTTCATTCCGCACTTCCCTCCCTGTTATCTCAAATAATGTGTCTTCTGACTGAAAAGGTCTTGTTTAGGAGAAAACCCACCATATGAAATAGTGACAGACAGAGATGCCATTAGTTTTGCACGGAGACAACCTTTTTAAAAAATCTGCATTGAGCAGAGGATCATTCACCAGAAAAAAAGAGTCATGGGAGCATACTGGTTAAGTACATGAACGTGAGGACCAGCCAGATTGGGCATAAATAAGGACACATCACCTAAGCTATATGACATGAAAATGTTTATCTAATTTCCTACATTTCAGTTTTCTTAGTTGTAAACATGTCATAATACCAAGCATCTCACAGTACTATCAAGAAACTTTCATGATATACTACATATAAAGTGCTTAATAAACACTTGAATCATGGTACATGATTAAAAAATGATAGGTCTTAATAGCTAATTTGAAGGAACAAAAGTGAAATGCAGACTATGCTATGTTATATTGTTAATGTTTATGTTCTTTTTGAGTTACTGTAGTAGTAGTAGTAGTAGTAGTATGTTGTGATATTTTAAGGTAAGATTGTGACAGAATGGCCCTAGGAATAATTAAAAATAAGAACACAATTTTGAATAACTACTTTGTGACATGCTATATTAAACACTGTCCAAATATAGTCTTTCTAATTTGGATGCCAATATGTAGTATATAAAGTAGTCTTAATTTTTTCACTTTAATGATCAGAAAACTAAGTCTAATAAATATTAGGCAACTTTTCCCAAATTTAAGCAAATCCTAGTGGGAACTCAGGTTCTTCAGACTTTAAAGCAGGTACATTCACAAGAGCACAAAAGATTTTCATGCTGTAATTTACTTTTTGGGCAGCTAACCATAATGTTTTCCTTTGCATGTCATATTAACAGAGACAGTAACCAATGGAGGAGACTTTTTAGAATGCTACAACTTTCTGTTAAGTTTTCATAGGAATAAAGCAAATGCTCTGGAAAAAATTCTGCCTTACCCATGTAAGCCAAGAAGCTATTTTGACATGGACATCTTGTTCTTTTTCATACCATAGCTCAAATGAAATTTACTAGAATTGCAAGCTTAATGCAGGCACTAAAGTGTTTCTGGCCTTTTTTTTTTCTTTTTTAACTTGCAAAATCTAACTATAAGATTTTTACCTTTACTTCACATGTATAGTACTTCACTGAGCATTTAGAGCATCCATGCTGATTGTAAACTGCAAGCAGTGAATCAGTGAGTGAGATTAGGAAAATAAAATAAAAATAGTTCATCCCCAAGAAAAAACATCAGCTTAGCCTTCCTTCACCTACAAATCATTACAGTTTAAAAAACCAATGTATTTTAAAATGCTTCCTTTTGGCATAAATAATAACATTATTATTTGATTTCCAGATATTATAAAGTCTAAATGAACTGCTATTTTAAAGATTCTATGTGTGGTTCTGGTGACATAATGATATGTATTACTTATTACATTTGTGAAGAGAAACATTGTGATATACTGGACTCCAGAAGAGAATAAACACAGACTAGCAATCCAATCAACATGAGAGTACAAAAAGAAATGAATTCACTAAATTTATTTTTTTAAAAAAAGAGTCTTAATGACAAATTACTACAAAACAAGTAGGTTTTAACTTCTGGGGACAAAGTGGTGTGTGGCTTTTGTAAATATAAAACAAACTGTAGTTCAGTTTGAGATGCCATTGTCACTTGACCTCTGCAGTTGTTCAAAGCATATTCAGTTACACTGATATAGTCAGATCCTCACTGTAGCAACCAAAGGGACAAGTCCCTCTGCTTAGAAAGTCACTAAATTTCTTCCCTTTATAACCAACTCATTGTATTGATGATCAGCTGAAGATAACCACAGACGGTAAGAATTACACCAGAATTTTAACTACATTTGCAATGTTGTATTTTTTTTTAAAAACTGGCAGGAAGTTAAGAATTATTTTAGCAGTCTGGTAACACTTCATTGTTTCACATTTTAGGCAGAAAAACATGATTTTAATATAATTAGAAAAGACTACATTTGATTAAATAGATTTAATTAAACTTTCATTGGTAAACAAAATCTTTCAGCAAATTCAAAACCTAAGGGTATTTTCTTATTTTAATAAAGGGGTTTACAAAAGAATTATAGCAAATATTGAAGTTATTAATTAATTATAAATAGCTTTCCAATTAAAACTATCAGTAGATATTATAACTTGATATTATTGCCATTTAACATTTTTCTACAGATCCTAGACCAAGCAGCAATACCATAAAAGGAAATAAAGTAAAAACTTTCAAAAGAAAGAACTCGCTTTTCATTATTTATTAATTAATAATCTGTCTCAAAATTTCCAAGAAACAAACTGAAAATATTAAATCTAGAAAATTCATTAAAGAGACCAATAGTAAGCAATGAACAGAGTTCCAACCGAGCTAGTGGGTGATATCTGTTGTGGCATCCATCTCTCCTACCCTTAGAATCATTACTTATTCTTCCCATGCTTCCTTTAATTTCAGTTCTCCAAGTGTTCCAGGGTAGCCTGTCCAGCTTTGCTCCAGAAGTTAACTGAATGAGCAGACAGAACAGGTTAATAGATGAGACATAAGATGCTGAAAGTGTTTTTTCTGCACACTCGGCTTTATAAACTGCATTGTTCTGTATTAGTATGTAGAGAGCGAAATTTACACATACCACTTTAAATAGGAAGGAGTTTACAGAGGATAATAACTGACTCACAATAGAAAGACTATAGGAAAAACTTCCAGATGACTCATAAAACCATCCTGTGGGGCAGGTACAAAGATAACTTTTGTCACAATGCATAGATTTCTTGCCTAATTAAGAAAGTAAGCAGCTGGTTCAGAACCTTCTCACTTTTGATGCCCCCTGTCCTACCTTTCACCCTGCTTCACTCAGTTCTAATTCAGGTTTTGCACAAGTGTATTTCATAAAGAGAAGTTAATCTGCACTGACACTCTAGCGACCAAGGGAATGGCACTTTTAGCTTTCCAATCTCTATAGTACCAGGAGGTATACTAGAAAGAGGTTGGAATGTGCATGCATTATTAAATTCACTTAAGTGTGATGCAACAGTGAGTAATTTTTAACAAAAAGAAAAGGCCATACTGAAAGAAAAATAAATATATTTAAATATATCAGAACTTTTCAAAGCTTTGCAATGGAAACTTCAAGTTCTAGTTCAAGTGATGACTGGGAGAAACTATCTTCCCCAAATGTTATGGCTTTAGGATTATTTTTTTTTTTCAGAACACACAGAGACTAATTCACAAAACAATAAATTAGTAAAGACCAAACAATTCAATGGCAAAATTGGCAAAGGACACAAACAGGCAGTTCTGAGATGGCTAACAAACATGTCGAGAATTTCAATCTCAGTGGTGACTAAGCAAACACATGTTAAACAATGGGAAGCTATTGTAAGCCAATTTTAAAAAGGCAAGAAACTGACAAATTAGACAACACCAGGTACTGGTGAAGAGATGAAGCAACAGA
This sequence comes from Spermophilus citellus, assembly GCF_964194105.1. Taxonomy (NCBI): domain Eukaryota; kingdom Metazoa; phylum Chordata; class Mammalia; order Rodentia; family Sciuridae; genus Spermophilus; species Spermophilus citellus. The sequence continues at coordinate 83,531,866 of NC_138193.1, forward strand.
AATTTCCATGTAGTGCTTTTGAGACTGGAAACTGATACCACTGCATTGGAGCCATTTCTATTCAAGGTTACATACTTCATACTCATAAAGACGCTTTCTATGGAAGATTATTTTCAGCAACATTTAAAATGATATGTTTATCAATATGATGAAGGTTAAACAAGTTATAGTACAAACTTACATCTGAATAGTATTGTTATGGTTTGGGTAAGTGTCCCCCAAAGTTCCATGTTTTAAAGTTTTGAGCCCCTATTAAGAAATGGTGGAGTCTTGAAAAGGTAGAGCCTGGTAATAAGTTTTCAGGCTATTGGGGCCATGCCGGGTAAGTGGGTAAGAGGATCCCAGACCCTTCCTCTTTTTTTTCCTGGCCATGAAGTAAGAGGCTTTCTCCTCCACCATGTCACCTTACCACAGCCTCCAAAATAATGGGGCTAATCAATTAATCGTAGCCTGGCACCTTTGAAACCATGATCCCAAAAGAAATTCTTTTATTTTTTATAAGTTCCAGAAATTTGTCATATAAACAAAACACTGTACTACATGTATAGTTTAAGATTGATAAATATGTCTACTGAAAGGGAAAATTTTGAAGACATGTGAAAAACACAAAAAATAATGTATTATATCATTTTAAATAATTTAAGTTTTATACATTTTCCTCCTGAGTACAGATATATGTATGAAAACTTATAGAACAAGTTCAGGAAGGAAACACCAAATGATAATGTGTTCCTACTCCAAGAAGAAAAATTAGGGGGTAGTGGTCAAAGCTAAACTTAAGCTTATTTGTTATGGTTTATTTTTTCAAGATGATTGTATTTATCTAATATTCAGCTTATGAATGTAAAATCTCACAAGTAAAAAGTTGAGAGCAGCAGAATAACAAAATCAGTGGAGTCTAATTGGGTTCATGACCCAATAAATAATGTTAAACATTCACAGTGCTATCTCATTCACAAGATGTATAAAGAGAATGTTCTAGATATACAAGTGTGCTAAGATTTTCTGTGTAACTTAACTCATTCACCTACAAGGCAAACCTCTATACTATAAATCATCTCCATGCAACTCTATGTTTTGTCAATAACTGCTGTTAAAGATGGACCACTCAATCAAAGAAAACAAGTCCATATGGTAAAATAAAATAATTTTTCTTCTTCAATAATTTGACAAAAGTGACTGATACGGGTCATTCCATGCTGGGTGATGCAATTGAAATGTTGTGGTTGTAATGGAGTAGCAAGGGATTTTGTTTGCTGGTTTCCAGTGCATTATAATTACACATAATAGTGAGGTTCATTGTGACATCTTAATACCTGCACACAACATTATTTGCTTTATTTCCTTCCCCAATACTTCCTCTTTCCCTCCTATCCTTCCTCCCTGTGAAACCGCCCCCTTCTCTACAGGTCTTTGATCTATTTATTTTTTTAAATAGTGCATTATAATTATGCATGAAAGTGAAATTGATGGTGATATAGTCTTACATGCACATAGCATAATTTGTTTGACTTCATTCCCCAGTACCTCCCCTCCCTTTCCTCATCTCCTTGCCTTCTACTTTTCTACTTACTCTGTGTTTTAGTCAACTTTTTTATTACTGTGACCTAAAGACCTGACAAGAACAACATAGAGGAGAGAAAGTTTATATGGGGCTCATAGTTTTTGAGGTCTCAGTCCACAGATGGTTGACTCCGTAGGTCTGAGCCTGAGCTGACGCAAAACATCATGGCGGAAGGGGATGGCAGAAGAAAGCAGCTCAGGATGTGGCAATCAGGAGGCAGAGAGAAAGCTCTATTCATGATGGACAAAAATATAAACCTTAAAATTCTGCCTCCAGTGACCTACTTCCTCCAGTCACATGCTACCTGACTATAGTTACCACCCAGTTAATCCAATGATTAGGTTTAAATTCTTATAGTCTAATCATTTCACCTGTCAAAATTCTTGCATTGTCTTACACATGAGCTTTTGGAGGACACCTCATATCTAAACCATAATACTCTACTGCTCTTCCTTTTTGTGAGATCCCTTTATGGTAGAATAGACATGCTTATGAAGAGTAAGTAAAAAAATGGTCAAGAGAGGGGAAGGGGGAAAATGTAGCAAAAGTATAAGAGAAGTGGAGGAAAGATGTTGAAATCCTAAGACAAATTATCCCATGTCCTGAATTTCTAGGCCCAGCCCCATAAAGGAGAGGTACATTTCTTCCCCTGGATTGACGGAAAGAATTTCTATCCATTATTGTGAGTCACATACACTATAGCCTTTTCTTTAACATGATATCAGTTTGAGTTTGTAATAGTATCACCCTTCCAAAGGGAGGCATAATAATTATTTCTTTTGATTGGAACTAGTTTAGATGGATCTCTCTTAGTTGCCACCAAATTCCTTAATTATAATGGAAATAAAGCTCAGGGGTGTAAAGTGACCTACATAAAGTATCAGAATAGGTCAGTGCCAAAGGTAGGCATCCTGTGATTCCTAGGATGGTGTCTTTTGCATCAGTTATTCTGTTTCCTTGGCTTTTAAAATCCAGTATTTGTTGATCCTTCTCAAATATCTAATGTACTGTATTGTCTCATGTTGCTCTGACAATAATTTCATGTTTCTTGAAATTTCAATTTTATAACCAAATGAATAGGCTTAGAGAAGCTAAGGAACTGGCCTGAATTAAAAAAAAAAAATGAACTGTGGTCCTTTGCCTCCAAAAGATTTTTACCCTCATACTGCCACATCCTTAAGCCATATTGTCAGAAAGGAATGAAGGAACTTAGAGATAGGCCTCCATCAACTTTGTATGTCTGCCAACGAGTTGGGAGAATGAAGAGTCACTGCATATTTTTGTCACATTTTTGCTTTCTCAGTCTTAACAGCCTATTGTCATCTGAAGCAATACAAATTCCATATTTCTAAAGAGAACATGCACTGACTACATTCTAAGTTATTGATTCAATATTTAAACAGCAAGCTGTGCTTGTCATCTGGAAGGAACCTGGGCCCAGTTGGTACAGACCAGAAACAAGGCCTTATGTAACACGTGTATAAGTCACAAGTATTTTTTATTGTCAACATTCTCAATGGCTACAAAAGCTAGTGCAAAGTATATGCTTTATCATACAAAGATAAAAGTTTATAAAGTGTATTCCCAACACACTGCAGCTTGACCTGTAGTTAAATCAAGTCAGAAGCTTCATTAGGCATTGCCACCAAATGGGAAAGGTCCCATTGATTTCTATTTGGTTATTAGAAATGGGATTCACTCACAAGGAAAAATAAAATCAGAATACCACACTGTATTGCTTAAGGGAAAAAAAGAGCAAAGATAGCTACTAGGGGAAAGCACAACTCCACGTATTACTTTCTGAGGCTGCAGTTTGTTAAATTTTGCAACTGATGCTTTAACTTGGTCCAGTACTGAGATTAAAGCAAATCATTCCAAATGCTCTGAAATCATTTTTCCATATGACTTGCCCTCTCCAGGAAACTGGAAGTACATGGCAGCATCCCAACTTCCTTCTGCTTTCTCTCCTTTACTTGAAATTCTGGGCCAAAGAGGGAGTAGTCCCAATTTATAGAAGGACCTTCAAATATTCTGAGATACTATCACAGTACAAGGATCTTGAAGGGTGTAAATGTGGCCTGTAAGATCTGGCACATGTATATCAATGTTGACAAACAGAATGATTTCTAAGTCTCACATTTTCTGTGGGCTATTTGAGTTCCTAAATTAGTTGAATTTTAAGTTTCTTTTCAATCATGAGGTAAATAACATTTGAAATTTTGCTTCTTACACAGGATACAAAGGAGGTCAATGAGACAAAAGAAGTCAGTGAACTTTTGTGATTTAACAGAATGTCAGCAAGCCAGGTGAGCTATTATCAGATGTGACCCCAAGAGAGAGGCCTTAATCCTCTGATTAAGCAACACAAAATACAGGTTCAGCCACTGACATCTCTAGAATCCCTGGCTGAAATTCAGTAACCATGACGTGTACTTGCTGGTCGTGTTAAGAATTAGATAAAAATTTAATTTACATCTGAGGTTATGTCCATCACACATGTTAATTTTAGCTGCTCAGAATACTCTCAATAAAGAATAGTCACTATTGAAATTCAGTCTTAATTCTTGCCGTTAGTCAAAGGCAAGGCTACACCTTGTCTTTTATGTAAAGGTCATTGTAAGTCCTGGAAAACAGTGAAACCCTAGTTATCCAGGCTTCTCAAATTCAAACACTCCACAGACAGGTTCACAACAGTCAGAAACCATTGATTTACTGAATACTCTTAAAAATGATAATATTTCTTAAAATAACACTCGTTTTCTCATTGATGAAAGGGATGAAATTAGTTTTGTCACTAAGGAATTTACACCTAGATTTTTTTCCTCTATTTTACATTCATTTAAATTGATCAATAATGTTTACATATTTATGAAGCACAGAATGACAATTCAATACATGTATGTACCTGCAGGGTGACCAGCATTTCCGTCCTCTCAAATATTATTTCTACAAATCAGGAAACTTCAGACTCTGCTAGGTATTTCGAAATATGTTTTAAATTATTGTAGGCCATAGTTATTCTATTGTGCTGTAGGACATCAGAGATAATTCCTCTTAGCTAACTTTATTTTGGTACCCATTATCTGACTTCTCTCCCTATTCACTCTGCCCAGTAGATAGCTTGAGGTATTGTCCAAGTTCCAATTAATTTTCTTTGTTGCATTTCACTTCCACTCCCTAACTAACAGTGATAGGTCATTACTGAGAATAACCATCAAAGAAAAATTAAAGTGTATTTCCCAGAATTGAAAGACATAAGTTTCTGTATAGAAAAGGCCAATAAAGAGACAAAACAGTCAGAACAATGAATGATCAAACACAGTACCTGCACACACACACACACTCGTACACAAAAAGCCTATTTTTCCATGAGGAATGAAGAGAAGATTCTGAAAGATTCTGGAGAAGGTAAAAAGGACGATAGAGATGAAAACCCAAACAAAATTGTATTTTTGCTACGTTGCTGAAAACTGAAATATGATGGAGAAATTGTCTCAAAATCTTAAATAAAAAATGACATGAAAACTTACGGATTCTCAGCTAAGCTGTCCATTAAGTATCAGAATGAAATCAACACATTTTAAAAATATACAAATGTTTAAAAAATGTAGATCTATGAACTCATTCTCAGCAGTCCACTGGAGAGCTGGGGTCCATGAAGTAGGAGGTCCACTGGGAGAAGGAAATGCTTAGTGGAACAGCAAAGGGAAGTTCAGAAAGATAGCTGAGCACCAGGCCTAGAAAGCTTCATTGCAGATTGGAGCATATGTCTCCAGAAAACATGATTCTAATGCATTTTTTGTAATAACTTTATCAATACATAATTCACATTCAACACAATCCACACACCCATACTTCATTGTGCAATCATCATTAGAGTCATTATTAGAATATTTTTACCTTTGCAAAAAAACACTCTTTTACCACAATCCCTCCTCCAATGCTATCCCTAACAAAAATCTACTTTTTTATCCATGAATTTGCCCATTCCAAGTTTTTCAGATAGAATTAATCATGCAACATATGTTCTTTGTGATTACATTCTTTCACTCAGTAAAATGCTTTTAATGCTCATCTATGTCATCGTATCCATTAGAATTATCAGAATTTCATTCTTTTTTATGGCTGAATAACATTCCATTGTGCAGATATTCCACATTTGTTTTATCCATCCATCACTTATGAAAATTTGGATAGTTTCCACTTTCAGCTATTATTGATAATGCTATTATGTATAGCTGTGTATAAATTCCCATGCATTTATATTTCATATGTCTTTAGTTTGCAGTTAGGAGTGTATCTGCTAGATCAAGTGTTTATTTCATATTAACTTTTGAGGAACTGAAAGATCATTTCCTGTTGTGACTGCACTATTTTTATTTCATCAGTATTAAGTGTTCAAATTTTTCTGTATCCTCACCCATATTTACCATCCTCTGTCTTTTTTTATTATAGTCAATATAGAGGATGTGAAATGGTGTTTCGATGTGATTTAGATTTCCATTTTCCTGATGACTAGTGATATTGAGCATATTTTTGTGCACTTCTTGAAAATATATGTATCTCTTTAGAGCATAGCATTTTACATACTTTGTCCATTTTAAAAATTATACTATGTATCTTTTTATAGGCATTCTAAAACCAAGTCCCTTGACATAGATATTATATGTAAATACTTTCTCCCATTCACTTTATTTTACTTTATTTATGGTGTCCATTCATGTAAAATAATTTAGATGAGATCTAATTTATCTATTTTTCTCTTTTGTCATTTATACTTTTGGTGTCATATCTCAGAAATCACTTCTACATTCAAGGTCATGGACATTTAATTCCATTTTTTTTCTAGAGATTTTGTAGTTTTATTTCTTACATTTTTTTTCAAATTGTGTGCAATGCTCTTATAATTTTAAAATTTGAAAGTACATTCAAAGCCGGGTACAGTGGCGCACACCTGTAATCCCAGCAGCTAAGGGAGGCTGAGGCAGGAGAATCACAGGTTCAAAGCCAGCCTCAGCAAAAGCCAGGTGCTAATTAACTCAATGAGACCCTGTCTCTAAATAAAATACAATATAGGGCTGGGGATGAGGCTCAGTGGTTCAGTGACTCTAAGTTCAATCCCTGGTACCTGCCCCCCTTTCCCAAAAGAAAGTACTTTTGGAGCACTCTCAAAAAGTTGGAAAATTTATGTTTTACATTATTAATTCTGTTGTTTGATTTTTAAAATATGTCAATGCGTTGCTAAATGAAGTGAAATTTTCACTGACTAAAATATTAACTTGATCCAGGTGGAGTTGCACACCCTGATAATTTCAGAAGTCACAATTTTGAGGCCAGTCTCAACAACTTAATTAGACCCTGTCTCAAAATATGAAAAGGACTGGAATGTAAGTCAGTGCTAGAGTATCCCTGGTTTCAATTCCCAGTACTGCTAAATAAATTAATAGAGGCAATAATTTGAGTGTTAATACTACTTGATTCCCATGAGAAGGAAAGCCTCAGTGTTGGTGTCATGGCTTGCCTGGAAGTATTCCAGAATATTCTACAGATATTTCTATACATGTTTCTCTCCAATATACACTCAGATATAATACAGACATTGCTCAGAGAATATAATATTCATGAGCGCTATATAGCACAATATTTTAACACAAGAGGTAGTGTCAATTTATTTCCCAGTCCTTCTGTAGTTTGTCATTTGGCTTTTCAATGTGTTTCAACTCTGTCACTGCATTTGGATGTGGTTTTTTACAATGTATCCTAATCACGTAGGTGATTTTGTTTTTCTATGAATGATAACGAATGTCAAATATCTTAAAGGAGACTGGTTCGCTGTCTGTGCTACTTTCTCTATAATTTAGTCTTTATAAATCTTAATATTCTATCCTCAACATTTAAAATGTTGGTATTTTACACTTGAAGTGTCAGGCTTGAGCTCTGCAAAATATATGTTATGATGTGTCCCTTTGATAATGGCAATGGCAGTGCCATGCAGATGGATTTCAATGTTCTCATTATTTCAAAAGGTAATGTAAGCCTTGCTCCCTAAGTAGCTAGCGCAGAAATTTTTCTTACATACAAATTATTGTCTGATTGCTCCTGTAACTTACTTGAACAAATGCAGTGGTTAAAACAGTACTTATTTATTATCTCACAGTTCTAGAGGCCACAAATCTGAAAACAAATCTTATTGAACTTAAAATCAAGATATCTGCAGGGACACATTTCTTCCGGGGGTTCTAGAAGAGAAGTTTTCCTACTTGAGGGGGCGGCTTACAGTCCTTGGCTCATGGCCCCTTCCACAATATTACTCTGACTTCTGTTTTTGCCACATATTATTTTCTGACTCAGCCCCTTGCCTCCCTCTTGCCAGGATCCTTATGGTTACACTGAGCTGACAAGAGAATGGGGGAACCAGCTCAACTATCTCCAGCTCAACTCTCATCTAAGAAGTCCCTTTTGCATATGTGGGAACCCATTCATATGTAACAAGGATTCAGACATGAGTATTTTGGGTGACAATGTTGTCACACATTCATTGCTCAATTCTTTGACCATCATACTTATTTATTTACACAGTGGCTCAATTTTGATCATGTTGACTGTTTTCACTTTTCTTTCAAAATTAATCATTGACCACAAACTATTCTCTGTGAAGAAATGAGTTAGCATAAAAGTGTCATCTATCTTAATTATAAGTTAGCATATAAAGTGTCACCTATCTTAATTGTATATAATCTGATCCCAAGGATAGCATTCCATAAATGCAGATGACTATAAAAATTAATTGATAAAATAATTTTAAATATATATTCTACTTTTCTTCCAAGCATAATATTGATCACTGTGTTTGCATCTAATTTAAACTTGTTAAATGCACTCTATGCTATAGTTCTTTTTTTTTAACCTTTCTAAGGAAATTATTTGGTTTTGGTGTCTTCTCATCTTTCGCATTTAATTAATCTACTTTGTACTGAAAAGCTTTATCACATACTATTAAAATAAAAACTTGATTTACCAGAGACAACCAAATATTTTGTTGGCAAATGTAAGCATGTTTGTTAGTGCACTCTGATATATTGACTTAGTCTTTGATACCATTTCATAAAAAGGACTTTAATTGGAACCAAGGTTAAATGCAAAGCCATCCAAAATATCATGGTTTCTCTTTCTCTTTAGGGCATATCCTACTTAATATGTCTTTTATATTCTTTACATCTACTCATTTATTGCTGCAGCTTCATTAACTAACTTGTCCTCTCATGACATTTACTTATAGGATACATTTTATCTCAGTGCATACACATTTTCATTTTATTTGCATGATTTTATTTAGATTTGTTCAATTTAATTCATCATTATTTTTCTGATATTTTATACTATTCCTCAATCACATAAATGACTGGTTCTCTTAAAAGTGGTTCTTTGAAATGTAAAACTAGTGATGAAAATTGTGATTAGAATATCAATCTGAAATGATATTATGTACGTAGTCAGCATTAATACAAATACAGAATTTATATTTGGGTAAATAAGCATAATGATTTGGGACAAAGAGAAAAAAATATTTTAAGAACTTTCTGAACATAACAATTTATATTTCATATTTTTAAAATTGTGTGTTAAAAAGTCTACTTTTTTCCTCTCAAGGTGCTAGATTATCAAAAAGCATATGAAAGACTTCTGGAATTATCACGGTACATTATCTCCTTTGAGAAAGACTAGAGTTCTTCTAACAACAATTTTACTTTCCACGGTCAAACAGAGTGGCCAAGGTGGAGGCTATGGAATCCCATAAAATCACTTATTTCTCACAGTGTTTGAAACCCTTCAAGCACTCTCTTAATGCTGATAAATCTCAGTGGTGGGTCCTTGGATCCAAGGGCTTTAAATGCCTCTCTCAATGTGTTTACTAACATAAATCTATATGAGTCAAAAATGTTTTTACTCATGGACCATTTCAGTTCAATAGGCTCATATAAACTATTTGCTATTGACTTCCAAGTGATGATGAGAATATATAGCAATAGTAAAATGTATTTTAAAATAGATGCACCAATTGTTTCCTCTACTTCATTGAATCAGAATGCAATCTGAATTACACATTCTTCTATTGTGCTCTGCCACAATAGCAGAAAATGTACCAACATCTTCATTAGATAAACTCACATAGATTGGGGTGGAGAAGGTAAGTATACTTGATTCATAAATTATGCCCCTAAGGTTTTTAATTCAGTTACAGCTTTATAAGGCAATTGCTTCTTTGTGGCTTTTGAATTTACAAAGAAAATATAAGGCCAGGAAAGCATTTGTTTACATGTTCCAGTTCACAACTGAGTTTTTCTTTCCCCCCTGACATCCAAGGAACCATTTTCTCTTTAAAATCTTTTCTGTGATTTTGTGTTCCCTCTAGTTTTTTACATGATGTAATCTTTTTCCAAGAGATGCTCTAAATTTTTTCTTTTATGAGAGCCTGGAGGACCACTTCTCAATGTAAAGTGGTCTTTTTTTTCCCAGATTTTATTTTATTTTTTTTTTATTGGTTGTTCACAACATTACAAAGCTCTTGACATATCATATTTCATACATTAGAATCAAGTGGGTTATGAACTCCCATTTTTACCCCAAATTCAGATTGCAGAATCACATCGGTTACACATCACATTTTTACATACTGCCATATTAGTGACTGTTGTATTCTGCTACCTTTCCTAACCTCTACTATCCCCCTTCCTCTCCCCTCCCATCTTCTCTCTCTACCCCATCTACTGTAATTCATTTCCCTCCATGTTTGTTATACCATTCCCCCCATAACCTCTTATATGTAATTTTGTATAACAATGAGGGGCTCCCTCCATTTCCATGTGATTTCCCTTTTTTTCTCCCTTTCCCTCCCACCTCATGTGTAAAGTGGTCTTAAGAAGAGTTCTTCTAGTCTATAGAGAGGCCACTTACAGCAATGCAGCATCTAAACCACAGGTTTGCTGCAAACTGCAAATTGCTATATCAATATTGTACCACTAAGGTATTAAATAATCCATTATTTACAAAGAAACTTGCATGTTTATAGCAGTAAACATACTAAATATTACTATTTTCTAAAATCATCACGGTGGGAATAGCTTTAGCTATTTCAAAGTTATTTTATCTTAGAAATACAATCAATCACTAGAATGGCAATATGTAAATCAATGGAAGTGTAACTGATGTGATACAGCAATTGGTATACGGGGTAAAAATGGGAGTTCATAACTCACTTGAATCAAACTGTGAAATATGATATATTAAGAACTATGTAATGTTTTGAACGACCAACAATAAAAAAAAGAAATACAATCAAAAGGACCATGTGTTGATTAGCACTTGCTTTCAAAAATATACATTTTAAACAATAAAAAAATCAGTTTCTTCCAAGAGCAATCTCATAAGACAGACTTTTGAATATCAGTCCTGATAATGAATTTCTAGGAGATGAATCTTTTTAATCCTTCTCAATAATAAAGCACTCATTTTTCCTTACATATCTGCCTGGGGTTGGAGTGCTAAAGAATGTTCATCAGCTGCATGGATTTATAACCTAACTTCTATAAATTAGAGTCTTTGAATCCATGAGACATGGTAATAGTACCTCTAAAACTAAATGTATGGCTGATCTAATTGATTAAACTTTTAAGAAACTTTTGAAACATTTGATATTATGATAGGCTCATAGGAAGTTGCATGATAGTGCAGACAGATCTCATTCACATGCTACCTGGGATCCCTACCTAAATTGTTGTCTCTGAGCTATATAATGCTACATCAAAACCAGATATGTGATACCAGGATGATGTATGTGTTCTTGAAAAAAAAAAGTAGAATTTGTTCTTAATTTTTGAATAGCATAGAATTCTGTGTTGGTAGTTCTTTTATCCCCCACGCCCCCTGCAACCCATGCTTCTTTTCTGTAGTGAAAACATTGCACCTTCTGGTTTCCATGGTTTCTTTTTAGAGGTCAACTGTCATTCCAAATGCTTTCCCCTTCAGTGACAGGAATTATTTCTCTCTAGCTCTTCTCAAAACTTTCTTAGTGTTTGGTCCTTCAAATTTTGACTAAGATGTATCTTGGTGTAGATATCTCTAGGTTTACATAGTTTAGGGTTCATTCACTCAACTTTATTATTCAGCTGGTTTCAATTTTGTGCAATGGTTAAGAAATTCTCTGTCACTGTTTGTTCTAATATTTTTCAGTCTCACTTTTCACTGTTCCTTTCTGTGGTCCTAAGGACACAAGTGTAATATTTTTGTTATAGTCTCACTTGTCCCAGGAACTATTTTACTTTTTTACAGTCTATTCCTTGCTGTTATTAATAGTGAGCAATTTCTATTTTTTTTTTAATTTAAGTTCTTTGAATCTTTTTATCTCCTTTCCAATTTGCTATTGAGTACCTCCATTGAGGGTTTTTTGTTGTTGTTGGTTTTTTGTTTGTTTGTTTTTACTTTAGTTCTTAACTTTTTTCGATATATTTTTCATTAATTCCATTCTTCTTCATAGATTCCATTTCTTTGATGAGTCTACTTAGACTTCTTATTTTTTAATTCGTTTCAAGCATGTTCCTAACTTCTCATTTGGAAACATTATTATTATGGCTATTTACAGAACTTTGTCAGATAATTATAACACCTCTGTTATTTCAACATTTATATCTGTGGATTACTCAGGTCTTCCTTGTTCTTGGCATGATAGGTAATTTCTCTGCTGAGATCTGAATTTTCAGTTGTTATATTGTGATTGAATCTAATTTCAATGTGGCATTTTGGCTCTTTTTCTGACACATCTGGACCAGGAGAATGGGATTGCTGCTTCATTCTTGTGTGGGGCTAAGGGGTAGGGGGGTGCAGGTTCTACACTTGGGCTCCACTGACACCTAAGCTGTGGTGGGATCTTTGTGATTGGTATGAATAACACCGGCTTCCACTTATACCACCTTCACTGGAAGAAGGCACTTCTCATGTGGGCTTCTAAAATCCTAATGTGTAGCACACTCCTAATGTGGGCTCTTAAAACCGAGAGGGTGTTCTCTACTAATTGCAGGTGGTAAAATTGCTGACTCTCCACTAAGCCTCATGTTAGGTCACCCCAACAAGGATGAGGAGAGGTATGTTGTTGCCACCTGGTGGGAGGGTAAGTTCAGCCTCCTACACATGGTCTCCACTGGTATCACAAGTTTATTGCTGATCTGCAGGGATGAAAGGCCTGTCTGGCTCTCCTGTTTGCCACACATAGCTCTACCCTGGTAAGATGGCAGGGAACAGCATGACTGCCTGAGAAGGGGAGAAATTGAAGTTTCTGTCCTGCGTCCATTGGTGAGATAGGATGGAGGTACAGGTTTATAGGTTGCTTTTGTTTGTTTGTTTGTTTTCTGTTTTGTTTTGGTTTTCTGGTGTCTGGATGGAATGGAACAAACATTATTTAAGTGTTTTGTTTCGTTATGCTGCCTTTCCTCCAGCCCTTTGGCTAGAGAGAGCAGGGGTTTTGTTTTTATTGTGTCCTTTGACATTGCTATATTTTTCTATACCAAACCAGAGATACAAGAAGGGAAAAGGAAACTGGGGGACTTACTGCACCATTTCTCAGGCCATAAGGTCCTGACCCATCTGTTTTTTTCTTTTCAACTTTTAATCTACTTATATTGGTTTTCATAAAATGTCCAGGAATTTTATGTGCACTTAGTGGGAAGAATAGGAGAAAGAAGTCTATTTCATCTTCCCCGAAGAACTTGTGGGAAAACATTAATAATGGGTTTTGTTAAAAGCCACTTTTAAAGAGAAAAACATAAGAGGAAAAGCCTTAAAGAAATTGGTTCAGTGAATGGAAATGCTCTTGGTGATCCTGTCAGTGATTTGGAAGGCTGCTGGATGGTGACTATGAAATTCTTGTAAAATTACTATGACTATCTAAAGGGGGTGAGGGACATAAAATCCCCCAATAATGTATATTAAATTTTGTTCTGAGTTTTATGGGTAAAATATCCTCTCTCTCTGTTATTTTCTATTTTACGAAGCAACTAACTTCACTAAAATATTTCTGCACCCTTACTTTTATTTTTACTGCAGCATTCTTCTGGACTTATTTCTCTTCCTACTGGGATTATCACCTCAAAGTGTGTTAAATATTTTGAGTATCAATTTCTTTTATATTTGTTGGCTACAAATGTTTTTATTGTCTACTGTCAGTATCCATTTTTCTTACTGTGAACATGGAAGTTAAGAATTCCAATGTTTTTATGTGAAAGACTAGAAACTGGAAGTCCTGGTTTTCAACCTATAATGTGTTTTAAATGTCTGGAATTTAAAATATTATGATTCAGTTGAGTTTGTGATCTGCATTTTGAGAGGCAAAATACGTAATGGTAATGAAATCTGCATTTTTAAGAGGCATACAGTAATGGTAATGCAGGTGAAGTTACAATCTTGAGAAACATAATAATTTTGGCCATTATGCTGTAAGCACATGCATGTGTAGAACCATATCCTCTGTACCAAGTATAGTAAAGAGATGAGAGGCTGGGGCTCAAAACCCCTCCTGTCAGCTCTGAACAAGTTACACTCCTTCCTGGGGATCAGTTTACTCATGTACAATGTGCAGGTAATATTGTAGTTCCTTGTTATCCAACTGAGAAAGAAAGTCTGAAACCTAAATTTTTTGTTCATGTAGCACCCAAACTCTTTTGGGGGAAAAAAAAAACCTAATTGAAGTTGAAATGAGGCTGGTTAAAAAGACTTTATTCCACCCAATGACAATATGCCATTGCAGAAATGACAATGTGTTTAAAGTTATGCTTAGCCTTTCCTGGTGTTATTACATGTGAATATTATCATATATCACAATATCTTTCTAAAATTCCCCTTCAAAAATTGAATCCTTAAATATAATCTCATTCTAAAGGTTTTCAATCAGATATTATAGAACTCTCACTTATTTCATAAGGGATTTGAAGAGTTGCTGATGTAGTATTAGTTGCAAGTAAACCACATCCTGGGATGTGTATTTATGTTGGTTTAAAAAAAATTAAGTGCGTTTTGTGGGTTATGGGTGAATGAACATGTCCCTCCAAGACCCATGTGTTGGACCTTTCACTTGAGTGGAGGAAGTACTTTGTACCTCTTCATCAAATTTGTTGTAATTAAGCTTTCTGGGATTTTTCTGACATATTCATTGTTTACCACTTACATAAGGAATAGATTTCAAAAAATTGGGGCCATTTATCATAATTTCTGCAAATCTACTTCCAGGAAAAATAGTGAAAAATTCACTGCTTCTTTTTTTTTCCATGTATCATTAAACCCCTAATATGAATTTTAATTTCATTGGTATTCTACCTACATGCTAACTTACTATCCTTTTAGAGATTTTCATTCTACTGGATCTTGGTAGCATTTGACACTAGAAATTGCTGACTACCCCTTTTGTTCATGAGATTATCATATCAAGTTTGCTTCTGTTTTACTTTTATTTCTTTTCCTGCTCCTTTCTTGCATGTTATCTTCATTTGTTGGCATTTCTTCTGGGACATATTAATCCTCTTCATTCCCCTAATCGAGGAGTACACAAAGTTAGACCATTAGCACTGTGTCTTTCCACCTAATTCACTCCTCAAATATGTGATGGGAGTCAACAGTGGGGTAGTACACAGGTTACCTGACTGTTGTACCAGGCCAGATGTCAGGCAACTCCCTGGAACCCTATTGCTGATCCCTTTGTGATCCTTCCCTGCCTCAGAATTTTCTTGGATTCAACCTCTTGAATTCATTCAACTACTATGCAGTTGGAGTCTTTTTTTCTTTCCTCTGACATTCCTGCTACTCTGTGCTAATCATAGCCCTGAATATTTTTCTACTCTGTCCATCGCTTTCAAAGTACTAGTTAATATTGTATACTCCTTAGTAGTTGTAGAAAATTTGGGGCCTGATAGCACAGTTGTCTATGGAGTATACTTATTAAGAAATTAAAAAAACAACCTCTGCCCAGAAGAGAACAAAACTAAAAGTATAGAGTTTCAAGTATTGTAGTAGGTGGCTTTTGTTTAAAAAAAAAAAAAAAAAAAAAAATATATATATATATATATATATATATATATATATATATAGTTTTCTAAAACTTATTTACATGGTAACATGGTAAAAAAGATTTCACACAGATACGCTCAATTTTCCATTCTTATTTTATTTTTTAAATTTTATTTTTGATCTTTGGTGTCATACTAATAATTAAATTCCTTAGAAGGAATTTTCTTCATTCTGAAGAAATAATTACTTATGGCATATTTTCCATTAATTCCAGAAGCTGCTCATTTGACTAAGCATCTGGTATATAAATATCTTCAAACAATCTGATAACCAGAATCCCAGGATTTCAGTGGTAGCAACACCTATGGTGCCATGTTACACTATGTTACACTACGTGTGAGGTCCTAAAAAAAAAAAAAAAAAAGTTAGTTATAAAAAAAAAAACCTGGCAAATTAAGTGTGTATTCAGTCATTTACAACTAGTCCTTCATATTTCAATGACCCAAATATTTCCATTATTATATCATTAACTCCAGTTTAAAACTGCACAAAGTGGTAGTTTCCAATAACATTTAAATACTACCACATATGAACAATTCTTTTACAATGCCGTTTTAGTCACCTTCAAATGATTCCTTCCAACACGTTCCTCAGGAGAATACCTTGCCTTAAGATTTAATCCATATAATGCCACGTAGCAGCCATTAATATCTTCTCAGGGTTTTAATTTTAATAAAATTGCACATGTTACCTTTATTATTGCCAGTTAAATCAGGAACCATACTATCAAAAAAATCTGTTTTTTGTTAATACTGTCAAGATTTAATAAAAGTTGATAGCATCTAAGAAACTGTAAAAATATGAACTTAAATCAGTTAAAAATGAGTTATACAACTTGTAATTTCACATTTTCTATAAATTGCATTTTTTCTTTCTAAAAATATTCAACAACCATATTGCATATTGTGAAGATTAAGCATGCAGATAAATAGATCCACAGCAAATACACATTTAGATAGTCAATATATGTTAAAAATAGCCAAATGATGTTCTGAAATTATTCAGTAACAAATTAACGTTTTAACAAAACTTCAAGTCTAATGGCAGTTGAATGTTTGAAGATTCCAGTTTCGAATGGAGCCCATGTTAAGAAGCAAAGACTGATAAAAAGTAATACCCTTTGGAAGTAGCAATATAAGGTTAAAACAAAGATCAGTGGTTAGGAGAGGGAGGGAGCTTAGAGAGTTCAGAAAGAAAAGGAGCAGGAGAGTGTGGCAACTCAGAAGTGTTGTGTAAGGAACTTGTATGGTTCTCATAACAGTAGGGAAGATTTTCCAATTAACACTCAATCCAACTAGATTGTTCTCTTTCCCCAAGAGCTAGAGCTGGCTATAAAACCTGTTTCACCACAACAAGCATCAGACATATTTTCAGACTGCATTACCCATATACCACTGGAAAAGCCAGTGTGTTGTAATTCCCAGGCACATCATGATTGATAGGTCAGTAGAGAAATGAATAAACAGTAGAGCAGTAGAAATGAGCAGATCTATTTTAAGATAAAATTTCAAACAACTGAATAGTCTCTATAATTAGCCATCAAAACCAATTCAAGAAAATCACTAGACAGATGTCAAATAGCATAATGAAAGGACAACAGAAACACCAGGCAGATAAAATAGATACTTCCTTGGCTTTCCTGACTTCACCAAGTGAAAATGGGTCTGTGAAAATAAGGTCTCAGTCCCAGTACAGCAAATAGGAGCACTGTGCATCCCAAGCCTCATTCTCCTAAAGGACCTCAATGTGGGACTTTCCCAGCAGTCACACAGATATGCTCACAACATTAAAATAAGGGGAGGTGTATCCAACAACTTGAAACTCGTTACTGCCTTTGATGCCCCATTAAAAACCTTTTAAGAATATATTTTTAACTATCTTGTAAAGAATGCAATTACATTATATTCATATACTTATTAGGAAAATTATAAATGCTGAAAACAATTTCAGTTTACTGAGCTAGATAGCCCATTTGCTGTTGCCTTCCCCATCTAAGCCCATTTACTGTTGCCTTCCCCATCTAGCCATGGCTCAGGCCTGTTGCCCACCTTAGTGTAGTATCCCCAGCCTCTAACCCATATTATCCATAAGGTCAGACTTTGTTTTACTACTAATAGGTAATGGAAGTTGGCCACTGGAGTGGAGTGAGTTCTCCCCTGGGAGCAAACTGAAAGCCTATTTCTTTTAATAGAAAAGACAGGGTTGAGGCAATAATTTGTTCCTTCTGATATTTTGATATTTATCAAAATCCTTGAGATAAAGGATTAATAAATAATGCAAATATCATGTTATATATGCCACATACACACCTATAATTAGTAATTGTAACAATTTAGTGAGAAGTGTGTGTAGCTCAGTTTGAAGGTACTTAATGAACATACCTTTCTTCTGCCTGGGTATTTGTGTTTTTAGTGCAGTGTCTGTGCACATTCAGCACATATATATATAACTGCTGTGTTTAATGAACTCCATAAAAGCCATTATCTAGGATTTTCTCTCAAGTAAATCGGTTTTGTCTATGAACTCTCAAGTGACGTTATCTTGATATATGAGCTTCTTTAGTGGTAGAGCTCACTCAAAAATTATAGGGACATTTAGTTGTGCAACTGAGTTAGAACTGGTAATAAGAACATAAAAATAGTGTTCATGTAGAGTATGTCACTCACAGGAGAGTGTCCTTAAGAATCAATCTGACCTCAAACATCTACCACTTTTAAAAAGAAAGCAAGTAATATCTGACATTTTAATCATATTTAAAATGGGATAAGTTGTTGGCCAGTAAATCTCCAATGTGAAATCAAATTTAAATCAAGTAGACAAGTGGAAAATTATAGAGAGAAGGAGGTATAACACCAGCTATTTCTCACTTCAAATCAAACACAATGGAATTTTACTCAGCAATAAAAGAGAAAAAAATCATGGCATTTGCAGGTAAATGGATGGCGTTGGAGAAGATAATGTTAAGTGAAGTTAGCCAATCTCCAAAAAACAAATGCCGAATGTTTTCTCTGATATAAGGAGACTGATTCATAGTGGGCTAGGGAGGGGGAGCATGGGAGGAATAGGTGAACTCTAGATAGGGCAGAGGGGTGGGAGGGAAAGGGAGGGGCAGGGGGTTAGCAAGGATGGTGGAATGTGATGGACATCATTATCCAAAGTACATGTATGAAGACATGAATTGGTGTCAACATACTTTACATACAACCAGAGATATGAAAAATTGTGCTGTATATGTATAATAAGAATTGTAATGCATCCCACTGTCATTTATTTTTTAAAAAAGTTCAATAAAAAAGGCAAAATTCAAACTAAAAGAAGATAATTTATATTCTACCCTGCCTTCCTACAGAAAATGAGATAGCCCAGCTGACACTATGAATTATTGGGTTTGTATGCCACGTGACTTTATCACTTCATCTCCAATAGATGTAAATGAAGGAGCCTACCAATAGATTTCAATTGTTGCTACAGAAACTGGAAACAGAAACAGAAACTCCTCTGATTGTTTGATTAGGAAGGCACATTGGAGATGAAGTCAAGCTCTTTGTAACAGGACATTTTCCACTTTAAACCTCATTCTTTAGAAGCTCTTGCTACTGCCTTTTACCATAAAGTCTACAATCCTGGTGGTTAGGGAAGCTCAGTGTGTCTTTTGAATGTCTTTTTAAATTTTATGTTATTGGGGAAATTTTAGCAGTTGTGTGTCATATAAAATATTAGCATTTTTACAAAACTTTGTGGCCACAGTGTAAAGGCATGGATGCATTTACCAATTACTAATATAACTATTAGCTAGTCCTTTCAATAAACAATAATGCAGATCAACTCACCTTCCAGACTGCTACCAGACCTAGACAGAGGGAAATGGAACTCCTCACAGTATTGAAAGAGGACTTAGAGAATTATATGACGCTGGGGTTTAACTATTTATCCAAAGTCAACATAGCCACTGGTGACTGCCTAAGGAGAAAAAAAATGCTAATGGTTGTATGTTCCTTTTATATGTAAAAGACAAACATGTAAGCATAAAGTAGGAGGTATTTAATTGGTGTATGTAGGGATCTCTTTGAGCTACATAATAATACAGCTTTTAAATTTGTGGGCAGTCAGCAACCATAATTAAACCATTCAATTTTCATTAATTTAGTCATTAATTAAAAGAGAAAACAGATGGGTTGGTGGCACAAATTCCATATGATCTACTGGTGGAAGGAAAGTATACGATGTAGCATCTGTTTCTGAAAAGGACTTAACATTAAGATAAGGGGAGTGACCACATGAACTGACATTGTAAGAAAGAATTTCCTAGAACAAAAATGTAAAAGTGGTGTTATTCCATGAAGCCTTCCCAAAGATGGGAGAAGAAATCTGCCAAGCAGAATAATACTTAATGTAGTCTGCAGTTTGTATATTATGTTATTATTTTGTTACCACTTTATTTCTATGTCATATTATTAAACTTTGTATGTTTCTCTCCATGCTGCACTCAAAATCTAATGTAACATTATGTACAGATTGATTGTCATTTACATTGATGTAGAAAAAGCACAAAAATTTGAATTTTTCCTCCCAATTGATTGATAATTTGATAACTGACCTCAGACATATTTTTAGATATGTGTGCCTCAATTTCTTCATCTGCCAAAAAGAAAAATTAGGAATTAAAAGATTGGTTGCTCTCAGTTTTAGTAATATATATATACAGAAACCCAGAGAACTTGGAGAATCCTGTCAGACATCTCTCTTCCCTAGGTTGGGAGGGTTATAAACTTTATAGAGAGAAGAGGGCCCACAAGAAGATTTAAGATCTAGGTGATAATGGTCTGACTTTGACAATGTATGGCTAGAGGGTCTCCATGGGGCACCTGCCTCTTGGAATATGTTAGTTATGGTGGTTCATGAGTGCTGCCTGCTGTCCAGCTTCAATAGAACCACCTGGGAAACTTTTAAAACAGATATCTCAGAATTACAGCCTAGTAATTATGATTTCCTGTGTGGATTCCAGGAATGGTCTCCTAAACTCCCATCTTTAAAGGTGATTCATATGCAGCCAGGTTTGGTAAGCCATGTATTAATAGGAGCTTTCTCAGTAGGGCACCTCCATGGGGAAACATTTTATGAAATGCTCATCTCTGACATGTTCTTTATCCTCCAACATATATAAATATATCCAAAATTTGCTCAGACTTAAATGATACTTAAGGGTAGATGCTTTATCTTTTTTTTTTCAAAGCACCATTTTAAGGTGTCTATTTGAACTGAACATTTGATAAATCCAATTCTAACAAGCTGATGATAGAATTGAGAGAGATGTCCAAGTGCTTATAGAGCAATTGATTTTAAAGCTTTTTGTTTGTTTCCTTAAAATGCTTACATGGTAGATTCAAAAATAATTGTTTACATGTGTTTTTCTGCCGCTGAAAAAGCATGTCTTTTTCTGAACCAAGAGGTTCCTTTTCCTTCACCTCTAGAAAGGATATGTTGTACCCTAATTTGTTGACAGCTCTTTTCTTCAATAATCGCCACTCTCATATTTAATGATCACCTTTCTTAGAATATATCACAGGTTTGTGATTCCCCACAAGTGTCCCTAAAACTTATATTCTTTTCATGATGAAAAATGCCCAAACATTATTCACCTTGATGAATAAAGTTTGCCTTATCATTTTCTGAAAAGAATGTATAAATCCTATACATTTTGTTTAGGGCAAATCTATATTTTAAGATTATCTATTGCTGCTTCTGTTCCAAACTACAAGTATTTTTATTCCTAATAATTTTGAGGTGCAGTTTCAGAAATCATTATTCAAATTGTTTAACTCTTAATTGGCATTTTTTAGGGATCCCTGAGTTTCTTAGATTAGGAAAGCCAAAGCTGTTTCCAACAAAATACACAAGGGTTCAGGTATCCACATGTTTCCCCCCAGGTTTATTTAGGCTATATAGAAAGATTTCACAAGCTAAGAGATGAAATTCTCCAATGGGGGATAAAGGAGAGTCAGCACACTGGAGTGCCATTGTGACCCACCCAGTTCCTGCTCCCACAGAGCACCAGATCGATTTTATGATGAAACGTCTCACATGTTTTAAAACAGGAAACCACTGCTGTACTATGGCAATGAAAAAAAATAGTCAAATGCTACAGGCAGAGAAGGAAAAAACATTTTTTATTTACTGAAATTGCTAAAAAAAAGTGTTTATAGAGATGATAGTGCTGGTAAGGTCAAGTTTAAGGCAGATTAGTGCAGAGACCTCTACATAATCATCCATGGTATCTTCTTTTCCTCTATGAGATCCATCAGGTACTGCTTCATTTAGTGAATTAAATCCTGAACATCTCATAAGACAATTATAGAGAAAAATAATTTGCTTCTTATAGCATAACCGTAGTTTTGGCTTTATCAACTTTACCCCATATTATCAAAGCTAAGTCAGATGAAATTTTATACTGAGTTCAAAGCCTCAGTAAAATTTTGTCTTCTAAAACCAAATTAGAAACACTTATTCTGATTCTTGGTATTATGTATCTTATCTCTCTTCTCCAATCTAGTTCCTTAAATTAGACCCTATGAATCTCTACCTCTAAGAGAGGAAAGTGATGCTGATTACATACAGACTGTGTCCTTAAATGTCTTTCTTAGGAGCTAAACAACATGTGAATTCAAGGAAAAAGTAAACCTCTTTCCATGCAATTGAATTTGAGTTTCAAGTAAAGTGATTTTCCTTTTCAGTGAAGGGATGTGAAAGAATCCAAGTTGAGGAACTACCTTTATTCTCTGCTATTTATTATATCTGTCCTCACCCTGAAGACAAAGCATGTACAATGTCAATTTTCAGGTGTATACATACCTCCCTGCTCCTGACAGTTTCTTTACCTTTCCTAGTTCTTCCTTCCTTCTGGAACCTTCTTGAGCTTATAAGATGCAGACCACCTACAAACTCCTGTTTAAATCTCCTATACTGTTTTGTTCTGAAATGGTCCACATCTAAACAAGACATTTTAAACATATTTGGAACAACTCTGTTGACTTATGTACCCTGGAGTCTCTGATTACTTTTTAGTGAGTTGAAAATTATCCTTCATTGCAGAGTACATATGTTATGTATTTCCTTTCTTTCTTTCATTTTATAGTACTTAATATAGAAATGGGCATAGAGTAATTCATCAAATATATACAGACTACAATTCTGACCTAAAATTGACCTCCAAAAGTGCATATTACGATATATTTTATTCATATACACTACATTCCTATATTCTGCACTATTTTTCGTAATCATAAAACATGCAAAAAGATTAAAATCTCATTTTGGTGTTTGATATCAATGGAACTCAAATACCTTCTTCTCAAAGCCCCCTAGCACTGACTTTGGAGATTACAGGTCATTTTAAAACAGGCTCTGAGGAGTGTAGAGATTTGAACAAAGATGCCTTAGAGACTGCCTAGAGGTTAAAAAAAGAGCATGACAGCACAAACTATGTTTTCCATATGCTGCCCATGTGATCCAGATAACCTCTATTATTACTCTGTGAAACACTGTTTTTGAGCAAAAAGCTTAACTGGAAAATCACATTTTAAAATCAAATTATGAACAATTTAAAAATAGCAGAAGCATGGAACAATTTATCAAGATCATTCAAATTTAAGGTTAAAACACACTCTTGACTGTTTGCACTAGAGCACATCAGATTCAAATCACCTAATCAATATTTACAAAGATCTGCTGTGAAACAACACAAAGACTCTTAGTCTACTGCTTTCTTACTCTACCACTCTGTCATCAGGTATAAGAACAATAGTAAAGGTTACAGAATTGATTTTAGGAAATTATTTAGGGCTTCAAAGTGTATTAATGTAGGAAAAGTTTTTAAACAATTAAATAAATATGTTCAGGAAATGATTTCCTAAACAAATCATGCAATGTAGAATTCTAAAAAATACTGGGCAAGTCTGGATATATAAAAATTTAAAAGTTTTGCGTCAAAAGATTCCATGACCAAAGTCAAAAGCTAAGTGAGCAATAGACTAGAAAATTTTTCCGCATAAATAATGGAAAAGAATTCTCCTATAAATCAATACAAATATGAGAGGAAAAGGGCATGAATATGCATTTCAGAAAGAGACTAAACATAGTTCATAAATACTTCAAAATAATCAAATTGAATGTAAAACAAAAAGATACAATTGCTCCCTCAAATAGCCATGAATTAAAATACTGATCGTATTTATGATTTAAAAAGTACAGGACACGATCACATTTGAACACTAATATTAGAAGCATAATTTCACAGGATTTTAAGGACACAATTTGGAAGTGTCAATCAAAAATTAAAGTACACTTGTACCTTTGCCCAAGAATTTCTAGTAATTTATACTACGGAAAATGATACTTTCATACAAAACTATAGTATACATCACTCTTTATCAGTGAACATCTGAGATAATAGGTATGTATAGAGGAATAAATATATATTTCAGTACATCTATATTTTGGAATGCTATACCAATTTTTAAAATATATCTTAATGTTTATGAAATGAAAAAGATAATTATCTGGTGAACAAAGCAGGACACAACAATTTATGATAGGATCTTATTCATTTATTCCTTTACCACCAAACAATAACTTTTACTTTTGTGACTATGAGAGAGAGAGAGAGAGAGAGAGAGAGAGAGAGAGAGAGAGAGAGAACATGTACCTATGGTGAAGAGAGTAGAATAATTTGCACCAATGAGAAGCTGTAGCTTTTTGCTCTGTGTTTTCTTTTTGTTTGAACAAAAGTTTGCTCTTTCTTTTTGTAATTTAAACATGTATCATACACTCAAAACTTACAGATTCATATTCTCTTTCTTATTGCACTCACAAACATACAACCTTAAAGACTGAGATTATAAATAATAGAATGATTTATTTGCAGTAAAAAAATCAAAAGACTTCATTAATAACATCCATAATTATATTGAAGAGTAAGAAGATTTCTGACACTTTCCTTTCCTTGACAAAAATCTTCTTTGGCCCATCACTTCTTTGTAGTACACTGATCTTACATACAGGTAGGAAAGAGAGACAAATTAAATGTACTAAGTATTTATGCCTAAACAATATGTCAAGCATCTTACCTACATAACCTCATTTATTCTCATTTCATTACAGTGAGGAAGGTTTTGCTATTTTTGCTTTCAGATGAAGCAGTTGACAAAAATGCTAAATAACTGGATCAAAGAATTTTGAAGCCAGAATTCTAGGTGAGTCTTACTCCAAACCCAGCCATATTAGTCAAGTTCTTGGCAGGTAGAACACATTCAAATTGGATAATCTGAAGGGGAGTTAAAAGTAGAGCTTATTAAAATATTGGCACCATGTAGGGAAACCACACAGGACTATGCCCTTCCTCAGGACTGGCTGACCTCCAAACCTGAAAGGGCTGCATGCAGGAGTAGTTACTAGGATCTGGAGACCAGAGGGACTCTTTAAGAAGGCCACTGATGGGAGAAGGGACCTTATCTCCATGTTATTATCCTCTCAGGAAACAGTATGCACCCAGGGAATTATAATTTCAGTGTGTGGAGAGGTCCCTTTGGTAGTTAGCCTGACTTGCCCGAATCTTATTCTACCACATCCCAATGAACTAGGACTAAAAGGTCTCAAGTCACCACTTTAGGTTGCATTGCTAACTTACAAGTATCACCATACGAAGCATTCACTCCCTACACAAGATACTGCAATGTTCTTTTGAAAATCATTTCCTTTTATGAATCTCCAGAGTGACATTTTGAATGCACTGGTCTTCAGAATCCTCCAGTAATTGGATTAACCAAGAAATTTGTTCTGCCTCTCTCTTTTTTTCTGCTGTCTGATTGAGACAGCTCACTGTTCATTAGGATCTCTTCAGGAGGTGAAGCTCAGAAGAGAAATAATTAGAAACTCACCCACTGATTTGGCTCCACTTACAAGTGAAGCCAAGTGACTACAGAGGAACTTAAAGAAAAGGAATCTTAAAAAGTGGGGGGAAAGTCCTTAAAAATTACTATAGCGCCGTATGAGCAAAGACTAAATGTAGCTTTGAGATGCCCAGGGGCCATTTGTAGGGGCAAGAACCTTCTACCACCAGACAGCATTTTTGTGATCAGGCAATGCTTTATTGAATGGAAGATTATGTAAGTAAAGAAACAGTGACTTATGTTACCAAAGAGGACATAGGAAAGAAGAAAGTTGAAGCTTAAGAGTAAATTGGTAAAGAAAGAAGCAAAAAAGACTAAATTTGTGGAAGAATATATGATAAGAAATGGTTATAAGTATTGAGCATTAAATTCCTGGAGACAAGAGAGAGGGCATTCTTCTTTACATCATTTTCAAGAAAAATCAAAAATAAATTGTAATATTCTGAAAGGACAATGAAATTTTATAAAAGTAGCATTATCTAAACAAAGATGAACTATTTTAAAAATGTTAAGAAAATATTCTCACCTTTAAATTCTAAAACTATGACAGGGGTAGTTAACTTGCAAAATAGTTTTCTGCAATATATAGATACACTATAGAAAATCAAACCATAGTATTAAATACTCCTCAGAACCATTTGGATACTTTACAGAAAATGTTCTGCAATCTACCTTTATACAGAAAAATCTACCTTTATGCTTTGAAAAATTTCCTGTGCTGTCCTGTAGATTTGTTATTCTCTCATGATGGCAGAGTGAGCAATCCTATCCTTTCTGGGGGGAGAAGAAAGACATTTAGCAAGAGTCTGGTCATGAGACTGGTGCATATCATTACTAGCTACAATGGCAGGCGATAAAGCATGATTCATATGCGTTGGAATCTAATCTCCCACTGAAGAGCTATGTGACCATGAACAAGTTACTTCAGCTCATAATTCTAGTTTTCATAACTGTAAAAATTGGAATAGGTAACAATTATATAGCACTTTCCAGGGCCAATGCATGCAGCCTCATGCGCTATGCACTGCAAAATACCACAGGGCAGCTTTGATACTACTGCCAGGCCCTGCTCACCATACTTTATATATATATATATATATATATATATATATATATATATATATATATACACACACACACACACACACACATATATATATATATACATATACACTCATTTCATCCTCCTAGTAACTCTACCCTATAAAGTAGATATTAGTATTGATTCCAGTTCACAGGTAAGAAAACTGAGGCACATATTGGGTTCAAAGAATCATTAATGAAGGACACAAGGTAGTTTTCACATTGTATTGTAATTAACTTTCAATAACTGAAAAATGCAAAATAAAATTTAACATTTTATTTCAACAGTATATGTGTTGCTCAAATCTAATGTTCCTCCACCTATTGATTAACTAGTATACTGATTAACTATTTTGATGCAGATTAATCTCTATTAACTACCTCTGTTTTGCTCAGTGGAGTGACAGTTTCATCTACAAAACACACTGACAGTTATCTGTGGCACACTGTATTCTTGTAGTTGTGAATTAAAAACACTCCACCCTACCATTACTGTAATTCCAGCTGAATGTTTTCTAATAATCAATTGCATTATTATTAAATCAATCTATTCTATTGTACCTGATCCTATAATTGCATTATTCAATTAAATACCATACAGAACAATACACCATAAGTGTAAAAAGAAATGGAGTTGTTATTTCCATGTAAATAAATTATATACTTTTTAACACTTTAAATGTTGATTTTTTTGTTGTTATTGTTGTTTAGAATGATGATGTTGAATTTGATGTGAATGAGCCAAATGTAAAAGTCTAGGGTAAGGACTCCAATCAGTGTAGGCGAAGTCAAAGAAAAGAACAACTAATATACATTTATGTGTTTTATGGTTCATCATAAAGTTTAAATCATTGAGTTTAAATTAATTGTGAACTATTTCAGAAGCTCCATCTGTAACTGACTGAACTAGCAAAAAAAAATTGGCTTCAAATTTCAACAAAGAATGTAGGATTATTCTGTACATGTTCAGTTATCAGGGCCTGCTACCTGACCTTATGCTAAAGCAGTGGCCCTGAGTGTTTTCCAAAACTTGGATAACAAAGCAGGTGCATCTAATTTTTAAATTTTGTGTCTTTTGAGAAAGACTTTTGTATAAGCTATAAGCCTGTCTGTATATCTTCAGGGTTATGTCCATTACTAAGAAAAAAAAAAAATTGGGGGGGGGGGCAGTACTAGAAATTGAACCCAGAGGCACTTTATCTCTGAACTACATCTCAGACACCTTTTAAATTTTGAGAAAGGATCTCACTAAGTTGGTGAGGCTGGCCTTGAGCTTGTGATCCTCCTGCCTCCACCTCCAGAGTCATTGGAATTACAGGTGCGCACCACCACGCCACATGGTAAATCACTTTTAAAGACATTGAAAAATATATTCTATTATGTCAGAGTTATTCTACATTTTGAAACTGAAAGACAAACTAATCAGGGAAGCCCTTTCTAACTTCAAATTTTCAAATCTAAATACAGACAATTAGACCACCATTAAGTAATTATCTGCAATAGTCTCTGGAGAAAATTCCAAGAGGGATTTATTGAAATGATATTTTCAATAGAAACTTCTATATTCCTTGTGTAAATACTGTCAAGGAAAGTATTTATCAGGGACAGAAATTACTTTTTACTCCTTGGTAATTAATTTTCCCATTGTTGAACCTATTCAAACCATCTCTATCCTAGAAAAAAAGTAAATATTTCAAATGCACATCAGGATTTTTCTTTATAGATGGCTTCAGTTTAGAGAGACATTAACTATTTGTTGGAACTAGCAGAATTCCATTCATATTTAGGGCTTTTGCTGATACATACTGAAGGGATTATCTTGTCTTCACAGCCTAGACACTTCTATATATCCTCTAGTTATCAATTTGAGGTCATAAGGCTGCTTCTGTGCATTCCGAACACAGAGAAATCATGTGCCTTTAACTGTCTAGAATATAACCTACTTAACTTTCTAGAATATAACCTGCTGAACTAAAACTAAATATTATTTATTTTTTTTAATCTATGGAAAGTCTTACTTTAAATATAAATTAAACATAAGTGTAAGAAGTATCTTAGACTCCACATGGTCAAAAGATACATAGTGTGTATCCAAATCTGTGTCTTTAAGATCTATAGTGTGTATCTGATAAGAATCACTTGGTGACTCAGGCATGGTCTTGGTTTCGAGCAACAAAACCCAAGTTTGAATTAAGCAGAAATATTATGCATTGCAAGAATATAAAGTAGCTCATAAAATTTAAATGCATACTAGAGAATCAGGCTCAGGAATAAACAAGAAGATGAGGGCAGTCAGTATATGTTCAGAATCACCACAAAAATAATCTGGTGATGACCCCACTACACCTGAATGCCTGCTACTTCCTCTGAAATTTTAATTCTACCACTGTTTCTGGTCATGAAATGCAACCAACACTGTAATAACTTTTTAAATTATTTCTTAATTCCATCCTAGTTTCAGTGTTCCAGGCAAGGATTTGACTGGCAACTCAAAGTTGGGTTTTTTTGCTTATAGTTATAAGAGGGTGTGGATTGGGACTATGTGACCCCCTTGGACATTGTGTTCCACCATAATGTATTCAGTTGGAGATTTTTTTCCCCAATAAGGAGATTTGTATACATGAAATAATGAAATGTTTAAAGTAACTAGACCTCCATCTCTTAAAAATTTCTGTAGAAAGAGCGTTAGCCATATAGAAACTATGAAATAATTAGAGAATATTCTATAAGAGATAGGGCATTGCAAACAGATTAGACAAGCTACAAAATAAAATAACTAGTAAAACTTTGTTCATGTTTAAACAGAAAGACTATGTTGAGTGAGTTAATGATAATATCCACACATCTGGAGAATTTAGATACTGACAAAATCTTCTGCTTTCTTGGGGAATAAACTTTGGAGATACTCATGAAGTAAGAAATTATAATGTGTGTGCCTATAAGAAGATAAGTTCTCAATTAAAGACTAATTCAATTTAACACAAAGATATCAACAACTATTGTTTGATTAAGTCCTTGATGAAATCGATCAAAGACTTCAAAGTCTTAACTGAGAACAATTGCGATTATCTGTGAATTGAGCATTTGGTGATAGAAGAGTGTGGGTTTCCCACACAGACCTTCACTAATCATAAGCCTTTGAAGGAATAGCCCATTATCTAATTAATCTGAATCATGCTCTGGGAAGTTAAATTCAGATAAGATTCTCATTTCATAGTGGGAAATCATAGGACAAAAAGTCATTGGTATTCTTATGAATTAGATGGAGCTCAACCAAAACATGCCATTCCTAATACCTACCCAGAGCTGGCATCAGTCAAAGCAAGATAAGCAGTTGATCCTGAGGAGCAAGGGGGCTCTGAGGAGGACTTCTAGTGCTTTCCATCAAAAAAATGTCAAAAGTGTCTTCAAAGTAATTGATGACCAAATGCATCTAATAAAAATACCACTGAGAATTAATCCCTCACCACTGAAATGTTTATTAATTACAGCAGTTACTTCCTCTTAGCTACTTGACAAAGGTAAGGCATGAAAAAACCAGGTTACAAATATCTAGTGTGTTGTGAAGAGCTTCTCGGTGAGATGTTGGAATGGTATCAGGCCCTTACCATATTGAGGAATGAAGGAAGAAGATTTTAGAGTTGGAAACAGCATAGTTCAGTAAAGAATAGTAGTCAGAGAAACTGTATATGTATGTGCTCCTGGGATTCTTCAGATGTAATCCCTAATGAGTACTGAAATCTTAAGTGGACAGTGCAGCAACCTGATTCTCCTAGCTACTTGTGGCTTTCTCATTGAAAGCTATTATGGCTAAAGTATGTCTTTGACACTGGATTGTTATCTCTTTGAAGCAAAAAATTACTCATTCATTTAACATTTTTATTAAGTTCTCACTATTTCCCAAGCACTCTGATGAGACCAAGAAACATTCAAGGCCCTTAAGAATCTGAAGCATGAGTTTTCTCATTTATTGCTTATTCTTTTGTACCCAGCAGAAGGACAGAAATGCTTAGATAATTTTAGTTTTCCTATTAAAAACTCTTTCTTGTTCCATTTTCTTGAGAAGAGGATAATGCAGTTGTTGGGAAAAGTATAAACGGCAGCCATACCCCAGAGAAAAAAAAACCCAACATGGCGCCTAAGAACTTCTTCTTCCTATCTTCTTCTTCTCTGCAGTGGCGCGAAAAGTTCCCGCCCTTGTGAACTCTCTCCCGCCGGCGCCAATTTCAAACCTCGCTGGCGGGGAACCTTAGCCCCAATGGGAACTAATTCCTGGGCGCGGGAACTGATATCTGGAAGAACTTGCCAATAAACGGGTGGCCTGCCATTTACCTAAGCCCTACCATCTCCCCTTTAGTTCTATATAAGCACACAGCTTTTTGCAATAAAATTGGAATTCTCCCGGCAAAGTGTCTTTGCGTGGGGAATTCTTTCAGCAGTCCCATATTCTATTCATGAAGTACTTAAGCTAATTTGAAGAACCGTTCGGAGATCATACTAACTCTCCAAGTATTATTTGAACAAACTTTAATGTATCTAGTCTCAAAGTTAGTAAAGTTTTCACTAGGTGCTGTATATGGAAAGCTAGGTAGTATCTACCACACTGCAAATACTCCATAAATATTTTCTGGAAGAACTAATGGAGAAACAGAAACAAGATTGCCTCTACCTTTAGCTATGTGATCTCAAGAGAGCAAGTGAATATTTTCATCATTGTAAAATGTTCTATTTTCTCATTTGTTGTAAAGGCCAAATTCTTGGTTTGCCCACCTTACAATGCTTTTTGTTATAATAGAATGGGATAGGGAACATATACACTGTAACATAAAAGGCAATAATTTTATATTCCTGTATTCATCCAAATACATGTGCTATCATCTACAAGACTGTCATTGAAATATGGAAGATGATAGGGACTAGGAAGTTTTCCTTGCTTTCTTTGCTTTGTAATTCTAGATTTAGAACATTAGGGAGTCAAGTAAAAACCCTATGATTGTGGGTAAGTTTCAGACGTGGCACCTCTAAAAGTTGGAGTTTTTCTCTGAAAGAACCTATAGAAAATATTTAGGCATGCTTAGTCAAATGTGATAGTCACAAAACATGTAGTTATTCATGTTTCGATTTAAATTAATAAAAAAACTAAATACTATTGCTCAGTTACAGTTTCTCACTCACACTGTCCACATTTCATAGGTGTATTGACCAGAGGTCACTATACTGGATATCATAATTAAAGAATATTTTCATCATTGTAAAATGTTCTTGTGGACTTTGTTAGTCTATATTGCACAGTGCCACACGTGCAAGGTCAAGCTGTGGAAACTGATGACCCTTTTCAGATGAAAAACCATATTGGATTTTTGCTTTTGGCATAAATTATACATTTGATTCTAATCTAGTCGGTTGTTGAACATTGTAATTCTTTTTCTTTTCTGTAATTCTTTTTTTGGAGGGCAAGGAGGGGTGGTAACAGTGATTGAACTCAGGGGCACTCAACCACTGAGCCACATCCCCAGCTCTATTTTGTATTGTATTTAGAGACAGGGTCTCACTGAGTTGCTTAGTGCCTTGCTTTTTGCTGAGGCTGGCTTTGAACTCAAGATCCTCCTGTCTCAGTCTCCTGAGCTGCTGAGATTACAGGCCTGGATTCTTTTCTGTAATTCTAAAGTGAAAAAATACAGTATGATCTTCCATTCAAATTCTCCATCTATAATCCTCTAGAAGAAAGGGTCATCTAGTTTTTGATTTAACATTTCTGGTGATTATTTTTGGACTCACCCACATTCATTTGGATTTTATGGCATAGATGATTTTTCTTAAATTATATTGGAAGCTACCTTCATTCTAATTCTGACTATTGATCAATTCTGTCTATAATACTCAAAGGATACACAGAGAAGCTCTTCTCCCTCTTTAATATGACAGCATAACTATCATTTCTCATTGACTTCAACTCATCTATTTTTAAAAGGATAAATATCATTAATTTCTTTTATCATACCTTCCTGTCCTGGCATTCTTGCTGTTTGAAGAGTTTTTTAATTGATGGCCATGAAATTCAAATGACCAAGAAAAGTGCTCAACATTACTCTTAAAAAAGCAATATAAAAATCTAATTAATTAAAATTATACACATCAGATCTGCAAAATACATGTCAAAAGTTAGCAGAAGTGAGTAAACATTAATTTTCATTTGCCACCAGTATGAATGAAGATTGGTATACTAACTCTGAAATCAATTTTTAATTATCAAGTAAATTGAATTATTTGTAACAATGAAAAATAAAAAAAAAATCTAAGCATCCATTGAGAATGAGAAAGACTATGTAATCATGTAGATGAAGATGCTACAACAGTTAAAGTTAAGGGAGAGTTAAATGTGTTAATTTTAATAAATCTGCAAAATTGTGTTGAGTAAAAATATGTATTTAAGTCTTAAAAGATTCATGTAAATTCTTTGCAAAACCATTAAAACATTTAGGGAAAGACACATATCAACATCTGGATGAAGTTATCTTAGGAAAGAGACAAGCAATTAGTATCAGGAGAGTTATAGAATGAGGTTTGCAAGTATATCTAGCGTTTTTAAATGCCTTTTAAAATATGCTTTGGGGAGGAGTGAGGAAGAGAGAGTTATTGTTCAATGTGTACCATGTTTGCATTTGAGAAGATGAAAATTCTGAAGATGGATGGCAAGGATGGTGAACAACAATGTGAATGTCCTTAATACCACTGAGCAGTACCTTTTAAAAGGTTAAAATGATTAATGTCATGTGACTTATATTCTACCACAATAACAATAAATCTCTGAAAAGTCTTTGAAAAATATTATTTAAACTTTGTAGTGATTGCATAAGTAGTATGTGTAAGAAGTTTCTAAAAATATTTAAATTAATCTTCTTTTTCTATATATTTGAAAACTTTTATAATATAAAATTTACAAAATAAACATGATTACAAAAATAGATAAATGAAATATACCTCTAAAGACAGAAATTATATTGTGAAGATAAAATGATCTTTGCTTATTTAATATAATTATTAGAATTTTTATAGTGAAAATGTTTTATACATTATTTTTTCAAGTAAAATATTAAAACAAAATCATACATATGGCTTACACATGATTGATGTATATGCATATATGCATGCAAAAAAAAGGTGTCATTATTCATTACAGACTTAGACACAGCAGAGTTCACCCTAGGGCAGAGTAGATTATCCTTTCCTCACCACCTACCCCATTTTGGTGGATGTCAACCTGAAAGCCAGATACTAAGCAGTGCAACTAAGGCCAGGTCAATCGCCAGCAAATAACTTCCTAGGCTTTGCCCTAGGCTCAGACTATGAAAAGAATTTGCAACTCACAAAAGCAATAGAGGACCAGATGTTTTTAAAGGAATTATTTATTAAAGAAGCCTCAACCTGACATATCACCCCATTTTTGCCCAAATCGTAGGGTCATTTAGTTTCTTAAGTCATAGCAACAGGAAATGTGCAAAGAACAATCAGATTTTCATATGAGTTCCTATGCAATCAAGTCCCAAATTAATTTCAACTAAAAATCCAGCTTGTCCAATTCATTTTGAATCCTTATTCTGTGACTGTGTTTAATCATTTCCTTCCCAGTACAATTTTCTTATAAATTTGTTTCTGAAAAGTCAGTAAATTTCCCTTATATGATAACTATAAATGGATTAGTATCTCACATAACTCAAGCCAGGCTGAACTATTATTCAGCAATTTATTCTGGGAAATAGAATTTGAAGGATAAATTACACTTAGGATAAAGCAAAAAAAGTGAGGGCAAATCATTTACTAGATTATTAGATTAAATATATGGAATATAAGACAACAGCATTCATTGTGATGCTGCTAGGAGAGAAGTAGACATTTGTTCTCAGATGTTTAGAATGAACAGCTCCATGGATCCCTGGATCAAGCTCATACCTCTCTCTCTTGATCCACTCATATGTTTGTCTTCTATAAACCACATCTTTTGAATTCTTCATCTCTGATAGCTCCTTGTTTATAAAGCAATTACACACATTAAAAAAAACTATGTGAAAAGTCTATTTTTTGACACATAAAACAAGTCCAAATCTCTTGGGAAAATGATTTATAGAGCAGAACCATGACTTATCAAAAGCATGTTTTATTTAGAAATTAAAATGGAGCTCTGGAGAATCCTACAATATATCTGTGGCATTAGAATAAACCTATTATATCAAATTAAAGACATACACTAACTTTGAAGCTAAACTGGTGAATATCAGTGAAAAGCAAGTCTTTAAACTGTAGCATGATGCAGCAAAGTATTGCATTTAGTAAATTATTTAAGGACAATCTAAAAACTCAATGGATTAATTGGCTGTAGTAAAAAAAATATTCTGATTTATCTTTGTCATCAAATGAAACAAATCTTATTTTTTCATATTAAAATTTCATTTGAAAGATTGATAGAGGCAAACATCTACCATTAAAAAAAGCATCATAGCTGGGTATGGTAGTGAACACCTATAATCCAAGTGACTCAGAAAGCTAAGACAGGAAGATCACAAGTTCAAGGCTTGCCTCGGTAATATATTGAGACTCTAAACAACTTAGTGATACCATGTCTCAAAATAAAAAACAAAATAAAAAGGTTTGAGGATGTGACTCAGTGATTAAGCACCCCTAGGTTTAATCTTCAGTACAAAAAAAAAGGCATCATAGTGATTTCTAAGCAGCTTCACCAGCAGAGCCAAAGCAGAGCCACAGATCTCCTAACTCCAAAGTAAGAATTCATTTCTATTGACTATTAAAACACACACACACACACACACACACACACCCCACACACATGTCATTAGTCACAAATTAACATGGTTAATGAGGAGAGGTAGCAAGTTGCCATATAGAAACCAAGCATATGTTTAAAAGAGCTATACAGGGGCCTCTGAACTTCTTCTGTGACCCTGAATTTTATACACTTATCAATAAAGATGAAAGAAGATGTTGGGGTGGTAAAAACAGAGAACTCAGCTCCACCAGAAATATTAAACTTATTGCTGGAAAAGAAATTTCAAAACTTATAGTGCCAGTAACCTAGCTAAAATCTTTGTACTAAGTGATATGAGTTACCAGGCCAAGGGAGCTATTTTCCATTTAAGTAGGTATGAGACTGCTGGATTTATTGAATGCAAGGAATCTACAACAGATGTGCTTTGGAATGTTTTAGGCTGCTGCTTTCCTTGGAAAATATTTAGTACTTTTCATATTATTTTTTCCACTTTTCTGGCAAACCATCTGGGAAACTTAGAATATTGGAGGTGAGGAATCATTCCCACTTCATAGAAAGGAAATCAGAGACAGTGGGCATGTATACTGTGATGATTAATTCTATGTATTAACTTGATTAGGCCACGTGGTGCCCAGATAGTTGCTCAAATGTTATTTTGGTTATTTTTATAAGGGTATTTTTGAATGAGATACACATTTAAATCTGTAAACTGAGTAAAGAAAATTGCCCTCCATAATGTGTGTGTGGGTCTCAACCATCAGTTAAGAACCTGAATAGAATAAAAAGTCTGATCCTTCTGAGAACAAGAGAGAAATTCCTTCTTCCTGGCTGCCTTCAAATGTGTTCATTGGCTTTTTCCTGCTTTAGATTCAAGCTGAAGCCCATTGGCCTTCCTGGGCCACCAGTTTGCCACATGATCCTAAAGACCTTGGGACTTTCCACCTTCCATAATTTCACAAACCAAGTCTTATAACAGGGTTTTTCCTAGATGTAACACTAAAATTATTGTTGTTGTTGTTGTTATTATTACATAACAAATGTATGTACTAATTAATGATAGATTGAATAGAACCATACCAACACAGGAAAAAAATATAAAACTACTACGCCTGTAATTATGTCATGTACAGAAAGCTAAACAAACCTCCTGAGAAAGATTTTTATCTGAAAGTATGATTTTCATATTCTTGAGGACCCCTTCTTCACTTGACACTTAGAAATATTTTGAGGAATGCAGCACTTCTAACTTTTCAATTATTCTGCAATCTTCACAGAATAATTGAGAATTACAATACACTTAAGAACTGTTTCCCACCCCCCCATTTATTACTAAGCCTGTGTAGGAAAAGCACTTGAAACAGGAACAGGAAGTGCTGATGAAGTGCAGACATTGTGGAGAGCTCTTTTGAAAAAGCTTTTCAAGCTAACACAATTGGCTTCCTACAAATACAGGGGGAAAGTGGGTAGGAAAGAGCACAGTACCAGGAAAGCCTGAACAAGCTAGAGCTTGCTCAGGAGAAAGGCACCATTTCAATACAAGGTTGTTGTAGTAGAATCTGTTGTTTATTCCTGACCAGTGCAGCCTTCTATGACCATGTGGATTTGGTGGGCTGCCAGCCAAAGCATTTTCCCTCTGGCTGCAATAATTATTCAGCAGTGGACATAAGACACTGTGAGGCCCACCACAGTGCTTTCTGTATGAAATCTGCATGAGAGAAACTCTCATCTTCTGTGATGGAGAACCTTGAGTTTTATAAGCCTGGAGTTATCAGCATGAGGTTTTCTCCCTCCCACTTCCTCACCTTGACAAAAAGAGAGAAAATGGCCAGCACACAAACACACAAGTCTGCAAAAGAGAGATTCAGAGCTTAGGAGTCCTTGTTGCCAACTCTGTTCCTAGACACTTCAGACCTTAATCAATATCTTTACCTTTCGCTTCTGAAACTAGTATAAGTTCAGTTTCTTTTGATAGCAAACAAGAGCCTTAAAACATCTGTCCTTTAGAATGCAAAGATTATTATACGTAAATGTACATTGCATTCATTGTTAAAACCAAAATTCTTAGGAAAAAATGACTAATGGTGTGTCATTTCTACAGTGTTGTCACCAAATGGACAATTCTACAATGTTGTCTTCAAATGGACAGGATGTGATCAAGTTCTAGGATAAATGTCAATACTTTCACATTTTTTTAAGTGTAAAGATTCATGAGATGCCTTCTGTGTAACACTTAGCAATGAAATACAGTTCAATAAAAACTGAGATCTGGGTTATGCCATAATAATTCTATTCATTGAAAGCAAGGAAATGAGATTATGAAGTCTGTAACTTCTGTAGCCTTGAAATAGTTATTGAAATATCTTTCAGTAATAATTTCCAAATTGTTTTCTCTTACTAGAACACAATTCTGTAACTATATTAGTGAATAGAACACTAAGATACTAACTCGAGACACAAAATTTATTTGGATGAAAACATCTGAATTTTGTCTAGTTTTAGGTGATTTTGTAGCAGACAATAGATCAAACCATACTCTCCTATTTCTCATAACTTGCATCACATATAATCTGGAGTGTGCCTGAGTACTGACATTGGCATTAGTTCATTAGTTGGAGGCATGCAGGAAAGATAGAAGGAGACTAGGGAGAAATTGTAATTGGGTATCTTTGCTTCTATATGACTAATGATGGTGAAAGTCATCAGTGGGAGCAAATGTGCTAGATACTAGTTAAAGTGAGGATAAAATTGTAGGTCTCTAAATTTTTCATTCTCCTTTCTTAAGCAATCCTTAATAAAACAGGCAAATGTTGAACTCATTATCACAAAGGTTAAACTGAATCATAAAAAAAAAAGTTAGGCATTTATCTCCAACTTCATCTTGCAGGCTTAGTAACAGAAATATTTTTTTTAATGACAAGATGATTTTATAAAGACCCAGAAAGATCATTTACTTTCAATATTTTATCAGATTATTGATAAACATGAAACTGATAATTCCTTCTAGCAATAAAATAAAAGAATTTATAAAAATCTTTAAAATAATTTTATTCTTGATTAGACCCAATTATGAGCAAAGAATTATAAAATATTGATTTCCTGAGAGGAAAATTCAGAATTTCAATACTAAAGTGGAATTATAATTTATTTCAAGTTGAAATAGAAATTTATTTCAAATATCCTTGTATATGGGCTGGGGATGTGGCTCAAGCGGTAGTGCGCTTGCCTGGCATGCGTGTGGCCCGGGTTTGATCCTCAGCACCACATACCAACAAAGATGTTGTGTCCGCCGAAAACTAAAAAATAAATATTAAAAAATTATCTCTCTCTCTCTCTCTTTCCCCCTCCCTCTCTCTTTAAAAAAAAATCCTTGTATATCTAGCCATCAATACAAAGTTTTGCTATTGTTGCTTTTTTAAACCTGATGTTTAGACTATTTTTTCTTTTTTATTTTCACTGCTTTTAATTTTATGACCTGCTCTAATAAACAATTTTCTGAACAAATGAACAGGGTAACTATTATAAATACATGTAAGTATTTTTTTTTAACTACGAGAATAGTTTACTTTGATTAAGGTAAAGTAAATAGTTATACTACTTAAAGTATTTAGATATATTTCTTTTTTATGATATATTAAATTTTTATCGAGACTGATTTTCACCTTTCTTATTCACTAATGCCTTCATAAGTCTGATAATTCATGCATATGTTTATTTCAGAAAAAGGAAAATACACATCAACATGTGGCACAAGAACTATTAATTAGAGGATACATGAATTGTTGACTTAGACCCCATATTTAGGCCTGCATTAGAGTCAACCCTTTTCTGTTGTAATTATAAAACTTAATCACTGCCATTCTAACTTGATAGTATATTTATATATATTCAAAAGTGTATAAACAATGTATTCAAAATTATTTAATTAATCAATTTCCTGGAAAAAGTTTCTTAAAAAAATATTTCCCAAATAAAAACTTTCCCTGGAAAAAACAGATATAAATAACACTGTATAATGAATAATTAAAAAGGTGTTTATTAGTGTATTTATATCCTTTGGCTATAGGACTTTAAAACCTCTTCCAGAAAAGTAAATAACTACTTGTGTCGTGTTTCTACTTTGTTAAATATAAAGCTTTTTCATTCACGATGTAAAAGGGAAAAATGTTTTTATATTAATGAAAAAAAGGGACTATATTAGGAAAAACACTAATATGTATTTGATCAGAATTTGGAACATCTTTAGTTATTTGGGCATTTTTCTGCCATCAAAATCTTATATATGCAAAGAGAAAAACACTCACATTCATGAAGTAATACATACCACCCATTCCCAGACAAGCATATGTGTGCGCACACACACACTTAAATGTTCTGTTATCTAATTTTTGCTTAGCTTTCATAAATATTACATAAAACATGTTTCAATGTGTGACTTGCTGTAGTCAAATCCTGCTGGAGTAAAATCTACTACATACTAAATGGCAAGGTATTTATTCTCCTCTGTGAAATAGGTTTCCTCACCTGCGATGATATTACATGCTTCATAGAACTTCAGTGAGAACTGAACAATTACTGATTTTAAGTGTTTAACCCAGCACCTGGATCATAGTAATTACTCAAAATGTAAACTATGAATATTGCTGTAATTACATTGTGATATTTTAATTATATTTTAGTG
The DNA here is from genome assembly GCF_964194105.1 of Spermophilus citellus. NCBI lineage: Eukaryota > Metazoa > Chordata > Mammalia > Rodentia > Sciuridae > Spermophilus > Spermophilus citellus. The sequence goes on from NC_138193.1 coordinate 83,572,026, forward strand.
GAGTAAAAACTTTTTTCAAAAATTTTTCTAAGGAAATAGAAGTGGTGGTGAGGAGAGAAATAGACTCAGCACACAGTTCTTAGAATGTGTCTGGGAACCTCTGAGTATTTCCAAGATCCTCATAGGGAGTTTGTGATGTCAAGACTATTTTCACCACAATACTCAGATATCAATTCCTTTTTTCATTCTCATCCTCCACAGGTATAAAATATCTAAGACCAGTAAGCAGACACAGGTTTATGAATTCAGATGCCCTCTATAAAAAAAAAAAGATTAAAGAGATCTTCAAAATAAAACATCATATTCTCGCTAAAACCATCTTAAAAAGATAATTACTTTTATAAAATATGTTATTAATAGAAAGAAACAATGGCTTCCCGAATGGTATTTTAAATGATTTAATAAATATATTAAATATTTTTGTTTTAATCTGTAATGGCTATCAATAGATAATAATCACATGAACTAAATATTGTTGGTGTTGTCCATGTAAAGCAATCTGAAAACTAAATAAAACAATTAGTATCTGATGCTCTATCACCAGCTTTGCAATGAGCTTTTCAGCACATAATCTTCTATGAGGAGCATTTATCCAGTGAGGTCAATATATTCCCATCTACAATTCCATTTCTATATGGCTGAGTAACATCCTGCTATCTGTATTTGCACAATTTATTTAACTCAAACAGTAGTAATTCTTCAATGGGAGAAAACACATATGAGCTCATATTTTCCTTGGGAAGGGAGGGGAGTTTACTTAAATTGTGAGGTTACTTTTCAGTAGGACACCCACTGTTAAGTGTGTTCAATTTGTTTTATTTTGTTTGGGATTTTTATCACTGTGTCAATTCCTTGAGCAAATTTGACAATCATAAAATCATGCAAGGAAAATAGAAGCCAATTATTAATTAGGCATTTTCTTATCAGCTTTAACAGAACTTGTGTAACAATAATAGCTATGAGGAGAGATGCCAGTGGGAAATACCAAACATAATTGCTCCTAAGCCCATGAGCACCTAGTCACTGTGCATTTAATAAGTAACAAGAGTTACTTTATGTTTCATAGAACTTATGAAATGAATGTAGAAAAAGAGAACCCAAATTGCAGCTTAGTTATGAGTATTATTCAGTGATGCAGAGATTAACTCATGCACAAAGTACTGGAATCTCAATGTCAGTGACCCACATAGTAACAACCTAATCATATGGAGAGAAAGCATGTCTATGTTAATAATCTCAATATTGTCTTGACTTTAAAGAAAATATCTTCATAATGTTTGCATCAGCTTGCTAATTCTATTTCAACAAATTACCACCAACATGCTGGATTCAAATAACATGGTTATTCTCTTTAACAATTCTAGAGTTCAGGATCAACATGTTAGATGTTCTCTCTGGACAAATAGATGACAACCTATTTTCTTGTCTTTTCTCTTTTCTAGAGGACACCTGCATTATTTGACAAGTGAACTCTTCCTCCATCTCAAACTTCTGGTTTCATTATCATATCTTGTTTTAGTCAACTTTTTAGCTGCTGCTACTAAAAGACCCAACCAGCACAACTGTAGAGGAGGAAGTTTATTTGTGTCCTCATGGTTTCAGAGGTCTGGCTCCATTTCTTGGGGCTTGAGGTGAGGCAGAACACCATGGCAGAAGAATATGGCAGAGGAAAGCAGCTAACATGATGATCAGCAAGCAGACAGAGAGGTCTCCACTTGCCACATACAAATATATACCCCAAAGCCACACGTCCAAGTCCCAGCTCCACCAGCCACATCCTACCATTTCAATTACCACTAAATTAATCCCTATCAGAATTAATTCACTAATTGAATTAAGATGTTCACAACCCAATCTTCTCCTCTGAACCTTCTTGATTGTTTCAAATGTGAGATTTTGGGGGACACCTCACATCCAAACTATAACATTTATCCTTTTACAAACTCTGACCCTCTTGCCTCTTTCTTATGAAGATTATAAGGGACCTCACTGGGCCAAACTGGGTCATCCAGGATAATTTCCCCATTTGAAGATCCTTAACTTACTCACATCTGCAAAGTCTTTTTCATCATGGGAGGTAACAAATTTATTGGTTTTGGGGATTAGGGTGTGGTCAATCTTGGGGACAGTGCAATAGCATGATTAACACAGGCTTAGTGCTTAACAGGTAATTTTTATGGAAAAAGTTGTCAATCACTATGCTTATATATCTTACAGCTTATTTAAACAACTTTACATAAATTATATTAATAAACTATATTATAAATTAACAAATTATATTATAAATCTCTGTAATTGTATATGTTTAACTGAAATACTATAAAACATGCTATTAAATCAGGAAGATTAGTTGACTTGCTAGAATCTTCACCTAATCTTGCTTTAGACTTTCATTTTCCTACTTTGTTGACATTTGCATTCATTCTTTAATGAATACTTCAAGTGCATAGGAACAGAAAGGAAGATGAGAGGCTCATTTATTTTTTTTTCTTTTCATAATTCAGTGAAAATATTATCCCTAAGTTTGAGGAACCAGATAAATAAGAAAAAAATATGAGAATTACTTACCATGGGGAAATCACCATATTAAAAAAGAATAGGTAGAACACATACTCTTCTCAGCAAAGAAAGGTTTGGGAAATAAAGACGTTATCCACATTAGGAAACATGCATGCAAATACTATCATAATCCATGGCAGGAGAAATCTAAAAGAAAGTGTCTTCTAAATGAAGAATGAGCAGTATAAATGGTATTGAATGAAAGTTCAAAGAAGAAATTTGTTGCTGAGAGGTTTGTATGCAGGTTCTGTGGCAGTAAGTAGGTACCTGGTAACAGCTGGGCATGGGAGGAATGGGAATACACTACTGGGTTTGGGGACAGGAGGGAGAAGGGATATATGGCTTGCTTCATATGCAGGTTAACACAGAGAGGAGCAGAGGGCGGGATGCTACACCATTTGGGTTGAAGTGGATGATTCAAATAACGTTGAGAAATAAAGTTAAAACAATGATTGAGCTTGATTGAAAAATATTTTGGATGATATATGTAAACTTTTGGATATTATTATTTATACATAGGTCTGATAATATAGTTGAAAGAAGCATAAGGTGGAGGAAAGAGGAGTACACTAGAAGTTAGACCCTTTGGATTCTATTAGCTGCATGTGACTGGCTATGGCTTCTGTTCTTCCTGGCAATATTTGTGGTGGGAAAAAACAAAGAAAAGCAAAAATTTCCCATCATATTTTTATATTGTCTTGAGGATAACCTGAAATCATACATATTCAAACGCAGCATAAAATGGAAGGCCCTAAACAGAAGATCAATGCTGTGACATACACAAATGCTTATTTGCTCCATTAACTTGTTGATAGAGATCCATTTGGGGTTAGAATAATTTCCGTTAAAAAGATGCAAACAAGTACATATGACTAGGAAGGAAGATGGGAGGGCTGATTTACTTTTTTATTTCTTTCTGAGTTTTTTTTCTTTTTTATAGTGCTATGGGAATAACTGTGAGCTCGAGGAAACAGACACATAAACAAAACCTGGCTAAAGGTATATTCTAATGGACCAGAACTTTCACAGTGAGTTCTTAGGATTTGATTCAAATCTAATGAATTCAGTATGGCTCATTCAAAAAAATTTAGCATGGAATTTAATGGGTTTTAAATATCCTCAGTTCTGTATTTTCTTGTCCCTTCTCCTCTCCATTAGAAAGGGTAATGCAGAATTAACCCTATTATATGCAAACGACAACTGATATATTTTATGTTACCAGTTTCAAGAAGTGGTATTTTAAAGTTTGTGCTTATTGAATTTATAGTGCAGTTCTTGTGGGAAACTTTGAGTGGAAATGTTCCTTCATTAAGTGAAGGAATGTAATCAGCACTTTGGAATGTAAATTTCACAGGCATAAGGGTTTCCTTACAGTGTTTTACTAGACCTTAACTTCATGGGCCTCTTAGTTTGAAAATTTATAAGGCATCAACAATAGTTCCAGCATTTCAATAAGCCTATAAACAGATAAGAAAACTATCAAGGTACAGGAGACTGCACTTAGATTGGATTTTTGAAACTACCTAAAATGTAATAGCATTAAACTAGATATGACTCAAATTTCTGAGTGGCAAAAAGCACCTTGAGGTTTTCTCTCCTTTGGTTTCTACCCCAGTCCCCAGCCAAATCACCAATGTTGACGATGACTAGAATCACATACACATCATGTTTTCTTGCCTCCTGGAACATTGCAAATGGTATACTTGTTTGACTCTAGATGGGATATGAGCTATTTAACATTTTCAGATGCATCCAACAAGATAAATCATTTGAAAGTAGCTTGAGAATTGTCTAATTACCAGTGTAAATTGCTTTCATTTGTAATGGTGTTGGTATTGGCCTACAGGGGCAAAGTATTTCTCTCTCTCTCTCTCTCTCTCTCTCTCTCTCTCTCTCACACACACACACACACACACACACACACACACACACAAGAACAAGAAAAAGTGAGAAAAATAGAGACAGACAGACAGAATGATGCAAAAATCCCTCTCCCATAAGGTCTGGAAAAAAGTTCTTCATTTATGGGAGTTTAAAAGTCAGGAAGCATGATTGATAGTGTAAAATTTATAAGACATTGTTAAGATAGTGAAGATAACAAATATGAAATAATGCTTTTTGTAGAAAGCATTTCATTATGCTATCTACAAAATTCATAGTTACTGTTAGTTATTATTATTTAATATGTAGATTTTGTAAAAATATTCATAGAAGTCAACTTTACCTAAAGGTTACCTATTGCATGATTCATAAAGTGTATATACTAGAAATTACACTTTCATTCTGTGCATCACCTCTAGCCATAACCCACATAAGTTTAATTTTGCATCCTTTGATCAATGTATCATTTCTCTTACCTCTTTACCCTTGGTCATCACCATTCTGCCCTATGCTTCTGTGCATTTGGTATTTTTGATATTCCACATATTATGAGATGATTTTTTTTCTCTGTGTGACTTATTTCACATAGCATTCTTGCAGTTTGATACATGTTGTTTCAAATTCCAGGACCTTCTTCATATTCTTTAAATAAGCTTTTAACTCATTTCTCTTCCTGTTCTTCTTTAGGTAATTCTATAATGCATATATTAGTTCATTTAATGATGTTCCATAATTCCTTTGAGCTTCCCTCACTATTTTTTATTTTGTTCATCTGATTGGATTGTTTCCAGTGACCTCTATTGCAATTCACTACTCCTTTGTTCTGCTTGATCTAGTTTGCTATTGACCCCACCCATCAATTGAAATTTTCCCTTCAGTTATTGTATTCTTTAGCTCTATATCTCTGTTTGGTCTTAGGTCCTTCCCTTGTTCCCTTAAAAAACCTAGGAACTACAGTTCATACATGAGGAAACTGAAATAACATTCATAGTTTGCCTAATGGTTACACAGTAGTACAATGAAAAGAGCTTCACCTAGATGGAGTCTGACTCCAAGTTTTAGGTTTTGTTTTCTTGCTTTTGTTTCATTAGGGATCATGAAGAATGGGGATGATTTATTTGCCACAAGGCTGAAAATTTAAAATAAAATCTAAGTTAATACTTATATTCCATACAATTCATAAAAATTCAATTTATGCAAAAAGTAGTAGTAAGTTATATTAATAAATTTTATTTTTCTCTCAAAACACATATATACTACCTCTACTAATCACCATGTCAAACATTTTTTTTTGTTTTAGTTGGCTTTTTATTGTATTCCTCCACTCTTGTATTCAGTACTTAGCAGTAAGTGATTATATAATTTGCTTTTATACACAAATTTAACATACTCACTGGTTTTGGTTCCACAGTTTTCAAAAGGTCAACCCATGAACAGTGTATTCAACTTATCTCCCTAAAAAATAGCAACCTCTGTGGAGAAGAGAGTAATAACTTGGGAGCAGGCACCTGAGGGAAGATTGAACACTTATTAAAATTTTTTGTGTGCTTACTATATGCAAGGTTTCATAATCTCATTTTATCCTGATGAAAGGTTTATGAAGTAGATATTATTTTTATTTGCACCTTGCATATGGAAGAAAGATGTAGCTCATTTAAAAAAAAATTAGGGCTGGGTACATAGCTCAATTGGAAGAGTTCTTGCTTCACATGCACAGGGCAATGGGTTCAATCCCCAGTACCACACACACACACAAAAAAAAGATTCAGTGATATGCCCAAGATGAAACAGCAATTAAACAATTATGCAAGATTTATCTGACATCAGAGTCTGAACTTTTAACAACACCTATTATTGACACTCTTGAGGCCTCTGTACAAAATAATTTTCCCTTCAAAGGCCACTTGAATTCTCTGTAATGTCATTATAAACTCTATTTTGTTCTGGTATAGAAGTAATTGCTTTGTGTTTGGCTAATCATAGAGTAACATCATTCCTTCAGGGAGTTGGGCCATAATAGAAAGTCCTGTGTCTTTTCCCTGATACACATATAACACCTAATATAACACGTAATTTGAATGTACCTGTTCCAACCAGTCCTTCTGAATATCATTTGGCTCAGGAGAGGTTTGGGCTGAAGTTGGGCAGAAAGAATACAGAATGTATGAAAGAGCAAAGACAATAGTTTAGGGCACTCTTGTAACCTCCATGTTTGTGCACAGTCACTGAAACATTCCTCCCATCTGCTGTCCACTTGGTGGTGAGGAAAGGAGGAAGAAAAGAAAGCACAGTGAAAGGAGTAGGAGGAGGAACAGTAAGATCACAGATAAAGCATCACTTTCCTTCCCTCTCATGACCATAATATTTTCTAGTATTTGGGGAATATGGCATATTGGCTTGCTGCATATTTTTGATTTGTGATCCACAATCTAGATGATGAATTAAGAAACCATTATTTTGCCTAAAGTTTCTATGAGTACTTGAAAATTAGTTTGGGAGAAGCATGACTTTTGTCCGTCTTTCATGGCAGTCGATTTAGTGACATGTGCAATGTAGTTAAAAAGAGGATGAAAAGCAGAGGAGAATCAGTTTGGTGTCTGGAGACCAAGTCCATTAGGCTCACAGTAAGAAAAGAAAACACAGAGATTGCTTTGTTTTGCTTAGTTTAAAGAATTTGGCTTTGAGGATTGTGGCATTTTGCTGTCACCATGGGATAAATTTCTTTGGGAAAAAAAATCTCTGCTGGTGAGCAGTTCTCAAGGTGACCTGGTAGGCTTAAAATTTAAACAAGAAATGTCAACAGCAGAAATGAGAGCAAAGGAGAATAATGTTGATGCTTCTGAGACGAGAGCATGGGGATTTAAAAATGAATAAAGTAGGAGCTTTTGATGTTTGGCACAATTTCCTCCAAAAATTATGTACAATTACAGTTGAGAACTATTCCATGGTATGTAGGCTGATTTTTCAACTCATACATCAGCAATTGCAACCACGTGAAATGGACTTTCAATTCTGATGCCAATCTGGTATCAGGACTTCTTAACTAAGTTTAGGGAAGAGGAAAGCATAGGTAGGTAGGGGGATGGCTAGAAATATCGCAAATGATCTAGTGTTAAAATTAAAACAGCTGAAACCAGTCTGAATACTATTTTGTTTTATTTTGTTTTTGTAGGAGTCTGTATGTGATATAAAATTCCCAAGTAACCAAACTGTGTTTTAATCTTAAAACACAATCTTACAAGTTAGGGGCCTATTTTGTCCTAACATACACATACACATACACACACACACACACACACACACACACACACACACACTCGCATTTGAGGGTCTCCATTCTCTTGCATAATATTGACAATTTACATCCTATTTTTCTGACATTTGATTTAGTCACAGAGATCTGCACCACATTATAGAAGCAGATGATAAAGATTAATCATGTCAGCAAAACAAAGGGTAATTATTAATGTGACAAAAGGAAGTGGAGAAAGGAATGCTGAGGAAAAGTTATAACTAGAGTGTTGGTTTATTATGCCATTTTTGACCTTGGATGCATTTTGAAATGAAAACTCTCTTCACTCTGTCTACTGAAATCTGTTCTACACCTATGTATGCACAGTGTCCATATTTATGATAATTCTTAATGTTTCCTGAGAGACAGTAACTAAAGGAGAGCCTGGCTTTCTTTACACTTCTTATTTCATTGCAACTTCATTTTTCAAATTCAGCATTACATTATAGCAATAATAGAGTCTTAAATTTCCTTATTCAATTTGCCCTCTAAATGAGAACAGATTTCTACTGGACTCCACCATCTTTACTTTCTTGCACCCAAGGATAAAGTGCAGAATTTGTGTTTTTAAAATTAATACTAGTTTGGACACACTAGTATTCAAAGTTTTTCTGAACCAATGATCACTGCAGTTAAGTTCTCTACTTGAAATAAGGGATAAGTAAAAAGTCCTATGTTCTGGATTTTATAAATAAGGGCAAATTATTTATTGCATATAGCAGCTATTTCTAATCCTTGGGGAAGTTTCTTGCATATAATTAGATTATAACACTGAAAACAGATAAATTATTTTATTAATACATCAGAAAACAGAAAATTCAAGTCATTTTTGTTCTAATCACTTTTATAATTTAAAGAACAAGAGAAATTATATGTCATTCAAGCTGAATGACTCACAATCCTGTTCCCACTTCTTCAAAGGTCAGCTAACAAAAAGATTATCTCTGCTATAGAACATTCATTTATATAATAATATCGTTTATTATATGCATGGGGACATCCTAGCATTTAATCATTTCAAAAACATTACTCCCACACTCCCAGGCTCCTGGAAGCCCTTGGAAATTCAGCATCCATGTAAGTTTCTTGCTTATTCTTTTCTTCAGTTACTGACTTGTATTTTATGAAAGCCTCATCAACTTAAAAAATAAAACCTGATTTATTTTACATTCTAAACACAATTGGGCTTGTGGGTGAGAAGAGAAAGATATATTGATGGGAGACTGAAGTGAGAAAGACAGAAATGACATCTTACATTTTGTTATTTGAAAACAGAATAACAAAGACTGTAAAACCTGTCACAAAGGAATTGTAGAATAAAGCATGTTCGGTAAATAGGTTTGCATATAGGCTGACAAAATTAATAATTGAATATTTGTAAAACAGTCATTTGTTTGATTTTTTTCTATTGTAGCAATCACTGGCTTGATCCTCTTCCCTTTTTAACTAAATGATACCATGGGATTATGACAAGTTGTAGCATATTTAGTTAACAGATAAGCTAATAAAAATAATTGGTAATTACAGACAAGATTTAATATCCAAAAAATATATCAAATCTTAGTTCACTGGCATCCATCACCTTGATTTAATGGAAAATATTTTTCTCCAGAGATTATTTTCTCAAAGGCACATGGTCTCATTTTCAGTGGCCTAAGATTTTATATTCTTGGTAATGTTTGCATGTGGATTATGTAGTCAGATGTTCATCACATACCCAGGATCCAATCTTCTTGACTTCTCATCACCTTCCCAAGTGGCAGCTACCCTTAGACTCAGCAACCTCAATCCTCCAGCTCATGCACCTTCTTTCCTAACTGGAAAGAACCTGAGGTGTCTTAAAGTACAAGTGATGAAGGCATCCAGATTAGTATTTCCCTCTAGGGAGCAGAGAGATTTCCAGTGCATAGTTCATGTGATATAGAATTAAAATTTTCTTTCCGTGATAAAGACCAAGGAGTGAGGAGGAGGTTGGGGTTTCCAGGCAGCTTGCCTCAAGTGGCAAAGAAAGGGCCACTAACTGGTGACAAACTCATTTGCTCTAGATTTTTCTTTCAGTCATAGGCCACATGAGTTCTTCTTACCACTTAGCTCAGTCAGCACTACTCTAGTCTGTGGAAACAGAATACTCTAGGTTTTTCTCTAGCCTGGCTGGGTTCTCTCAAAATACTCCAGGTAGGTGTGGCATGAAGGCACACCCCTGTGATCTCAGCAACTCAGGAGCCTGAGGCAGAGAGTTTACAAATTGGAAAAAAACCTGGGCAACTTGGTGAGACCCTGTGCCAAAATAAAACAATTGAAAAGTGCTGGGGGTGTCGTTCAGTGGTAGAGCTGCCCTGGATTGCAGCCCCAGTACTACCCACCCCCACCACACACACACACACACACACACACACACACACACACACATACACACATATACTCCAGGTAGGGGAATACAACATATAGCCACTGGAGGACAGCAGAGAGCCAGGAGCAGATGCAGTGATACCTCTTGCATTGACAATTTAGAACAGCTATTCATTCAGAAGATTCTGTGGTCAGTTATTTCACCCCTGAGCCAGGTTCCCACTTAATTACAGAAAAAAAATACTTAAGTGCTTTCCACAAAAGAGGATTAGAATGTAGTCCTCTGGTGCATTGTGATACTGGTAGGAAGTTTGAGATGCTGAATGAACAAGTGATGTAGAAAAATGGAAACATAAGGGCTTGGTAATCAGACAAATGTTGATCTACATAACAAATAACAAATATGTGTGTGTGGGGGGGTGTGGTCAATTAATTATAAATACCACTGTACTAAGACCAGCCAACAAATAAACATTTCTTGAATGCCTGCTATACACTATGTATTCAGCTTGACTTTGGAAATAGGAAGATATAATGAAGTTAAAAGTTTGAACACAGAAGTGGAATAAGAAAAAGAAATAGTAAAGGTAAATGCTCATGGATGTAAAGACGTGGCATACAAATACTTTTAGTTCTAATTTGAACAGGGTAGAATTTTAAGCCTTCTGTGAAACTGTTACTCAAAATATTAATGCTTAACAGATATAGGAAGGATAGAAAGGGACAATAAAAACCTTCATGAAAAGAAGTAAAGTATAATGGAAAATAGTGTGTATCTGGAAGCAGAACCAGAACCAGTATTTAAAAACCCATCCAAGATATTAAGAGGAAAGTTAGGCCAGTGAAACAAACAAAATGTTGTAATCCCAACAGCAAAGAAGGCTGATGCAGGAGGATGGTGAGTTCAAAGCTATCCTCAACAACTTAGCAAGGCCCTAAGCAACTCAGTGAGAACCTGTCTCAAAATAAAATACAAAAATGGACTTGGGATGTGGCTCAGTGGTTTAGTACCCCTGAGTTCAATCTCAAGTACCCAAACAAACAAACAAACAAAATGTAACAAAATTCTGGATTTATCTTTAATATTGTTGGTGACATTCCAGAAAATTGAATTAGTAAATTAGGGACAATACAAGGGTATTTCTCCTTCAATCAGATGTTAGAAGGCAAGAAAATGAAAGTAGTAGGGGAAGACTTACTTTTTCACAAGTTTGACATGGAAAGGAAAGAGCTAAATAAGATTACAGAAGGAATGACATTTTCAGAAAAGAAAGAGAACATTTATGAAACTTGGATTTGTTCATTGGTAAGATGTGTGATAAAAACTTGAAAAAAATTAACCTTGAATTTGTTGTAGAAATAACCACAGCCAAAACCAAAGCAGGAGCACAAAGTACTTTGTGTTTAGAACCCCAAATAACACATTGGAACCCTGTGCTAAAATCATCCCTGTGGAATCATACTATTATGAGGACTGTCTCGCACTTTCCGTATCTAACTGGATAGAGTTCAAAATGGGACAGGGTTGTGCAGAGTTCCGAGCTGTTGTATTTTACAGTAACAAAAAAATAATAATTTCAAGTCCTAATTGTGTTTGGTGAGTTGGATGCAGTCCAAGTAAGAAATATGTTGGTACAATGCATTGCATTTATTTCATTAGGCTGCCGCATCTTATAAAAATGATATATTGCATTTATATACAAGGGTTGGTTTTTTCCCTGTATAATTCTAAGCACTATATCTTTCTCTGGAAGTTCTACTTATGAACTCTCACGATACTCCTCATGGGAGAAGTTAGTAGATATTATTTACTTTTTTTTCTTTCTTTTTCTTTTCTCTCTTTTTTTTTTTTCTGGCAAGAGTACCAAGCAGCAATGCAATGTTTGTAATAACATGACTACTAGATGCGTTTCAGCTATATTAATGAGACAGAATTAGTATGTCTAGTGTCTGCAGAAAACATGAAAAATTAGAATATCTAGCACATGTGTTAATATGTAGTAAACTATGGGGAACAAGATCGTGTGCTTATGACTTCTGTAGAATCTGTACATATCACAGGGAAGATCTGAGGAGGCCTAAGCTGACCAAAGTGAGAGGAAAACTGTGGTGTTGAAACAGTATCATAATACACCAAATTCCATGCTTGTACTTGCCAGAATTTATAAACAGAAATATTTAATGAAAAATCCAAGGAAGATTTTGAACCAGAGACTGGCATACAAAAGAATATTTGAGGCAAATGCTCATAAACATAAACACTAAATAATTTAAGTCTTACTGTGGTTATGGTAGAAGGTTAGAAGAACTAATCTGAATATTCAATACTTTCAGTTATATGTACATTCAAATGCATGTGTTGGTTTATTTCCAGGAGTGATGAAGAGATGATAGGAAAGGGTACTAAAATCAGTGATGTATTTGGCAACTCTTACTTTCCTATGAGTCTAAATGGCTTAATTATCAGGAAAAATATTAAATATTTAGATTACAGGTTATCTCATATATCAGGCAAAGAAAATATGAAGAACTACATGTCATACCCTTGCTATTCACGTGGGCATTTGAAATTTATTTGTTATTTTGAAGTAGCTTTGATAGCAAGAAAGTCTCAGTGGTATAAATAACTCACCTATATATAGATACTCAGTAACTCTTTTGCCCAATAAAAATTCATCAGATATTAAGTAGAAATTTTAAAGGAGTTTTGAAGTTTGGGAAGGGTGTACTCAACTTCACCATCAAATCTGTTTTATATTCAGCATTATATTACAGTGTTCAGTCTTCTCCTTCAAAATCCATTGACTTTTCTCTGAAAAAAATCCATTCTTCATACTTTGACCACTCTATATCATTTTAGATAACCACCTATTTCCATAAAAGAAAAGATGACAAAAGTGTGGTAACCATTAAATTTTAAACAAAAGCAGTGCTTATAATATAAAGGAGAATTTTAAAAATCAAACTTAATTCTCCAAAAATAAAACAGTGGTATATTTTATTAGAGAACTCTTTTTTTTGTATCATCAATACCCTGGTATTATCCTAAATACTGGATAAAACAGAGGATCATCTTTGTGTGTCTCAAAATCTAACAGGATTAGAACTCTGAGTTGCAAGAGACAAAAATCCAACTTCAACGAGTTTAAGTCAAAAAGAGGATCATATTCAATTATATAAACAGCAAAACAACAGCTATTTGATGACAAAGAAACAAAAGGTCTTAAAGAGCACGCCTTTTAAACATAAAGGTAATAATGAGGGCGGCGGGAAGTGAGTAAGCCGCTCCGTGCTCCACGCCGCTGCGCCCGCAGCGTATGTTGCCGCATCTGAAAAGATGAAGTAAAGATCATTAAAGGAGATCTGTCGACAAAGACTCAGCACCGTGGGGCCTAGGTGGAGTGAATCCGCCACGACTCCAGCCGAGGTGGAGTGAGTCCATCACGACTTCAGCGCGAGCAGTAAGGCTGCAGCCCCCGAGCTGCCCGGCTCCCTCGGCCCCTTCTCCTTGTCCTCTTCGCCTTTCCACTTTGCTTCTCCCCCGCTGTCTCTCCTCCCACGCTCAGTCCCTAAATCTACATCTCAATTTCTTTCCCCCACCCCGCCCACTCTCCCGCGTGTCCAGTACCCGCCCGCGCGGGCCCCGAGGCGCTGCCTCCCCTCCCCCAGCCCGCACCCCCTCCCCGGGGGTCCCGAAGGCCACAGCTGGGCCACCACCGCGCCGCCACCGCCGCCGCTTCCCACGGAGCACCATAGAGCAGACTCTTCACCGCGCGAGATGCCAAGTTAAATGGAACAGCTGATGAGTGACAATTTAAAATCTAAGTGATCCAACACGGCGGCGGACGCGGAGAGATCAAGTCTCTAACCCCTTCAGCTGCGCGAGCATAGGGTGAAGTAAACTGTCAAAATACAGTTTGCTCAGGACCACTAGGCACTGTTGAGCTGAAGGGGATCCCGGGTGAACAGTCTGCCCCTCTGAGAACACACCGAGCCCGGATTGGGCTGCATTCTAGTTCTGGTTCGCCTGCTTCTCATGACTCAGCACTAATGATCCCGCTGAAATAACTAGTCGGCCCACCTGAACTCACAGAGGTAAAAGCCAACTGAGCACGATAGTCAGACCCAGGGTATCCCTCTGCTGACAACAGAGGTCCCTTGCACCAGCTACCTGGGGAGTTGCTACCTGAGGGCAAACAAATTTGCTGGGGGTCCTCAGCCCCAAGCCCTACAAACTTAGGTTCTGAGGGAGGCAAACAGAAAGGGTGTGCCCAGGCATCCACGGAAACAGGGCTCCCAGGAGCAGCAGACCCGGCGTGTAGCCAGTATTGTGGTGAGCGTCACAGGTGAGCGGGGCCTGGCTTGAGGAACCACAAGAGAAGGCCCTAGGCACTCAGGATTGGAGACCCGCACAGTCTGGGAAGAAGAGCTGAGGCACAGTGATTGGTTCCCACCCATCAAGAAGAGAAGCCTGGCCCAGTTCCCACCTACTGGAAGAGAAGTTAATTGAGCTCTATGACTGCATTTATTATTATTATTATTATTATTATTATTATTATTATTATTAATGATTATTATTGGTATTTTTCTTAATTTTATTTTCACTTTTTGTTGTTGATGTTGTTGTTCTTCAACTTTCTTATTAATGGTTTCAATTTTTTTAATTCTTTTTATTCTATTATTATTACTATTATTTTTTAAACTTTAATTTCCATTTGTTTATTATCATCATAATTTTTTTTTGGTTTTAAATTTTTATTTTTTCGTTTTTTCTTTCTTTCTTTTCACTTTTTTTCTTTTGTCTTTTCATTTCTTTTCAATTTTCTTATTCCCCCTTTCTTGAATTCTACCTGCCTACACTCACTCTCTTTAGTGACTTCTTCCCTTCCCTTCTAATACCTCTCCTCCCAAGCATCAAATAAATTTATAAGAGTAAACAGTAACTCAGCAGTCAAAAAGAACAAGAAGTATCATGAGCATAAAAAAGCAAGGAAGAAAAGGAGTACAAACAATGAAGGACAGCCTAAATATTCAGGAGGACCTGGAGTCATCAGAAAAATGGCCATATAAAGAACTCAAGGAACACCTTAGACAGATGGAAAGGAACCTTAAAGATCACATTGAAAATGAATTACATAAACAGATAAAAGAAGAAGTTAAGCATCTTTATCAGGAGATGAGATTATAAAAAAATCAAACAATAATTCTAGAAATGAAGGAAACGATAAACCAAATTAAAAACTCAATCGAGAGTATCACTAACAGAGTGGAGCAAGTAGAAGCCAGAACATCAGATAATAAAGACAAAATATATAATCTTGAAAAGAGTCTAGCCAACTCAGATAGGCTGGTAAAAAATCACGAGAAAAACATCCAAGAGATTTGGGATAACTTAAAAAAACCAAACTTACAAGTCATCGGGATAGAGGAAGGCACAGAGATTCATGCCAAGGGAATGAGTAACTTGCTGAATGAAATAATTACAGAAAACTTTCCAGAAATAAGAAAGGAAACAGATATACAAATTGTAGATGGATACAGGACACCAAGCACACAAAATCACAGTAGACCAACGCCAAGACACATTGTTATGAAGATATCCAATATACAGAACAAAGAGAAAATATTAAAAGCTACAAGAGAAAAGAGGCAAATTACATTTAGGGGTAAACAAATAAGGTTAACAACGGATTTTTCATCACAGACACTGAAAGCGAGAAGATCCTGGAACAACGTATTTCAACCACTGAAAGACAATGGATGCCAACCAAGAATTCTGTATCCAGCAAAATTAAGCTTCAGATATGACAATGAAATAAAAATCTTTCATGATAAACAAAAGCTAAAAGAATTTGTAGCCAGAAAACCAGCATTGTAAAGCGTCTTGAGCAAAACTCTACACGAGGAAGAAATGAAAAACAATAACCAAAACCATCAGTGGGAAGTGCCTCGGTAAAGACAGCGGATGGGGGGAAAGCTAATCATGGAGAAACAAACTAAACTAGAGAAAAAAAAAGATAAATAATCAACATGGCAGGAAGTACAAACCATATATCAATAGTAACTCTAAACGTTAATGGCTTAAACTCTCTAATAAAGCAACATAGGCTGGTAACATGGATTAAAAAAACAAATCCAACAATATGCTACCTCCAGGAGACACATCTGATTGGAAAAGTCATACACAGGCTCAAGGTAAAAGGTTGGGAAAAAATATACCATGCACACGGTCCTCGTAAGCAAGCAGGGGTGGCCATTCTCATATCGAATAAAATCGACTTCAAGACTAAGTTAATCAAAAGGAATAAGGAAGGTCATTATATACTGTTAAAAGGAACCATTCACCAACAAGTCATAACAATTATCAATATTTATGCACCAATTAATGGTGCTGTGACGTTCATAAAACAAACTCTCCTCAAGTTCAAGAATCAAATAGACCACAACACAATAATCATGGGTGACTTCAACACACCTCTCTCACCATTGGACAGATCCTCCAAACAAAAGTTGAATAAAGAAACTATTGACCTCAATATCACAATCAATAACCTAGACTTAACTGACATATATAGAATATATCAACCATCATCAAGTGGATATACTTTTTTCTCAGCAGCACATGGATCCTTCTCAAAAATAGACCATATATTATGCCATAGGGCAACCCTCAGTAAATATAAAGGGGTTGAGATAATACCATGCACTTTATCAGATCATAATGGAATGAAACTGGAAATCAATGATAAAAGAAGGAAGGAAAAATCCTACATCACATGGACAATGAACAATACATTACTGAATGATCAATCGGTTACAGAAGACATAAAGGAGGAAATCAAAAAATTCTTAGAGATAAATGAAAATATAGACACAACATATCGGAATCTATGGGACACAATGAAAGCAGTTTTAAGAGGGAAATTCATCACCTGGAGGTCATTCCTCAAAAAAAGGAAAAACCAACAAATAAATGAGCTCACACTTCATCTCAAAGCCCTAGAAAAGGAAGAGCAAAACAACAGCAAATGTAGCAGAAGGCAAGAATTAATTAAAATCAGAGCAGAAATCAATGAAATTGAAACAAAAGAAACTATTGAAAAAATTAACAAAACAAAAAGTTGGTTCTTTGAAAAAATAAATAAGATTGACAGACCCCTAGCCATACTAACGAAGAGAAGAAGAGAGAGAACTCAAATTACTAACATACGGGATGAAAAAGGCAATATTACAACAGACGCTACAGAAATACAGAAGACAATTAGAAATTATTTTGAAAACCTATATTCCAATAAAATAGAAGATAGTGAAGACATCGATAAATTCCTTAAGTCATATGATTTGCCCAGACTGAGTCAGAAGGATACTCACAACTTAAACAGACCAATATCAATAGATGAAATAGAAGAAGCCATCAAAAGACTACCAACCAAGAAAAGCCCAGGACCGGATGGGTATACAGCGGAGTTTTACAAAACCTTTAAAGAAGAATTAATACCAATACTTTTCAAGTTATTTCAGGAAATAGAAAAAGAGGGAGCTCTGCCAAATTCGTTCTATGAGGCCAACATCACCCTGATTCCGAAACCAGACAAAGACACCTCAAAGAAAGAAAACTACAGACCAATATCTCTAATGAACCTAGATGCAAAAATCCTCAATAAAATTCTGGCGAATCGAATACAAAAACACATCAAAAAAATTGTGCACCATGATCAAGTAGGATTCATCCCTGGGATGCAAGGATGGTTCAATATACGGAAATCAATAAATGTTATTCACCACATCAATAGACTTAAAGATAAGAACCATATGATCATCTCAATAGACGCAGAAAAAGCATTTGACAAAGTACAGCATCCCTTTATGTTCAAAACATTAGAAAAACTAGGGATAACAGGAACTTACCTCGACATTGTAAAAGCTATCTATGCTAAGCCTCAGACTAGCATCATTCTGAATGGAGAAAAATTGAAGGCATTCCCTCTAAAATCTGGAACAAGACAGGGATGCCCCCTATCACCACTTCTGTTCAATATAGTTCTCGAAACACTGGCCAGAGCAATTAGACAGATGAAAGAAATTAAAGGCATAAAAATAGGAAAAGAAGAACTTAAATTATCACTATTTGCGGATGACATGATTCTATACCTAGAAGACCCAAAAGGGTCTACAAAAAAACTACTAGAACTAATAAATGAATTCAGCAAAGTGGCAGGATATAAAATCAACACACATAAATCAAAGGCATTTCTGTATATCAGTGACAAAACTTCTGAAACGGAAATGAGGAAAAACACTCCATTCACAATATCCTCAAAAAAAAAAATAAAATAAAATACCTGGGAATCAACCTAACAAAAGAGGTGAAAGACCTATACAATGAAAACTTCAGAACCCTAAAGGGAGAAATAGAAGAGGATCTTAGAAGATGGAAAATTATACCTTGTTCATGGATAGGCAGAACTAACATCATCAAAATGGCGATATTACCAAAAGTTCTCTATAGGTTTAATGCAATGCCAATCAAAATCCCAAAGGCATTTCTTGTAGAAATAGATAAAGCAATCATGAAATTCATATAGAAAAATAAAAGAAACAGAATAGCTAAAACAATTCTAAGCAGGAAGGTATAGCGATACCAGATTTCAAACTATATTACAGAGCAATAGTAATAAAAACAGCATGGTACTTGTACCAGAACAGGCGGGTGGACCAATGGTACAGAATAGAGGACACAGAGACTAATCCAGAAAGCTTCAACTATCTTATATTTGATAAAGGAGCTAAGAACATGCAATGGAGAAAGGATAGCATCTTCAACAAATGGTGTTGGGAAAACTGGAAATCCATATGCAACAAAATGAAACTGAATCCCCTCCTCTCGCCATGCACAAAACTCAACTCAAAGTGGATCAAGGAGCTAAATATCAAATCAGAGACTCTCCGTCTGATAGAAGAAAAAGTTGGCTCGATCTACATATTGTGGGGTCGGGCTCAAAATTCCTTAATAGGACACCCATAGCACAAGAGTTAATAAGAAGAATCAACAAATGGGATGTTCTTAAACTGAAAAGTGTTTTCTCAGCAAGAGAAACAATAAGAGAGGTAAATAGGGAGCCTACATCCTGGGAACAAATCTTTACTCCTCACACTTCAGATAGAGCCCTAATATCCAGAGTATACAAAGAACTCAAAAAATTAGACAATAAGAAAACAAATAATCCAGTCAACAAATGGGCCAAGGACCTGAACAGACACTTCTCAGAGGAAGACATACAATCAATCAACAAGTACATGAAAAAATGCTCACCATCTCTAGCAGTCAGAGAAATGCAAATCAAAACCACCCTAAGATACCACCTCACCCCAGTAAGATTGCAGCCATGATGAAGTCAAACAACAATGAGTGCTGGCGAGGATGTGGGGAAAAGTGTACTCTTGTACACTGCTGGTGGGACTGCAAACGGGTGTGGCCAATTTGGAAAGCAGTATGGAGATTCCTGGGAAAGCTGGGAATGGAACCACCATTTGACCCAGCTATTGCCCTTCTCGGACTATTTCCTGAAGACCTTCTCGGACTATTTCCTGAAGACCTTAAAAGAGCACACTACAGGGATACTGCCACGTCGATGTTCATAGCAGCACAATTCACAATTGCTAGACTGTGGAATCAACCCAGATGCCCTTCAATAGATGAATGGATAAAAAAATGTGGCATTTATACACCATGGAGTATTATGCAGCACTAAAAAATGACAAAATCATGGAATTTGCAGGGAAATGGATGGCACTAGAGCATATTATGCTTAGTGAAGCTAGCCAATCCCTAAAAAACAAATACCAAATATCTTCTTTGATATAATGAGAGCAACTAAGAACAGAACAGGGAGGAAGAGCAGGAAGAAAAGATTAACATTAAACAGAGACATGAGGTGGGAGGGAAAGGGAGAAAAAAAGGGAAATCACATGGAAATGGAGGGAGACCCTCATTGTTATACAAAATTACATATAAGAGGTTATGAGGGGAATGGGATAACAAACATGGAGGGAAATGAATTACAGTAGATGGGGTAGAGGGAGAAGATGGGAGGGGAGGGGAGGGGGGATAGTAGAGGATAGGAAAGGTAGCAGAATACAACAGTCACTAATTTGGCAGTATGTAAAAATGTGATGTGTAACCGATGTGATTCTGCAATCTGTATTTGGGGTAAAAATGGGAGTTCATAACCCACTTGATTCTAATGTATGAAATATGATATGTCAAGAGCTTTGTAATGTTGTGAACAACCAATAAAAAAAATCTAATAGGGCTATTCTTCAGGCTTTGATCTGATTCAGTACAAATTCCACTAATAATATGAAATTGGTTCCAAAATCACTTAAAAAGTGATCAAATAACTAATATAAAATATTAACACTCACAATCCTTAACTCTACTCACTTTTTTGGTAATGTATTTTGGAAAATTACATTAATTATGACCATTGAAAAAGTGAAGTTGACTGTTATAATCATCAAAATCACTAAGTAGATAAGCATATAGTTCTATTAAGAAATATTTTAAAATATTCTGCAATTAGTAATCTGACCTCTATGAAGGTAGATTATTTATTTCCCAACTGAACGTACAAATGGCTCCATGTACATGTTTAAGCTAGCAATCCTGATTATTTATACAAAAAAAAGTTCAAAACAGTTCAATCATTTTCTGGAAACAAAGCAACCACAGCCAAATAGCAAGAGTGTTAATTCACTTGAATCTTTGTATTTATAAAAGCTTTTACATTTTATATAACTAACAAGAAAATATATCATATATTCAGGAGAGAAATTCTCAGTATTGCCTGTTAATGAGAGACATGTGGATTGAAGTGTTTTTTCAAACTTCATTTGGGTTAATCATAATATATTTTTTGAAAATATATTCATATTTTTAAATATGAACAAATGTGGGAAAATGTGGGAATTGCAAATGTAGAATTTTGATTGCTTCATTTTGGATTGCTGATAAAAATAGAATTTCTATCCACAAAAGTATTACTGCATACTAAAAACTACAAATGACCATGTAGTCTGATTGATATGTAGACAGCAAAATAGTTAATTTTTTATGTAATTTCAAAATGAGAAAATTTGAACTGTTCAAAAAATTCAATCCATTCAACCAAAAAAGTTAAAGTGTGTGTGTGTGTGTGTGTGTGTGTGTGTGTGTGTGTGTGACAATTAGGACGTAAGATATTTAGACATAAGAACAGTACTGGCAAAAATTATATCCAGGGCTCAGATGCTATTGGTTATTAAATGCACATTTACTTGTGTGTGTGTTAATTTATTCTCAGGAGTTCTGAGGAGAAGGTAGGAAAAGATGATTAAAAAACTGAATGGATTTGGCAAGTATTGTTTTTCCCATCAATATAAAGGTTCAATTATATTATATATATCCATTAATTTTTTCTTTCCTAAATTCCATAGTAAACACTGTGTCAGGTTCTCAAAATAACTTCTCCCATGTGCTTCAGGAAGAAAACAGACAACAGATATCTTGCAGATACCACCCACACAATCAACTTCTCATCTGTTATACATTTGCCTATGTTTGCAGGAGATTGTATGGAATCGATATTGTCTTTCCTAAATGTGTGGTAGAATTTGCCAGAGGAGCCAAATAGACTTGAGTGTTATTTGTTGGACATCTTATACTATGAATTCAATTTCTTTGGCTAGAATAAATTATTCAGGCTAACTATTTCTTCTTGAGAGAGGTTGGGTAGTGTATGTCTTTCAAAGAATGTCATTATTTTATCTACTTGTCAAATCTGTGAGCAAAGAGTTCTTTGCAGTATTTATATTCTTGTGTTTCCAATGGGTATAATTTTGTCACCCCTTTCATTTCTAATATTTGTAATTTATGTCTTTTTATTCATGTTCACTAGACTACCAATTTTTTTTAAAAAAACAACTTTTGGGGTTTTTTGTGCTTTTTTTTGTTTTGTGTATTATTTTTCTGTTTTTACTTTTAGATTTTTTATTTTTTCTAATTGTTTTTATCCTTTTATTTGTTTGGGGTATGAAATCCCTTTTTTTTTCCTTCTGCTCCCAGAAATTGTATACTCTCAAACTACTACGTAGAATCATTAGCAATTTATTCAATTATTTAATCTGAATTCTCCTTACTCATTCATATGACTCCCAGTTTCTTATACCTCTTCTGCTGAACTTGAGGAACTATCTTTTCTTAGATTTCATCCTATTTGGTCACTTTGCAACCTCAGTTCCCTGATAGGTTCAAGAAAGATATAATTTGGTAGTTTCTCTGTCTTTTTTTCTATTGTTGGTGTAGGAATAATAATAATTTTAATTTTCACTATATAAGGCAGGCCCACAATCCTTCCTGTCCCCTTATTTTCAGTTACCATTTGCCTAATTGATTTTTATCCATCATTTACACATCTTCTTGTTTTCCTGTAAATCTGCCTTTGGTAAGACAAAAATATTTGTAAATGCCTCCCTTTATTCTCCACCTCAATTCAGTGGAATTTTGAGTGATTTTTGTCTACTTTCTGAAAGCTTGACTTTTCATAGGAGCCAAGTATGTCAGTTAGCTTTAGATATCTTAATTGGTTGAATTTATATTTACCAGAATTTAGAATTTCCTCTATCTCTGCCTACTTTCCAGTGCTAATATGATTTTTTTCCTTTAAAATAAAATATTGGTTATTTCAATTGTTACCTTACCCTTACTGATTGATGTAGGCATCTATGTGTATATACATACATATTTGTGAATACAAATGTTTGCAATTTCACAAGCACTTATTAAGTATCTCTGATATGCTAGGTATAAGACATTCAAATATAATTGTTTTTAGAGATCTTTAATAGAGTTTATTTAACTCAATATGGTTAAAATGTAGAAGGATCTGAAAATACAAAGATGGGAAAACTTATGTTAAACAAAGAAAATATACATTGGCTCTAATTGTATTTGTTTCCAAAATGATGACTACTCTTCTGACACAAAATGACAATAAGTTTATTCTCTTTAAACTCAAAACAATGAGAAAATCCTATATATGTATTACAAAGTTTTTGATCCAGTTCTTTGAGTTTTCCCTCTGAATCACTAAAGTCAAAACAAGTTATTGGACTGGAATTAATTCAAATAAGCTAAAAATTAGAATTTGTAATTAGGTAGCTTCACTTTTAATTTTTGTTACTTTTCTTCATACTCTAAATAGCATGAGTTCCTAATATGTGTGGAATAGAATGAAAAACTCCAAAAAATCTGACCCTAATTCTATCGCTGATTAACCTCAATGAATGTTATGGTATGGTATTGTGTTCTCCTATGTCTGTATGTATTGATACATTCTGAAGAAATAACAAATAAATCTCTTGAAAATTTTAATTATTTATTTTATCTTGTTTTTCAGTAGAAGCATGTTATATTGTATATGCTTACACTGATCCATTGCATAATGTAAAATATACTGAATTTGGAATACTAGGTGAAAATTCCAGCTCTATCACTAACTATATGACCTAAACTGAGCGATTTAAATCATCCCAGCCTCCATTTCCCTTCTGTAAGGGAAAAATAGTGCCTCCCCTACCTGACTGTCATGGTCATTATTTAGATAAAGCTTGGCGTAGAACAAAAGTCCTTCACTATAAATCAGAGCACTTATATTTAATTTCCAACTTTGTCATTGATGTTTTCAGAATCTTAATCCTTAATCCCTGACCTCTTCCTCAGTTTGATCACCTGTAAATGGGCGGCTGAACCAAGATATCTCATTGCTCTTTAGTATTTATTTATTAATTTGATTTTAAATTAATTTTAGCCTTAGAGCAATTATACAGAATAGTAAAAATATCTCCCATATGCTCTTACTCTCATTCACCATTTTTAACGTTTTGCCACAATGGTTTTATTAGTCTATAATATGTGCATGTATATATTTATATCTATGTAAATTATATATATTATTTTATGTGCCATTTGAGAAGGCTACACACATAATTCCTACTTAACCATTTATACTTTGTATGCTTCCTAAGATATAAAGTTTATTTTAATTTCACTAAATTCTTCAGATTTTTAATGTTTTATTTAACTATAAACAATATACAAAATGATGTACTGTGAAATCTTTTAAAGCATCATGAAAATTACAAATTATTTTTATTAAGAAACTAAACCAAGAATATTATATAAAAGTGCTATTATGGAACTGTTTTCATAGAATTTGGAACATCATAGCTAGAATATATCTTGATGAAAATATAATGACTTACATTTTTATTTTTACAAGTGATAGAAATATATGTACAATTTCTAGGAGCCTCAGGAGTAATAATTTAGACTACTCCATTGAGAATATTGCATCAAATTATGCATCAAATCAATCCAATAAAATTTAAATTAATGAAATAAAATGTATTTTAATAACACTGGCTAAAGTATGTATTAAAATAAGAAATGGTCATTCTTAAGAATTAGTTTCTGAGATTTTGTTCTATTCCAGCAGCATTATTTTCATGCAAACTTACTTTCATACATTAAGTGTATAGAATATATTAAATGCAGTATTCTTTTAAACAAAATATTTCCAATTGCAAAGCACATTCATTTCTGATATTAAAAGTCAGCTAATGAAGAAAGAGATTTGTGGATGCTGCTCCTTCCCATTCATCAATCAGAAAATATGTATCCATGTTTGGGAGAGTGAGATGATGTTTCTCTGAGTAAAAGTCATGTTGGAGGCAGAGGTAGATTAAGCAGCAGCTCCTGTGACTGAGTTAACTTTCGAGAATCTGCTAAATCTTTGAACATTATACTCCAACTTAAAATAAAGAACATGTGTAAAAAGTTCATTTGAAAGGGCACAATACCTGAATTACTTGTGGGGAGTGATCTACTCCAATAGAGAAAGAAAATACACCTACTACTCCTCCACTTCTCCCAGGATGCAAATTTTGCTTTGACTATTGTTTCCCTTCAGTTGCCATAGAGAATGATCGCATAGGTTGTTAAGGTCTCAAGGAATAAAAAAGATTTCTTTTTTAAACAAATCTCTATTTCTGAAGAACAATGCTACGTGCACAATATGGTAATTTGAAGCTTTCAGGATTTGGATCATTATGATTTCTTGGAACATATATGCAAAGCTCTTTAACTGAAGGATTTTTCCCCAAAAACTCTGTAATTGTTTTTATACTGGCTGATTTAGTACTTTACATAACAAATTGCAGAAATTTTATTTCTAAGGGTAAAATCACATCAGGTTTTTCCCATCCCACAAGCTCTAGCCATAATGCCTCATCTTCCATGCAGTGGTTTTTATTTTGAAAAATATAGCTACTGCAGTATTTAATCTGTACCTCTAATAAGACTCCAATTGCTTCCTGTATGATAGCATATTAATTTGTCTGCATTATTTATCTCTTTGTATGGTTTAGATGTGAGGTGCACCACAGAAGCTCATGTGTGACACAGTGCAAGAATGTTCAGCAGTGAGATGATCTGATCAGGAAAGCTGTAACCCTGACCTAAGCAATGGTTCAATCCACTGGTATGGATTAACTGGGTGGTAGTTGCAGACAGGGAGGGACTGGAGGAAGTCAGTCAGTGGGGACAAGGCTTTGGGTTTATATTTTGTCCCTGTGGGTGAAGATTCTCTCTACTTCCTGGTTGTCATGTCCTGAGCTGCTTTCTTCTGCCACACCTTCCTGCCATGATGTTCTGCCCTACTTTGTGTCCAGAGCTATGGAGTCAGGACTGAAGCTCTAAAAACATGAGCCAAAATAAGCTTTTCCTCCTCTAAGTTGTTCTCATTGGGTCTTTTGGTCACTATGTAGCCAATTTGACTAAAAAACTAGTCCTCTTTCATAAAAAAAAGGACCCTGACTTAATTAATTTGAAATTTTCACAAGTTTTTAAAAAGTATTCAGCAAATAAGTGTGAAATAAAGTATGATCCTTTTAAAATCACAAAACAGAACATCTTTTAACATACTTTTAAACATCTTTTAAACATAAATTTTTTAACACATAGTCAAATTTCTTTTTTCTCTTTGTTCTGCCTCCCTTTAACAAAATTTCAGAAGTTTAAAGAACAGATAACAATACCCTTTATACCACTTACCAGTTTTGAGATTTCTCCTTTAGAGTTATTGGTAAAATCATTAGAAGAAATATACAAAATGAGAATTTAACAAATAAAAAATTATTGTTTTCAATATTTCCAAGTCAGATAATAAAAGAATGTATTAACAGCATGTTAATTCTTATCATTTTTCATTAAATTACACTTTTTTATTTTCACAGAAAATATAATCAACCCATAAGATTTACTCCTTAGCTGCATAAAATGAAAATAAAGAAGAATTTGTTTGATAACACAAATGAGGACACATGCTCAGGATTTCATGTTGTGCTTTGTCCTGTATTCATGGACATATTCATGCTTGTAGAAAAATGTAATCTGAAAGACCTGTTCTGAAAGGCCGCACAGTCTCAGATGTTAAATAAAATGTATTAAAATTTTAATTACATTGTTCTACAAGCATTAAAATTTTTAAATTTAGATGATATGTAAATTGCATAATCTAGAAATTCTCATGGCCAAATCTTCCAGGAAGCACCAAAAGTATCCCTTCTCCTGCAGAACTGAAAGATTGATTTAAAGATAGAAAATTGGCTGTTCAATTAAAAGCTATAGTTCTCAGGTAATTACCAAGAAGTGTAGTCATATAACTAACCTCAGACATATAAAGGGACAGAGACATGCAACATTTAGGATATAGCCTTGAAAAGAAAAAGGTGTGCCATTCTCCTCTTTACCTCTAATCTGCTCTAGGAAAATGAATATGTTATCTGAAGTAAAATTTGGAACTTGAGGCCAAAGATTATAATACCTAAATTATGGAGAGAAAGCTGAAAACAATCTAAGTCTTCGATAAGTATAAAGCTCTAAGTTGCCTCCATCTGGTCTTACTTTTTATTTTACATTAAAAGAAATAGACTCATATGTGACTCAATAAACGTTCTTTTTATTTATTTTTATGTTTTAAATTTACATTTGAGTTGATTTTGGAGTCACATGCATTGCACAACTTAATACAGAGAAATCTCATAAACCCTCCAGACATTTTTCCTCAGTGGGACATCTTGCAAAGCTATAGCACAAAAATCACAAGAAGGAAATTGCAACTTTGTTATAGGTCTCTGTTACAAACTTTTCTAATGAATTAATATTTATTTGGCATACATAAAATTTGGGTCTCTATTTTGAACTTCAACTTAACATAAGTTTCAGTTGTTATACTTCCTAGTACAAATTACTTAGAAATGGTGTATAATGTATAATTCAGTCCTTTAAAAGAATAATTGTTTCTGTATAACTGTCCAGAACCACCACAGATTAAAAGCAAAGAGGGAACACAAAAGTAGGATGTTAAGCTCTGTAACTGATAAAAGCAAAGAGAACATAAAATCAGGATATTAAACTCTGTAACTGAAGCAGAACAGGCCTGGGGTGGAGGTGGGAATGTGCCCATCTCTTTAAATAATGAAAGGGAGGTTTATGGCCAAGTCAGAGCTGAAGATGTGGCCTCTGGACCTCAAAAACTGGACAGCAGCTCTACCTGGGTGAAAGATAATCACAATTAACTAATGCAGGAGTGATACCCAGGACAGAAAAGAAATATTCCTGTGCAAATACATAATTAATTCCGCTACTTATCCTGTCTGAGGTTCACATTTTTACTGTTTGGATCCACCATACATCCAAAGTATAAAATATTCACATTAAAAAATTGGTTCAGGATAGTGATACTACTGAGGCTTTCAGAATAGGTACTTGGGTCCTTTCAAAAGGAGCGTATTCTCAAGCCAGGACATATGAAATTCTTCCCAAACAACAGCTCACAATTTCAAAAGAACAAAGTACATGAGGAATCAGCCACGAGCAAGAAGAGGCAGAAACAAATCAACAAAGGTGAGATTCTTTTCATTTTTAATTTCTAAGGGCTACTGTAATAAATTACCACTAGGATGGTGGCTTAAAACAAGAGAAATTTGTTCTCCCTCAGTTTTGAAGGCCAGAAGTCTAAAGTTGTAGGCAGGGCTGTGCTCCCTCTAAAAGGAGAGTCTGTTTTGCTTTTTTTTTTTTCAGCTTCAAAAGAAGCCAGATCAACCTACTCTCTGTCCTCCCCATCTCTCCATCTCTTTCCCCCTTCCCCTCCCTCTTCCTCCTCCTCCTCCTCCTTTTCTTCTCCTTCTCCTCCTCCTCCTCCTCCTCCTCCTCTTCCTCCTTCTCTCTCTCTCTCTCTCTCTCTCTCTCTCTCTCTCTCTCTCTCACAAACACACAACACACACACACACACACACACTCTCCCCCCCCTTCTATGTGTATTTTTGGATCAACCAAAATAATTCAGATACTTGATTAAATCTGCAAGAACTCTTTTATCCAAAGAAAGTAACAATGACAGGTTCTGGGGGTTAGGGAACAAGTATATCTTCTTTGTCACCCACCATTTGACACACTATGCTCTCTATGGAATTCCAGAAAATAGAACCATCAGAGGGTTATTATTTGTTTATTTAAAACAACTACATTCTTTTTACAAAGAGGTATTACTATGAAACTATGGAAAAATTCCTGAAAGTTTTGCAAACCACTAAAACAGAAATTCAAATTGTAAGTAACATAAGTTACTCCCTTTCATTATTTAAAGATGGATGAGTTACATAACAAATTAAACACTACTGAGATCAGCAGTTTAAAAACTACTAATAACTTCTTATAAATTATTCAGAGATTGAAAGGTTAAGAGATATAAAGGTTATGAAATGTTATATATATATGCATATATATTTAATGGGAGTTTCAGAAGGAAATAACTGAGTGGGTAAGGAGAGAGGTAACGTGCACACATATGTATAATGAAATATGATTATAATTCAATGAAAAATTTTAAGAACTGTTGAAGTATATAAATCCTTATATTCAGAAGTCATAATGAGCTTTATGTAGAGTGAATAAAAGTTAAGTCACACCTAGATAGGACACAATGGTGCTACAACATATCATAAAAATAAAATACACTAAGAACAACAAGAGAGCAATTTTAATTATCTAGAAAGGAAGACCAGTAAGTCAAAAACAATCTTCCCAAAAGAAACAAAAAAGGAAAAGGCAATAGGTAACTCTATGCAGACTGAAAATTGGCTTTTCTACATTATTTATATAGTTTTTCTTTATTAGAATTTAAAGCATAGGTTTCTCAGACTTTCTTACAGAATTGCAGATGGGTTTCAGACTTCACCAATTTAAGTGGCCTAATATTTCACTTGGATTTAACCCCACTGAGTGGAGTAGAAGGCCATTAGAATGTTCCAGCAGCACAGCTGAGTCAACAGTTCCAGAGGTGGTTTCCTGATTCTTGCATGCAACTAAGATATTGGGATCCTAGAACCAAAGGTTAGGATGAAAATTTCCTGATTCCAGCAAAGGTGAAATTTCACTTTGTGTTCCTGGTCTGAAGTATAATTCTAGAAATCATTTTCAAGGGCCCATCTAGAGCTTGATTGTCTAGGATGTTCAATAATTTTATATTTATTTCCTCATATTAAACATTCTTCTGCAATTTTAAGTTATCTAAAACCAAAACTTTTTTTTTTTATCTTTACCTTCCTGAAAAAGTACTTGGTACCAAAATTGGTTGTAGGTAACAGACTCTCAAGGACGGGAAATTGATTGGTCCTCTGACATGGCTGGCCTAAATGCAAGTCTCTTTTTCCAGTATAGAGCTATGTATGATTAGTTCATGTTGCCCAGTGTTGAAAGTATTACTACAACATTTATTAAAAAATATTCAACTCTAACAAATTAGATGCCAGCTTCCATAGCACACTGTGATAACTAAACCAAATTGAAAGATTACAAAGCATTATTTTCAATGATATGGAATAGCATAAAAATTTTAAACAAAACAGAGTCATGGCTTTAAATTCTTGGCTCAAGGCACAGAGAACCAAGAAATGTCTGCGATTCTTCTAAATGCATGTTTTTCCTGCATTAACTAGAGGGCTAACAGATCAAAGGCAAAGATCAGGCAAAATGTCATCCAGTGAGAAGATAAATTGCAAAATAGATTAAATCTACATGCTCACTAGATTCCTCTGTGAAAGTGATGGTTTAAAAAAAATGTTACCCACAAAAGTAGAATTTGATATTTGAAAATTTTATTAGGTTAATAAATTCTAAATACCCAAACCCCAATATCCCCTCATATTCTCAATAGGGGGCCTGCTTTATTGGAGCACTGAAATGACCTCACAGATCACCTTGGAATAAAACACCAATTATCTTCTTGCTAGACCACTACTATCTAATTTCCTCTAGAGCTATATTTAGTATTCAGATCCCAGCATGTCACAGAGGCCAACTACAATGTCAATCCAAGGAAAAGAAAATTGTATGCCAAAATAATGACAAGATAGTGGTAGGTTGTATATTTGTTTAAAATATTCCCTTGCCCTCTAGCAATGAATGAGCACATCCCAGACCCACTGATCTAAGACTTGGTCATTTGGTTTAATTTGGTAGGTGGAATGTGAGCAGAACTGGAGTTGTACAGCTTCTCAGAAGAAGCTCAGAGAGCAACTGTGTGATCTGATCCATGTCTGTCTGTCTGTCTGTCTCTCTCTCTCTCTCTGCCACAAAACCAACAATTTCCAGAAAAAGTCCTAATCCTTCAGGTGGGTCATATACATCTGTGTGTGTAGTGTGTGTGTGTGTGTGTGTGTGTGTACATTTATGTCTATATATGGGTGTTTATGAATATATATGCATATGTATATAGGACTGTTTCACCACAGCATAACTTAGTTTGACCTTAAGAAAATTTAAATATTTATATATTTATAGCAGTAAAACTTGATTAAGGGAAGAAGAATATAATTTAAATTAAATCTTATTAGTCAATATAGTTAATTTTATCAAAAACTCCCCCTCTTAACTCAAATATATGGAAGTCTCATTGTTCATTGAACTCATCAGAGGTCTATGGAAAATAAGATTAAGATAGAAACAAAGATTCGGAGAGATGAGGACTTCCCACCTACCACCTGCTAGCTGAGGCCATAATAACCTCTCACAAGGTGGCCTGAACACCTCCTTTACAGGTATAGCACAAGCATTCTTGAAAAGAAACCTTGTATCGACTACAGATGAAAGTGAGAAATCCTGCAATTGAAATAAACTCTCTGATTGCCTTGTAGATGCTGACATCTTGTATCTGTTGTTAACTCCCACTGGAAAGGCAGGGATGAGCTAAGTGTTACTAGCTACCAGAGCTAGAGTGGAAGTGGCACAGTTTGAGCCAATGGGACATTTGATAGAGGTTCACTCCTATGGAGTTGTTGGACTAAAATAAATGGACAATTACTGACCTGTTTAATCAACTTATATCTTGATAAACAAAGAGTACCTGCTTTACCATGACATTTATTAACAGGATGACCACATTGTTTATTGTAAAAAATAAAATACTTATGAAATGTAAAGCTAAAAAAGCAGGCATGAAACAGTATAAGCATTCTAATTTTTTGATATTATGATATGTCTAGGAAAGAGTATGGGCACTGCCCCAGTCTTATATGGCCAACTGGGCACTGATGTTAATTATCTTATTTATCCATAAAAAAATAGAGTTTGGTCAAAATTTAGAGTTAGCCCTGCAGGTAGAGCACAGTAGTTTTAAAGCATTACCCCAAAACAGAAAACACCGTAATTCCACTTACATAGTTTGCCTGTGTACAAACCAAACTAAACCAAAACAAAACCTCTTAATTTTAGGTTTTAAAATATCTAAAATGCTTAACCACTTAAAATTGCAAGGATCACACTTATTATCACTTTTGTTATATTTGAAAATACTAATCAAAATCACAGAAGAAGATATCATAAATGGGTTTCCAATGATCTCACTCAGAACCATAATATATGTAAAAGCATCCTGTAATAAAGTTATATCTTAAGAATAGACATTTTTCAAAACTATATACTTCTGCCAAGAAACAGGTCAAATGGAATGGTTAATGTGGGATTAAAGAAATGTACAGAATCTAATTTTAAACTTTGTGTTCATCTGTATGCTACTGAACATAAACTCAGAAAATGGGTGAGCTTTTCAAGTCCTACTTTTGAATGTTTTACTGTTTCATTCGAGGATATACAGTCTGTTTCAGAGAAATTCGGGAATGAATTACTGGGAATCACAGGCTGAATTATAAGCAGTCCCTAAAGTTACCCTTGTGTTTCTTTTTTTTTTCTTTTGATTTCTAATAACTCCTATTAAAAAGAAACTCGCTCTGAAAAAGATTCTGTAAGAATTTTAAAGATTTTATGTTGCAACTCTTACCCTCTTTACATGGCATCTCCAGGTTCTGGCTCAGCTGTGTTCATTTCCCAGGATGTGACACTCTGAGGACATTATGATTGCCCTCTGCAAGAGTTTTGCAGTGAGCAGCCTGCCAGAACACAAAGACCCGCCCCTCCCTCATGTTATCTTTCTCTATGCTTCAAGTTTAATATGTAGTCTCATTTAACCATTGCTTTCTGTCTCCAGATTATCTTTAAAATGCAAATAGCTTTAGGAAAAATAACTAGCTCAAACAACCTAATTCTAAGTAAATTTATTAGCTATTTTCTTTAGCAGCAAGAAAGAACATTTTTGCATGAAGAGAGAAGTTAAAAGAGGAGACAAGAACCTACAGCAGATGCAGAGACACCAAAGAAAATTGTATTACCTCTTAGAATAAAAAGGGTTTGAGGCAGAACTCACTGCTCCTAACAATTTCCACTCTAAAGTAGCCTTTGATGTCTGCTAAAGAAGAATGTAAATTTTTTGTTTTCTCCCAAATAATATCTTTCAGTACAGTTTTGCAAATACTAAGTGATTAAACTTAAGAAAGACAATACCTTAATAAATTTGAATCCCTTGTGGATGGCAAAAAATATATATAGCTTTCTGATACCATGACACTGTGATATGTAGAACTGGGTCTTGGCACTACTGCAGTCTTAAATGGCCAACTGATTCTTCGTTTCTGGCACTCTTCATCCCACACAAAACACGCTGGCAATGAGTGCTTTTAAAGGTCAAAGGCTGGAGGAGGAGGGAAATAGTCCTTTCTTGAGAATCTTTTAACTGGAACCGAAATAGGCTTTCCAAAGGAGGATAATAAAAGCAGGTATATTTTCTCCACCACTCTTTCAAAGTTTGCTCAAAAAACAACAGGGTAAACCCAACTCAAAACCTATCACAAATTCTACCTGTAAGCAATCTGTTCGATGTAACCAAAATGCATCAAGATAGATAAAGGATAGAATAAAAATAGATGACTTGTCAAAGAGAAGAAGGTTCAAACTTTAAAAGTGTCATGGTAAGGAAAATACCAAGAAGTAAATGTATTGATCAGTTCTACAGGCACTCCACAAAACTCAAGATTTCAAGTAAACAGTCAACACACTAGTGAGGAGAAGGTTGAGGGCTGAAAAGAGAAGTCATCGTATTGAAAAAGAGAAATAAATCTCTCTGTCCTTATGTCCCTTATCTGCAGAATGGAGATGATGATCGTGCACACATCCTGGAGTTGTAAAACATCTGGACCATGAGCTGGGCAGGCCCTCGACTGCTCTATTGGTTTCCTCATTGTGAAGTCCAAGTTCTATTACCAAGGCTGTCTCTGGAAACTACTGAGATTTAGGGACTAGCAAAATATCATATAAAAATGGTTTGAATAATTATTACTACAGCAATACACTGATGCACAGGTGGACACTTCTCGTTACTCACTATTATGGCTTGGATCTGGAATGTTCCCCAAAAGTTCACGTGTTAAAGGCTGGGTCCCCAATACAGCAATGTCCGGGGCGGGGGGTCTTAGGGAATGTAATTGGAGACTGAGGGCTCTGACCTCATCAGTGAATTCATCTAAGCATAGCTGCAAGGACCACTGGGAGGTGGTGGACACCATTGGGGACAGCAGCATGGTGGAGAAGATAGGTCACAGGGGCCATGCCCCGATAAGGTATTCCTTACCTCCTCCTTCCTAGCTGACATGAACTGATCAGACTTCCTCTGCCACACCCTTCCTCCATGATGTTCTGCCTTAAAGTAATGGAGCCAAAATATCATGGACTGAGGCCTCTGAAACCATG
Source organism: Spermophilus citellus (assembly GCF_964194105.1). Taxonomy (NCBI): domain Eukaryota; kingdom Metazoa; phylum Chordata; class Mammalia; order Rodentia; family Sciuridae; genus Spermophilus; species Spermophilus citellus. The sequence goes on from NC_138193.1 coordinate 83,606,345, forward strand.
AGCCAAAATAAATCATTACTTCTTGAAGTGGTTTTTTATCAATAATGAAAAGCTATGTAACACAATCCCAATATAAATTATCCACCTCTTACAAACAGTACCTGATTTAATCCAATGCAAAAAAATAATTAAATAAAGGAATACATTTCCCATCCAGTGAAATAGAAGTAGAATCTATCAGACAGGGGATATAGGAAACTTATTTTAAATAGAGTATGCTCCTCCTTAATTGTTCCTATTTCCACATTCTTTCTTCCTGGAATACAGATACATTTTCTGCAGCTAAACTTGTCTTCTCATTCCATGAGGTAGCCTTGACATAGAAATATGTTAAGGCAGAATAGAAGGAGTAAAAAGAAAGACTATATTCCATAGTATAATTGAAACTGCCAGTCAAACTCTGGAATTATTTTTTCCATAATTTCTATAAGACAACATAAATTTCTAACATTTTAAAACCTCTTTAATTTAAGTTTTGCATTATATGCTGCTGAAAACAATGCTAACTGGTACAGATGCTTATAATGTTTCTGTTTGACACCCATGAAATCTTTTTGGAGAGATTGGTGATCAGTTGAAAAAAACAAAAGGTAAGTAGAGTAAACCGGACACAGAAAGTCTGAGGTTGAATGATTTCTAGAGAGAAATAAGTGAATAAAAAAGGGGATTCCCATGAAAATAGCAGGGGAATCAGTGGAGTAGAGGAAAGAGATTGAGGAGGAGGAAAGAGACTGAAAAAGGAGAAAATGTGGAATTATATTGATCAGACTATACTATGTATGTATATCAATGCTACAGTACATCCGTAAAGCACCAGTGTATAAATGAATAAGTAAATAAAAGAAAGATCAGTGGAGTAGAGGAAGGTCATTGTGCAGTACTGAACAGTGATCCACTGCAATAGATGTTCAGTCAATAAAAATACTGTGTGTGTGTGTGTGTGTGTGTGTGTGTGTGTGTGTGTGTGTTGGCAGCTCATGATTATATATGTTTCAAGATTAGGGGAGAGAAATAAAAATGGCTTTTATTATTTAACATAATTATAAGGATCTTTTTTCAAAGGCTCATTTAAGTCTTGGTATTAAAAAAGAAAATAACAATACTGTTCAGCTTCCAGTAACATGGGGGATTTTTCCATTCTCCCACCACATAGAAATCCACAATACAATCCTCAAGTACACAAGGTATACATTTTTTAAAGTAGACTTACATAGGTTAGAACATAGCCCATTGTTGTTCTAGACATCAACATAATTTCACAAGGACACAGAGCTGGGGTTGGAGGTAGTTGGATGGACCATGACATGGGGAAGCAGAATAAAGCTATTTGCTACTAAAATTACACTATCCTAATATATACTGAGATGGTCTGTTTTTTTTGTGGTGGTGATCAAAATATCTGAGAAGAATAACTGAGTAGACAAAGAAAAGTTATTTGGCTCACGTTTTCAGAGGTCTTAATCCATGATCAACTGATTCTTTTGCTCTGGGTCTGGGGTGAGGCAAACCATCATGGTGGAAAAGCTTGGTATAAGAAAGCTTCTCTGCTCATGGCAGCCAGGAATAAAAGAGAAAGAGACAGTGACAAGGGACAAAATAAAATCCCTAAGGAATGTCCCCAGTGACCTACTTCCTTCAGTTATGCCCCATCTGCCTAAAGTTAACACTCAGTAATTCATTCAAATTATTAGCCCATCAAATGGATCAACCCACTGATTAAATTACAACTTTCATAATCTAATCATTTCACCTCCGAACATTGCTACATTGGAGGAGACAACCCATATCCATACCATAAATTATACCTCTGGTTATCTCTTTATGAGCCCTTGGAAATTTTTAAATTTTAAAACCATCTATTGGTAGATATCTACCTACCATTTTCACAGAAAATTTTTTTTTCAATTTTTTTTTTCAAAATGAAATAACAGAGGAGAAGGAGAACAGGTCATGGTATCTTTTCATGTAGGCTCTCTTAAGCAACTTTTATTTTTAGTCCATTTCAGTTTTATTTTGGTAGTAGTACTCATCTTTGGAGAATGGAACCATGCCCTCATTCTCTAGATTAGAAGAGCTAGCGAAGGCTGTTTTAGCAGCAACACCAGAACCACAGTCATTCCCAAGGGTACAGCTCACCAGATAGGTCTGTCATCACCATAGTCCCAGCCTGAAGATTGCGGTATGCAGGAAATAGACACACAATACATGCTGAGCCCAATTGCCACTTTATAATAGCAACCTTACGTTTTGGCAAGATTATCACCTTAGTATATTTAGGCTATAATCAGCTGGCTTGAAAACAACAGAAATTTATTCTTTACTGTTCTGGAAGCTGGGAAGTCCAAAAATCAAGGCACCAGAAGGTTCAATGTCTGGCAATAAGTGAATAAAAAACTATTAATTTGTAATAGAGAGCTTTTTCCTTACTCTAACAAAGTCTAATTTAAATGAAGGAATGTTTAGAGTGAAAACCAATCCCAGAAATGAGGGATCTGCCCTGCTTACCTAAGTATATCCCAAAGACCTTACTTTCTAATATCCTACTGTGATAGTAGAAGCAAATGTGACTCCATTTTGTTTTATGACTTCATCCTGTAAAACAACAATGCCAAGTAGAAGAGTCATGACTGGGGCAAGATGTTCTTTTCCTTTTGCTATAGAAACCTTTAAGAACACAGAACTAACTAATGGGGTATTGTTTCTGTAACTAGGGCAACGGGGCTCTGTTTCTGTAACTGGGGTGACTGGGCTAACTGTGATTGATTAGGCTTTCCTCCGCTTGACTGCACTGTCCCGCTTCTGTAACCTGGCTTGCTTGCATTGGCTAGACCCCCTGAACATCCCTTTTGTGGTTTTCAGGCTTATAAGGAGTGCCCTTGAAATTGTTCAGGGCTGATCAGGGGAACATCTTTATGTTCTGGTCAGCCGCCACTGGTGTGCTTCAATAAAGGCTTGATTCGATTATACGTGAGTGGTCTGGAAGTCAGTTTATGAAACCCTGGAACGAAGCTTTAACTATAACACTACCTATTGGGTGAGATTTTCAGCATATGAATTTGAAAGAGCATTGTATTCAAATCATATCAATGATATTTATTTTGAAGATCATATTTGATATAATCAAGCAAGATAATACTAATGAAATAACACTAATGGTATTTAAAATGTCAAATTAAAAATTAATTTATTCTGAAATAATTTTATAATAAAAACACTATACATTATCATTTGTAAGATACAGAAGAAGTAAAACTTAGAAGGAAATTCATAGTATTGAATATTTATACTACAAAAAACAGAAAGGTTAAAGGGTTATTAACATATCTATCTGAAATTTTGAAGAATAATAGAATTAAATCAACAAAAATAAAAATAGAGATAATTTTAGATATCAAAAAAACATTTAGAAATATTAAACAGTTCTTAAAAGGCCAAAAAATATTCTTTAGGATAATATTTCTTTAGATACTGCTTCTTTAGTTGGGCATGGTGGCACACACCTGTAATCCCAGCAACTCAGGAGGATCACAGCTTAGCAAGTCCCTAAGTAACTTAGTGAGACCTTGTCTCAAAATAAAAAAAAATTAAAATGGTTGGAGATATAGCTCAGTGTTTGAGTGTCTTTGGATTCAATACCCAGGGAAGGAAGGAGGGAAGGAAGGCAATGAAAGAAAGAATATAATTTATTTAATATAAGATAAATAAAATAGACAAACTTCTAATGAAAAATATCAAGAAGAACAAGAAAGAGCACAGGAAGTGATATTATGATAAGATGCAGAGAGCCACTCTTTCTCTCCCCTGCCTAAAAATATAATAGACTACCTCAATGCTTGATTACATATGTCTGCTTGGCTCTGGTATGGTACCTTGTTGTTTCCCTGAACAGTAGTACAGAAGTTGCTATACAGGTGTTTTGATGTGACTGCCATTTATTATCAGATGACTTCTAATAAGAAATGAGGACCTGGCTGTGTGTCACCCTGTCTGTTGAAGGCCTTAAACATAGAAACTGTTTCCCAGAAAAGTAGGAATTCTGTTTCAAGACTGTAGCATAGAAATCCTGCCTGAGTTCCCTTTGGGGTTCAAATCTGCTACTCTGAGTTTCCTGTTGGCTGAGTTTCCTATTGGCTGGGCCTGTCCTATAAATTTTGGAATTGCTATCCCCCATAACCACAGGAGCCAATTCCTTAAAATCTCTCCCCTTCTACCACCACTCCCTGTTGGTGCTATTCCTCTGAAGAATCCTAATGAATACAAAAAGTATAATAATATAATAACAATGTTTGAAATATGACAGAAAATTGACTAAAAATAAAAATTAAGGCTATAATTTGATATCTATTAAAGCAATTTAATCTGATTAAAACCTTTACATCAACAAAACACCAAGTTTGCATAGTTTTGTAGCTGAATTGTAATCCTTCTCATATAATCCATCATTAATTAATCTTATGATTCCTTTCAGACAAGAGAAATATAGGAAATGCTCTTTACCAAATTCCATGCATTATGTAAAAACATGACTATAACATTCAAAGAATAAAATGTGCATCCTAACCACCTCCTCCATGAAATGCATACAACAATTCTCAAACATAATCTTAGAAACTGAAGTCAACTATGGGTAAGAAAAAAAAAAAAAACATCAAGTTGTTTTTTTCCAGAATATTCAAGGATGGTTAAACATTGTTAAGATCTTACATTCTTACTCATTACATTAGCAGATTAAATAAGGAAAAAAATTATTTCAATTTAATGAAGAAAAAAAGCTTTTAATAATATTCAATGCCTATTCATGGTTTCAAATAAAAATGAGGAAAGAAACTTTTCCTAAGAAAGATAAATACCAAAAATCAAAAATAATTATGTAGATCAAGAGGTTCTGATGTGCTATTTCACAGCAGGATAATTATAGGTAACAATGATAGGAGAGGATTTTTGTAAGTTTTCACTATAAAAAAACAACAAATGTTAAGGAAGATGTTTTTAACCTGTTTTAACATTGCACAAGGTATACATGTATCAAACATCACATGGTACCTCATCAATATGTACAGTGTTATATTTCTATGTATCATTTAAAATGCATTTAATTAAACAAGCACACTTGTATACATCTAAGTCCTACACTCTAGAGAACCACCTGCCCACATAAACCAAGACAAGCCAAGAAGAGCAGATCAAAGTTTTATAACATTCTCATAAATGGAGTAGCATATAGTGGTGGAAGTAAATGAGAGCTCTCTGCCCCAGTACAGATGCACAGTAGAACCGAACATAAAATGAAGAACACAAGGTCTGGGGATGTGGCTCAAGCGGTAGCGCGCTCACCTGGCATGCGTGCGGCCCGGGTTCGATCCTCAGCACCACATACCAACAAAGATGTTGTGTCCGCCGAGAACTAAAAAATAAATATTAAAAATTCTCTCTCTCTCTCCCTCTCTCTCCTCTCTCTCTTAAAAAAAAATGAAGAACACAAACACCAGAACACAATTTCAGAATAAAAATTACTCATGTATAATATTTTTAGCACATATCAAATTATCATTTAACTATTTAGTATAGGCCAAGGAAAAAGCTAGGGAAGAAGTACACAGATAGATGATGGAGAACAAATAGTGTTTTAGTTCTTATGGTTAAATGTGTGGCTATAGTGTACATATTACATATGTGTGATATATATGTCACATACATTCTATAAATGCATTTGTGTGTGTGTGTGTGTTGGGTAAATCATGCTTAATGGAGCAAAGGAACTGTGTCATCTCCGGAGTCAAGTTCATTTGAATAATTTCACTAATTCTTTCCATTTTCTTATTTTCTTGCCCCATCCCCTTAATATTGTTGCTAGAATTCTATTTGATAATTATAAGAGCAATAAAGCATATTATCAAAAAGCTGACATAGTGGAAATATTAAAATGAAAATCATTGATGTTCTTCTTCGCCCACCGCCCAGAAACAACAGAGCCAAGTGATTATTGACCAAAATCTCTGAAACCATGAGCCAAAATAAATCCTTCCCCCTTTAAATTTATCTCCCTCGGGTATTTTGTCACACAAATAGAAAAAAAAAAGAAAAAAAGAAAATCATCTGCCATTCCACCATACAGCAAAAAAATCACATTTACAAGTACAGTACACATGTATACACATACACAAAAACAACTGAGAAGTTGTATAAGTACAACTTTGTCTAAGATCACATATTATGTGATGAAAAATAAGTAGTACAATGTGAACATTAAATATATATGTCAAGTAATGTACAATATTCACCAACATAAAATATACTATATTTGGTATATGAGTTATATGTATAGTATATATGTATTATACTACATTATGTACTATAAAATGTATAATATATTCAAAATATTATTTTAATATTTTTATTAATATAGATTGTGTAACCTTATTATGTAACTATATATTATTAACATAAACTACATTATTATAAAGTGTATTCTATAGTATCTATATGTAATACCATGTAACGTATGTAATCACATACTGAGTATTTCTCAAATTGCTTAATATTTTGCAAGTCATTATTTTTCATGGCTAGAGCCTACACTAAGAATATTTGTTTTACCCTTGCACTCAGTCGTACTTTCTTTACCCAACATCGAGTGGTTTTCCTCTTGACTTGCATCACCCAATTATTCCTTTAAATGTACTGGCATTTATCAAGGCTATTGGAATAGCTATACAATAGTTGAGGAGTTTATAGTAAGCTTATCATTAGTAGGAACAGTATTAGTAATCATGTAACCTTGAAAATATACTGTCCCTTTGCTTTTGGAGAATTCAAAATCTCAATTCTTGTGAACATTTATTAACTCAAGTACCGGCACAATGAAATATCCAGTCAACTGAAGTAGTATTATACTTAGGTATAATCAGAATTTTTTAAAATGCTTAAAAAGAAATATAATGCATAAAGTTGTTATTGAGTTTTTTTGACTCTTGACAATGAGGTGTTAGAGTTTCTTCCTGATCTCAAACTATGGTTGCTACTCCTCTCTGCTCTCCTTAGCACACTCTAGGTGAAGAGAAAATGCAGTACTACAGCACTAACAGATTCTCACTCCCACCTCCATCACTGCTGTCTTTTGTAACACTTGACTCTTAATTTTCTCTTCCTAGGATGGAAAAGTAGGAGATTCAATAGAAAGTATGACAAATAAATGATATTTAATTTAAAAAAGTAAAGAAAAATAATACATTAATTGCCTTTCTGAAAGTCCAGTCATTTTTTTTTATGTTATCCCTTGGCCATTTTCTGTTTGTTTGTTTGAAACACGCAGCAGAATTGAGAAAACTATAGCCAATGAAAATCAACAATCTTTTGATTCTCTTTGTATTTTTAGAACCCTGGGTAAAATACATCATATGGAACTATGAAGATCAAGAAACACTTTATTGAACAGTAATTATATTTGAAGTTTCAAAGTAACTCAGATTCTGAGGACTAATGTGGTGACCTAGAACTTTAGCAGCCCTCAGGTTGTAGGATGGTGTTCAACTCCATGTCAAGACCCATTGCTCAACATGATCTCTGTGTTTGCCTGCCTCCCTGCAAAGATCATTTTCCAGCCCTATATATGGAATTACTAAGGAAACCGAGCAAATCATGCCTCTAATGACATGCCTTTATGCTTCATGTAGTGAGGGTTTATACTGAAAATGGATTCACCATAAAAAAGAGCAACAATGGTAGAAAAGATTCATATCAAAAGTTGCTTTTCTGAAGAATTAGGACAGAGCACAGAAGGGCTGCACTGCTATCCTTTCCTGCTCAACAAATTTCTACAAGTGTTATTTTTCATTTGTGTGATCTGGAGATTGATGAAAGCAGCAGAGCTTTCTAGTAATGCCATACTTTTGAACTGCTAAGTATATATGAGCATCCCAGGTAAGCTTGATAAGCACACCCATGCCTCCTTATAAGGTAAGGGGAGAGACCCTGTGACCAATCCACAGTGACCAATGATGGTCTATAGGTTACCCTGCAAAACATGATCTTCCCTTGTCCACTCTTAGATTCATCCCAATGAATAATAAATTTCTTCTTCTGGAATTGTTATGCTAGAAACTTTATTGGAATTTGTCCATACATTTTGAATAGTAAAACTCCAGTTATCTAGATGCAGGTCTTTTTATAGTGATATGCTGTACCAGCAACAAACTTTATTACCAGAATGCTAGACCAGAGTGCTTGACCCTGGAGGTCTAGTGAAGCAGGTGTAGCCATCACCCCAATCAAAACCAGAGAAAGTAATGCTGAAAATCAGGAAAGGAGCTTTAATGATCATGGCTACACGAGGAACACAAGGGGGATCTGCATCCATAGCCCAGGAACACAAGGGGGACCTGCATCCATAGCCCTGTCTTCTTTGAGGGGCTGACAATAACTTGTTGTTTCTGGATTACAAGGGCACTCAGAGGAAAATGCAGGCAGAGATGCAGACAAAAGTGAAGAGTCTTAGTCCTTGTTACAATTTTAATTTTCATCAAAAGTATCATGAAGATATAAAGTGTAGGTTACCAGCCAGCTGGTGAAACCAACCAATTCTCCCAGGAAGATACAGTAAGATACAGAATTCAAGCTAATATCAAAGGGAAAGTTAATTCCAATTCTGTGTTTGTGTGTATTTATAGCAGCATGTTCACAAATCAGTTTCAAGTGATGCAATCATAAAAAGTGAATTATGGCTGTCCCCTAATGTTCCTTTAACACTGCTAATAGGTAAAGAATGGAGAGGAAAGGTTTTTGCCAGCCCTAGCAGTCTCATTTTTTGGCTGCTCACAGGTAATAAGAATTCTAAACTCAATTAGCATTACTAACCACAATCTAAATTCAGTAAAGAGAATTTCCAGTGGCAAAGAAAAATAAAAATTCTGAACTCATTGAGTTCATTTTTCTCCCCTCTCTGGCTGGGGTCTGCTGAGCTAGCTACAGTGGGAGAAGGTAATGTGGTGTCCTTCACTCCTCCCAGATTTTTCTCTCTTCTCCTCCTGAAGCTGACAGACCAGAATTTCTACCCAGGTATTATGGAAGAGAGAGTAGAAAGAGGGTCAAAAGTGGCATAGGAAAAAAAAAAAAAGATTAAATGTGACCGGTGCAATTAAAGAATGTCGTTTAATTCCTTGGGATAGTAGATTTTTCAAGTAGACTGTTTCTTTTGTAGGCAGCATTGTTAGACCTTGAGAAACTCCCTTGTTGTCCGCACCAACTGCACCTCTATTGAGAGGGCAAGCAATTTCTGCTTTCCCTTTCTTCTGTTTGCTACAGTATATCCGAAGTCCGGGTCAGACACTGTCTTTGTTGGTGGTTCTTCAATTTCTTCAATAATTGTTTGAGCAAGATTTTAAATGCTATCAGATCAATACTGTTGCCAGGAGTCTGGTCTCTGTATTTCATGGAGCTTTGATTCACAATCAGAGGGAAGGAACACAACTTTCTGCTCTACTGCCATAAGCTGCAGGAACCACACTTTAGTTTTGGATGGCTATTATACCTCTGCCGCTCAGTAAAAATTCTCAATTTTTTGCCCTGTTAAACACACACACACACACACACACACACACACACACACACACACACTCCCACACACATACACACACTATTTGAAAAATAACTTAAGGACAAATAAATGCTTGCTATATGAATAATTTTATTTCCTAGGCAAATATGTCATGCAATATAATAATTTGGGGACAAATGTGGCCTCACCCCCCAAAAAACAGAAGAAACAAAAGAAATTCTTGGTTTTTATTGGAAAAATTGGCAATACATCCTTAAAGAGAAATGTGACCTGATTTTTCATCTCTATTTTTTACTTACTTTCTTTCAAAAATAATTCATCTAGTATTTACTCTTTGTGAAATTATATAATGCCTAATGAAAATAATTCATCTAGTATTTACTCTTTGTGAAATTATGTAATGCCTAACAAGGACTGTTAATACTTTCAAAACTTTTATGTTTTACAACCAGCCTAGTGTTGTTTTCTCTTTTTCATTATAAGATTTTAGGGAAATAAAGCATGAATTTAATGTCTAAGAAAACTTCTATGCCTATAACTTTCTTAAGTCTTAGGAGAAGGATAAGTGAAATTTAGTGAAATATTATAGTGAGTAACTTGACTCTGCAAAAACCCAGGAAAACTTATGAAAATGTGATTGACAACATATCTATTTGATGACAAGATAATTGTGATAATAACCATAATGACAATTATTAGAATGATAATGATGGTTAGCCTAAAAGTACCATCTAATTGCTATTTTCATTAATGATGACTAGGAAAATTATCAGACAAAAAAAGCAAGTTTATGCATCCTAAATTGTAGAAAATGGCTTCAAAGTGACCTTCACGTGCAAAAGTCTGAGGATTATAGTTGTACTCTTTTGCAAAATGTCATCACATAGATGCAAGTAAATATGTTTGGTAAGAACAAGAGTATTTGATGTGACAAAATAGTCTGGTTGTCTAAAATCAAAACACATAAGTTTTATAATGAAAACAGACCTTGGTAATTAAGTTTAAGTTTGTTAAAGATCACTATTTAATCATTTTATAAGAAACCAAGCATATTCACTTACCTAATTGTCCTTTTAAACTTGAGCATAGAAATAATAATAATGAATATATGAAGCACCATTACTAATTGTTGTTTTAAAATTCTGTATATTGATTTTAGTTAATTGACACTGTAACATGCATTGAGAAGACAGTCCATCAACACTTTGCCTCAAAGACAACATTTTGATGTAAAAGATAAAGAAAGAAAATATATAATTTTTCCTTAATGTAGCATATTTCTTTTTAATGTTTAAAGATTGCATAGCATTTATTATTTTAAATTATTAATTCCATAAAAGAAAAGAGGAACCAAATCTCTCTACCCAATACTTTATTCTGATGAAATTTTTAAATGAATTTTATAATTGTAAAAGTTTAGAGCAATTTAACCAATACAACATAAAATGAGAATAAACTTTCCCTCCTACTGCCCCAAGCCCATTTGCCCTTTGTAAAGTTATCTCAAGAAGCAAATAAATACCAATAATATCATTGTAGACATCTTTCTATGGATAATTACAAGTAAAATTATGATTAATAAATGGTGATGGATGGATGGATGAATGGGATGGATGAGCAAGTGTGTTTGTGAGTAGATTATAGTTTTTTAAAAATGGAAATACAATGTGCATAATTTCTTACTAGTTTAGACTAAATCTAACTCTTTTTTTTATCTTTCCATATCCACTCATCTCCACCAAATCTCAACTTCTAGCTCAATGAATAACTTTAGCTGAAGCTACTATTGTCTCATCTCCTGATACCACTAGCAGCTCAGTCTCCAGAATGATGCTGAGAACCTGGTTTGGACTGGCCCTCCATCATGCCTACACAATCATTTGTGTCCTGACTAGTCACATTAATGTTTTCTCTTTCCCATCATCCAGGGAGAATGGCTCTGGGGGTGCCTATGTCTTATGGAACTAACTTTTGTGAAGGCCAAACAGTGGGGGAGAAATTCCCCATGACATAAGGTCAAGTGTAGTAGCAATTCACAGTATAATGGAAGTGTTTCTTTGTTGCGATAGGTGACCAAATCAGTCAGGGTCACTCCAGGTGACGTGGGTTGGCATGAAATAATCACAAAAAGACAGAGAAAATACCTTTTTCTTGGGGTTCAGTGACAGCTCCTCAGCCCAAGCTCCCATAGGGAAGCAAGAGAGACAGATAAAATAGATAGAGGAGCAGTTCTGAAGCCCTATTTATTGAGGGAAGCCATTCAATAGAACATTCCATCCAAAATAGGGTAAGGGGTAGTATTTACAGGGGAACAGGAAGGCAGCCCACTCCCATTGGATAATGCCCACTCCCAAAGCCTTACTCCCCTGCTGAGCCAAGATGGGGATCCACCTGCTTCCAAGTGCAGGGAAGCCCAGTCTCCACATCTCCATCACTGGAAGCTCGGGACCCTCAGCTCCTATGTGGCAGCTCATGACATTTCTTGAATATCGGACTCAAGCAAATATTAAAAGACAGAGGCAAATTACATGGGTAAGTAGTCCAGGCTCCATGTTACTTACCTCTGTGGTATTAGTGTTCCTCCTCCAATTGGCATCTATAAGAGCCTCATTGGATGAAGTCAATGACATCCAAAGTCAAAGAAGAGATCTGAATAAGTAGACATTGCAAATCAAATGTCGTGTTGAAACTTGCCACACCTGGACTACTATTGCACAACCATTCAATTTGGGATGGCCCTAAAGGCAAGCAATAAAGAGAAATTCTCCACAGGGGTAGGAATACAAAGAGTAAACTTGGTCATCCACTTTGTGTATAAGAAGTAGTCAAAGGCAAAGACATATTCTGACTTCTGAACATTAGTAAATAACTTGTCTCTTTAGTCAGAGTTTGGCACATGACCCCCAAATCAAGGGCAAGGCAATCTGAAAAACAAGTCTATAGATGGATCTATGTGAATGATACAAACTTTCTGTCTCCTATTAATGCACATTGGAGAACATTTATCAGAGCAAAGGCTTTCAACAGTCAGATGGGCAAGATGACCTATTCTGTGGTCATCAGCAAGCCTTTCTCTTTGTCAATCTAGGTGCATCTGAAAAGAATGGTTATTGTGCAGGAATGGAGACCATGCATGAATTCAGTAACCTGGCCTTTCTCTCACCAAATCTGAGATGGTGACTACAACTTCGGAATATTCAACCTCCCAGCAGCATGTTCAGATGCTGAACCCTCCCTATGGCACAGTTCACCAGGACAATATCACAGCTGAGGTATGTCAATTACAGTAATAGTCACTTGATACCACGGAGGAGGTAGTGGTTCCTCTTTTCCAAATGTGTATATATTTCCTATTTTGACATGTCTTCTCTGCTGACAGTATTTCCACAAGCTCCTAGCCACAAGCTGCCTGCTTACTGGAGAGTTTCTACTGCCACTGCAATTACTGTATCCTCATCTCCTATTTCACTAATTAGTTCAACCTTCCCCACAGGTGAAGCCTGGCTACAGCGCAGCAGGCACCACACCTACGGAAGCAGTATCCATAGCTCTGCCTGTGTCCAAGTCTGACCCAATAGACATGGAAGTGCAGGGAGATAAATACCCCATGGAACAAAATTTGACCAATGAGGGGCTACAACAAGAAGAATCCAGGGATCTTCCATACTTTTCCTCCTTTTACACAGTTCCAAAGCTTCAGTGGCTTCTCAAGAATCTTCTGTGCATGCATGTAATCAACTGTGTTTTCTTGAAGATTTGGGGCCAACACACACTATTTATTTTCTGGTCTCACTTTTCTTTTCATTTTTGATATCCTGATACTACACTCCCAAAAAAGCATTAAGAGGTAAGTTTTACCTGTCTTTTTCTTTTAAGATATCCTAGGTCTAGATAATATAATTGTTTCATTTAATTTTATTTGTACTTGAGAAAATAATCTTGACTGAAACTTAATTAATTAACCACTAATTATTCACCACATACTTGTCATTGACTAACTGATCTTTCTAAAAAAGGAAAAATGTATGCATCTGTATGCATCTGTTTGTATGTTTTTATATGCGTATACACACACACAAACACACACACACACTTAAAATATCCCGAACTTGAGTTTATGTTTCCTTTATAACACAGTATTTTATTTTAGATATTATTAATTATGTCACACAAATAAAAGATGATGAAATTTTGCCATCTTGCTTGACTTTCTGTAGTTTTAGATTGCTGAAGTTTATATCATCTGCTTTATAATTTCCCCAGATGTCACACATTTAAATACCTTTAATACTCTTTACTAAGGCTTGCCATTATTCCTTTCCCCCTGAAACTCTAATTAAAGTTCCTTTGACCTAATTAACTTTCCTTAGTCTCCTGAGTCACATCAACAGGTTTACGAAATGTATGCTTTCTTTCTCACTGTATTTCCTCATGTTACAGGGTATATCCTGAAATAGCTTTTGAAGAAAGGTCTTGGGGCAGATAAACTTGTTGGATTTTGTCTAAAAAATTTGTTTTCTATCTAAAATTTTACTATATTGGTAGTTTGCTACATATTTTAGGCATATAATTATAGGTTGAAAAACTAATCTCCTCAAAATGTTGACTACACTGCTTCGTTGTCTTCTAGAACTTGGAGGCTTAGAAGTCTGTTACCAGTTGGATTTGCAGTCTTTTGTAGGTGGCCTGATTATTCTTATTGAAAGCTTTGCTTCAACCTTTGTATTCTGAAATCGTATCTTGGTATATCTACACACATATTTTTGTTCATTAATTTATGACCTTTCTCCATTGTGAAGAAATATTATTTAGTTCCACTGTTCTGGAAAATATTACTGTATATTTTTGACATTCTCTTGTTTTTCAGTTTTTTCAATTCTCTTTGGAATCTTTGTTAGATTTTTTTTTACTTTTTCTCTTCCCTACATTTTCTATTTCCTTTTGTCTCTGTATGTGCTAACACAATCCAGCAGAGGACAAACATTAGTGTTCAGCCTCCACTTATGTATACTTATGAGTATATACAGATGTAACGAGTGTTCCTTTAAAATATCTAAATAAAAATATAAATATATAAAATCTAGTATCATTTTAGGAATGATAATGACACTGATATTTATGCACCATCAAATTCAAAGAGATATAGTAAATTGAATCTGTTTCTTATTATTGGCAGATACAGACTTCCTACAATTAGAAAAGTAAAGCAATCTGATGACTTAAAATAAGCAAAAAAAAAAAAAAAATCCAGAATGACAGTAATTTCTTTTCAGAATAATTTGAATGTATGGCTTATTAAACTCCATCTTACAAATAAACTGAATAAATTTAAAAAATAATTTTAAAATCAGGCAACTAAATTAATTTAATGTAGTGAATGAAATATTTTTTGTTAAATTAAAATACAGCTTGCATAAATCCTGGATCAGTCTCTTACTTCCAGAAGTACCACATCCAAACTTAAATAAATAAATAAATAAAAAACACTGAGCTGGGGTTGTGGCTCAGTGGTAGAGCAGTTGCCTAGCATGTGTGAAGCACTGGGTTCAATTCTTAGCACTGCATATAAAATAAGCATTTTCATTGAGCTTTAGTTTGGTCCTTAAAGGTCCATCAACAACTAATATATATATATATATATGTGTGTGTGTGTGTGTGTGTGTGTGTGTATAATTATTGATTTAGATCTATATTAAAATATTTAAATTATTTATTTATTAATTATACATATAAATAGATAAATGTTTATTTTTTTTTCCAACAGCTTTATTGGGATACAATTCACTTAATCATGTAGTGCACTCATTACAAGGGAAGAATTCAATAGTTTTTAGTATATGAACAGTATCATGGAACCATCACTTCAGTCAGTTTTAGGATATTTTCACAGGCCCCAAAAGAACTCCCTATTAGTAGTCCTCACTTCTCTCTCACCTCCCCAGCTCTCGGCAGCCACAAATTTACATTCTGCTTCAATATAAATTTGCTTATCCTTAACATTGTATATAAATGGAATCACTGACTTTCATGACTGGCTTCTTTCACTGTAGCATAATATTTTCAATATTCATCCATCATGTAGCATGTATCAGTACTGCATTCCTTTTCTTTTTTTAAAAAAAGTTATTTGTTTTAATTAGCTACACATAACTGTACAATGACCTTGACATATCATACATTAGAATCATATGGGATATAATTTCTCATTTTTCTGAGTATACAGGTTGCAGAATCATATTGGTCATGCAGTCACATATATACACACAGTAATAATAAAGTCTGTTTCATTCTACTATCCTTCCTATCCCTCATCCCCTCACCTCTCCTCCTATCACTTCTCTCTAACTAATCTAAGGTAATGCTTTTCTTTTTTTCCCCCCTCACATCTTCATACATTATTTTGTATAATGAAGAGGGTCTCCTTCCACCACTCATGCAATTCCCCTTCTCCCTTCCTTTCCCTCCCACCTCTCTTCCCTATCTAGAGGTAATCTTCTTCCCATGCTCTTCCTCCCTACCCCATTTTGAGTCACCCCGCCTTATATCAGAGAAGACATTCAACATTTCATATTTTGGGATTGGCTAATTTAGCAAAATCTGCTCTAATGCCATTCATTTCCCTGCAAATGCCATGATCTTATTATTTTTTAGTGTTGAGTAATATTCCATTGTGTATAAATGCCACATTTTTTTAATCCATTCATCCATTGAAGGACATCTAGGTTGACTCCACAGTTTAGCTATTGTGAATTGTGCTGTTATAAATCAAAGGCATTCCTGTATATCAGTGACTAATCCTCTGAAAAGGAAATGAGGAAAACTACCCCATTCACAATATCGTCAAACAAAAAATAAAATAAAATACTTGGGAATCAACTTAACAAAAGAGGTAAAAGACCTATACAATGAAAACTATAGAACCCTAAAGAGAGAAATAGAAGAAGACCTTAGAAGATGGAAAGATCTACCTTGCTCATGGATAGGCAAAATTAATATTATTAAAATGACTATATTACCCAAAGCACTATACAGGTTCAATGAATTCCAATCAAAATCCCAATGGCACTCCTCATAAAACAATACATTTTACATAAATTTTTTTTTGACCAAAATGACATGGTGGAGATTACAAAATGCTTACTGTATTTCCTATATGTATATTTATTAATTATACATATAAATAAACAACATTTATTTATTTATATGTATAAATATATGTTTATTTATTTATACATATAAATAAATAAATATTGTTTTTTATTTATATGTATAAATAAATAAACCATACTAAAACTGAATTTAAAATATAAAGCACGAGATTGCTGCTCTGATTGTTTGTGTTTGCTTGCTTAGTCCCCTCACACTGGGTGGCACTTCGCCTGGAACCTCAGAGGCTTTTTACTTGATCATTATTCATCAGTCCATATTTTCAGAAAGCAAAATGAAAAAAATTTCCTTGAACTATACCATTGCCTGGAATTTTCTCCTCTTCCTTGGCTCCAATCTCCTTTGTCTTTTTTATGTCTTTCCTTTTATGCAGAACTAAGTTATAAGATCTGGAAGCCCTTGTGGCTCCTAGGGGTGTGTTATGTAAAGGAAATGTTCTATAGCATTTGCATTGCTTAGCAAGCCAATTCCACAAGGAGGAGATATGTCAACTCGGCCTTTCCTGAACTAGCATCATGAGGGAGTCATGAATGCCCCTTGAATAAATCCTCTTTAAAGCAATCAAAGAAACAGGACACAGGACAAAAGGATCTTCCTCTTTTCCTCAACATGAGAGTCAGGCAATGTACTTTGAGGAGCAAGCAGGTCATAGCCCACATTTATTTCCTATTTAATATATGTGTGTGTGAATTTCCTGATTTCGTCTTCACAGAAAACCTTTGATGTGGTTACTACTTAAATTAGACAACTCATTTAAATATTGTAGAATGCCCATATAGGATAATTAATTTATGGAAATTTGCACAGCTACTGAACAGCTGAACTAGCTGGTAAACAGAGTAGTCTGGCTGCTGTGTTGTCCTACAACATTTTTTTTTTCTCAAAGTTACTTTTTCAGCCAATGAAGCTAATAGCCAAAGCCAGGAAGGAAGGAATTTGTCCCAGAAACCAAACAAATACCTGTTTTGAGGATTTACTAGCATGTATGCTTTATTCAATGATTATTACTGGGCATTCAGCCATCCTTTCAGGCTTGGAAGGCCAAGAACAGCAGTGAGTCCCACAGAATTTGCTTTCTTAAGGACAGAAGCAGTGACTTTCCTGATTCTGTGGTTAAAGTTGAGTTGGTCACAGCAAGTTTTCTCCCATATTATCTACTGTAGTTTCATTGAGCTTTAGTTTGGTTCTTAACTTAGGGATTTTATAAGAGCTACTAGAAAGCTGAGACCACAGGAGACCAGGTCTCCCCCATCATCACCGGCTCCTAGCAATTCTGGAGCATTTTGAAATTTCAGTGTTCAGTACATTTCTTTAGGAGAAAGTGTGATTTACCATCTGCCTACAGGCTACTCTAACAGCTCCTCTCTTGTCTTCCCTGCTCACAGGCTGTGCTCTAATCCACCATGATGCACTCTGTTCTCTGAATAGCAAGTCTTACATACCCTAACTCAACTGCTTTCTGCATAAGACAATATGATTCTTGTCTTTATTTGCTGAAAAACCAATGGTCTGTCAGCCTGAGCTAAAAGGTTGTTTCTTTTGTGATTCTTTCATGGACACTCAACCGGAGATGATAGCCCCCTCTGTCAGGCTTAGATAGCACTTGAAACACTCATCCTATTATAACCCTTATTAAATTACACTATACATAATTATTCTTACATTTCCTAGAGTATGAATTCTCTTTAGACATGAACTACATTATCCATCTTTGAATTACACTAAACAGCATACAGCTTGTAATTTGGTTGACACTAGATTATGAAAGAATTACAGAAGAAATCAATAAGGAATACTCATTGTTTTTAATCTTCTAACTACTGTGTACTTCTGGAATTTCCTTTAAGTTTTTTATATCTGGATTGTCCTTTCAGGATGATTTTTGCTCTTTAAATATTCATATTTTAGTATCATGAATGTGGCAATGCATAATTGATAGCTCTAATTAAATAAATAAATAAATAAAATTAATAAATAAAAATTAAATATCGCAAACTTACCATGTTCAGAACTAAACCCCTGTTCTTCCCTTCCAAATGTGCTTCTCCCTTGGTCTTCTTATCTCAGTAAAGGACAAATCTTTTCTTGCAATTTCTCAGACTAAAAACCTATATTCATCCTAGACTTCTTTCTGCTCTTCAAATCTTTATTCATCAGTGATTATTGTCAGACTTTCTTCAATTGACACCTAAATTCCCACCATCTTTTACCATTTTTACCACTACCACCTCTTTTCAAGACTATCATCTCCTGGCCATAAGACTGCAGTGACATGGTGTCCGGCTTCTGCCGTTACTCTCTCCCTACTCATAGACAAGTCTCCACATGGAAGCAGAAACATCCTGCAGAAATTCCTATAACCAGAGGATCCATTTTTTCCTCTCAGAATCCATCAGTGAGAACCTCAGACCTTAAAAGCCTTTTCTTGCTGAACTCATCTCCTACTACTTTTCCCGGGTTCTTTCCCTTCCAACCACAGAGTTCTCCCTGCCTCCCTCACAAAAGTCAGATATGCTCCCACTTTAGGGAGGTTGCCCTGTCTGACTACTTTTTCTGAGATTCTCTTCACATGAATAGAACTTCATGGTTTACTCCTTCATCTGCTGCAAGTTTTTTTTTTTGTTGTTGTTTTTTTTTTTCAAATATCAGTCTCTCATGAGATCTTTTGGGTCACTCCACCTAAACTTACAATATCTCCACCTATTATTTCCCTTAATTTTTTAAATAAGCATTTGCTTTTCTTAGCAGTTATCATCCTCTAACATGCTATATGAATTACTTATTTATCCATTTTTTTCCTATCCATATTAGAAACAGCTTGATGATAAGATGAATTTTGTTTTATTTCCAAGTGTGACTCCAGATCCTAAAATATTGTCTTACTTAACAAGTGGTCAGGAAATATTTGTTGGATAATAGGCTGGAGTATACAATGTGTTTTTATTTCTGTTTAAATAAAATTATTTAAATCATATTTGTGTTTGAACTCTAAAACATTCTACCTCAAAATTCGAGGAAGATATTCATTGGGACACATGAAGAGGTATTTATTCATTCATTTACTTACTTTTTTGGTGTATTATGATCATATGTAACAGTGGAATTCACTGTGATGTTTGTACATGCACATAACATAATTGGATCAATTTAATTTCCCAGTACTTCTACTTTCCTTCTCACACCCCCATCCCTGATCTTCCTTCTCATTTCATGACATCTTTTTTTTCTCTCTAGTTTCCAAATATGAGTCAGAAAATACAACCCTTGATCTTCTGAGTCTGTCTTATTTTGTTCAATATTATGCTCTTCAGTTCCAGCCATTCTCTTGCAAATGACAAAATTTTGCTCTTCTTTATGATTGAATAAAACTCCCATTTGGTATATATACACATTTTCTATATCCATTCTTCTGTTGACAAACACCTAGGCTAGTTCCATGACTTTGTTATTATGAAATGTGTTGCTATAAGCATGTGTATGCATATATTACTATATTGTGCTGACTTCAATTCTTTTGGAAAAATACTGAGGAGTGGTATAGCTGGGTCATATGATGTTTTCATCCTAGCCTTTGAGGAACTTCCATACTGATTTTAAGAGTGATTGTACGAATTTACAACCCTGCCAAGAAGGTATGTGCTCCTTTTTCCTCACATTCTTACCAGCATTTATTATTATTTGCGTGCTTGATGATTTCCATTCTAACTAGACTGTTGTTTTGATTTGTATTGCTAAATATGTTGAACATTTTTCATGTACTTGACTATTTAAATTTCTTATTTTGAGAAATGTCTATTTAGTTCATTTGTACCAGATGGAAAGTTGATGGACACAGTACGGTGGTTTTATTTATGCTCTTGAAGCTTAAAGTTTGACTGAGGAATATTTTCATCCCCACCCCCAAGATATCACTTTGGCCCCAGTAGTTCTAATGGTGAGCTGAAGGTGCACATTCCAGAATGGTTGTGCATAAAAAAGAAATTCCAACCGAAACTTCTTAAAATAACTGTGTCCTGTTATGCCAGATTTGTGGGACCCCAATAGACCTCCAGGAGCCAAATCTGATGCAATCACACAAGAGTCTTTATTGCAAGCTCAAGTCTGGACTCACAACCATTCCCGATGCAGGGTTCCCAGGGAGTGAGTCCTGGTCCTTTGTTCAGTGAGATTTTATAGGTTTTTGGGGATACTCTATGCGTCACAACATCACACAGCAAATCATTCCATACCACGGGAAAATCGAACAACAACTCTTAACATTGATTAGCACATTCAATGGCGGGAACAAGTTGGGTAGGGGTGATTGGTTAGTACATAGGGGGATTCATTTGAATTGACTGGTTTAGGCCACAAGGAGTGTACATGCTAAACTACATGGTTTCCCAACATGTTATCAACCACCATCAATTATTTGGGGTCATCTGGCATTCCAGGTATTTTCCCTGTCTCATGCTGATTGGAGGTTGCTAGGGTGATTGCTATGGGTCCCACCTAGCATAACTGAGTCAGGGACACCTGGTGCCTCAGACCTCTCCTATTATTTTCAGACAAACAACTCAGCAGGGTGGGTATGTGCTTAGGAGTGCTCTGTGGGTTTTTTCCAAGGACAAGGGTCACGCCCCCTTCCTTAGGACAGGCCTTGAAGTAGAAGCTGCTGTTATTTATTTATTTTTAAAAATGGAGTCACATCAGTTTCTCATTCCAAGGAGGTCAACTGGAAACCAAGAGAAAAACTGGAAAGTGGACCACTGGGTAATCCACCAGTGGAGAATGTATCCTAGGGATCAAAGGAGTCAGAGGGGAGGGCTGCCTGATATGAGGAGTCTTCAAAGAACTCACAAAAAGTGTTGCACAAGACAATATCAGCTTATAATATTCAAAACTCACAAAGAGTTACAACCATTCACATGATACAAGTGAAGTAAGAAATTCCTGTTCATTTTAATCTCTCACCTCTTCTTACTTATTGATCCTGAAAGGGGTAAAATAATCACTACTGGAAAGATATAGAGGAAGAGCTAATTCATAAGGTGGAGAAATAAAGAATCTGCCACCTGCACTCCCTTTTCAGGGGTAGCAGGATCAGATTGGGTCTTATAATAAGCAATAGTCAAGAAGTTTAGAGTTTGATTACTGTATTAAGTGACATATTAATTACACAAATCACTGTTAAATCTAGAAAATGACACAGAAATGATGGGCTTCTAATGAATTACTAAATTTCTTTTTAATTGGTGAGGCTGATGTTAACCTACAGAATAATCTTACAGTGAGGATGAGAATTGAAATTAACTTGTAATTACATCCCATGGAACATATTTCCTCAAGCTATTAATTCATATTTGGAGATAATATAGAGTTATGTCCCCAATCAGTATAATCACTTCTGCCTAAAATGCTTGCCTTTTTGGCCATCACATGAAAAATTTTACAGTGGGACTCAATTACCTTCATATTAATATTTGTTCAAATTTTACATGCTATAAAATTGTTACTTCTCCTGACTTTTCTTCTTGACCAAAGAGAAAAGAAATACCCATGAGTTATGATTTAATATAAGGAGTCCCCCCCCAAAAGCTCTTGTGTTAATGCTGGAGGTGAAATGTTTGAATGATGAGAATTATAACCTAATTAGTGGAGTAATCTATTTGATTGATTAATAATTTGAACATATCACTGAGTAGTAGGCATGAAAGTGAGGAAGTGGATCACTGGGGGCATGCCTTATGGTTATGTTTTGTCTGTGGCTCTGCGCATGCTCCTCTCCCCCACACACACACACTTCCCATCTGTCAGGAGCTGAGCAGCTTTTCTACACCAGACCCTTCTACATGTTCTGCCTGACCTCTGGCCCAGAACATTGGAAATGGCCAACCACTGACTAAACCTCCGGAACTGTGATCCCAAATAAACTTTTCCTCTTTTAAGTTGTTCTTGTCAGGTATTTTAGCTAAAGTAATGAAAAGTTGACTTAACACATCATGCCTCAAATATATTCTTTCAATAAAGGATAAAGGAATTTTGCTCAATGTTTATTTAGGGTGGATACAACAACCATTAATTGACCCTAGTGAATTGGAGAAATTAATCCACCTATTCAAATCACTGTAAGAACACTGGCTTTCAGTCTTGTGCAACAAATTATATCATTCTAATGAAGCGGCTTAAAGTGCTAATGTCATTCTAAGCTTAATAATAGAAGTATACTCTTTAGATTAAGAGGACTAGGACTAAAGCAGTAAGGGGGCCCTCCTGATGGGTGGGGGGAAGAGCACCCATTAAGATTGAAGAAAGTAACAATCAAGAACATGAAGAGAGAGCCTACAGAATGGGAGAAAATCTTTACCACATGCATCTCAGATAGAGCCTTAATCTCCAGGACACATAAAGAACTCAAAAAACTTAACACCAAAAATAATAATAATCATCATCTAATCAATAAATGGGCTAAGGAACTGAACAGACACTTCACCGAAGAAGAAATACAATTGATCAACAAATATATGAAAAAAATGTTGATTATCTTTAGCAATTAGAGAAATGCAAATCAAAACTACTCTTAAGATTTTATCTTACTCCAGTCAGAATGGCAAAATTCTGAAATCAAGAATACAAACAAAAAGTGTTGGCAAGGATGTAGGGGAAAAGGTACACTCATACATTGCTGGTGGGACTGCAATTTGGTGCAACCATTATGAAAGGCTATATGGAGATTTCTCAGAAAACTTGGAATGGAATCATCATTTGACCTAGCTATCCCACTTCTAAGTTTAGGACTTAAAATCAGCATATTACAGTGATGCAGCCAAATCAATGTTTATAGCAGCTTTCACCATAGCTAAACTATGGAACAAACCTAGGTGCCCTTGAACAGGTGAACGAATAAAAAAAAATATGGTATATATATTTGATGGAACATTGCTCAGCCAAGGAAGAATGAAATTATGGTATTTGTCAAATTTCTCTATAAGAGCTGGAGAATATCATGCTAAGCAAAATAAGCCAATCACAAAACAAAAAAAAGCCAAATGTTTTCTCTGATATGCAGGTGTGGGGGAGCTAGGGAAGAATAGAGTTACTTTATATTAGGTAGAGGGAAGTAAAGGGAGGGGAGGGGTGTCTGGCGGGGAGGAAGAATAGTAGAATGAATCAGACATATATAAATATAGGACTAGTGTGATTTTACATCATGTACAACAAGAAGGATGAGAAATTATACTCCATTATAGATGATGTATCAAAGTGCATTTTACTGTTATATATAAATAATTAAAACAAATTTTGAAAAATAAAAATAAAAACAATTCAAGGAAGTAAAATCTCTTAGATATCTCAGAATGAAATGAGAAAATCAAAATATCTCTCAGCCTTCTAGGGTTAATAGGCACACTAGAAACTTAGGAGTTAAATGAAAAGGACTAGTCTTCAGAGCCATAAATTAAGATAACACATCTGGAAATGGGAGGCTGGGAAGTCAACTCAGCTTTTGAGACTATGTGGTCAGCAAAAATGTTTTTAAAAGGGGGTGAAAATCAGGCAGACAAGGTCACTAATATCAAATATATTGAAATAATAGTCTGCCCTATTTTGAAAATAATAGTAGAGACTTCCCTGGAGGATAAGGGACAAATTCCACAGTGTTAGGGGCAAACACATACTCAGAATAGTTATCCAAGTAGCCCACAGTCACATTTACCATACTAGCACAGAAAAATTCAGTATCCTAGGTAGACACTAAAGAAATTAATGAGACATTAATGCAGGAAGAAGCATGAGGAAGCAAAGAACAGGCACAGCTGATACCCCATCTCTGCAAGTGATGATGGAGCATGGGACTCTGCCTGCCCTGTGAATGCCAGAAGAGCTCTACGCCTTTGTCCTTTGCTTGATCAAGGCTGACTCTTGGTCTATGCTGTCCTTCTCCATGTTTGAACAGAAACCCACTCCACTACCCACCCCCAATAAAGCTTTGCCTGTGCCTAAATTCCATGTTGAATTTCATTTCCACAGTATCTAGACCCAACAACATGGGTTTATTTTACATTATTTAGGTCACATAAAGACTATCAAGTTTCATCCTCCGTTCTGTATAGTGCTAAGGAAGGAACCAATTATATAGTACATATGGAAGATGTGACCTAGAAAACTACATAATTTAACAAACATTAAAGAACTGTGCAGGAAAATTAGAATTGTCCTCATTTTAAAATTCTGTAATTATAAAAAAGAATCATATAGAAGAATGAGGCATATCATAAAAAAGAAGTTTAAAACAGCCAAAATAGATGAAAATATGCTCAACTTCAACAATCACCAAGGATATGCAAATTAAAATCATACTCATATATGGGGAAAAAATCTAAATGATTAGCAAAATTTGGGGAGGATGTGGAGCCAATGGAACTTTAAACATTGCTAGTGTGATGGCAGGTTGGAATAATTACCATAAAGAATACGTTGGCATTATCAAGCAGAATTTATGGTGCATTTGACCTATGATAGAGAAATTGTTCTACTGAGTTCGTATCCTATAGAAAGGAATACCCTTAAAAGTTCAAGAGCAAAGTTCAAAGATGTTTATTGGCTTCCAGGGAAAAACAAAACCAAACAAAATGTGGATATTCACACAAAGGCATAGTAAAAAGCAGCCAAAGTGAACAAAGTACTAATCTATAACATTGTCAGACATTATAACTATAATGTTAAGTGAAAAAAGCAAGTTGCAAATAATACAAATAGAATTATTCTACTTAAATAAACTTTAAAAACAAGTAAAATAATACATAATGTTTAGGGAAGCATGGGTAAGTGGTAAAATTACAAAGAAAGGCAAGGGAATTAATTCTTCCATACCCTGTCACAATAGTAACTACCTCTAGAGGAGGGTGACTGGAAGGGATATGTGAGCATCTTTTGGGTTATATAAGGACTTCATGGCTTGACTTGTGTGGTGATTATTATGTCTTGATTATTCTCACATTAGAATCACTCAGTACGCTCGTCCTCATGAGTGTTGCAGTTCACAGTAAACACCTGTTGTGACCATATAGACAAAGCATTGGTTGGTCATTTCAGATGTTGAGAGACAGTTGTTATATGCCAATAGAAATACTGAAAATGGTACATGTGGGTATAAGCTGACAACAGTGTAGATCTTCTGTGAATACACTATCTAAGACCTAGAACTATCCACATGTGAAATGAGCCATTTCTGGTCATTTGACCTCATGAGAATTCATGAGTGCCCTAGATGACAATCAATCACAAAAACTATTAAAAGAATGCATAATTTGGGTGAAAAGATTGCATTACATAAATTCTAATTCTACAACCTTGTAATTCAGTTTCTATTTCTACCATGCTTATCTAATCTACATGAACATAGAGCATTTGCTAAGGACATGTCCTACTTTGTTTGGGATTTAAAGTCATGGTTTACTTGTTAATTTCTCACCTCTGGTCTAAGGATTAAAATTTTAAGATATCACAAAATTAAGATTTTCTTTAAAAAAATCCAATTCTAATGAATGCTTCCCTTCTACTTAGAGAATTTTAATCAATCCTGTGCAGAAATCTCAGCTGTAAAAATATGGGAAGGAAAGATTATTGAACACTTCTCTCCTCTGAAATTAAATATTTACAACATAAAAAGTGGTTTTAAAATACATGAGTTTTTTCTTCTTGTTTGGCAAAATGACCTTTAAATGTAAACCTGAAGTAACTTCCCTGTCATTTATAGTGTATATAAAGTTCAGAAACTAACTTGAAATATAAAACTGTAAAAATTGATTCTTGTGCTAAGTAAACCCTAAATAGATAAAATAAACTGGAAACATGAGAAGGAAAATAAATTATCAAATATTGACAGGAATATAGCAATGCCAAGAGAACAAATAAAATTTAATAAAGATAAATTCTGCTTGAGATGGTTTCTCTATTCAGGGAAAAATAAATACTGTCCCAAACAATTTTTCTCTGCTTAGCTTCAAGAAAGAGAGAATAGAATAATTATTTGAATTATTTTCTGGTAGGATTTTCCTATGTGGAATGATTTTGCATAAGCAAATCCACAGATATAACAATGATTGGAAATTTTCACTGGATAATAAAGTTAGCATATCTCAATAGTTAGGGAATACATGCAAGGAATCATAAGAGTAGGATATGTAGCAGTCAGTATGAACAGGGTTAATTGTTGGTTAGCTGAGGTCTCTGCTATCTCTTCACTTAGGACTAGTTTAACGTCTTAAGTACTATCAGGTTCTGTGAGGAAGGAAAGAGTTATGTCAAGGTTCTTGAGTTGAGGATAGATGCCCTAGCCTAGAAACAATGAAGACCTTTCTACTTGCCTTTTCAAACTGCATGGGCCATTGCATAAATGCTATTGGTGGTTTTCTGAATGCTTTTGCCATTTGATTGACCTCTTTGAACTCTAAGTCTTTCCTCCATAGAGATTTTAACCTGGGCATTTTGATTGCATTGAATATATTTTACCTCAGGCACTAAGGGCTCACATGCCCCTAGAGCTCTTGTTGTTAGTCAAATTCAGGGCAGTTATGAACTCTTCTACACACATTGAACAGACAATAGTGAATAGAAAAGAATTATAAAGATGAAGTGCAAGGGATCCAAGATGTTGGACTAGTGGGAGGCTGCATTCTGTGCCACTCTGAGACCTGGGATTCTAGTTTTGGGAATACTGTTTCTCTGTGAGTTATTAGAGGACTCTGACAGCTGCTCCCACTCAGGAAGCCCAGCTGCCATACCAGTGCAGGGCTCACCTATGCAGGACCACCGGCCTCTGTGTCCAAGCAAGACCACCAGCATCCACTCTCTCACAGGACCTCCCAGACCACCAACCTAGATAAGAATCCTGGCCACTGTTCCCACACAGGATACCTGGCCACTACCCACATGCAAGACTCTAGCAACCACTCCTGTGTGGACACCTATCTCCCAACAACATGGGGATCCTCGCCCCCATCACCTCCATCTTGAGACATTGCAACCACTAATGTACTCCCCTACACACAGTAGTATACCCTTGGGGATACAGAACAGAGTCTGGAGACAGCTGCCAGCCACAACATGGCATGCCACAGAGCTACATCTCTGAACATGTCACCAAGTGCCACACAAAGCCACCACCTGGCCCAACCCCACCCAACACCCTATCTCTGCAAGCAGTCGCCTCCATCTTGGGACACCTTTGTTGCCATCTTTAGTTGGGACAATCCTAGATTGGGACACTTGCTGGGACCTAGAAACATTATCAAGGGGAATTACTTGAACCCTGCAAGAACACTATAGGCCTGTGGGGTAAAAACTGTAACACCTCAGATCCACAGTGCTGGAAGGGAACACACATGAACAACATGAAAAAATAAGGGAAGAAAGTGCCCCAAACAAATCAAAATACTACATTATTAGAATCCTAGCATACAGAATAAGGAAAGAATTTTAAAAGCCACATGACAAAGGAATTAAATTACATATAGTGGGAAACCAATTATGATCTCTGCAGACTTTTCCAGACCCTGAAAACTAGAAGATCCTGGAACATATACCAACCTCTGAAAGAAAATGAATGCCAACCAAGAATCTTATATCCAGCAAAATTAAGCTTTAGATTTGATGATGAAATAACAACCTTCCATGATAAACAAAAGTTAGAAGAATTTACAAATAGAAAGCCTGCACTACAGAATATCCTCAGCAAATATTCCATGAGGAGGAAATGAAGAACAAGAATGGAAAGCAGAAGTGGGAGGGATTACACTAAAGAAAAAATCAATCAAAGGAAAAACCAAGTCAAGTTAAATACCAAAAATAAACAAAAGTGACCAGGAATACAAATCATGTCTCAATAATAACCCTGAATGCTAATGGCCTACACTGATCAATTAAAGACAGAATGGCAGACTGGATTAAAAAAAAAAAGACCTATCGATATGCTGCCTTCAAGAGATTCATCTCATAGGACTAGACATTCACAGACTGAAAGTGAAATGATGGTAAAAAACAGACCACTCACATGAACTGTGGAAACAAGCAGGGATTTCATCCTCATATCAAATAAAGTAGACTTCAAGCCAAAGTTAATCAAAAGGAATAAAGAAGGACAATTCATACCGATTAAGGAAACCACATATCAACAAGAGATAACAAATATATATATATATATATATATATATATATATATATGTGTGTGTGTGTGTGTGTGTGTGTGTGTGTGCGCGCGCGCGCGCACACACACGCAAGTATGTGTATACACATATACACACAGATGCTCCCAAACAATGGAGCACTACATTCATCAAACAAACTCTTTTCAAGTTCAAGAGTCAAATAGACCAAACACAAGAATTCTGGTGACTTTATCACATCTCTTTCACCCCTAGATTGATCTTCCAAACAAAAACTAAACAAAGAAACTATAGAACTCAATAATGAAATCAATAACTTAGTCTTAACTGACATATATAGAATATTTCATCCCTCAATGAGTGAATACACTTTCTTCTCAGCAGCACACGGTACCCTCTCTAAAATAGACCATGGATTATACCACAAAGCAACTCTTTGCAAATACAAAAATGTAGAGCTACTATACTATATTCTATTAGATCATAATGGAATAAAATTAGAAATCAATGATAAAATAAAATAAAAATTAAAGCCATTCCAATAACTAGAGACTAAATATGTTACTGAATGAACAATGGGTTGCAAAAGACATCAAAGAAGAGATTAAAAAATACTTAGACGTAAATGAGAACACTGATATAATATATTGAATTTTCTGGGACACTCTGAAGGCAGTTCTAGGAGGAAAGTTCATTGCATGGAGTTGATTGCTTTTTTAAAAAAGAAAAAGTCAACAAATAAATGACCAAACATTATATTTCAAAGCCCTAGAAAGAGAATAACAAATCAACACCAAAGCAGTAGAAGACAGGAAATAATTAAAATCAGACTCAAATCAATGAAATTGAAACAAAAGAAACAATTGGAAAAATTGTCAAAACAAAAAGTTGCTTCTTTGAAAAAATGAATATGAATAATAAAACCTTAGTCATGCAAATGAAGAGAAGGAGCAAAAATTCAAATTACTAACATACATGATGAAAAAGGAAATATCACAATGGACACTATAGAAATACAGAAGATAATTAGAATTATTTTGAAATTTGTAGAGAAGCAGAATTCATATTGTCAAAATGCCCATACTACCAAAAGCAGTATACAGATTTAATGCAATTCCAATCAAAATCCCAATGACACTCCTTATAGAAATAGAAAAAGCAGTAATGAAATTCATTTGGAAAAATGAGACCCAGAATAGCTAAAGCAATCCTTAGCACGAAGAATGAAGCAGGTGGCATCACTATACCAGACTTTAAACTACAGTACAGTGCAATAGTACCAAAAACAGCATGGTATTGGCACAAAAATAGATCTGCAGACCAATGGTACAGAATATATGACACAAAGATAAATCCACATAACTACAGTTATCATATTAGACAAAGGCACCAAAAACTTATATTGGAGGAATGATAGCCTCTTCAACAAATGGTGCTGGGAGAACTGGAAATCCATATGGAACAAAATGAAATTAAACCCCTATCTCTCACCATGCACAAAACTCAACTCAAATTGGATCAAAGACCTAGGAATTAAACCAGAGACCCTGGATCTAACAGAAAAAAAAGTAGGCCCATGTCAGATTAGGCCCTGACTTCCTTAATAAGACTCCTATAGCATAAGATTTAAAATTAAGAATCAATAAATGGGATGGATTCAAACTATTCCCCTCATTGATTGTTTCTTCTCAGCAAAAGAAACAATCAGTGAGGGGAATAGATAGCCTACAGGATGGGAGCAAATTTTTACCACACGCATATCAGATAAAGCACTAATCTCTAGGACATTTAAAGAACTCAAAAATCTTAACACCAAAAATACAGATAACCCAATCAACAAATTTGCCAAGGAACTTAACAGACACTTCTCAGGAAATGATATACAATCAATCAACAAATATATAAAAAAATGTTCAACATCTTTAGCAATTAGAAAAATGCAAATCAAAACTACTCTAAGATTTCATCTCATTCCAGTCAGAATGGCAACCATTAAGATTACAGACAGCAATAAGTGTTGGCAAGGATGTGGCTAAAAGGCACACATATACATTGCTGGTAAAATTACAAATTGGTTAAGCCAATATAGAAAGCAGTATGGAGATTTGTTGGAAAAGTTGGAATGGCACCATCATTCGACCCAGCTATCCCACTCCTCAGTTTATACCAAAACAACTTAAAAATAGCATACCTACAGGGATGCAGCCACATGAATATTTATAGCAGCACAATTCACAATAGTTAAATTGTGGAACCAACCTAGATGCCTTTCAGTAGATGAATGGATAGATAAAAATGTGGTATGTATACACAATGGAATATTACTCAATAATAAATGAGAGTAAAATCATGGCATTTGCAGGTAAATGGATGGAGTTCGAGAATATTATGCTAAGTGAAGTAAGCCAATCCCCCACAAACAAATTTTGAATGTTTTCTCTGATATAAGGATGCTGATCCATAATGGGGAGCATAGGAGAAAGGGAGGAACTTTAGATAGGGCAAAGGGGAGGGTGAGGAAGGAAAGACAGTGCAATGAGATGGACATCAGTTCCCTAGGTACATGTAAGAAGACACAAATGGTGTGACTATACTTTGTGTATGACCAGAGACATGAAAAACTGTGCTCTATATTCAGTGTCACTCCAGATGAATTTGTGTTGTCATGAAATAATTACACAGACAGAAAATACCTTTTTCTTAGGGTCCAGTGATAGCTCTTGACCTTAAAAAGAGAGAGAGCCACCTGAATTCTTTATTCTTATATGGACAGGGTGGGGGGGGCACACAAAGGGAGGTTTGATGAAATGTTCTTTCCAAATAAGGCAAAGGGTCAGGTTTCAGGGGGTTGAGTCTAGCTTCCTGATGGCTCCTGGTCAGTAGATTGACTGACCTCTTGGCGAGTCACACCCATCTCAAGTGCTGGGTGGGAGCAAAGGCAGAGTGAGAGGAAAGTGCCCATGTGTGTTGCCTGGCCCAAAGAGCATGCAATTGTATCAGGTCAGTCCTCCCATATACTCAGATGCTCATAGTTCACACACACAGCCCATGGCTGGCCCATGACAGAAATGCATTCTAGCTATCAAATATAACAAATTAGAATAAATTTTTTAAAATCAGAAGAAAGGATTTTGAACATTTTTACAGAGAAATGATAGATGTTTGAGGAGATAACTATGTCTATCTTACTTGGACATTACACAATGCATACATGTTCAAAACATCACATGCTACTCCATTAATATATAGAATTTTTATATTTACATTCAAATGAGGAACTTAAAAACAATGATGACCAGAAGATGCTAAAAATAATACAGGACATAAATACCTATTTTATTTAGGCAGCATATATATTGGTGACTGGGGATAATGTTATAATTTTTGAGATCTATAACTTCATAATTATAAATGTATTTATTCACTTATTTCTCTTCTAGTACTCTATCTACAATTAGAATTAACAACTCAATAAATGCAGATGATTAGCACCTTGTAGATGAGTGACTATGTTTCTGCCAAAAATATGTTATAAGTTTGAGAGATCAGAGCCATTGAAATAAATCATGTTACACTTTAAAAAATGCTTTCTTTAAAGTAATATATATATATATATATATATATATATATATATATATATATATATATATATATATATATAGTGAAACTAAAAACATTCACTGTAAAAAGAATGCACACAAAACCCAAGAACAAAAAAGGGAGAAACATCTATGTTCTTGTGAAATATTAACTATTCTGAAACATAATACATGACAGGTGAGAAAAATTCTGTATATTCACCAGAGATAGGTTTTGGACCAAAATGGATACATTTGCTGTGGTGGGACTGAATCTTGAAGTAACTGAATCTTGAAGAGAAAAAGAAAAAAAAAAAAAAGCATGGTTTCAGAATCATTTTCAAATATATACAAATACAATTTTAAGAAAAAAATGTCATAAAAATACAGCTCTAATTTACACTAAATTGATATATTATATAAATGATACTTAGAAAATCACTGAATTTTGGTTATTGAAAGATATTCCAGATCATCGGTTACACTTTTAAATTCAGTTACCTGATAAACTGAAGTGGTGGGATTTTTCTTACCCTCAAATTAATCCCCCTAATTCTCTTCTATTCCTTTTTCTATTTTTTTTCATGAATTCAAAGCAGAAAAGATCACTTGTGTCAGCTAGAGAACACTTAGTGAAAATTCTCCTTTCTGAGAATGTGACAAAAATACTCTACTCCTTAACTACTTTAACTTTCCTAACTCTTACATAAACTAAAGTTCAAGACATTTTTTACCAGAAAAACAATTTTCAACATAGCAATACATATGGAAGTCTCAGTTGAAAGCATATATCATTTATAAAAGGACTTATATTCTTTTCAAAATGAAGTATTTCACAAATAATTAAACCTATTGGTCATCCATGGTTAAAAATTGACAGATCCCAAACCAATCTTAATCCCACCAATCAACTCTCTTCCTAAAACAGCTTCATTCCACAATGGTTCTCGCATCAAGAAACAGTGGTTCTATGCTTCTAACAACCTAGAAGTCATCATTTACTGCCTTCTTAGGTGATTCCAATTCCTTGCTAACATGCAACTATTTTCCCTTTAAGGCATTTTATACCATGACCACTGAATCTAAAGCAACATTATCTCTCTCCTAAATTTTCTCTGAAGAGTCCAGGTGAATATCTTGCTTTCAGCATTGCCCTCCTGAAATTTGTTCTCAAATGAGCAGCCAGAGTTCCTTTCAAAAACATTATCTCTTATCATGTCACTCTTCTACTTAATCTGCATTGGTTTTTCCACCTCAGTTAGCTGTAACCATGACTACTGTGTCTCACATGATCTAGATTGCTCTTCCTCCATACTTACCTCTTGTGATTCTCACCCCTCTCACCCCAGATCATTTATTCCAACCACACTTGCCTTCCTTCAAAATTTCCTTGCATGCTCTTGCGGTTATTTGCATTTTCCATCTATGTTTCCATGAAAAGTCTTCCCACATGTAACTATATTGTTGGTTCTGTCATTTTCTTAAGGTTTCTACTCAATGTCATGTTATTAAAGAGGCTTCTTTTACTTTTTCCTTTCCCTCCCACCACAGCAAATATGCCCTATCCCCATTATACCAATTCATTTCTGTCCATTTTATATATGGCTCTCTGACAATTTGTGTTATTTATTTGTTCAGATATTTGTTACTCTTTCATCAACTAGAATTTAAATAAGCTCCCCAGGGATAAGGAATTTGTCTGTTTTAATCAATGCTATATGTTTAGCTCTGAATTCAGAACCTGGCACTTCACAAATTTTCATACCCATATATTAGTAGTTTATGATCTGAAGACAATGTATCTGTGTGACTCAGAAGAGATGCTGAGGAGCTGCATCTGGAAGTTTCTTGAGACTCTAGTGCTTACTCATACTTTCTTTTCTCCTATTTTACCATAACTTATACCCCTCTGAAAGCTTTAAATGAGTAGCCCCCTAGAAGTTTTGTGACCATTTCTAATAGCCTAGCCTGTGATTGATGCAAAAGAATGCCACTAAACAGAAAAAGCCAGAAATAAAAAAAGAAAAAAAATTATAATACATCATTTTCAACAAAAGGCTCATATTCAGAATGCATAAATCTACAAGGAAAAAGTAAATGCTTCAGTAGAAAAATTGGCAAAGGACTTGATCAGGAATTTCTCATGACTGATTCCACAATGGCTAATAAGTCATTTAAAACATGGTCACCTCCAATAGCTATTCGGGAAATTCAAGATACAAAAAATGCAATTTCCTACCCACCAACATCATTTCAATGAAATTTCAGATAAGACCAAATGTATATTAAGGATGTGGAGTAACAAGGATACTCACTGATGGCTGGTAGGCAAAACATTGGTATAATCACTCAAGAACCATTGTCAGTAGCTATAAAAGCTGAATCTGGTCTTATTCTTTTTGGGGGTGAGGTGTACTGGGGATTGAACTCAGGGGCACTCGACCACTGGACCACATCCCCAACCCTATTTTGTATTTTATTTAGAGACAGGGTCTCACTGAGTTTCTTTTTGCCAACCCTTGCTCTAAACTCACAAACTTCCTGCCCTAGCCTCCTGAGCCACTGGGATTACAGGCATGTGCCAGTGTACCGGCTGGTCATATTCTTTTACCTAGCAATTTCATTCTGTCTCACATGGCCAGTAAGTAGTGAAACAGAACCCACACACAAAAATTCATGGAAAAGCATGAAGAATAAGGGGAAGGGTGAGGAAAGGATGATTAATGAGTACTAAGTTACATTTACCAATAAAAAATTCTGTTGTTATTGCACAATAGGGTGACTATAGGTAATAATGCGCTGTATATTTCAAAAAGCTAGAAGAAATATTGATTTTGAGTTTAACATAAAGAAATAATAAATGTTTGAGAAATGTTTAACCTCATTTGAACCTCTCAAAATGAAAATATAGAAACATACATATAACTGGTACCCTTTTAATATGTAAAATTTTAATGATTTTATGTATCCATTAAAAATAAATTTAATTTAAATTTTCAAAAAAAGAAGTTACTTAACAACACTATCCATAATAGTTCATACTGAAAACATCCTGAATGCCCTTTAATAGGATGAAGAGGTAAAAGTTTGAAAGTTCATGTATTTGTATACTATACAGCACTGATAAGAAAGTAAGCCTCAGGAAAAAACATGAATTAAATACGCCCAACATAATAGCAAACATCCAGTCAGAAAAGAACACATCCACATAATTGCATTTATAACAATGTGAAAATGACAAAAAAACACCCTGAATTATGATGTTAAAAATAAAGGTAAAGGAAGCACAGGTAGACCTTCTGGTGAGCAGGTCCATATTATTTATTGACCTGAGTACTGACTCAGAGGTGTCTCAATACTTGAAAAACATCCATCCAGTGTGTCTTTAATGCTTATGCAATTTATGTGACTATATTTCAATAAAAGTTAAGAATTGAATTCTAAGTACATCGCCACATTATCCAATGATCTTTGAAAATATGGTGTTTATTTTTACAAAAGCGCATATAGTATCAGTGGACCAATCTATTTAATAACTAAATGTTGGGTATTTATTATTGCTATAAAAGCAGTGAACATCCCTGTATATACTTCCATATGGATCTGTCTGGTTATGTTTTTATAAAATCCTAGAAGCAAAAATGTTTAACAAATGGTTAATAATTTTTCTGATTTGGATGAACAGATTGCCCACTAGCATCTAGTTGATGCTGTGAAAGATTATTCATATGCTGTGAAAGATTATTCTCATATCTCTAGGTTATCTTTGTACAATAATACAAAACCAAGGGAGGTGGGACAAATATGGAGATGCCTCCCGCTGTACTCCAGAAGTCCTGAAAGATATTTATTTGTTTTATAGTATATTGCTTTTGGCATGAGATTTTTCCACCAAGGGTTTATTCAAGGCAACAGTGTAGGAAAATTTCCATATTTTAATCTTCTAAATAGTCTTTCATGAACAGTACTATGTTTCCATTCAAGGCAAGGAAAAATGCCTACTTTGTCTAAATCTCTGTCATTTTAATATCATTTTTTCCTTCCTTAAGTCCACTACAGGCACTGATTGTCTTCCTGTTCTTTCATGCATTCTCATCCTCATCTCTGTGATTTTATAAGTTTTTTTACCCTGAATCTAAATTTTTTTCTTTCTATTTTATGCCAAACCTTATCTCTTCCATGTTTTGAAACCTGGCTCAAGACCTATCATTTTCTTGCCAAATTTGAGCCATTTTTTTTCAGATATTCTGAACACTTATGTTTAAACTGCTGATTTTTTCTTCATTTTGGAAGTAATGGTTTAATAGGTACCATCATAAATTTCTGCCATGCAAATCCAATGTTATATATAGGCTTTATCTTCTTGGATATAATAAATGGTATTATGTAGGCAGAAGTAGGTTATTTATCCCTATATCCTAGACCTGTACCTAGAATATGCCATACTAAGTAACCATGCTGAAATTATTGTTTTCTTAAAGACTAATCTTCTCAAAACATCTACTCAGGGCACTTTACAGCAAACTAATCAGAAAAATCTATTTAACTTGGGTGAAAATTATTCAATTTTAAGACTCAGTTTGGATTGTACAGAAGAGACATAGTGTGTACAGCAAATATTTTAAATTTTCACCATCTAATATGGCAGCCATTATTCACAAGTGACTATTGAGTACCTGAAATGTGGATAATCTGAATCAAGGTGGGCTGTAAAAGTGAAATATGAAACAGAGTTTAGAGGTTTAGGGGAAAAGAATACAAAATATCTCACTAATGCTATTTGTATTGAGTCTTCCTTTAAATAATATTTTGGATACAATGATGATAAACAAAATATTATTAAAATTAGTTTTGCCTGTTTTTTATTGTGCTTTGCCTTTTGACCAAATTTACTAGACAATTTAAAATTAAAACTGTGTTTAGCATTGACTTTTTACTGAACAATACTACCATCATGAATCATTTAGGATATAATTCATTATTAAAAGATAGGAATATGTTGTAAAATATG
This sequence comes from Spermophilus citellus, assembly GCF_964194105.1. NCBI lineage: Eukaryota > Metazoa > Chordata > Mammalia > Rodentia > Sciuridae > Spermophilus > Spermophilus citellus. Next base: position 83,643,800 of record NC_138193.1, read on the forward strand.
AGAGCTAAATTTGTTCCTATCCTGAAGCAGAGATTGGAGGGATTTACACAGAAGAGGAAAGCTTGTTGAAACGTGTCACAGTATACCAGAGTTAAGATGTGAAAATGTTGTGCTAAAGTTTATGGAGGCTTAGGCCTTCATGTTTTCAAAATTTTCTGAATATTTATATTTTTTTCTTCTTGAGTATTTGAAATGCATCAGTCCCTATTTTTTTTTCTAAAGTTTTTGATGATTCTGTAAAATACGTTATACATAACTTACATATCTGAAATCAGTAAGGGTATTTTTTTGTCTTTATTGATCACAAATGGAAACTGGATTTATAAGTTTTGAAAATAAGCTTTATAATTTGTTTGTGCCTTTCTTTTAAAGTATGTCAAACCAATGAACCTATTAATTTTGTATACAAATATAGACTATTCTATTAGATTATGAGTTCCATGATTCTCATTTTTTTATTATTACTTGCATTCTTCATATTATTCATGTGTCAGTTCATGTATACACAAAGACCAATTTTTATAATGGCAACAGAAAAGTGTGTGTAGGAAAAGTCCACTTTCTTATCTACACACGTATTTGTTGACACAGCCTCTAATCTTTTTTGTGCCAATTCACAACATTTAGTTTATTACCCTTCCTCCTCTCATTGAGTTCATCAATGATTTCAAAAGTAATTTTAAACTATATTACTTTGCTACTTTGCATATTTATTACAGTTGTGCACTTATCTCATGAAATATCTCCTTTGAGTTTTCATGCCTTCTATTCTTCTCATCAACTTTTCTTGATCTTCTTCATGAGCTACAAGTGATACATATATATTGATTTTTTTTTCCAATCAATGCCTTTGGCCTCCCTTTTCTACTGAGGTATAGATTGATATGGACAATTGACTGCTAAGGTGAAGCTGAACCTCACTTAGAAATGAGTGTGTCCAAACCTGAACTCATCTTTTCACTGATGATACTTTGCATCCAATTTTCCAAGTCAGAGTGCTGCAAACAATTTTATTCCACCCTATTCCTTACATACAAGTGTTGCTCCAAAGTCCTGTCATCTGACACTTCTAGCTCTTTAATATTTAAAATTCTCATTTCCTACTTTCTATTCATTTCCTCTGCCACACTAGTAAAGACCTTTATTACTTCCCTCTTAGAGCACTGTTATAGTTCCCCTATCAAAAAATATATCATTCTGCCTCCAATATATTGTCTATGCTTCTTTTTTACAACATGAAAATCCAATCATCTTTTTACCTCATTAAATTTCTCCTGTACTTCTCTGTCATCCAGGTAGAATGTCTCAAAGTAGGACAGATCATCATCTTTAGAATCCCTAGATTAGAAATAGCAGAGATAATCTGGGAATGTTCAATTGGATAAATTCTCAAGGTATAGCAGAGAACACACAATATAGGAAGAAAGCCACTCAAGCAGTTGCAAAGTATTTATACATTGCCCTTTGTTATCTATTAAGTTTATTTTTTTCTAGTATTTTCCATTATTTATTCCAGGATTAGTGAAGTGATTAATAGAGACCATTTCTCTCACAAATTTATTTTTTTGTACAAATGTAACCTTTGGCATGAGATTTCTTTCCACATTTACTTCCTGATATTTATTCATTCCTCAATTCAATCATTTAGCATTGATAAATCATTTTGAATCTCTATGCTATCAGTGGCTAGTAAGTCTTAAGCATCCAGCACAGGTCTGTACAAAAGTGCCCAAACTCACCCCCCACACATCCACCTCCTGTCACTCTTGCTTTATTTTCTTACTTTCTTATTCACGTTCCTTCCTCCTTTCTATTACCAAATGTTAGCTCACTGGATGCAGGGATTTTGTTTTCTACTTGATTCCCTTTACCTAGAACAATAGATGACATAAATGTGTTGCCTTACTACCTCAGTTAAAATTTTAATGCTAGAAATCAGTAGATAATAAATTCCAAATTTCCATGATGTACAAAGAAACAAACTCTGGCCAAAAAAACACTGGGATTCAGGAGTACTGTGTTGTAAGCCCAAGTTTTTTGTTTGTTTTTGATTGTTTAATTAATCTGCAGTTTGAGCACATCTCTTAATGCCTCTAGCTCCGAGGGTTCTCAGCAAGAAAACAAGAGGCTTTGGAATGGTTGAATGTCCCTTAACCCTGACTGGACTTTTCTATTAGATGTGGGTTAAAACTCACTAGCCTGTTATGAATGTGAGGCCTCAGCTCAGTAGGTTCAAGGTCCTTCCAAGTGCTTTTCATGAGCAGCCAGGTTGAAATCCTTTGCAACAGGCAAAGATGATTATGAACTCTTGGTGTTCTCAATCTATCCTCTGTGACCAGACTTTTCAAGTGCAAAGAATGACATTTATTAGACCTTCTATGCACACAAGGAACAGTTAAGTGTTTTTTCACATTGCATCATTGTTTCTGATTTTAAAAAAATGTCTTTTGCTTTAACTAGAAGTCTGATTGGAGGCATTTGAGTCTGGCAAAATGTCACATCAGTCACTTCTGGGAAGCAAAACAAGAGTACTAAGGCGAACCATATCAAATGTGTTTTGTTCTGATTTCTCCAAACACATATTTTCCCATCTTTTGCCATGCTGAGAACAGCATGCTCCTGGACACCTTTCAGAATCTGTGTCCTTCTACTTTCACTGGACCAATGAATTCCATGGACATGGTATTTATGAATTAGATGTCCCGAGAAAAGATAAAGTGGTGATGACTCAGATACCAGAGTGTTGGTTGATCTTTATCTCTATCCTTGGTTCTGTACCTAGAGAATAAGCCTATGAACTGAAACAGGGGAATAAGGAAAGACAAAGAAAAGGAAAGCATGAGACTAAGTTAGAATTGTGATATATAATTGGTAAGATGGCCTAGGGGAGAGCATGAATCTTTTTGCATGAATCTTTTTTTTTTTTTAAAGGTACCAGGGATTGAACTCAGGGACACTCACCCACAAACCGTATCCCCAGCCCTATTTTGTATTTTTATTTAGAGATTGGCGCTCACTGAATTGCTTAGTGCTTCACTTTTGCTGCAGCTGGCTTTGAATTCATGATCCACCTGCCTTAGCCTCCCAAGCCGCTGGGATTATAGGCGTGCACCACCACAGCTGGCTGCATGAGTCATTTTAAATATCTAAAGAGGTCAATAAAAACAACAACAACAACAAAGAAGCACTGTATTTGGTCAATCGAAACAAAAACGTCCACAATCCTTACAAGATACTCAAGATTTTCTATTTGAAATAGACTATTTGATCACAGTCTCTTTGTTCGACCTCTTAACCTTTTCCTTGTCTCCTAACATTGGAGCAAATTGATAAGCATACTTATTAGTCCCCACAGAGCAAAAATTACTTTGCTTTTACTTATGCCATGCCCACTCTCTGGAATTCCCACCTCTCTAATGTCTCAGGATGATATATTAGCTTTGCATTAAGGTCAAATGCAAACCTTCAATCACATACCAGATACCTCCAAACCCTACTCCAGATGGCAAGAACTCCTCCTGGTCACTAAATATGCAATATACTCTCTGCTTTCGACTATGTAGGCTTATTATCTCACTTGTGTTATGACAATTATATTTGTACATATATTCTTCCTTTACTCACACTCCAAGTTCTAACAAGGTAGATTTTGTGTCTGACTCACATCTGTGGCTGCCTCAGTGCATAATACAGCATTTTTTAACAGCTGGGAACTCAATATATATTTATTGATATACAAAGATGAAAATAAATATTAGTTTTCAAAGTTAATGTTTTTATTTTATAAAAGGGATAATATTAACACTTGGAAAATTATTAGCAGTCTCAGGAACTGTTGCCTACAAAGTACATTGATGATGCAGAACACACATATGCAAAACATCGACAAAATAGTAAATCTAGTTAATATTGATTATGCCCCAACTTCTGTCCTAGGAGTTTTACATATATTGTTTGTTTTAGTCAGCTTTCTTTGCTGCTGTGACTAAGGATCTGACCAGAACAATTTTAGGGAAGGAAAAGTTTATTTGAGGGCTCACGGTTTCAGAGGTCTTCATCCATAGACAGTTGGCTCCATTACTGGCTCAAGGTGAGGCAGAACATCATGGCAGAAGAGTGTGGCTGAGGGAAGAAGCTCACATCATCAGAAAGCAGCTCACATCAGGAAGCAGATAGAGACTCCACTTGCCAGATACAAATATATACCCTATAGCCACGCCCCCAATGAACTGCTTCCTCCAGCCACACCCCACCTGCTTCCAGTTACCACTCAGTTCATCCCATCAGGGATTAATTCGCTCATTAGGTTAAGACTCTTACAACCCAATCCTTTCTCCTCTGAACCTTCTTGCATTGTCTCACATGTGAGTTTTGGGGAATACCACATCTAAACCATAACATTATTTTTTCAAACCTCAGAATCTCATAAGGGAGATATTCTCTCTTCTTTGAACATAGGAAAATTGGAGCTAAAGGAAGTTAATTGTCTAGGTAACAGGCCATGAAAATTGTCTTTTTAATTCCCGAACATTTGCTCTTTCTACTACGCTCTGCTTTTGATACAGATGATAAAATTTAAAGGGTTAACATTCTTCAAATTGGTGATAAACTTTCTTAAATCTCTAAAGCCTTAAAAATTACTATCTCTGAGAATAAAAGATATAAAATAGGTCGAGTTCTCTATCTTATATAATGATTCATTTTCACTATTTTATTTAATCTTTTCATAAAAGATTGAAATAAACATAATTATTGCTGTAGCTATTGTTGGGAATATGAACAGCTTATTTTTAATTAATTAATTAATTATTCCACTTTGTTATATATGACAGTAGAATACATTACAATTCATATTACACACATAGAGCACAATTTTTCATATTTCTGGTTGTATACAAAGTATATTCACACTATTCATGTCTTCATACATGTACTTAGGGTAATGATGTCCATCTCATTTTACCATCTTTTCTAGCCCTATCTCCCTCCTTTCCCCTGCCCCCACTTTGCCCTATCTAGATTTCATCTAATCCTGCCATGCTCCCCCTCCCATCCCAACTATGAATTAGCCTCCTATTATCAGAGAAACATTCGACATTTGGTATTTTAGGATTGGCTAACTTCACTCAGCATTATATTCTCCAAATCCATCCATTTACTTGCAAAGGCCATGATTTTACTCTCTTTTATTTCTGAGTAATATTCCATTTTGTATATGTACCACAGTTTCTTTATCCATTCATCCACTGAAGGGCATCTAGTTTGGTTTCACAGTTTAGTTATTGTGAATTGTGCTGCTATAAACATTCATGTGGCTGCATCCCTGTAGTATGCTGTTTTTAAGTCTTTTTGTATAGACTGAGGAGTGGGATAGTTGGGTCAAATGGTGGTTCCATTCCCAGTTTTCCAAGGAATCTCCATACTGCTTTCCAGATTGGCTGCACCAATTTGCAGTCCCACCAGCAATGATTGAGTGTACCTTTCCCCCCACATCCACACAAACACTTATTGTTGCTTATATTCTTCATAGCTGCCATTCTGACTGGAGTAAGATGCAATCTTAGAGTAGTTTTGTTCTGCATTTCTCTAATGGCTAGAGATGTTGAAAATTTTTTCACATATTTGTTGATTGATTATATATTGTATATCTTCTTCTGAGAAGTGTCTGTTCAGCTCCTTAGCCCATTTATTGATTTTTTTTTTTTTGGTGTTAAGGTTTTTGAGTGCTTTATATATCCTAGAGATTAGTGCTCTATCTGATGTGCTTGTGGTAAAGATTTGTTCCCATTCTGTAGGCTCTTTATTATGATTGTTTCTCTTCCTGAGAAGAAGCTTTTTAGTTTGAATCCATCCCATTTATTGACTCTTGGTTTAAATAATTGTGCTACAGGAGTCTTATTAAGGAATTTGGGGCCTAATCTGACATGATAGAGATTTGGGCCTGCGTTTTCTTCCATTAGGTGTAGGTCTCTGGTTTAATTTCTAAGTCCTTTACCCACTTTGAGTTGAGTTTTGTGCATGGTGGGAGATGGTTTTAATTTTATTTCCATGTGGATTTCCAGTTTTCCCAGCACCATTTGTTGAAGAAACTATCCTTTCTCCAATATATGATTTTGGCACCTTTGTCTAATATGAGATAACTGTAATTATGTGGGTTTGTCTCTGTGTCCTCTATTCTGTACCATTGGTCTACAGGTCTATTTTGGTGCCAATATTATGGTGCTTTTGTTACTATTGCTCTGTTGTATACTTTAAGGTCTGGAATAGTGACACCACCAGCTTCATTCTTCTTGCTAAGGACTGCTTTGGCTATTCTGGGTCTCTTATTTTTCCAGATGAAATTCATGATTGCTTTTTCTATTTCTATGAGGAATGGCATTTGGGATTTTGATTGGGATTGTATTGAGTCTGCATAGTAACTTAATGAAAGAGGTGAAAGACCTGTATAATGAAAACTACAGAATGCTAAAAAAAGAAATTAAAGAAAACCTTAGAAGATGGAAAGAAATACTTGGACAGGCAAATTTTTGGATAGGCAGAATTCATATTGTCAAAATGACTGTACTACCAAAAGCACTACACAGATTCCATGCAATCCCAATCAAAATCCCAATGAACAGCTTATTAAGAAATAATAACAACATATTATCAACATATTATCAAAAAGATGATTTCTCACTAAACAAAATTTCTTTATTTTGTTTGCATAATTTTGTCATATCCAGACATAAATTTTTTTTTCATTTTTTTTTTAAATGCAATCAAAAAGTAATTATTTGGATGATATGTGGCTAACCAAAACTTTCCCGGAATCTAGTTCTCTTAATAAATAATTTATGTCATTAATTTTAAACATCTAAGTCAGGTAATTGGGGTATGAAAAAAAATGATTTTGGATTTAATTTGACAGCTCTTGCTTCACTTTAATATCCTTGAGAACTGTAGATCATCGGTATTTTGTTCATGTTAATCCAAGACATCCTAAGGTTGATTGACACCCTAAAATTGCAATGATTTGATATTGACTTAGCTGAATTTATCTATGCCATTTTTCTCTTTATATTGGTTCAATCATCCATGACAAATGTTTTTATAGAAAGGTAAAATAAGAAAGATTGAGTAGAAAGTAATTTTGCAAGTTTTTAAAGTATTAGATTAACCAAGAAGTTGATTTTTTTTTAATTGAGAGTAACATTATTGTGGAGGAAGAGAAAGTGACCCAATCTGAGCATGTGACTCATTTGGCTATTTCTGATTTTTGTCACAATTTGAAAGAATCACTTGAGTATTGGAATTTGTAAGGTTGTGTTCATACAGTGTGCAAATACACTGAGGCATATTGTTAGCTTCAAATTACTTTTGGAGCCAGTGAAGATAGGAAAAGTAGGCACTAGGTAAGAATTTCCAACACAAGCTTTTCAAATAACTTTTAAAACGTTTATGTTTATCAATTTCTGAGAATAACAACTCTGAAATGAAAATGACAAACAGAATCTGGCAGCTCAGTGCAGAGGCTTCTCCAGAGACAACCAGCTCTGGAGAAGCCTCTGCACTGGAGGGGCACCAACTCTGAAGTAGGTGAATTCACAGTTTGTTGAGACTGAACCAATATCTGTAATTGTTCTCAATCAAGATCAGCACTGACGTGTAGCTGGCATCCCTATTAGATGCAAATTATATACATGGTGCCCTTTCAAAGAGACATAAAAATATATATCTATCCAGTTCAGGAAACCATCTTTAAAATTGTTCAAAAAGTAATGGTCCCTCTAGGATCTGGGAAAAAGACCAAAGTGAAATGATGTGTTTTGTTCCAACCACCCTCCACTCAGAAATAAAACTATAGCACTATAAATGGGTCCACTGGAGGCAGATACATTCCTCAGTATTTTTTTCCATTTATTACATGAGTTTCATTCCTTCAAAACTTAACAATCTGTGCTGTTTCATGCATACTGCAGCTGCCTTAGAAATAAAATAATGCGCTTTGACCTTTATAGAACACTAAGCATTTACAATAATAGTTAAGCCTGTTAGTCTTTGAGTAGTTTTCTCTATTTTCATATTAAATATTCCAAATTATTTTATATAATTAAGTTTGATATTAAAATTCATAAATATTTTATTTAACTCCATTTTTTTATAAAGATGCCTAATAGAAATTGTTATGCTCTTCAAAACCTGTGTGTGTGTGGGTGTGTGTGTGTGTGTGCGTGCTCACGCGCATTCTGGTTCTCTTTCACACATTTTCTAGTCTTTTCACTTCTAAAGTACAGAAACTGGCGGCGAAGAGAGTGCATCACTCCCGTGTACCGCGTCACTGTTCAGAAGAATGATGAGTTAGAACAGCTAAAAACTATCTTGTTAGGAATTTCTACCAAAACTGGGGTGCTCCAAAACCTAGTGGAAGGATTTTCATCGCACGAGGATCAGCTACAGGGGCTCAAACGCGAGCGATTTGTCCGCACGGAGGGTCACGCCGCTTATTCAGCAAATCGCCCCATGGCTAGAATCTGCAGCACGCGCTGGGAAGCAAGAGATAGCAACGCAAAGATATAGCGCTGCGGATTCTGTGGGTTCCTGCCAACTGTGCAATCACGGTACACAGTGCTGAATTCTGGGTTTGAGACGGGGGAAGGAAGAGGTCCAGTTCGGTTCTCCACCGGTCAGACCACAGAGGAAGCCAGCGGCCACCATCTTGGAGAGTTGACGTCATCATCCCTGTTTTCGACTGATCGCAGCTCATTCTACCATAGAACAGGTAATTTCAGGCTGCCATTCGCCTGCGTCTCGCAGACAAATTACTCAGGCGCTGTGCTAAAGAACCCGCGGAAACTGCTTCTTGGGGCCTGCTCCTATCAGAACATACATGAAGCCTGGGGCGGCCGAATTCTGGCTCCTGGAACTGCTCTGGCCCAGGGCTAAGGAGCCCGCGGAGGCTGCTTCTTGGAGCCTGCTCCTATCAGAGCATGCACGGAGCCCAGAGCGGCCGAGTTCTGGCTCCCGGAGCTGCTCTGACCCAGGGATGAGGAACCCGTGGAGACTGCTTCTCAGTCCGGATCCTGCTGAGTGCTGCGGGGGCCAGAGGGGCAGAGCAGAGCTGCAGCCCACATCCGGAACAGCCCCAGCAACCCGCCGGCGTGGTATCACTTCACCCCAACTCCGGTGGGGGCTGAGCACAGCTGCAGGTAGGCAGACCACCGGCTGATCGGTGGAACGGGCCCAGCGGCCTGCCAGCATGGTAGACATGTCACACCAATGGGAGTAGGGGCAGAGCAGAGCCGCCACCCGCCCGTGCCAGGAACAGGCCTAGCGACCCGCCGGCATGGTATCACTTCACCCCAACTGCAGTAGGGGCCGAGCAGAGCCGCCGCCCGAGCCCGCAAGGTAGGCAGACCTGCGGCCGACCGGCGGGACAGACCCAGCGGCCTACCAGCATGGTAGACACGTCACACCAATTGGAGTAGGGGCAGAGCAGAGCCGCCGCCCGCATCTGGAACAGACCCAACGACCTGCGGGTGTGGTAGTCACGTCACCCCAATTGGAGAAGGGGCAGAGCAGAGCCGCCACCCGCGCCCGCAAGGTAGGCAGACCTGCGACCAACCGGCACAACAGGCCCAGCGGTCCGCAGGCGTGGTAGACACATCACACCAATTGAAGGAGGGGCAGAGGAGAGCTGCCGCCCGCGCCCGGGACAGGCCCAGCGGCCCGCCGGTGTGGTAGTCACATCACCCCAATTGGAGTAGGGGCAGAGCAGAGCCGCCTCCCGCGCCCGGAACAGGCCCAGCGACTCCCGGCGTGGTAGACACGTCACCCCAATTGGTGTAAGGGCAGAGCAGAGCCGCCGCCCGCGCCTGCAAGGTAGGCAGACCTGCGACCGACCAGCAGAACAGCCCCATGGGTCCGCGGGCGTGGTAGACACGTCACACCAACTGGAGGAGGAGCACAGCCGCTGCCCGCCCTGCAAGGGAGACTTTTCAACTATACAAGAGTAATGTAAATATTATATGGGGAAAATTTCAAAAACACAACAGTTTCACCAAGCAGAAAGAAACCCGAGCAGTATGAAACGACAAGGAAAGAAAGGACCACAAGCAATGCAGGTCAACTCAACTTTAGAAGAGGTAATAGCTGCAGCAGATGGAATGTCAGATAAAGAATTCAGGATATACACACTTCAGATGATCTGGAGTCTCAAGGAAGACATTAGACAGCAAAATCAGTCAATGAAAGATCACTTCGACAATGAATTACATAAACAACTCCAAGAAGCAAAAGATCAACTATACAGGGAGATAGAGGTAATAAAAAACAAACAAACAGAAATCCTAGAAATGTTTTGAATGACCAACAATAAAAAAAAAAAGAAATGCAGGAAGCAATAAACCAACTTAAAAACTCAATTGAGAATACTACCAGCAGAGTAGAACACTTAGAAGACAGAACATCAGACAATGAAGACAAAGTATTTCAACTTGAAAAGAACATAGACAGCTTAGCAAGACAGTTAAGAAACCATGAGCAGAACATTCAAGAAATATGGGACAACATAAAGAGAACAAACTTAAGAGTCACTGGGATACAGGAAGGTATAGAGGTCCAAACCAAAGGAATGACCAATCTATTCAATGAAATAATACGAGAAAACTTCCCAGACTTGAAGAATGAGACAGAATCCCAAATCCTAGAAGCCTACAGGATGCCGAATGTGCAAAATCATAAGAGATCCACACCTAGACACATTATAATGAAGATGCCCAGCATACAGAATAAGGAGAGAATTTTAAAAGCTACAAGAGAAAGGAAGCAGATTACATTTAGGGGTAAACCAATCAGGATAACAGCTGATCTTTCAACACAGACACTGAAAGCTAGAAGATCCTGGAATAACATATTTCACACTCTGAAAGAAAATGGGTTCCAACCAAGAATCATGTATCCAGCGAAATTAAGCTTCAGGATGGAAGATGAAATTAAAACCTTCCACGATAAACAAATGTTAAAAGAATTTGCAGCTAGAAAACCATCTCTTCAAAACATCCTTGGCAAAACATTTCAGGAAGAGGAAATGGTAAATAACAATGAAAACCAACAGTGGGAGGTAGGACAGTAAAGGGGGGAAAATAATCAAAGAGGCCAATTAAGAGACACAGGCTAGTAGAATGGATCACAAAACAAGACCCAACAATATGCTGCCTACAGGAGACGCATTTGATAGGAAAAGATATACATAGACTGAAGGTGAAAAATCATATCACTCATATGGACTTCGGAAACAAGCAGGAGTGTCCATACTCATATCAAATAAAATAGATTTCAAGCCAAAGTTAATCAAAAGGGATAAAGAGGGACACTACATACTGCTCAAGGGAACCATACACCAACAAGACATAATAATCATAAATATATATGCCCCAAACAACGGTGCAGCTATGTTCATCAAGCAAACTCTCTCAAGTTCAAGAGTCTAATAGACCACCATACAATAATCATGGGAGACTTCAACACACCTCTCTCACCACTGGAGAGATCTTCCAAACAAAAGTTGAATAAGGAAACTATAGAACTCGATAACACAATTAACAACCTAGACTTAATTGACATATATAGAATATACCACCCAACATCAAGCAGTTACACTTTTTTCTCAGCAGCACATGGATCCTTCTCAAAAATAGATCATATATTATGTCACAGGGCAACTCTTAGACAATATAAAGGAGTAGAGATAATACCATGCATCTTATCTGATCATAATGGAATGAAACTGAAAATCAACAATAAAAGAAGGAAGGAAAAATCATGCATCACTTGGAGAATGAACAATAGGTTACTGAATGATCAATGGGTTATAGAAGACATCAAGGAGGAAATTAAAAAATTCTTAGAGATAAATGAAAACACGGACACAACATATCGGAATCTATGGGACACATTGAAAAAAAAAAAAAAGCCCAGGACCGGATGGGTATACAGCAGAGTTTTACAAAACCTTTAAAGAGGAACTAACACCAATACTTTTCAAGCTATTTCAGGAAATAGAAAAAGAGGGAGCTCTTCCAAATTCATTCTATGAGGCCAACATCACCCTGATGCCTAAACCAGACAGAGACACTTCAAAGAAAGAAAACTACAGACCAATATCTCTAATGAACCTAGATGCAAAAATCCTCAATAAAATTCTGGCGAATCGGATTAAAAAACATATCAAAAAAATTATACACCATGATCAAGTAGGATTCATCCCTGGGATGCAAGGCTGGTTCAATATACGGAAATCAATAAATGTTATTCACCACATCAATAGACTTAAAAATAAGAACCATATGATCATCTCGATAGATGCAGAAAAAGCATTCGACAAAGTACAGCATCCCTTTATGTTCAAAACTCTAGAAAAATTAGGGATTACAGGATCATACCTCAACATTGTTAAAGCAATCTATGATAAGCCACAGGCCAGCATCATTCTGAATGGAGAAAAATTGAAGGCATTCCCTCTAAGATCTGGTACAAGACAGGGATGCCCTCTCTCACCATTTCTCTTCAACATAGTCCTCGAAACACTGGCCAGAGCAATTAGACAGACGAAAGAAATTAAAGGCATAAAAATAGGAAAAGAAGAACTTAGATTATCAATATTTGCAGATGACATAATTCTATAGCTAGCAGACCCAAAAGGGTCTACAAAGAAACTATTAGAGCTAATAAATGAATTTAGCAAAGTGGCAGGATATAAAATCAACACGCATAAATCAAAGGAATTCCTGTATATCAGTGACAAATCCTCTGAAATGGAAATGAGGAAAAACACTCCATTCACAATATCCTCAAAAAAAAAAAAAAATACTTGGGAATCGACCTAACAAAAGAGGTGAAAGACTTATACAATGAAAACTACAGAACCCTAAAGAGAGAAATTGAAGAAGATCTTAGAAGATGGAAAAATATACCCTGTTCATGGATAGGCAGAACTAACATCATCAAAATGGCGATATTACCAAAAGTTCTCTATAGGTTTAATGCCAATCAAAATCCCAATGGCATTTCTTGTAGAAATAGATAAAGCAATCATGAAATTCATATGGAAAAACAAAAGACCCAGAATAGCAAAAACAATGCTAAGCAGGAAGTGTGAATCAGGCGGTATAGCAATACCAGACTTCAAACTATACTACAGAGCAATAGTAACAAAAACAGCATGGTACTTGTACTAAAACAGGCGGGTGGACCAATGATACAGAATAGAGGACACAGAAACCAATCCACAAAACTACAACTATCTTATATTTGATAAAGGGGCTAAAAGCATGCAATGGAGAAAGGATGGCATCTTCAACAAATGGTGCTGGGAAAACTGGAAATCCATATGCATCAAAATGAAACTGAATCCGTTTCTCTCGTCATGCACAAAAGTTAACTGAAAATGGATCAAGGAGCTTGATATCAAATCAGAGACACAGCATCTGATAGAAGAAAAAGTTGGCTACGATCTACATACTGTGGGGTCGGGCCCCAAATTCCTCAATAGGACACCCATAGCACAAGAGTTAATAACCAGAATCAACAAATGGGACTTACTCAAACTAAAAAGTTTTTTCTCAGCAAAAGAAACAATAAGAGAGGTAAATAGGGAGCCTACGTCCTGGGAACAAATCTTTACTCTTCACACTTCAGATAGAGCCCTAATATCCAGATTATAGAAAGAACTCAAAAAATTAGACAATAAGATAACAAATAACCCAATCAACAAATTGGCCAAGGACCTGAACAGACAATTCTCAGAGGAGGACATACTATCAACAACAAGCAATGAAAAAATGCTCAGCATCACTAGCAGTCAGAGAAATGCAAATCAAAACCACCCTAAGATACCATCTCACTCCAGTAAGATTGGCAGCCATTAGGAAGTCAAACAACAACAAGTGCTGGCGAGGATGTGGGGAAAAGGGTAGACTTGCTCATTGTTGGTGGGACTGCAAATTGGTGCAGCCAATTTGGAAAGCAGTATGGAGATTTCTTGGAAAGCTGGGAATGGAACCACCATTTGACCCAGCTATTCCCCTTCTGGGTCTATTCCCTAAAGACCTAAAAAGAGCATGCTACAGGGACACTGCTACATCGATGTTCATAGCAGCACAATTCACAATAGCAAGACTGTGGAACCAACCTAGATGCCCTTCAATAGATGAATGGATAAAAAAATGTGGCATCTATACACAATGGAGTATTACTCTGCATTAAAAAATGACAAAATCATAGAATTTGGAGGGAAATGGATGGCATTAGAGCAGATTATGCTAAGTGAAGCCAGCCAATCCCTAAAAAACAAATTCCAAATGTCTTCTTTGATATAAGTAGAGTAACTAAGAACAGAGTAGGGACTAAGAGCATGAGAAGAAGATTAACATTAAACAGGGATGAGAGGTGGGAGGGAAAGCGAGAGAGAAGGGAAATTGCCTGGAAATGGAAGGAGACCCTCATGGTTATACAAAATTACATACAAGAGGAAGTGAGGGAAAAGGGAAAAATAATACAAGGGGGAGAAATGAATTACAGTAGAAGGGGTAGAGAGAGAAGAGGGGAGGGGAGGAGAGGGGAGGGGGATAGTAGAGGATAGGAAAGGCAGCAGAATACAACAGACACTCGTATGGCAATATGTAAATCAATGGAAGTGTAACTGATGTGATTCTGCAATCTGTATATGGGGTAAAAATGGGAGTTCATAACCAACTTGAATCAAAATGTGAAATATGATATGTCAAGAACTATGTAATGTTTTGAACGACCAACAATAAAAAAATAAATAAAGTACAGAAACTGGAGACTGCTTTCTTCCTTAGTAGTATAAATAACGAATAACCAATTCTTAGTTAAAGAGTCAGACAATGTAACAGTGTTGCAATTAAACAGAAAGCATTCATTTATACTTTTTAAAAAATCAAGTTTATTCTTTGAGCCAGTCAAATGGGAATTTGGGTAACGGTAATGAAGGAGCTAGTATTAAAACTATATATATTCTCATAATATGTTCTCTTGGCAGGTGGAAAACCAGCTGGTCCTCATATTTACCCAGAATCCCTTTGTCGTACATTTTATTCAGAAATGTAAAAAAGCTTCTTCACAGCATGGGAAATAGTTAAAGAGTGTGAGGAGAGAGCCAACAGAATGGGAGAAAATCATCACCACCTGCTCCTCAGATAGGGCATTAATATCCAAAATATAAAAAGAACTCAACAAACTTAACACCAAAACAAACAAACAAACAAACAAAATAACCCAGTTATTAAAATGGCAAAGAACTAAAAAGACACCTCTCAAAAGATGAAATACAAATGGTCAACAAATATATGAAAAAAATGTTTAACACCTCTAGCAACTAGAGCAATGCAAATTAAAACTACATGAGATTTCATCTGACTCTGCTCAGAATGGCAATTATCAAAAATACAACTAATAAAAAATGCTGACAAGGATATGTGGAAAAGGATACACTCATACATTGTTGGTGAGACTGCAAATTGGTTCAACCACTCTGGAAAGCAGTATGAATATTCCTCAAAAAAACTAGCAATACAACCACCTTATGACCCAGCAGTCCCACTCCTCAGTATATATTTTACTATTAGCACACTACAGAGATGCAGCCACATCAATGTTTATAGCAGCTCAATACATAGTAGATAAGCTACTAAACCAGCCTAGATGCCCTTCAACAGATGAATGGATAAAGAAATTGTGGTATATATTCACAATAGGATATTACTCAGCAATAAAGAAGAACAGCTTTATTGCATTTGCCGGTAAAAGGATGGAGCTAGACAGTATCATGCTAAGTGAAATAAGCCAATCACAAAAACGATGATATATAGAAGTTTTCTCTGATATATATAAGCTAATCAAAAAAGGGGGAGGGATTAAAAATAATAGAAGAAAGATCAAAGGGTAATGAAGGGAAGAGAGGAGGGACGGGATAAGGAAAGACATTGGAATGAATCTGACCTAATATTTTTATGTACACATATAAATATACCACCATGAATCTCACCATAATGTACATACAAAAGACACTAAATAAAAAAGAACTATGAGTAAATATCAGAAAGATCAGCAGAGTAGAGGTAAGGGATCAGGGGGAAGGAGGAGGAGAGGGAAATGGGAAGTACTTGGGACTGAATTAGAACAAATTATATTCCATGCTTTACAATGATGTCAAAATGCATCCTATTGTCATTATAACTAAAAAGAAACAAGAAAAAAAACCAGTGAATTCCAGCCTAATTGTTTATACTTTTGATGTAGTTTTTCATCATCTTTCCCATAGTGAATTTCTTTTCTTTTTCAGTTTTTGCCTCTTAGTTTTTGTATTTTTTAAATTATTTTTATTGGTGGCTTATAATTCTACACCACAGTGAATTTATTATGCCATATTTGTGCATGCACAAAGCATCATTTCATCAGTCTCATTCTGTAGTATCTTCCCTTTTTCTGCCTTCCTCTCTTCCTCTAATATACTTGCTCTACTCTAGCATTCCCCTTCTATTATTATCTTAATTAGTGCATTGTAATTATATTCATAATTATGTATATACACAATTACATGTGTATTATACATATTATAAATATATGTGTGTGCATGTGTGTGTGTGTCCATGTAGTATATCTGTACATGGACATAATTTGTAGATATTTTCCCTCCTGCACTTCCCTATTCTAATCCCCTCCCTTTACTCTAATAGTATCCCTTTTCTTTTCATAAGAAGATCCTTCTCTTTAAATTTCTCTTTTTCTCTCTCTGTTTTCCACATTTGAGAGAAAACATTCAACTCTTAACTTTCTGGGTCTAGCTTATGTCACCTAGCATAGTGTTCTCTAGTTCCATCCATTTGCCAGCAAATGGCATAATTTCATTCTTCTTTATGGCTGAGTAAAACTCCATTGTGTTTATATACCACCATTTTCTTAATCCATTTTTGTGTTGAGGGACACCTAAACTGGTTCCAAACCTTGGTTATTATGAATCGTACTGCTATAAACATGGGTATACATGTATCATTACAGTATGCTGAATTTAGTTCTTTTGGATAAATACCAAGAAATGAGGTAGCTGAGCCGTATGTTAGTTCTGACTTCCTTAAATAAGACTTCTAAATCTCAAGGAATAAAAGAATCAATAAGTGAGATGGCATCAAATTAAAAAGTTTCTGCACAGCAAAGGAATGAAGAGCATGAAAAGAAGGTCTACAGAATGTGCGAAATCTTTTCTAGCAACTCTTTCAATAAGGGAAATATCCAGAATATATAAACAACTAAAAACTTTAACAACAACAACAAAAAAAAAACAAATAACCCCCCAAATAAACCAGCAAATGATCTAAATAGACATTTTCCAAAAGAAGAAATACATATGGCCAAAATATATGAAAAATGTTCAACATCCTTAGCAATAAATGAAACACAAATCAGAACTACAGTGAGAGTTCATTTTACTCCAGATAGAATGAATGAGAATGCAAATAATAATTGCGGCAAAAATGTGGTGGGGAGGTATATTTCCCACTTGGTGAGACTACAAATTAGTGATTAGGAAAAGAATAGGAGAGAGTGCTCCTAGGAAAATAACATAAAATTAAACCTGTTTTCTGTTTTTTTTTTTCCAGTCATTTGTGTTTAAGTATATAAAAAGTCACAAATATAAGCAGATTTATAGATTTTTTCCAATCCTATTCAAATTAGCATTAATGAATTTCACAGAGTTATTCATAGGTTACAAAGGTCCAAAAAGTTAACCAGAAAAGGCTCTTTGGAAAACCTTATAATCATCAGTGGAGTAAGAGAAAGAAGGGGGTGTAACGACAATAAAATTTCAGAGGATATTAACTAATCTTTACCCATGAGGTGGGGTTACCTGCAAAAGGACAGAAAGAGCAAGATTGAGGGGAAAGTCCTTGAGAGGATTGACTGCAGCCTCCAGTCACTTTGTACTCCTGTGCAAATGTTTGTGAGGTACAGAGGTGGACACAAAGGGCCTTGGTGACCATGTGATTAACCACAGTGTACCCTGTGTTCAGTGTACCCTGTGGGACCATCTGATCCTTGCACTTTCCATGTAACAAAACCCAGCAGTTGGAAGAGCCTTAAATGTCATTTTTTTCTGAACTCATGAGTTCAATGAAAGTATTCCTTCTAAAATATGCCTCTGCTACCTGGTAACATATCTACTTTAATAAGAAAAGAAAATAAAAATTGCTGGGAAATCTCCCTCACATCTTCTAGGCTGAAGATGATCAATCCCTTTCCTGTTCTCTTGGGGAAATGGCTTCTTGATCCTTTTTCAGGCACACTTGAGTTCCTCTCCTAGCTCAAATTTTGTACTCTCTGCTTCAACTTCTTCATTTTGCTTTTGTATGGTTGTCTTAGAAATGCTCTCTGCAAATGGCAGAGTCTATTTTTACCAGAACAGCAGAAACCAGGATTGGAAAATAAAAGGAAGTTTATTTATCTTATGTGTACTCTCTGGCCACAAAGGACTCAGGCTTTTCTCAAACAAACAGACAGAGGGAGAGAGAGAGGGGTTGGGAATGGGGAAAGGGAAGGCCCCAGTAATTTTGAATTATAAAGTCATTTTATTTTTTTCTCCACTTGTAATTCACTACTTTCAGGAAGCCAGAAAAGCTTACACTATCATATTAATAAATTAATATCACAATCACTTCTAAAAATATTTGAAAATATGAACCAAATATAGAATTTATAGGCATCAATATCTTGTTTATTTTTAAAAACATTTTTGTTTGATATTAAATGGAAAACAATTTAGATATCCAAGACTGAAATAGTAAAATCATGGTCCAAACTTTTTGTAAAGCATTATAAATCCAGGAGTGGAAAAATTCTTATAACACTCTCAACGCTAAAAATAATGCAAAATATTAATGTCTGCCATGGTCATTGTATAAAATTCTAATGTGAAAATGAAAGCAAAACTTTACAAACCCTAAGATAAATCTAATGAATAAAAAATCACCAGCCTGACAAATGTATCTAAAGATTGTATAACTTTTTGAGGTCAAATAAATTTATAGCAGCTTTGGGGTACCTAAAATCCTGGGATCTAGCATGTAATAAAGTACAAGATATTTTGGCTTCAAAATTAGAATAGCAGAAGAGTTTCATTTATTATATCACTTTTTATTTCCTATGCCTTTTTGTAAAATTAACAAAATTTTTATAATTTAAAGATGGACAAAGGCTACTTTTATGGCAGTTTTGCAAACTAGATCAAATGAAAAATTTCTTGCTATCCAACTCCGGGAAAATGCTGGAAATAGCATATTATTATTGATTTAAAAATATGTAGGTCAGTCTGAAATGGAAATCACAAGTTGTCAAAATCAAAGAGGAAAATGGAAAACAGACCAGCTAGTTAAAGTGGATGTCTAATTGTCCTGAGGGTGAATTGTTATTAAAGAGGAATGACCAAGCCAATTGGGTTTTAATTACTTTGCAAGGAGAAGAGTTGAGACTTTGTGGTGACAAGAAGCAAGGAGACTAACTTCCTCAACCAGCATGGACAATCAAAGGTTACAATTTAAAGTATGAACAAGTTAATCTGCTCACAGTCAGAGAGTGATAATAGAAAACTGGTCAGCTTTTTGTATTCTGGCATAGGAAAATAATAATCTAGAGAATTCATAACTTTTTTTTCATTTTCCTTCACATTGGCTTGAAGGTGTGATTTGCTAATTTAATAATAGGATATCTATGAAAGAGGCAAAGTCCTGATAGTTTAGTATTTGCTGATTTCTGTGATTACAAATAATAACACCATGGCCGATTACAAGTAACCAACATGATAACCAATGTGATATTGTGAGCAAGGAATTGGTGAGACGTGGAAAATTAGCTGTGTTTGCTAGCTCAATACAACATCCCACTGGTTTAAAAAATGAACTGACATCACTTCAATAATCCAGGAATAATAATATTGCAAAAGGCTACCTCTTCTATAAAGTAATAAACTTGAAAGTAATAAAAACCTGCTAGCACATTGTAATATATTTATTGTCTATTGATTGTCCTTTGACTCTGCGACTTACAAGAGAAAAATTCTTTCTGAAAATTTTTGTGCATACCCTTGGCCTCATTAGTTTTCATATTCAACTGTATGCCACTTACATGGTTTGGGGAGCTCTAATAAGAAAAATTAATAACAATGAATTGCTTTGGGAACTCATAATTCCTTTGGTACATCTTACAAATAAAATATAAAATTGATTTGAAGAAGTGACTCTCAACCTGATTTTCATCCACTGAAAAATAATGAACTCAAAAAATGAAATTTAAAATACACAGTGAATCAAATATATAAATCAATAATTGCAGAAACAAAAGTGAGCAGTACTAAACTCTCAACAACTGTAAGGTTTGTGTATGTGTGTTTCTTTGTGTTTGTGTATGTAGAAGTCTAAGTGTGAATCTCTATCTTTAGTACTGGTAGGACTATTTGTGCTTTCTAAATTTTCCTTAATGAGTTTTAAGGATATATTTTTGTCTAGGAATATCTTGCTTTCATACAATTTTCAAATTTATTTATACAAAACTGTTTTTGAATTCCACATTACATTTTTGTTAATTCCATTGGTAATTTGAAGACTGCTTAATTGTCTCTCATTTCTTTTTTGTTATATTATCAATGCTGCTAGAGCTGTGAACTTATTTTCAAAAACCATGTGTTATTATGTTAATTTTAAATGTTGTTTCTTAATTTCTGCCTGTATTTTGATTTTCTTAGTAATAAAGATTTCTAAGTAATAAGGATTTTCTTTGGATTCAAATATTAGATTTTAAAAATTTCCTTGTAATGGAGGTAAGTCATTGACTCATTATTTTTTTATTCCAAGTATGGAAGCCTAAATCTATATTTATTTATTATCACATTTGTTTCATTCTACAAATGTGAATGTTTTTAGCAAATGGAATACCAAACACTATTTGATTTATAAACCTAATATATGCTTGAGTCAGACAAGAATAGCATGGGAAATTAATGTTTAGGTACAAAATTTTACCTCTGAAGACTAGAGCAAAAAAAGATGTTCATTACAATCCAAACAAACTGTAGAATATTTTTTAAAAATAACATGTAAATATGTTGCATTCATACCAGAAAAAAGTAGTGTGATTCAACAAATGTAATATATTATGTCATTTTATAATAAAGAATAAAAATCCCATGATTAAATCAGGAGTACTATGAATGAGTGAGCTCTGGCTGTTTGCCTGATCTTCCCTATATATACGAGAGAGATGACTATGATATTTGACAGCAGAAATTTTTTGTGATATACCAAGGATTACTTTAGATCACAAAATCTAAACATTGTTTTCCCTTTAGGTAGAAAAGGGGATATGGAAATAGGATACTGAATTCAACTAATAGATTATTACCATTTCATATAACTGTGCCTACCTACCTTTAATGCAATCATTTCTTCATTGAAGTGAACTCTGTGGTTTTTTACTTACTAACTATATTAAATTTATAACAGGAAAATACACGTTGGAATTTATTTATTATGAAAGATACTATTACTTTTTCATTAATATTTATACATGTATGTACTTATTTATTTAAGGGAAAAATGAAGAACAATCTTATAATGCAGTATTAAATATATTCATCAAAGGGATTCATTACTGACAAAGTATCTCTAAAATGAATATAAGTTTGATATTCAGTAATTTATTTCTTAATTGGCAAATAGAATCTCATCTATTACACATGTATACATAAATGTTTTAAAAATATTTTAGTTCTTTATTGGCAATTTATTGATAATTCCTGTGATTAAAAATAATAAAACTATGTTGGGTTTGGTGGTGCTCACCTGTAATCTCAGCAACTTGGGAGGCTGAGGCAGGGTAACCTCAACTTCAAGGCCAGCCCCAGCAACTTAGTGAGTCCCTAAGAAACCTGTCTCAAAATAACCCCAACCCACTATCATGCATGCACAAGGATGGGGTCCTAATTAAAAATGGATTATGCTGTCAAGTATAACTAAAAAGAACCAATAAAAAGTAAATAAAAAAGGCTGAGGATGTGACTCAGTGGTTAAGCACCCCTGGGTTCAATCCCTGGTACTACCCGCTGCCAAAATAACAGCATACTATAACTGACTTGAAGTGACCAATGTGATGTTGTGAGCAAGGAATTGAGGAAAGATAAGGATAATTGGTGTGACTTGAGTGTGTGTGGTCTATATGTACATATAAAGAATGTATGTGATATGATGTGCATGTGTTGCACATGTTATGCATGTGTTGTGTATCTCAGATCACTTGCTCAAATTTCCCTTTGAATATCACACAGAATGATTTCATCCAATTTTCAAATTTATTTGTACAAAACCAATTTTGAATTACATATAACTTATCAATAATTTATTCAGATTCCTCTTTATATTAATGAAACACATTTTATCTAGTAGCACTTATGAGAATACTTACAAGACACACAGTCCTAGAATATGTAATATAATGTCAATACAGTTCCCCTCATTCTTAAGTCTGTGTGTTTCTCTTCCAAGCTTCACTTGTGTGTTATTAATTACTGACTTGCACAATATACGTTAACACCAAACAACCATTCAAATTGAGGGTTCTTATTCTAGAAAATTAAATAGCTCAATTTTTACCATTTGCATACAACAATGTAAATTAAGTATAATGAAATACTGATGTGTAATACTTTAAATTACCATTAAAATGTATGGACCATTTATTTGGAAATATTCTCTGTGTTCCTCTTCCTCTATTTTCCTCTTACTGAAATGGCCTCTCATTGTAGAGGAAAGCATAATTAGAAAGCAAAGTTAGTAAGGGGGAACTTCCCAAGTTTAACTTTACTGGTCAAAAGCAGCTTGCCTGGTCTTCTTCTGCTATTTAATAAGGGTAACTCTTTTCCAGACGAAGAATTATTACCGATCATTAAGATGAAAATATCTCACAGCTGACATAGAATAGAAGCCAAAGAAAATAAGTTAAAACTGCAGATTCACTGTGTTCCCTGAATGTAGAATAAAACCCGAACCATGAACTAACAAACTCTAAATAATAAAGGGAGGGATCCTCCCCACTGCAGTATTCAACATCAGTTTCTCAGCATGATTAATCTGAACAGCACAGTCTGACCACGAATAAAATGCCAAGAGTTAGAATATTTCAAAATAGCTGCCTGGGCACCATGGGCGGACACATGGGGAGTCTTCACAAGTAGCCTGGGGTCTTTGGAAATCCCTTCTCAGAGGAACATCCCAAGAGAGGACATTGCAGGTATTGTCTGTGGGGTTCTTCTCTGCCTGTTGCGCTTCTCTGGGAACTGGGTCAGCCCCTAGTGCCTTTCTGTTTGAAGCTGACCACGTGCTGCGTGACTGATGGGATCTATTTTCAGCTGTTTCCAGATATGGCAGGAAGAGTAGTTTCCACCCTGTGTTTCCAGTTCTTCTTGTATAGAAGCTGAAACACTAACTTTTCTCAGATTTTTTCCTTATTTCCTTCTTCCTTTCTTCCTCTTTTCTCAAAACATGTGGAAGCAAGTTCTGAGGTTCATTTTATTTCTCTAGCTCCTCCCAATACCATCTTCTATCAGAAATCAGTATTTCTCCCCCACACTCCCACTTTGACTTTCTAGACTGTAAACCTCACAAGGCACAAGGTCAGAGGTTTGCCTTTAGTATGCACAGGGAAGTCTACTTCAATAGCTATCTCTGGCCAGATAATAAGATTTTTTTAGAAGGAAATACTTGAAATCTATATATGAAAATTTCAAAACACAGTATATATACACACACACACACACACACACACACACATATACATTTTTTGCTTCTTGTTTTTTTATAACAAAACCTGATGTTTCAAATGTGTTTCTAGAACTATTCAAGATATATTCTAAGATTTATTTGAGACAGGGTCTCACTAAGTTGGTAAGACTGTCCGTGAACTTACAATCTTCCTACCTCAGTATTTCTGTGGAAGATTGTCTCCAATTTTCACTAGCTTTTCTAATAACTGTGTTTTCTTGTATCAGATATCAAACTTATTTTACTTCATTTGTTAAGCAAATGAAATATATGATTTATGTGACTTTCCTTAAAAACTTCAGCATCTGTGTTGTGTAACACATTTCACCCATTATTGTTGTCTGGTCTGTGAGGAATTAAAGGGTTTGTAATTCATCCCTCAAATTCTGGGAGGGCCTGGATAGAAGCAGAATTTGGTAGAGGTGCCAAGACAACACCAACCTCTCCTGAGAGCAAGAGGCCAAATAGAGAAAGCACTCAAAGGCTGCCTTGAAAACCTGGAGGTGGAGGCTGACAGAAAATGTTATTTATTTATTTTTTGAGATTCTGACCTCAGCAGTCAACTGCAACACGTATTTAATTTTCTTTCAATGAATTATTTCCATCTCATCCTGAGATTCTTGTTTCTACTTTGTTCATTCCCCTATATTTTCTATCATTACTTTGACCTTTTTACTGCCTAGCTTGCTCTTTTGTTTCTTATAAAAGAACATTTAAATTTTTTCACATGGATCACTTGGAAAAAGCCAAAACCATACACTTTCATTCTTATACCAAGAAATATCTTAAAGTGTATCTTAAAATAAATATGCCACCATAGGTTAAAATTCACTTTCGAGATAAATATGAAGTTTGCAATAAAGAAGAAAACCCCAGACTTGTCAACATGATTAAAATTCAAGTTAAAAAATAAAACAAAACAAGCCAGATGTGGTTGTGCATGCCTGTAATCCCAGAGACTCACAAGACTGAGGCAGGAAGATTGCAAGTTCAAGGACAGTCTCAGCAACTTAGTGAGACCGTGTCTTAAAAATACAAAATAAAAATGTGTGGGAATATAGTTCAGTGGTAAAGTGTCCCTGAGTTCAATCCCAGTGCCCCAATTAATTAAATCTTAATTTATTTAAAATAAATATAATGAAATAAATAAAGTTCAGTTTTATGATTCTACTGATGTAATTCTAACCAAACTCCTAATTACAAATAAATCTCAGTTTAAAAATTACAGTCTATTTCAGGTACTACAATTACTAATGGAAAAATAATACTTTTCAGGATCAAAATGATACTGATTGATTTCATGTAAATGTTTTCAAAGAGGCATGAGAAGAAATAGAGTCTTTACCAATTTTTGTTCAATACTGTCTTCTAAACAACAAAGATTTTATAGATCTTTATGGGAATTGCTTACTCCATAGTGACTCATTAATAAAAATAAAAGGATCAATATTATTTTCTTCTTTCAACTATTTTTATAACTCAATGTAAACTCAGGAAAGATGGACATAGCATAAGCTGTAGTTACTAACCTTTAAAATGTTCTCATAATGCACCAATAACCAAATTGATTCTCCAACGTTCTTCCTGTAAATTAAAAGTAGTGGAGTCAAAGTGACTTTTATTCTGACTGTAATTACATATTTCTCACACCAGCCTATGTAGATATGCCCTGTCTCTCTTACTGCAATATCTTCTTTTTTTTTTTTTTTTTTTTTTTTTTTTAGAGAGAGAGAGAGAGAATTTTTTTTTAATATTTATTTTTTAGTTCTCGGCGGACACAACATCTTTGTTGGTATGTGGTGCTGAGGATCGAACCCGGGCCACACGCATGCCAGGCGAGCGCGCTACCGCTTGAGCCACATCCCCAGCCCGCAATATCTTCTTTTTAATCTTTAAACTGCCTTCTTAATTTCAAGGAATGGAGGGGGAAATTATTTAATGGACCACAGACTTTTCCCTAAGATTGGATACAAGACACAACAGAGTAAAACACAAGGCAAATTTGCTGAAGTACATAGTGCTTATAAAACCAAGCTCTTGTTCTATGTGACATACCTCATTCATTTAATAGTGATCCAATAAGTTAAAAGGGCTCACACTTTATTGAAGTAAAAACTTTTCAGAATTACTTAATGTGGTAGTCCCATAACTTTAATATTTAAGGCAATATGTCATTATTTGATAAAACTCAAATTTATACCTTTCACTTTTCTTCTAAATCAAGCACAATATAATTTCAAAAGTATTTTAAATTAATCAATTTCTTTTTTCAGATAGTTTTCAATAGTATTTATTTCATAAATGGCTGTGTGGTTGTGAACATTTTAAAAACAGCTTATTTTTAATACACTGAATTACTTGCTTTGAAAAAAAAATAATTTTCAACTCAGACACCTGTCAAAAAGATAAACTATTTTACTATAATATTTTAAGAACCAATCTTCCAAATTCACAAATGTGCTTTCTTGTCTTTGAACGTTCCTTCTTTCTTAAGTAGTTCACTCAAGTAAGAATGATAAACTCTTTGTGAATTTGAACCTAATTTCAAATAAGAAACCCTTTTACAA
The DNA here is from genome assembly GCF_964194105.1 of Spermophilus citellus. Taxonomy (NCBI): domain Eukaryota; kingdom Metazoa; phylum Chordata; class Mammalia; order Rodentia; family Sciuridae; genus Spermophilus; species Spermophilus citellus. Next base: position 83,670,231 of record NC_138193.1, read on the forward strand.
GGCCAGTAACTTCATGGCATAAGACAAGGCTGGTATCACAATGCTTCTTCCCTTTTTTGGTCTTATGCTACGGTACAAACATTCAAGAAATACCAGATGAAACAGAAATAAAAGTGTTTTCTCTGGCACTCCCCAACTTTTAAAATTGATTAACAGAAATCTCACTGTGCTTCTTTTATTGCCACATAAAACGTCAAGCACATTGCCTCAGCAGTGTCTCCATGGTAAGAAACAAGACTGAGGTTTTGAAGAGGTTGATGTCAAACAAAACAAAACAAAACATTCTAAATTCCTCATGAAAAAACTGGGTGGAATACAGCCTCAGGGTTGCAAGGTGGACCTCTGTGTCACGTCATGGGGGAACACTCTGCCAGTGGCACACAAGAACCTCAACTTGCTACAAAAGCAAGTTATTGGAGTGACAACAACAATGTGATTTTAGTGGTGATAGAGATTATCTTTCTCTAAAGCATCTCAAACTACTATATTAGATTTGGAGTGGATTTTCATTTTCATCCGTAAAATCTTTAAAGACATTAAAAGAAATACAATGGTTTAAATTTTGCAAAGTGGGAAAAATATCCATTATCCCATGTTCTTTTTATTTTCTGTGGCATCTTACCAGATATACTTACATATATACTTACATATACCTAACATAGGGTATCTATAAGCATTTGCATTCATTCCAAATATTTATTTTTATTTTTGCCTACATGCCTCATTTAGGGAACTGAAATTGTGAGTAAAGCAGAAACAAACACTTCCTCACAAAGAAGTTGTAATGAATGAAGAATAGAAACATTAAGGATGTGAAAGCACATTTTATTAGTTGCCAGTAGGAGTTAATACATCATGATCAGTTCTCCGCATTTCTTCCCAACCTTTTTTAAGTAACAATTTTTCATATCCAGCTATTTTCTTGTTAAGCTCATAAACTATAATGTAGTCATACCTCCAACCCACATCCCCATTGTGGATTCATTTTTTCCAATAACGAGGAAACTGAAATCCAGGGGCAACAGCAGGTGTTGTTGAAGTTAGGCTTGCAGGGGGGCTTCCTGCCTATTCAAATATATAACAATACGCCCAACAAGAGGAGATGTTGCTAAGTCCTGTTCTGGCAATTTTGCAATAAGACACAATCTGGACTGAGTAGGGATAGAGAAGAGAGATTCCCAGTGTGTTCCTGGGACAGAGGGATGAGGTTGAGCTCCTATGAGGGCAGGGAATTAGGAAACATTAAAAAAAAATTGCCTACTTCACAGCATTTGCAAAGCCAAATCTGTACTTAGTAGGGCTCATTCATGTTCTCTAAGGATACTTAGTAACCTGAGTTATCTTAGAGGGTGATGTGAATTGAATCTATTATGGGCCACCCATTTCAGTCCTATTTTTTCATTTACTCTCCACTGTAACTGTTTGGGTTGGATACCTCTATCTTCATTTTACAAAAAGCCAAAATTATAGATTAAGAAAAGTATCCAAAATAATTATGAATAAAAAATTGTAATCCTTTTTTATCTTATTCTATTCCACCTAAGAAATAAAATATCATCAATAAGTGCCTTTAAATTATCTGGAAGCCAATTAACAATCAGAACATTTTTCTTTATGCAATGAGGCAAAGACTGTGTGGATTTCTAGTCAGTAGATTTTAGACTTGTGGTAAATTTTGTGGCTCCTCAAAATTATTACAACAATGTGGTTGCAATAATTTATGGTATTGATTTCTGTATTTAGATTCAGGTGAGATGAAAGGGAAGCTGTTCTAAAATTTGCAATATGAACATCATCACTGAACAATGTCAGGTTTTCATTATGTCAGTTATGACATGCAATTCAATAAATCACAATTAATAACAATATCATATAGGTACTTTAATTGGCAAAACACTCTAACCTCAATTAACATATATTAAAACTTTTCGTCATAACCTGTTGTATTCTAATAGGAATTAACACAAAGAACCTCATGTCTTTCTGCCAACTTTGGCTTAGTGAAAATGACTAACAAAGATTACAAGCTAATGTTTGAAGGCAACAGGACAAGAATCTCTATGTGCTTTTGATTAAGGGTTTAGTAGATGTCACTACAGAATCTTAAAATATTTTTTTAAAGTTTATTTTTGTCCCATTATATGTTAAAATTATAATAACCCAAATATCGTGGTATAGATACAATAGCAAACAGAGGAACAGGACAGAATACAAATCCATAATACAAAATCCATAATTTTAAAAACTGATTTCATATAAAGAGCAACAGAATCAATTTCTCAATAAATTGTGTTAGAGAACAATAAACTGCCTGAACACTAAAGAAAAAATATTATATTTTTCTGTGCATCAAAATAAATTCAATAGGTATTTAAAATGTAAAGGCTAAAAACTAAAGTTATGAAAACATTAAAGTATAACATGAGTGATCAGTGACCCAATCTTCAGGTATGTGTTTTATAAGTATTCTATACAAGGATAGATATTAGAAAGGATGAACTAAGACAGGCTACAGGTTTGTCTGCACAAAGTTCAAGGTGAGAGTGAGAGGATGCAGCCTTGAATGAGTGGTGCCCGTAGTTCAGCAGGCAGTGACCCTGGACCTTTAAAGTCTGTAATGCACCTTTCACTTTAGGAGTGTGGATCCTTGATGTGAGTGTCTAGGAAGGAGGGTACATTGCAACTGAAAGTTTCACCCTGTTACGTAGTGCCTGCTGAAACAGATCCACATGGCCATGGTATGTGGTTATCCACATAACCATGTTATGGCTTCCCTCAAAGGAAATATTTTGCTTTTCTAAAACTTAGATTTATTACAAACTGGCACATAAAAACATAAGTATTCCTGTAATCCCAGTAACTCGGAAATCTGAGGCAGGAGGATGGCGAGTTCAAAGTCAGCCTCAGCAAAAAGTGAGGTGCTAAGCAAATCAGTATGACCCTGTCTCTAAATAAAATACAAAATGGGGCTGCGGATGTGGTTCAGTGGTCAAGTGCCCCTGAGTTCAATCCCTGGTACCAAAACAAACAAACAAACAAAAAAAAGTAAAAGTATTATTCTTATTAGTGGAGTACTATGTGATGTTTCAATACAGATACACATTGTATAATGTTTAAATCAAATTAAATTTATGTATCTTCTCTAATATTTATCATTTCTTTATTTTGAAAACATCCAAAATGCTTCTACCTTTTAAAATTACATACTACCTTACTGTTATCTATAATCACTTGCACAATACCAACCCAAACTTACTATTATCATTATGAATATTGATGTATCAAAATAAATAGGATTTTAAAAATTATTTTAAACATCAAAAGCTTCACAATGATAATATATGGATGTATTTTTGAAGTCTTTATGTGTATCAGGTTTCAAGGATTAAAATGAGGTTCTCCATAATTGACAGATCTTTAAGAATGTAACCTAAAAGTTCAAATCTGATAGGTTTTATTTTGCTCTTTCAGACTAACATCATACCCTTTTCAAATGTCTTTAATATAATTCTTCCATGTTTTTCTTGATAAATGCTCCATTCCTTTGTTTTTAAATATCATATAGTCCCCTTTTAGAGATCTTCTCAGCACCTTTTTCAGAGACATTTTTGAAATGTATTGCTTTATTAGATCCACTTTTCTCTCCCATGCTGGGTGGGAGATCTCCTTATTCTACTTTGCAAAGCTGTCAGAGGAGAAGAGGGGTAATGTGGTGTGCAAAGAACCACAGTGCAATGGTTCCCAGCCTGACTAGTACACCCTGCTCTCTGCCTGCTTGCAATGCTTGAAATTCTGAGTTATTTGTTTTTTCAAAATTGAAACTCTTCCTGCATCTTTACTAGATCTAAATCACATTATTCTGATCCATGCCTAAAATTCCCCAAACTGAAGCCATTCTTAACTCCTCTCTCAACTTCCCCCATGCAATCTCTCAGCGGATCCTATCAGTGTTATTTCTAGAATATCTAGAATACAACCAGTCTTCACCACCTCCACCACTTCCACCCTAGCATAAGGCTCTATCTTCTCTTGTCTGGACTGAAATAACTTCCTCACTGATGTTATTACTTCCTGTACTGATTCATTGATGACTACTCCACACACCAATGTCAGAGTAATATTTTTGAAACATGTCATTTCTTCTCTAAAATGCTTCATAGTTCCCCCTAAAAGTCTAAAGCCCCCTAATATTAATAGTGCCCTGAAGGATCTGTCTCATCCCTATTGCTGACCCAGTCATTTTCATTACTTTACTCTTTCTCAAAAACATGAAACACTCCTTGACTTTGGTGATCTGGCATTTTCCCTTGATCAGGTCTACCCTGGGCTAGTGGTTCTCAAAGTGTGGTCCCTGAGCCAGCAGCATTCTTATCACATGGGAACTTGTTAGAAATGCAAAGTCTCAGGCTGTGCAGGACAACTATAGAATTAGAGACACCAAGGGTGTGGCCCAGAGAATTGTGCTATTAAGTAATCTATTAGAGAATTTGCCATTTTTCCCCCTTGTGATACTAGGGATTAAACCCAGGGACACCCTACCACTACACAAAGCCCTTCCTTCCTTCCTTCTTTCCTTCTTTTCTTTCTCCCTCCCTCCCTCCTCCTTCCCTCCCTCCTCCCTCTCTTCCTCCTTCCTCTCTTTCTCTCTTCCTCCCTCCCTCCCTCCTTCCTTCCTTTCTTCCTTCCTTCCTTGATATAGGTTCTTGTCAAGTGGCCAAGGCTGACTTTCAAATTGCAATTCTTCTGCCTCCACCCCTGAGTAGCTGGGATTATGGATGTGTGCCTCTGCATCTGGTTTATACTCTTAAAGCCTTACTGTCCCAACTCATTCTGGCCCTTATTCAACAGTTATAGAGATCTTCCTGACCCAGCCTCAAACAGCATCCCTATTCCTTTTCAACAAGTTATCTTGATTTACTTTTCATGTTTCACATAGGGGTCCGAATTATGTATTAAAATTTTAGATTATAATCTGATAGCAAATAGTTACTTTTTAAAATTTGGTGTTTAAAGCAATATTATCATTCAGTCTTATTTTACACATGTAGAAGTGAACCATGTAAAGTTCAATTAATTGTCCAAATTAAGCAATCATTATGTCAAACCTAAGCAGTCTAAATCTAGGGCTCATACCATTAAGCACCTCTTGTCACTCCCCTTTTAAAAATTCTCCAATAGCTTCCCTCTCACTTTTAATAAAATCCAGCCCTCACAAGGAGGTAATAAAATGAGCTCATCTTGTTAAGTGCCAAGCAGACAATGGGTTTAATAAATATAATTGTAAACTCCCCCCCACACACAGTCTCTTTGAAGATTGCTGTTATTCCAAAAGATTATCAGAGAATATCCTTAGTAAATATCCTGTGAATTGAAAGTTTGAGCAAATATTTTATTTAGCAACCAGAAATAAAAATCCTGTGTAATGGAGGCTGACAGCACATTATTTAAATTCCTCATGTATTTTGGCATGGCATACATATCTGTAATGTAAAGGAAGAGGATAAAACTGTTTCTTGTGCAAATGGAGACATGCTTTTGTAAAATATTGTACAGAGCTTTTTCGAATTCAAATTCTGTGCTTTCTTGGAACTAGAGTGAGGGATTGCTACATGGAAAATAGAGGTGAAAGGTCAAGAACCTGACACACATACCAATGCTCCATAATACACATCTTCTACAATACAAAATGAATTTAAGTCATTTGTTTAAAGCTAACAGAGACATTGTTACAAATTCTAAGAAGCCAGGGATGAAATCAATTTTACACTACTCAATTGTATCTTTAGATATATTTCTATTTATTTACTGTGTTATTGATGCTGTATTGTCCTATTTAAATAAAATCTGCATGGGCATGTATGTTCTCTCTCTCTCTCTCTCTCTCTCTCTCTCTCTATCTCTCTCTCACACACACACACACACACACACACACACACACACACACATACACACACAGTGTGTTCTTAAGGCTTTAAATAGGTTTACTTGCATTCTCATTATATCCCTCTACCTCCCTAAACTGATTTTACATGTAAATTCCTCATAAACGGGCGATTTCTGGAGCAACTCTTAATGTCTCAAAAAGACTTCTGTATTTGTTGTATTTTTTAGTAGACTTGATAATCCCATTATTTGGCCAATACAGTTTAACTCCAGAAGCCAATCCAACTCTATGCAGCCTGGAGCAAATGAGCTGAGTGCAAACCACAGAGCTCTCCATGGTCCTGCCCAATACGTACCATGCATATATCCAATCATCTCTGACAGTGAAAAGTGACACTCATCTATCTGGCCCCTTAAAGATATTTTGAATCCTACCACCTTAAGGCATCAAGGACAACTACCCCACCTAGTTGCCTTGAAATCCAATTTTGTTCATCTGGTTCCTAAATTATCTTCAGGTATTTCATCACTCTGTTTCTTAACTTTTTTATATAATATATTACAATCAATAATTTATGAAGAATGCTTTACTAAAAATACTAGAAGAACCATTATAAATAAGGCTAGAAACTTATCCTGATAAATGTTCTCTATAGTGTATATAATAATATATCTCAACACATCTTTATATTTTAATTCAGGAGGACACGAAGTAATAATAACAATGAGCAATATGCAAAGTATATGAAAACATGTAAATATATGAAATGAAAATAGTAGAGAATTGTGCACTCAGGTACTAAGAATTATTATTATTTAAAGTGATATTTTATGTCTTTATTTTTAACACCTTGACAAACAAAAATCATACAATTGTGAACTCTGCACTAGACCCAATAGAGAGAAAAGCTAAGTCATATTTTGATAACATATAGAGTATATCATTTTTGCATGTGACCAGATCAGTGTTCTTAAGTTTTATTCCAATACTTGAATTTTGGATCTTGGTTTACTTCTCATTACCCACATGCCTCCCTTGCTCTCAGTTTTCTTATCTTGATGACTCATTAGTTCCATTTTGGTTTAGATAATCAAAATATGAACTTAAAATATGCTCCATAAGTACTACTCTTAGTAACATTGCCAGTACAACCTGATAACAGGCAGATCATCAAAGGTACATAGAGTTCTTAAAATTTTAGTATATATCAAACTTTAATTTGTAGATCACACAAGCAAAAGTGTAACAAAATGTTTAAATGTATATAAGAATTTCCATCTCAAACTGTATCCCATAAATGTTTACTAGCACTATTAATGAAAGAAATAAAAACTCTCTGTACTTTTTAACACATATTTATATGATCAAAATGATTTTCACTGTTGGGAGAGTGAAGGTTCAAAAAAAATGATTAACCCACTGTGAAAGTAGTCTATATATACTGTCCACATTTATATAGTTTCTTTGGTTCAACCTGGGATGCATATGAATGATTTGGTGATCTAATTTGAAAATTTTCTAGAATATCTTCTCATGCATTTCCTGAGATCATTTTCATAGGTAAATATTTGGCAGAGATACCAGCCTAAGAATAGGATACAGTACAGTAAAATACTAATCTTTAGACCATGCATTGGTCTTAACTAAAAGCTTCTTTCTTGACAAGATGTGTAATTTTATTTTGAAATTTTACATATTTAGACTGGAAACTACTAATTGTAAAAGCATGAGAATTATCTGCTCCAAGAGAGTAAGTCACACTCTTTCAAGACTTCCATTGTAACTTAATTATAAAAAACATTATTCATTTTGAACAAGAAAACTATATGTAATGTATAAAATAATTAAACAATTATTGATGTGCATATAGTGTGTGTGTATATATATAGGATATATATGCATAGAGAGAGAAAGAGACAGAGAAACACCATTCTCATCCCTCCTACTCAATATAGTACTGAAAATTTCAGTCAGAACAATTAGATATGAGAAGGAAATTAAAGGGATATAAATAAGAAAAGAAGAATTCAAATGTTCTCTGTTTGAATATTATATGATCCTGTTATTATAAGACCCCCAAAATCTAACAGAATATCTTGGAGCTTATAAAAAACTAAGTAAAATCAATATACAAAACTCAAGAGCTTTTCTATATACCAATAACAATTATGATGGAAAAGAAATCATAAAATGAATTTCATTCACAATAACCTCAAAAAAGAACAAAAAAATCTGGGAATAAATCTAAACCAAGGAGTTGAAGGATCTCTATAATCAAAATTATAGGATACTAAAGAAACAAATTGAAAATGGTATTAGAATATGAAGAGACCTCCTGTTTTCTTGGATAGGCAAAATTAATATTATTATAAAAAATGACCTACAGATTCAGTGTTATCCTCATCAAAATCCCAACAACATTCTTCATAGAACTAGGAGGAAAAAGTTCTAAAATTCATATGGAAGACTCAATGACCCAGAATAACCAAAGCAATTATGAGCAATGAGAGCAAGGCTGGAGGCATTGCAATACGAGATCTCAAATTATACTACAGAGCTATAGTAACAAAAACAGCATGAAATTGGCATCAAAACAAATAAGAAGAACAATGTAAACAGACAAAGCAACCAAGATATCATCATCTAATTCTTGACAAAAGTGCCAAAGACATGTTGAAGAAAAAGGCTCCTTTTAATAAATGGTGCTGGGAAAACTGAATATCCATATGTAAAAGAATGAAACCAGACTCTTATCTCTCACCCTGCACAAAATACAACTCAAAGTGGATCAAAGATATCCGAATTAGACCAGAAACTGCAACTGCTAGAAGAAAACAGAGACAACACGGTAATGTATAGGTGCGTGCATCAACTTCTTTAATAAAAGTCCTAAAGCTCAATAAATGAAACCAAGAATAAATAAGTAGCATGGTATCAAATTTAAAAGTTTCTGTACAACAGGGGAAACAAAAACATAAAAAGAGTCCAAAGAATGGGAGAAAATCTTTGCCAGCTACTTTTTTGACAGAGGATTAGTATTTGGGCTATATAAAAACTTGCCACCACATAACAAATAATCAGTAAATGGGTAAATGAACTAAATAGACATTTCTCAAAAATAAAAAAAAATACAAATGACCAAGGAATACATGAAAAAAGTTTTCAACATCCATAGCAATCAAGGATATGCAAATCAAAACTATACTGAGATTTTATCTTACTCCTTCTAGAATGCCAATTATCAAGAATACAAATAATAAAAAAATGCTGACAAGGATGTGGGGGTGGTGTGGATCACTTAATTATTTTTTGGTTGGACTGCAAATTAATATAATCCCTATGGAAATCAGTATGGAGACTCTTAAAAAGACTAGGAATGGAAGCACCATATGACCCAGCTATACTCCCTGGGATTTATCCAAAAAAATTAAAATCAGCATATTATAGTGATACATGATTACCAATGTTTATAGCAGCACAATTCATAATAGCCAAGTTATAGAACCAGCCTAGGTGTTGCTCATAAAAAAATGTGGTATATATACACAATGAAGTTTTACACAGCCATAAAGAAGAATGAAATTATGGCATTTGCTGGCAAATGGATGAAACTGGAGAACATTATGCTGAGTGAAAAAAAAAAAAAAGCTAGACCCTGAAAGTCAAGGGTGGAATGTTTTCTCTCATCTGTGAAAGCTAAAGAGAAAAGAGGGATAATAAAAAAGGAATCTCTTTTGTTAGGTTGATTCCCAAGTATTTTATTTTTTTTGAGGATATTGTAAATGGAGTGTTTTTCCTCATTTCCATTTCAGAGGATTTGTCGCTGATATACAGGAATGCCTTTGATTTATGCGTGTTGATTTTATATCCTGCCACTTTGCTAAATTCATTTATTAGCTCTAATAGTTTCTTTGTAGACCCTTTTGGGTCTGCTAAGTATAGAATCATGTCATCTGCAAATAGTGATAATTTAAGTTCTTCTTTTCCTATTTTTATGCCTTTAATTTCTTTCATCTGTCTAATTGCTCTGGCCAGTGTTTCGAGAACTATGTTGAATAGAAGTGGTGAGAGAGGGCATCCCTGTCTTGTTCCAGATTTTAGAGGGAATGCCTTCAATTTTCCTCCATTCAGAATGATGCTAGCCTGAGGCTTAGCATAGATTGCTTTTACAATGTTGAGGTATGTTCCTGTTATCCCTAGTTTTTCTAGAGTTTTGAACATAGAGGGATGCTGTACTTTGTCAAATGCTTTTTCTGCATCTATCAAGATGCTCATATGGTTCTTAATTTTAAGTCTATTGATGTGGTGAATAACATTTATTGATTTCTGTATATTGAACCAGCCTTGCATCCCAGGGATGAATCCTACTTGATCATGGTGCACAATATTTTTGATATGTTTTTGAATCCGATTCGCCAGAATTTTATTGAAGATTTTTGCATCTAGGTTCATTAGAGATATTGGTCTGTAGTTTTCTTTCTTTGAAGTGTCTTTGTCTGGTTTAGGAAACAGGGTGATGTTGGCCTCGTAGAATGAATTTGGAAGTTCTCCCTCTTTTTCTATTTCCTGAAATAGCTTGAAAAGTATTGGTATTAGTTCCTCTTTAAAGGTTTTGTAAAACTCTGCTGTATACCCATCCGGTCCTGGGATTTTCTTTGTTGGTAGTCTTTTGATGGTTTCTTCTATTTCTTCAATTGATATTGGTCTGTTTAGGTTGTCTATATCCTCCTGACTGAATCTGGGCAAATCATATGACTTAAGAAATTTATCGATGCCTTCACTATCTTCTATTTTATTGGAGTATAAGGATTCAAAATAATTTCTGATTATCTTCTGTATTTCTGAAGTGTCTGTTGTGATGTTGCCTTTTTCACCCCGTATGCTAGTAATTTGAGTTCTCTCTCTTCTTCTCTTTGTTAGCATGGCTAAGGTTCTGTCGATTTTATTTATTTATTCAAAGAACCAACTTTTAGTTTTGTCAATTTTTTCAATTGTTTCTTTTGTTTCGATTTCATTGATTTCAGCTCTGATTTTAATTATTTCTTGCCTTCTACTTCTTTTGCTGTTGTTTTACTCTTCTTTTTCTAGGATTTTGAGATGAAGTATGAGGTCATTTATTTGTTGTTTTTTTTCTTTTTTTAAGGAATGAACTCCAAGCAATGAATTTTCCTCTTAGAACTGCTTTCAATGTGTCCCATAGATTCCGATATGTTGTGTCTGTGTTTTCATTTATCTCTAAGAATTTTTTAATTTCCTCCTTGATGTCTTCTATAACCCATTGATCATTCAGTAACCTATTTTTCATTCTCCAAGTGATGCATGAAAGACTTATACAATGAAAACTACAGAACCCTAAAGAGAGAAATTGAAGAAGATCTTAGAAGATGGAAAAATATACCCTGTTCATGGATAGGCAGAACTAACATCATCAAAATGGCGATATTACCAAAAGTTCTCTATAGGTTTAATGCAATGCCAATCAAAATCCCAACGGCATTTCTTGTAGAAATAGATAAAGCAATCATGAAATTCATATGGAAAAACAAAAGACCCAGAATAGCAAAAACAATGCTAAGCAGGAAGTGTGAATCAGGCGGTATAGCGATACCAGACTTCAAACTATACTACAGAGCAATAGTAACAAAAACAGCACGGTACTGGTACCAAAACAGGCGGGTGGACCAATGGTATAGAATAGAGGACACAGAAACCAATCCATAAAACTACAACTATCTTATATTATATTTGATAAAGGGGCTAAAAGCATGCAATGGAGGAAGGATAGCATCTTCAACAAATGGTGCTGGGAAAACTGGAAATCCATATGCATCAAAATGAAACTGAATCCCTTTCTCTCGCCATGCACAAAAGTTAACTCAAAATGGATCAAGGAGCTTGATATCAAATCAGAGACACAGCGTCTGATAGAAGAAAAAGTTGGCTACCATCTACATACTGTGGGGTCGGGCTCCAAATTCCTCAATAGGACACCCATAGCACAAGAGTTAATAACTAGAATCAACAAATGGGACTTACTCAAACTAAAAAGTTTTTTCTCAGCAAAAGAAACAATAAGAGAGGTAGATAGGGAGCCTACATCCTGGGAACACATTTTTACTCCTCACACTTCAGATAGAGCCCTAATATCCTGATTATACAAAGAACTCAAAAAATTAGACAATAAGATAACAAATAACCCAATCAACAAATTGGCCAAGGACCTGAACAGACACTTCTCAGAGGAGGACATACAATCAATCAACAAGTACATGAAAAAATGCTCACCATCTCTAGCAATCAGAGAAATGCAAATCAAAACCACCCTAAGATACCATCTCACTCCAGTAAGATTGGCAGCCATTAGGAAGCCAAACAACAACAAGTGCTGGCGAGGATGTGGGGAAAAGGGTACATTTGTTCATTGTTGGTGGGATTGCAAATTGGTGCAACCAATTTGGAAAGCAGTATGGAGATTTCTTGGAAAGCTGGGAATGGAACCACCATTTGACCCAGCTATTCCCCTTCTTGGTCTATTCCCTAAAGACCTAAAAAGAGCATGCTACAGGGACACTGCTACATCGATGTTCATAGCAGCACAATTCACAATAGCAAGACTGTGGAACCAACCTAGATGCCCTTCAATAGATGAATGGATAAAAAAAATGTGGCATTTATACACAATGGAGTATTACTCTGCATTAAAAAATGACAAAATCATAGAATTTGGAGGGAAATGGATGGCATTAGAGCAGATTATGCTAAGTGAAGCCAGCCAATCCCTAAAAAACAAATGCCAAATGTCTTCTTTGATATAAGGAGAGTAACTAAGAACAGAGTAGGGACTAAGAGCATGAGAAGAATATTAACATTAAACAGGGATGAGAGGTGGGAGGGTAAGTAAGAGAGAAGGGAAATTGCCTGGAAATGGAAGGAGACCCTCAGGGTTATACAAAATTACATACAAGAAGAAGTGAGGGGAAAAGGAAAAATAATACAAGGGGGAGAAATGAATTACAGTAGAGGGGGTAGAGAGAGAAGAGGGGAGAGGAGCGGAGGGGAGGGGGGATAGTAGAGGATAGGAAAGGCAGCAGAATACAACAGACACTCGTATGGCAATATGTAAATCAATGGAAGTGTAACTGATGTGATTCTGCAATCTGTATATGGGGTAAAAATGGGAGTTCATAACCCCTTGAATCAAAGTGTGAAATATGATATGTCAAGAACTATGTAATGTTTTGAACAAACCAACAATAAAAAAAGGAATCTCATAAAAAAATAGAAGGGAGAACATTAGAGTACAGGAAGAGATTGAGGGGGAGGGAGGGGAGGAGGGAAAGGGGAGGTATTGGGGAACAAAATCTACCCAATTATGTTTGTGAATGAATCACAATGAATATCTCTTTTATTTTTAATTACAATGTACCAGTTTTAAAATAGATAAATCGTAGGGACACCAGCAGAGTAGAGGAAGTGGATCAGGAGGATGGAGAAAGGGAAGGAAAGGAGAAGTACTAGGGAATGAAATGGAATAAGTTATGTGCATGTATGAATATGTCACAATGGATCACACTATTGTGTATAAGAAAAATGCACTAAAATATAAAAAAGAAAAAAAAGTCAATATTTTGCTGTAAGAAAGTCTGGTAAAGGGGAGACAGGAAGATGATAAATAAGTGGTAATACAGGTCCTCTGTTAAGTTTTACCAGCAAAGCAAACATTTTGGGAAAGCCCCACTTCAAAAACATTGCCTGGAAACAATTTGTTATTATTGACACAGAGGTACTAATGTGATGAAAGCCAAGCAATTATTGTGATCTTGTTTAGAAAATCATATTGAATGTTGCATGTCATTTCCAAGAAAAATAACAATTGATTAATTTTTTTTTCTCTCTAAACTCTGATAATGTATTTGGTAACCCCAATTAAACAATAACACATTTAAAGTTCTCATTTAAAAAAATAACTTTTGTATATCTTCTAATATCATAATTGAGATGAAAAAATATTGATACATCTGCTCCCTCTTTTATTCCACCGAAAAAAATGTCTCTGAGGTTTTGAAATAAGAATTTCCACATGAAAATGAGTGTTTATAACACATTGGAACAGTTTTGCTCACTTCCCTTTTCCATTTAGATTGATTCAAGGAAATGGGTATTAGAATAAAAACTCCTGCTCACATTTAGATGATTATTTATTGGGCATTACTCAAGGTCTGTCTAAGGACAAGGACAACTTTGGCTCCAACAGTGACTTCTGAAAAGCATCCAGGAAAATGTTCAGAAACAAATGAATGGTGTGTTATAAAATTCCCCAGGATGGCACAGTACATCATGCGTTATGTAACTATATATTTTCACACTGATATTCCTGTGGTTCCATGAAAGACAGAACATTGAGGGGGTAGAGAAGCTTGGCATGTGGCAAAGCTGACATTTCTATCAGGAGAGTAATTTTCTGTGCAAGCCATTTAAATTTCCACAAAATTATGTTATTTGATGAACTTCTGAAAATCTTTTCTAGTTCTGAAAGGATGTTTTCTCTATTTAGACAGATAGTATTCACATTGTGATATAAACAAACCTCATTTTAATCACTGTATATTTTCTGAAAAGAGGAAAGAGTCATGAACTATTTGTAAGTGGAAAAGTTTCCAAACCTCATTTATTCTACATGTTCAACAATGTTGCATCTCTTTGTGAAAAAACGAAAGTTCAAATGAATCAGAAAGTGTCCTATATTTTAATGATTTCTTTTTCAAACCAACCATTGATGGTACCTCCCCCGTTAGAATATATACTCTTGCTAAATTCTTCAAAAAGTTAATCATCTTGTACTCATCATCTCTTAGTCAACATTCTTTATGGAATATATTCCTGCCTTGCTGCATATTTGGAAAATTTGGGGAATGAGTCACTGAACTGATTTCCTATCTTTGGTAATCCTGAATTTTGCACTGTTAAGGTAGGCAGATGAGAGAGTAAAAGAACACTTCGGTTGGAGAAAATAAGCAGATTTAAGCTGAATTTCAAAGAAATATAATAGCATATTAATGAGTATCAGAAAATTAATATCAAAGATGATATATGATTTTATTTTTAAGAATGCATGACTATTGTAAAAGAACCCGGACGGAGGGCAATGTTTACACATTTCTTTTTGGTTCTGCTCATGATTATTGTGAAATTTTTTAAGATTGAATGTTTCTTTGTCTCTATCAATTTCTCACACTCCAAGGACATTTGGTATGGTTTAGTATATATCAGAATTACAAAATTTAGCTGAGCACAGTGTCTCACGCCTGCAATCCCAGCGACTCTGAAGGCTGAGGCAGGAGGATTTTGAGTTCAAAGCCAGCCTCAGCAAAAGCAAGGCGCTAAGCAACTCAGTGAGAACCTGTCTATAAATAATATACAAAGTGGGGCTGGGGATGTGGCTTAGTGGTTGAGTGTCCCTGAGTTCAATCCTCAGCAGCCCCAAAATAAAAAATTACAAAATTTAAAAGCGGGAATTAAAAATCAGAGTGGGATTCTTAACACAGAGACTAGGGTACCCAGTTTTTATCTATGGATGTGGAAATGGAAATGGATAAATATACCCAGGAAGAAACAAAGTTACATTGAAAATGGGAGAAAAGGGCTGAGAAATTACTTAAATTTCCTTCAGGGTTGCAATATTAGTACAAAATTTTTGTAAAGTTTTGTGGGGTTCACTTTTGCATATGAGGGCAAGCTGCAAGGGGGAAAAATCATCAAGAGAAGAAATGCATTAAAGTTTGTGCACTTCCTGTTCCTCTGTGCTTTACACCCTGTAGCAGTAAATGAACAATGGCCTTCAATTGTTATGCTTCCTGCTAACTGGGATAGAGTAGCCTGGCCTACCCCTGCACAATAAGACTGAGAGTGGGAAGTGCTTTGAGCACTTTGGAGAGATATGGTTTATAAATACTATTATTATTAAGGCTATTATTAAAGCTGAGCCCTGGTTTTAGCTGATGTGTTTCTGGAGGCAGTGGGTGGCAGCAACTGACTTCATGCCCTACTGCAGGCTCTGAGCATCCTCTTTCCCCCCATGCACTGAACCCCAGCTCTGTTGTTTTTCATCCCTTTATTTTCTCAAGCACTTCACCCTCCCTCCTTTTCACAGAAGGTCAATCCTCAGAGAAGGAGACAATCAGGCAAAAAAACTCCAAAGAAAAAAATCAAAGTAGTAATTTTAGCAAAAATAACTGGATTTAGTCCATGATAAAATGACTTTATTTTTATAGAGTATGCCTCATGCACATGTTGATTACTGTACATCTCTCCCACACATTGCCATTGTCCAAAGGTGTCAACTACAAGGAGTTTAAATCTTCCGCAGGCCTTCTTACAATGCCTCCAGGTGCCTCTTAACCTGGAACTAGTAATAAGCACTTATCAATACTATCCTGGCTTAAGTCATTCACACACAATCGCACACCCATGCAATTTCTATGTACCTAAGGCAGCCCATTTTATAGAAATGTTTTGGATTCTTTTTTCTCTCTCTTTAAAATAAATATTTCAAATTACATTAGGGAGTACAAAATTTAATGTCATTCTACATATATTTTAATTGTAGCTTGTACCTAGAAAGGCTCAGAAGCTCATTGAAGTATATATGGACAAAAGAAAAATGTCCCAATAAGATTGGATTCACATGAGAAACTCTACAATGAAAAATTCCCTAAGAAAGATACAAGATCAGTGTTGAGCTCTGCCAGGTTTATACAACTAGATATTTCCTAAATTTCACAGTCTTTGAGATAATTATTTCAAATAGCACACAGAGATACGTGGAATTGGTCCCCTTTTCATGTGAGGTAAGTAATCCTGTACAAAAGAGTTCCCAGATCAGCCTTTAGATAATGAGCCCATAAGTCAATATCTCATAAGTCTATTATGAAGACATGAATGTTAGTTCATTTGCCACAGCCCTCAGTTCACAAGTGGAGGGAGGAACTTTTAACAAGACAGGTGAAGTCTCTTCTAAATGTCACAATGTTTGGGGCAAAGTGAGGACCAAAGCCAACATTATCCAGAACAAGTCAAGATTTGGAAACCTTACAGTTGTTCTTTTGTTTAAGATTAAAATATATAAGTTGATTAGACAAATATTGAAATGCAAAAAAAGACAAAAAAAATGTATAAAAAATGCATAAGATAAAAATGATCTCCCAAAGAGAACCCATGTTATTTTGATATAGTTCTTTCTGGCTTTCTTTCTCAGTCTTTCAGTGTAAGTATGTGTGACTATACTTATATATGTATACACTAACAAATATGTAAATGACATTGGATTGATACCGATTCTTTCCTTCAGCTTTGGAATAAGAATTTTCCATAGACTTAAAATTTTAAAATACATTTTTAAATTATAAAATACATTATGGCCCCTTTGAGTAATATTTCAAACCATCTCTGATTCAAGTTAAATTCTATTTTATGTTTATCTTTAATTTTTGTCTGTTTCTATAGGGAAATAACACAGACTTAGAAATAATACACTATGATAATAACAAGAAATGAATTTTTATTCAGAAAGTCAAATCTCCCAGCTCACATTTAGGGTGTTATTTAAGTTGATGCGATCATTTCTACCTAAAAAGTCTTGAAAAGAGGATAGAACTGAAGATAGAGAGATTGTTGTTCTCATAATAGAAGAAGTATATGACTATGATGGGATCCTTCTGGTAAATAGGATAATCAAATGAGAATCTTTAAAATAAATAAGAATTATCTGTTAATTATGGAGCAACAGCTAGCTCACTGTACTAATAAATCAAGAAAAAGAGAAGCTTTTAGTTTTAACACAGTTTTAAGTTCTGATTATAGAAACTGAAGAAAGCTATGTAAGTCAGATTAACAAAAATAGTATTCATCTACAATATTCCAAACATGGTGTTAGATATTAGGAACAAAAAGGCACACAAAATATGATTTCAGCTCTTGACTAATTCATCCTAATAGGATATATAAATATATATTCCAATAACTAAAATGTTTTCCAATCTGAAATTTAATTGTGAATACATGAAAGTTTTTGTGGGATAGCAGAGGAATAATCAAACAATTTTGATTTGAGAATTGGCATATAATATCAGATTTGGTAAGATGTCACCACTGAAAGCATTGGCAAGAGGGATTTCCCCAGAATGTTGGGTGTGCTATTGTGTGTGAATAAATTAAGCCAGGATAGTATTGATACTAGTTTCAGTAGTTGGTAGAATCCCACTAGTTGGTAGAATGATGCAAAAAACTTCCGAGAAGGAAATAGTTGAAAATTCCTATCCTGTATAAATGGTAGAATGTTCCACAATTAAACTGTTTTAAATGAATAATAGGTTGTATGCTGGAGTAACAATGGAGAATTCATTCAGTCGTTTGTTCATCATAAGTTCATATAACATGTACCACACATTTAGCACTGTTCCAGACATTAAGAAGATAGCTGTCACCAGACAGATAAAGTTTTTCATTCTAAAATAGTAGAGAAAGTCTTGAATCTGGACCTCAAGGTAATTGGGTATCTAGTGACATAGTATTAAGAAAGCTACTCCAGTAAAAAAAAACAAAGGTTGAATTTTCTTTTTGATATGTGGATGCTAAGACACAAGGAGGGGTGGGGAAGAATAGAAATTCAGTAGATTAGATGAAGAGGAATGACAGGAAGGGAAGGGGAGATGGGAAATAGGAAAGATGGTGGAATTAATCTGACTTTCCTACATACATGTATAAATACACCACAGTGAATCTCTACATCATGTATAACCACAAGATTGGATCCTAATTAGAATAAGATATACTCCATATTTGTATGCCAAATATGCCAAATTATACTCTACTGTTACATGCAACTAAAAAGAACAAATAAAAAGAAATTAATTTTAAATAAAGAATGAAACTTCAGCACAGAAACTTACATTTAAAACTACAGCACTAAGTAAGAAAGATCATTTTAAGTAGGGAAGAAAGAAAAGAGGGAAGAGAGAGAAAATTTGATCTTGTAACATATGAGAGTCACAAACAAAAGGCAGACATACTAAAAGAAACTGAAAATAAAGGGCCAGTGTGTTAGTTCAGGGAGTGGTCAGGAAAACTCTGACAGTGAGGAGCCCTGAAGGCATTGTCATATATATCTAAAAGGAACAGCAACAATAACAATAGCAAAAGAAAAAAGTAAAAAATGAAAGGCGCCATGAGCTAAGTGAGTGTGCCACATCTCAGTATGCCAGGTGAGACAAGGACTGAGAATCTACCATTGGGATTACCAGTATTGAAGTCATTGGTAGGCCATAGATACATCTTTAATTCTGTGTAGGCAGTTAACTAGAATCACCTCCCAGAGGGATCTTAATCTCTCATCCAAACAGAAATTGCACACCATCAAATGATGTTGAAAGTTTGGGGAAGATGAGAACTGGCATTTAATACCAGATTTGGTAAAATGGCACCACTGAAGACATTGGCAAGAGGGATTTCCCCAGAATGTTGGGGAAGAGAGCTTGCTTTAAAAAAAAATAATAATACACAATAAAATACACACACACACACACACACACACATGCACACGAGATGTGGAACATTAAAGACAATTGAATAGTATGTAAAGCAATTGCATGAAAATTTCCCATAAGGCAGAACAATGTGTGAAAGGAGCAACAGAATAGGAATCTCAGTTTCCCTTGCCTCAGTCCTTGTTCTCATGTATTTTGCTTTATTTTCCACTTTATTTGGTTATTCTTGCTTGGACCTCGTCTAAACTACAATCCACATGCTTATCAAAGCAGCTCTTGAAAAACCTGTTCCGACAGTTTTTGCGATATCAATATGCCTACAATGCCAGGTAGAAAGGGGAAAAAAAACTAGAACATGCTCCAACTGTCTCAGTAACAAGTTTCATGTCAATTAGAGCTGAAAAGTGCTACCCAGGTCAAAGCACATATCCCCTTGTGGTCCTCTCTCCATAAAATCCTGCTTTTACTCAGTTACCTCGTCCCCAGATGATCCCATTGTGCATCAGGTGAAGAAAGCCTTTAACCTTTATGTGAATTACATAAACAATATTTTCTCCCTTTGACAAGAGAAATGGGGTAGCACGTGCAAATAGATCTGCTCTCCAGGGAGGCATACAAAGATAAAAGTAATTTCTGTTTGTTTGTATTGAAGGCAATCCTTCAAATAGAAAATCTCCATAGTATGTGTGTAGGAGGGATGATGGACTATTGCAGGAAAAATGTTTGTGGACCACAAAGAGATGGGATCCAGTAAAGAGGTGAAAAGTAGAAAGGAGGAGAGCTCACCCATCATTGGTGGGAGAAAGGAGAATGTCAGAAGAGCATTTGGTTTGAAGCTAGAAGAAAAAATTATCTTTGGGTGACTTCTCTTTGCTCAGGGAAATAAGAATCGTCCCACAAGAAGAAGAACAAAGGAGAAAAGGGTTAACATTTTGAGGAGAGAAGAGAAGGTAAGATATGGTATCTTTTGTGTCATTGATCTCTAATTTATTGGATTATGAGCCTAGAGTTTGAGTTTACCTGGGAAATCTGATAGAATCAAAAAGCGATATGAGGATTCCATTTGAGATGACATGCTGGGTAAACATAATTCAGGTACAGGGAGCAAATGGAATAAAAATGTATTTACATGTTATTTTCTAACCAATGATGATATAAGATATTTAAACAAGTGGCAGTTAAGATTGGTTTTCTTGTAAACATTCTGGTTTCTGAAACTTTTGTGGAAATTATTTTTTTACAAAACACATTCAATTGGTGTCAAATATCAAAGATTATCACTGTGAGGATAAGAAAGAAATAATTTATGTAAATGTATACTTAATAATTACTCTTTGAAGTTAGCTCCACAATAACTCACAAGCCAAATAAACTTTTTTAATCTATAAATTTTAGATTTCTTTCTCATATATTCCCTTGGATTCCATTTGAAAACATGAATATTTGAATATAAATTCTATCTTTCCCAGGAAGTATGTTTCAAAACACCATGTCTTCCTGATTACAAAAATAGTCCATGTAAATCTTGAGAATTTTCGAACTATAAAAATCTATAATGAAGTAAATAAAAATTATCTGTAATCTTAAGATGCAGATGTAATCATTTTAATAATTACACCATATGTCATTATATACATTTATCATCACCTATTTAATTGTTTTTATAGGATATTTTTGGATACATACTGCATTTGTAAAGGAATTTGCTAATGAAAATTGGAGAAGTGGGAGTGCGGGCTGCATAATTACAAACTGAGAGTAGACACTTTTGAAATTATAGCAAACTAGGAAAATAAAAGGATGTAAAATTACAACATCACAATGCAAAGATTTGAAAGATTTTATTACAGTCTCTGAAAACATGGTGTGGCTGCCTACCTTCCACCACTTTTAATCTCCACATGACCTGGACCCAAATCAGGAATAAGCCTTGATTCTTTCTGAATCATAGCAGAGCATGTATTGTATTACTTTGGGAAACTTTGAATCAAAAAAAAAACAGGTCAGGTCAGCCATATGGCAGTGTTTTTTAAGCTTGCTGCAAGTCCTTTTATCAATGCAACTTGTTATTGTGACAGGGCAAGGTTTTCTGAGTCAAAAAAATGTGCCTGAACTGAGCCAAAGTTTTGATATTTTTAACAGTTTTAAAAATTAAAATGTTATATATAAAATAGAAAGAGCAAAAGTAGTTTTAAAAATAGCATCCTAGACTACCTTTTCTCTCCAAAAAGTAATTACTGGATCCACAGCATTTCAGCAAAATAGATGTAGGGAAAAACAGATTCCTATCAAAATCACTTATCCTCAGGGTAACTTTGTTCATGTTTAAAATTCTAAGATGAAAGAAAGGAAGAAAGACCCTTAAGGTTTCTTTTAAGGTTTCTTTTGGTCTTCAGATGAAATATGATATTATAATAATGGAATCTATTTTGCTTGGGGTTCCTCCCTGCCTAAACATGCACGCGCGCGCGCGCGCTCTCTCTCTCTCTCTCTCTCTCTCTCTCTCTCTCTCTCTCTCTCTCTTACTTGTCAGAATCATAGACTCATCAAGTGCAGAGATAGTAAGACCAACATTACCTGGAAAAATTGAGTTCAGAGAGAGACATTTGAAAGTAAAATAAACATTTTTAGTTTATTGTGACATTCTTCAGTATCACCACACACTGAGATGTCTGATAGCCAATAATAGAGAAAATAAAGAATTATAAGAAATTGGTAAAAATAAATGTTATTTTCTTAGCCTTCCAGATAGCATCTTCCTAGTTACAGAAGATGGACATGCTTGGGCCTTAATGCAAGGCTGACCAAGAGAGAATGAAGTAGATCTCTGAATGAGTTATATTAACCCTGGTCATTGGGCAGCCACAGAAGGATAAAGTGACTTGCCAAATGATGTGGGAATGTGCGAAATCTAAGCAATAGGAACACTTTTGAATACAGTATATTCTAAAAGAATGGTGGAGTTGCCAACTGTTTTGGCAGGAATCAAGTAGAGTGATTTTTAGCAGTAGAGATAAGTCACAAGCAGCAGGGTAAGATCTTTCTCCTTTAACAAAACAAATGTTCCAGTTCAGCCTATAGTTCTAAAGGACTCATATGATGGACACAGGCTCTTGCATACAAGACAGACACACACAGAAGTAAAAGTTTTAGTTGGAGATTAAATCCTGGTAAAACGTGAGAAATTACTGAACATAATATTATCTAGTAAATTCCAAAATAAATAATTACAATTTAATTTTACCTACTTGGAACTTAAAATATAATTTGAAATTCTTTGTATCAAAAGGAAATCAAATGTGACATTTTAATACATCAATTAGAATAATCAATATCAATTCATGCTTGATATTAAAACCTATTGAAAAAATAGTGATCAACCTTTAATATTAAAAAAGAAATATAGTATTAAATAGGAAAAGGACAATTAAACTAAAAAATTATTTTTAATACTTGATTTAAATATATGAAATTTGTAACTGTTTTAAGGTTATAATTTAAAAAATATAAGGATAGCAAAATAAGGAAGGTAGTAAATTTAAGGAAATAACAAAGATATTGGAAAAAATAATAGAATCAAAGATTATTACCACA
Organism: Spermophilus citellus; assembly: GCF_964194105.1. NCBI lineage: Eukaryota > Metazoa > Chordata > Mammalia > Rodentia > Sciuridae > Spermophilus > Spermophilus citellus. The sequence continues at coordinate 83,693,250 of NC_138193.1, forward strand.
AATATAGTTGAAAATCTAAATAAAATAAATTTCTTAGCAATATATAAATTATCAAAATTAACTCAAAATATTTGAATATGTCAATTTCCTTTCAAGATTTGGAAAAGTGATTAAAGTTTTAAACATTGAAAAAGAGATGAGGACCAGATGTGTTCACAATTGAAATGTATTTAATTTTTGAATAAAATATTATTCCAAAGTTATTAAAACTCTTCCAAAGGCAAATTAAAGCTCCCCAATTTATTTTATAATGCCCACATATATTCAGAACCAAAATTTATTAGTCTGAAAAAAAGTGCTGCACACCTGTATTTCTTACATATTTAGAGACAGAATTTACTTTTTAAAAATACAAGTAGATACCTGCAAAGTATTCACAGACCACTACCATATGGAAAGGGAAAGGTAATTCTAGAAATATGAGTGACTGAAACAACAAGAAATTGATCAATGCAAGGCTCCTTTTCAGCATTGGTTCATTTAGATAGTGACAATTTAGAAATGCCAGATATACAATGTTAGTTCTTAGTTTTAATTATACATGAAAATAATTAATAGGGAAAAACTCATCAAATGCCAGAACTAAAATTTATTTAGTGGATTTTCCCTTTCTGTCCCTAAAAACAGTAAAAAGCTCTTTATATGTCACAGAGAAGACCATCAAGCCATGCTTAAAGCATGCCCAGTTAAAGCAAGTTCCTCATCTGATAGGAGTAATTTTCTTGCAGAGCTGAACTATGTCTTCCTCAAATTTCCATCTATAAGCTTCAGTTTCATTCACTGACAGCCCTGGTAACATATGCTTTAAACAGCTATCCTTTTTTTCCATTTTTTACTGACATTTAGTTTAGTATTCAATCAGACTATGTCTTATTTTCCACAACACTCATCAAAAAAAGTGTTATTTCAGTCTTTGCTAATTGTTTTTATCATTTTGGGGAAAAAAAGGGTGTTGGTTCAGAGATCGGTATTTGTGGACCAACTATACAATGCTTGCCAGATGGAGCCATTGTCTGCAGAGCCTTCCACAACTGCCTCTTCAGTTTGCATTATCCCATAATAGTTTATAAGCATGGCTGGTTGATGTAAACTTGAAATTTTTAGTCCATCTGATTCACTAAGACTTAGCCATAAGGCTCAACATTAGGTTCTCAAATATTCTGTTCTTTCTTCTTTTCCAAATTTGAGATGGCATTGAGAAATGAAGTGTTCCAAATCATAATAAGAGAAAAATAGGATTCCAACTTAAGAAATAAATCTAGTTGATGATGGTGATGATGGTGGTGATGACAATGATGAAGATGATGATGGTGATTATTAGTAATAATAATGCACTTTCTTCTACAACAGCATCATTTTAAAAAGTATGAATCAAACATGAATGACTCTCTTCAAGTGTAATACTGAGCTAAAAACCAGGTATAAAAAAAATGTCCATATTGTGTAACTCCATTCACTTTAGTTTTTTCAAGACACATGTCTAAGAAAACACTTGTATACACATGTGATTATACTACTATTATCTTTGAAATATTCTGTTGAGTGTACATTTCTGCATAATGTTTTATTGGCACACATTTAAATAAGAAAATTTAGCTCGGAGAAAAAAGTTAATTTAGCGCAAGTTGACATATTAGCCTCTATTTTATACCATTAGGTTGGAGGAGTTACTACAACAGTATCAAAATTTCACTCAATCACCATTTGGGGAGATGGATTTTGAACTCTTGAAACATCCTCTCCATCTATTTGTTCCTAAAGAAAATATGATTATGCACTGCATAATGATGTTGCAGTGAATAATGATCCACCTATATGATAGTGATCCTGTCATATTTTTTATTCTGTTTTCTAGTGATGTAATAGCAATTTTCAATTGTGCAAGTATGATTTCAGCACAATGGTGAGACTGCTTAGTGGCACACTGATCAGAAAGCATCTCTTCTAAATTGAGTGACAGATGGTTTATTTTATATTTTATTTAGCAGAAGTTTAAGCTTACATGATTCCACAGGATCCTCTACAAGTTTGAGCCATAGCCTATCAATCTCAATTCTGGATAATCCCCTTGATTCTCATATTTGAGTATTTCTGGAACATTCAGAACACATATACTGAGAATTGGAATTTGCCACCCAGTGGAGGGTGACCATGAAGTTAGAAACTGTGTCATAATAAGAAATGTTTGAAGAAGAGGATTATTTACCCTGGAAAAAAAGTAACTGTATATTTGGCATACACTAGATGCTTAATAATTATTTGGTAAATGAAGGATGTTGGTTTCAAATAATGTATTTGAGTGAGTGTTTGTATATCACTGGAAAGAAATCCTAGTAGAAGACATATTTTTATGCTATTTAAGAGAATTTTCACTATTAGAGGTATTCAACATGCAATTGGCTGCCTGTTAACGAGTTTATAATCAAAGTGTGGCTGCATGATTTTTGCCAGGAAAAAAAGAATCAAGAAAGAAAGGAGTCAATTCTGTCAAATATTGTAGATAGTTTAAATTAGGACAGAAATTTTTCTATTGAATTCAACAATCTAATGGTCATTACAAACATTTATTAGAATTATTTTACGTGAAATTTTAATGAAAGTGCTTAAATCAGACATCACTCAACCCAAACTCATTACAGTATCCATCTTCACTTTAAATAAAGTATGTATTTTCAAAAGTATATTCTATAGCATAAGGAATCTGCTGGTAAAAGTCATTAAATGATGTAGTTACAGATTGACAGTCTATACTACATTTGTACCTTTATTCTAGAATTTGACTTTATATGCAACTAAAATTTACTGGATCACTACTTTTGATATTGATAGTCAAATTTGTCATTTTATAGATAAAATATATATGAATTGCCAAATGTCAAATAATAATAACCTAATAATTCTAGCTAACATGTAGTGTTTTAACAGTATGCTAGACATTATTCTAAGAAGTTCACGTTTCTATTTATTTAATCCTCATTAAAACTATGGTTGAAATGAACTTATATTGTGGGCTGGGGATGTGGCTCAAGTGGTAGCGTGCTCGCCTGGCATGCGTGCGGCCCAGGTTCGATCCTCAGCACCACATACCAACAAAGATGTTGTGTCCGCCGAAAACTAAAAAAAGAAATATTAAAAACTCTCTCTCTCTCTCTCTCTCTCTCTCTCTCTCTCTCTCTCTCTCTCTTTAAAAAAAAGAAATGAACTCTTATTGTAATAATTTTCCTAGTAGAACAGTCTAGACATATAGTGGTAATATTTGCCCAAGGTCACTTAACTAATGATGCTGCAGAACTCAGATTAAAATTGAAGAAAATTGGCCTCAAAATCCAGGCTCTTCATGTGGTCATCCTACCACCTCTCACGGAAGAAAGGAGTGACCAAGTCATGATTTAAACTCAGACTTTTTTTATACTCCAAGCCAACATTTATTTCTCTTATTTCTCAAAATGACAGAAATCTCCCTGACGTGTAGTGCAGAAAGAGGGTGGAGTCTAATTTATATAATTGTGTGAAAAGAAGAAAAGCATGTCTGTGATTGTGAATAAGCCAGGGTAAACTCAACAATCCTACCTAGGATTTGAAAGAGACATTTTATATTGTAAGAGACAGAAAGACAAAGACAGATGCAGAAGCAAGCATTTCATTTGTTTGATTTGTTCCTTGGTATCAATCTAATCACCAATGGGTTACACTAAACTTCAGCAAGAAGGCTATCTAAATATCAAAATAATATGTATGATGTGTATCAAAGTAACATGATATATCAAAGTAGTATGATAAAACACAAAATAAGTAAAAGCTATGGGTTCATGTGAAATCTCCTCTTCTATAGCCTTTTGACTTAATTCTTGCATTTGAGAAACACCTCTATATGTTTACAGTTTATTATTAAATGCCGTCATGTTCCCAAGAAAAAATTTTGCTAAAAAAAATTTGATGCACATTTTTAAAAGCGAACACAATATATAAAAGAAGTAAAGACATTTCCTCTCTATCTAGGAAAATTTACTGGTTGAAATAATAACAATAAATAATTTAAAAATAAGTAAAGTAATACATGAATAATAGCCATGTAGAAAATTAGCTTTTTTTAATACATAAGTGGCTGTAATTTTAGTTGTATTGCACTAAGAATAAAGATCCTCATGGTAAATATTCATTTTAGTTTTATGAAATAGTTTGTCTTCTCCATAAGGAAAGAAATCTTACTCTATTTACCTTTATGTAGTTCTAATTTAGAAGAAAATAAATTATAACTGAATTAAGGAAACTATTCCTATATTTTTATCCATCAGATATGTTATAGAAGAGACATACGCAGAAGGTTAGAAAAGTTGCTATATATTTGTGTGTAAGCTGTGAAAATGCCCCAAAATTTAATTAGATGCCCACTGTCTATGTGAAAGCTTGTCTACTTTTTTAGAAACAAAGAATGACAAACCTTCACTGATTTATCTCTCTGCCTCTGAAACCACAATTAACCACACAGAACAATAGCACAAACAACAACAATGAAATCACTTATGGTGCTCTCATTTCATCATGAAAATATACTAAGAATTATAGAAATGTGCTCTGAGCCCTGTAAGGCTCACAACTACAGTAAATAACAACTCATAAGCAAAGAATTAAAGATCCGTAAGAGTAACACAATAATATACACACATACATCCCTTGAGTCTGTGTCCAAACAAAACTGAATCTACAGACACTTTTTCTCATGAAGTTTCAATCTAAGGGGAAAGTAAAACATGCACATTTAAATTATAGTAGATTGGGCTGGAGATGTGGCTCAAGCGGTAGCGCGCTCGCCTGGCATGCGTGCCGCCTGGGTTCCATCCTCAGCACCACATACCAACAAAAAGATGTTGTGTCCGCCGAGAACTAAAAAAAAATAAATATTAAAAATTCTCTCTCTCTCTCTCTCCCTCTCTCTCTCTCCCCCCCCTCTCTCTCTCTCTCCTCTCTCACTCTCTCTTTAAAAGAAATAAAATAAATTATAGTAGATTTATAAATTCATGATGATGAAACTATCCATGCAATCTCACAGGTACCTGAGGGAGTACTGAATAAAGCAAAGAGCAAATATATAACCTTTTTGTTTTTAGTATTTTCTTAATTGACTTCTGTTTCATTTTTTATCCAGTTAGAAGTACACTAAATTTTTCTCTCTAGTGCACTCTGGCTTAAGAGATATTTCCTTATAATTTTGGAGGGGAAAAACCTGTAAAGGATACTAGGAAGCTATTTTTGTAATGTGTGACATGATACATTACTTTGGATTTGAAGAAGTTATTTTATGTGAGGTTGTGCACATGTTGCTTAGATTGCCGTGAATACAGGAAGTGATGTCTTAATGATTTTTAAGGTCTCCATTTTCAATAATCAATAGTTCTAAGACAGAAACCTTTCCAAAAAGTTTGCCAATTTGTCTCACTTCTGATGCCATCTAAAATTATTTTGCAAAATGTCTTTGTTCCAAATAAATTGTGCTTCATATGTCTTAATTTCCTTCCCAAGTACCATTCTGCCAACACAGTCTGTCCGTGTGAATTCTTATTGCAAATTGGTAATGGGGTAGTACAGGACATATTGAGAAGAACTGTGCAATTCTATAAAATGTTTCCAAAGGGGCAATATCCTGGGACTCCAACAGTATTAAAATCATGGCAATCAGAGAATAAATGGGTATTATTTTTATAACATATAATTATACTAATTTAAATAAGCTACTTTTGCATGTTTTGTGAATAAGATAAAATTAATATTAAATAATCAAAATACATGAAATAACCCTTGCTTTTAAGCAAACATTTAAAAAATAAGGTGGCAAGAGAAGCCTCACTTTTCCCCAGATACCTGGTGTGTGGAGGTATTAAACATTTTATTGTTTCCTTTAAGAACTAATCCTCTGGACCTGGTAAGACAATTTTTGGTAGAAAATAAAATATATATATATATATATATATATATTTCTTTTTTCATCTCCAAATTTCCTTTCCCTTTCTCATATGTCTCTTTGTGATCTTTATAAATTTTTATCCCCTAATGAAAGAATGATCTTGACTTTATTAAAATAAGAGGAAAGTAAAGTTTCAGGAATTGGTAAGTTGCTTTTTCCTTTGTTATATTTTAATTAAATTACTTTCTCATTTTCCATTTTCAGAGTATTATGTTTGCAACATTTTCTTGAACTATGGAACTAAATAACAAATACTCAGGTGATAATGATAACATCTTATGGAACCACCTACATCCCAACTTGGACAATTCAAAGGATTTAGGTATTGTTCTCCTTGCGGGGGGCGGGGGGGAACTGACTAATGATCACTAGAGAAGCTATATTTTAAACTAAAATGTTCTACCTTGTTTATAGAAATAATCTTGTGCTAGGCTTCATTAAATTTATCTTCAAATATCTGTACTTTTACACATATTGTGGAAGATTAACTATTTCTAAAAAAAAATGACACAGAAATGCGCCAAGATAAATTGAGCAGTTTCCCTTTATTCAGCAGAGCAATGTTACAGAGAAAAACAAGAAAGAATGAATGACAGGTGGGCACAGAAAAGAGAGGAAAAAGAATAGAAGCTAGTTCCTAGTGACCTACAAATATGATCAAGGATTAATTGAGATTAGTGGGTCAGGAGACAATGGGAGAGGAGTATAAATAGAGACAGAAGTTAAAACAAAGTTGAAGTAAATGTGGGAAAGAGTTGGTTCTTAAATCTACTGCACAGTATCTTTTGACATTAAATGATGCCCACAGGGATAGGCATGTACTTTGCAAATTCTCCTGCAGTCTGTCTTGAATGTACCCTGTATTCATTTCCCTGTTGCATAATAAATTACCATAAACTCAAACAAAAGCTATTTAGCACTTACAAGTCTACTAGTCAAAAATCTGGGTGGCCTTAGCTAGACTTCATTCTTAGGGTATCACGAGGCCAAAATCAAAGTCGTATCCAGACTGGATTCCTATTTGGAGTCCATGGGGCATCATCCAGATTGTTGGTATAACCCAGTTCCTATGGCTTTAGAGCTAAAATCTCTTTTTCCTTCCTAACTGCCAGCTAGAGGCCCCTCCAATTTCCTAGATGCCACTTTATTCCTTCTCCCTCTGTCTTCCAACCAGAAGTGTCGATCTAGTCCTTTCCATGACATAAATCTTCCTGATTTTCTCTTCTGGCACTAGACACAGAAAGGGTTCAATTAGTTAGGCCTGGCTTACCCAGGTTACTCCATATCCAAGGAGACAGAGTCAACTGATTAGTAACCTTAATTAAATCTGCAAACTGCCTTGGAACTTAGTCCTGGAAGAGATGTCTCATCAAATCACAGAGAAAACAATTTTACAAGGGCAAGTTATACTGAAGGTCATTTTTAGAAGCTTGCCTACCACATGCCTTCAAATATTTGGATGAGGGAATGTCACCAGATATTTATACTGCATGCCATAAAAGCAGATTTCTAAAAGCTTACACCACATATTGATATTTCCATGTAACCAAGTAAAACCAAATCATGGATTCCACTTCAATTTGTTTTTACAAAAGTAAAATAATAATTACTATGATGATTCCCCTTACTACTCTTCCCCATATCTCCCTTTAAGGAAAGAGTATAGGATGAAGGTAAAGATAAGTGCATAGATTTTTAAAATCCCACTAACACTTCTCCAATTTGGAGATCAACTGAATGGCAAGGTGTGGAAACCTCAGGAAAAATAAGCAGATAAGCCCTTTCATGCAATCCTAGACCAATTTAACAATTTGCCAGAGTCAGAAAATTATAACAGCTCACCATTTGATTTTTCCAGAGTGAGAAGCAAACTAGAGGGAGAATACCCATAAATTCTACTTAGAGAAATTTTCTCCAGCAATAAAAATTATAGCAAAATGAAAAGAGGAAAAAGCATCTCATGAATAAGAGCCATCCTCAGAAGGATGGTGAGTAGGTGGACAGCAGATATCTTGGATAGCCCAAAAAAATCTTTTGCACCATAGAACAATGTCACAGGTCAAACCCAGGGTTCACCTATCATTATACTCATGCAACCAGAAAATTTATGGAATAGCTGCTAAAGACAGACAGGTAGAGGGTGAAAAATGAACATCTGAGGGTGATTATCTCTGTCTGGAGAAAGTTCCAAGTGTCCCATCTTGAACTGGAAAGAATTAAAGAATGTCTGAAGAGAACAGTCACAAAAGTACAACACATAAGTCTACTGAACACTACTGCAAGGCTTTAAAAACGATTTCAGAAGGAAAAGCAAAGACCAAGCACAATAACCACAGTTGCCCAAAGACTTAGCCAACATACCAATTCAGCTCTTCATACACTTGGGCAATGGAATTGCATACAGACAAGTCTTCAAAATGAAACTCTTTTTAAAAAAAAGCAAGAAAATGTCTAAGATTATGAGAAGAAAATCAAGGAGAATTAATCCTTCAAAAATTCAAGGGTTTTGAGCTGTTTTCATACCGATTACTGGTAGAATAAAGGATGTGATATGCAACAAATTGAAGTAAAGAGAAGTTTTATAGGTTTTTGACTCAAGTAAATAGAGCATGAATGCCATGCTCCACTGCAGATCTAGATGTCCTAAGTAGCCACATCACCTCAGCCAGCCATTTATTTTGGGGGCATGAACAACTGCAACTTATTGAAGTTTGAAGCAGACATTATTCCACATAATTTCCTCATGATATTATCTGTGAATAGCATCTGGCAAGTACTTCATAAATTATCCCATATCCTTTTCAAGCTGAGGTTACAACTGTTTAACTAATAATTTTGCCTGAACTTATAAGTCCACCAACACATCCTAAGCCACCACTAATTTAGATTAAAGTCAGCCAGAAGTAGAGAAAGATAGAGCAAGGGAAGGTGTGCCTAGGAAACAGAGAAAGAGACTCATAATAATATTAATAAAGTTTACTTTAAAGGCATACTTAAAGTTCTGTAATGCAATTTTTTGCATATGAAGAACGTGTGAAAGATTTTCAAAAGTTTATTCTATATCAGGCTTCACAAAGATCCCAAACTCATATAAGAGCATTTCTATAATTACACATGCTTTGAAGAAAATTTTTTTCCACACTGATCTAAAGGAAGAAAGATTAAAGTTCTATTTTCATTTCTTTAGTGGTGATTTCATGGGAATTTGCTTTATAAACATTCTTTAAACTGTACATTTGGGTTTTTTTTACAACTTTTCAAATAAACTACTTTGAATGTTATAATTTACAAATTAAAAGGAGTATACAAATAAAATAAGTAGAAACAAAATATGTCACAGTCACAATTTCACTCCAGATTATATTTATGGAACAATCTCGAAAAGCAATGCTAAAATCCATCTACTTCAAGTGCTGTAAGAGATAAATGAGGGAGTGATATTCACCCCAAAAGCAGGTGAAGGTATGGTACAAACGTAGGAAAACATGAAGTGGAACCAATCAGTGAGATATAGATATATGCATGTGTATATATATACATATATATGTATATATATACACACATATATATATACATATATATATATATATGTATATATATATATGAGCCAATTAGCAACTATGGACTTAAAACATAATAAAAACACTTTAAAATTCAATAATACACTGAATTAAACTGAGGAATTAGAAATTCAAAGACAATTCTGAGGAAATTACAAAGAATTCTACATACAGACACACACATGTACAGATAAAATATGAAAGAACATGTAAGAACAAGCACATGGATTGAAGCAACATATAAAGTTCTGTAAAAATATAAAAGATGGGTATTCATTGAAGAAATATTTAAAGACAAAATAAGAATGTACTAAGATACCAAGAAATCATTTTTAGATTTTAAACGTGCACTAAAATACCAAGGATGATAAACAAAAGTAAATTGACACTAGACACGTGGTAGTAAAGCTACAGAACATCATGTACACAGAGAAAGATTAAGAGATGGAGAAAACATTGTGAAAGCCACAAAATAGTAAGAATATATGGCATAAACATGTGGATGGAAATTCAATTTCATTATAAATTAGAAAATACAAATTAAATATCTTCTTACCTTAAGGAAAACCCCTCTAACCCTCTGCTGGAGTCAAGGTTACATGATAAAGGTAAACTTGGCAGGCACTGTGGGTCATTCCTAGGAAAACAGAACATAACAAATGTATGTCTTAAGAAGGAAGTTAAGAAAGGATATCAACCAAACATGGCTTATCTCCTGAGAGAAGAATGAACTTTGTATGTGGACATAGAAGAATAACTTTCTTTTTAATACTAAAGTACTTTTTATAAATAGGCAACTTAACTACTTTTCACAAAAATTAATAAATGCAGTACTATTTATGTAATCAGGCGCTGAGGATCCGTTCTCCTTCAGATGTATAAAGAAGAACAGTTCACAAGTGCAGTCACCCCTCACTGGTCCTAAAGCATATCAAACCTTATATATTTAGAATTATACACATTATCATTCTATAATGCTTCTAAACAAGCAAGTCTAATCAGACAGATCTCACTGATTCTTCTTGGTTTATGTCTAATAGAAAATCACATATGACTACAAATCACACAATTACACCAGAAAATAACTGACTCAAATTAGTATGACATGTAATAATCCCGTTTATCTTGAACCTTTGAAGAGAATTCTGTTCTAATTCCTTCATTTTTATTTTTTTGTTGCTATCAAACATATCTTAATTAATACCCTCAAAATAAACAACTGGGTTAAGGGAGGAAAATGTTGGAATCTAATAGGTTGTAAGTGATTCAAATTAATAATATTCTTAGCTTGAATCATTCCTCTGTGAAAGCCAACTCTAACCTTGACACCACTGAGATACATTTTCTTAGAAAGGGAAAGGCAAGTTAGGGAAGCAGGGATACGTGACAAAACTTCCAGCTCCATTTTGCACCACTGTCTCCTTTGAAAAGCACTATTTGCTTTCACGGAAATAAGCTTTTCACTTTATTATTTTTTGAAGGGCAGCAAGTCATCATGTCTCTCACATTCATAATGTAAGTGTGTCAATGTGATGCCAAGAGATGCCAATTAAAAGTGAAAATCACAGTGTTCTTTTGCAAACTCTCCTGGAGTCTATCACTGGAATAATGATTTTCAAACATCAGTTTAGGTAGATTTTTTTTTTATCAAAAATAATGTTTTTTTTCTGTGCATATATATGGCATTTTTGCATTAACATTAAAATTAAAATTATCAGCACACATTTAAATTATGAGGACCAACAACACTACATTACTTTTCTTTTAGGATTATAGAACTAATCAATTTGCTTTACCTTTTCTCTAAGCACATGCAAATCAACAACAGAAATATATAGATGAGAGACAAATGATAGTCCCCCCACACACACACACCAACACAACAAAATGGGAATACATTATTTTGTAAATAACCCCTGCAATATTTAATGATCACTATACAAATTACTTTCTGAAATTTTTGAAAAACATATCAAAGTTTTCTACTTCGTTCTGTTAGTAGATTTACACATAAGTCATGTATACAACTGAGATAGTAGAGACAAAATAGTAAAGTTTTAAAAATTTTAAAATTTCATAGCCTGATACAAACTTGAAATTAAGACATATAGCATGGCTATCTAATTATTAGGTTCCCATTCTCTACCTGGTTTTATAGGGGAAAAGCTTAGCTTATCTATGTGACTTCTTATTCTCCCCAAAATTATCAGTAATGATTCATAGCTACAATGAAAAAAAATGTATTCAAGTTGGAAATATGCTCGTATCCATAAAAGTGATGATAATGGATGATTCATTTTCCTACCACTTCCTAGGATATAATTGGCATAGTTAATAAAAAGAAAATACAATAAATACAGTGTTATATATGCTGAAGGATTATGAGATTTTTTTCTGCCTACTTAAGTATACAATGTAAGCAATAACTAAGAAGTAATTAACATAAGACTTTAATAGTCTTTCTAAGAGAAAAACAGATCAGTCATGATAAAAGTTGATTATGATTTTTACTTTCATATGAAAAGAATATTGCATTTAATATGCCAAAAAATGAAAAGTTGGAATCATTTTTATATTTGCATAAATCTGAATATTCTGATGACTGCACAATTTTTGTTTATAAAAACTGAATGATACTAAAGGGAAAGTAACATCCAAGTATTATCAAAATTCTTTTGAATTACTTTAAAATGTTACTCTTATAATTTTTCCAACTTCCGGGTTATCCAAAAAAATTTAAGCAAATTTGACACTTCACACTTATAAATATATTTTCTTATTTTAAAAAAACCAAGAGATTCTTTGGCGAGAGAGATAATCTTCAAGCAAAACCCAGTATTTTTAGATGTGCTCTCAGGAAACCTAAAAGCTTTATTTTTGGCAATACGAGTCAACATGCTGTCAGTTACCTCCTCCAAGATGCAATTACAGTCAGCACTAAATAATTTTGAGCTTCCGGCAAGAGGCTATATTCAAAAAGGTTTCCACAGACCTATAAGCAAATTCACATCTTCTAAAAGAACTAACAGAGCAAAATCTTACTTAAGTTATTTTCTGGCAGTTAGATCATGATGGAAAAGTTGGGTTAACGGCTGGTTTTTATTATTTAATATTACCTTCATGAAGAAAAACATTAAGATTACTTTTCCCTTTATAAATTGCCAAGAAATTTTTTGTCACCAATTTTAAACTTTCTGAGAAGTGAGGGCACATTTCAAAGTGACCTGCAGTTTGTTGTAGTTTTTACTATGATTATCTGTCTTATTCTTGCTGGATGAGCTTGAATAGCACATCTTCTTCCTAGCTCCCAGATACTTAAAAAATATTAATATGATATTCTCTAAACATCTCAAAGAAGTTATGAGATGACTGTGATTTCCACAGTACATTTGTGAAAACAAAAACAAGAACATAAAAATTGATATATCACATATCTTAGTGAATTTTAGTAGGATAAGTGGTAACTCACTTACACTTTCTGCTAAGTCCCCGAACATGATTGTCATCGTCAAACTAGAAGTAAAATAGACTAGAGGGAAATGGTTGTAATAGATATCAGAAAACATTATTTCTGACTGTAGTCTATGTTCTAAGGAATATTACTGAGTTCTCCTTTGAGTCATGACTATAGTAAATGATGGAGAAGTAACTTGGTACCATTAAATAATGGAACATAATTAATATGCATTTTAAATATGAAAATGCTAAAAATTATCTTTAGTATAAACAAATGCTACTCTGTGGTTAATTCATACTATATTAAGGACACATTATTTGGATGCTCTGTGGATGTGAATCTTGATGTCCTAATATTATTCTACCTTTCCGTGAAACAATTTTACTGTCCAGGTAAATAAAAGTGTCTTTTCCTATTGCTGGCCTAGTCATCCTAAACCAATCACATTAGGTTACTTCTCAGGAAAGTATCTTAACTATACTAGAAAATAAAAAGTGCTATTTAAAGTCAAGTTCTTGTCTATCTCCAACATCAAAAGTATTCTCCAGGGGGCATTGTGGCAAGACAGAGAAAAACTGCATGTTTTTTTAACTGTTAATTGATCTATCTAAATTCCCCAATTTTTGCTATATTCATTATAGTGCCATGGATTATGTAGTGTTAGCTCTTTCCTCTAAATGCAATGTTTATGTAACTTGAAAAATACTATCCCACTGATGGATATTACACAAGAAAGATTAACTTCAATTATGTTTATTCTTTCACAGCTTTACATAATTTACATTGAGAATCAACTGGATTATTTAAAAATATTTACACTAAGCTGCTGCTGTGTTAGTTCCTGTGTTGATTTGGTTATTAAAGTATAAAGTCCACAAAAATTGTGTCAACAATTAAAAAATCTACTATAATCTTGTCATATCTCAGCACTGTAGTTTGGAGCTTAGATGTTCTAATTTAAAGTATTAATATATAATGATAAAGTCCTCCAGTAATAAAAGTAACCACACCATATTCAAATTTTACATACCTTTGTGTGCTTTATAATTTATAAATTTTCTATTTTGAGCCCATTTGAATTTGAATAAATCAATATAATCTAAAAGAACAGACAAGACAACATAAACTTTATGTTGATTTTACATATTGGATACTTTGAAGAGGAATAAACTATTAGAGACAATGCAAAAAAATGAGAGAAAAGAATGTTCTATCTCATTAGTAATCTGGGAAATGCAAATTTCATCCATAATAAAGTGATGATTTACACCCACCAGTTTAAAAAATAGGAAGAAAGTTCTGACAATACCACATGTTAGCAGGATGTGGAGCAACAAAAACTGTCATAGAGCTGGTAAGAAAGTAAATCAATATAGTTTCTTGGAAAATAATTTAGCACTATTTTATGGAGATAAGTACATGCAAATTCAAGAGTAGGAAGCTATTTCTAGGAAAATAACCTACAGAGGTCTTGAGCTCCAGGACATTTTAAAAAATATATATCATAAGTATTTTGGATTAGACAAAGGGGAATGAAGGGAAGGGAAAGAGAATGGGAATAGGAAAGAGAGTAGAATAAATTGGACATTACTTTCCCATGTGCATATGTGATTGCACAACCAATGTAATTCTACGTGATGTACAACCAGAAGAATGAGAAGTTATAATCTATGTATGTATAATATGTCAAAAAACTTTCTTCAGTCATGTATAACTAATAAGAACAAATAAAAAATGTTGATTTTTTAAATGTAAGAGAAAAAAATAAAATTGTATACTATTAGAATAAACATATTATTTTTATATGTTTATAAATAGGAAAAGACACAAAAAAATCATAGACTTAATGAATCCCAAGTTACAAACACTCAAATAATCATAAACGTGAGAATAGATAAATTTGTTTTGGTATAGTTACAAAATAAAACACTATGTAATAGTGAAAATATTGTGGTGTGAACACCAATATGGATGAATATAAAAAAAAATTGGATTTAAAAAGCAAGACCTAGAGGATTATTTAAAGCATTTTTATAAATTTCAAAAACACAAAATAATAAAAGTACCTATTTGGAAAACAAAAATGAAAAGAAAAAGAGAACTTTAATTATGACTGTACTTGAGTTGGAGGAAATACACAAAAATATTTGAATTGTTAATATATAAAATGTCAAAATTAATAATTTTGTATTTTCAGTTTCTTGTTGAAAATGAATTTATAATGCTTTCCTTTTTACTTTTATATATTATGTATGTTCTTTGGTTTCTGTAACAACCTTTTACAATAGATACCACTATTTCATTTTACATATGAGAAAACAAAGCTACAATGAAGTAAAATAAATTAATCCAAATCACTCTGCTTATGAGACGTAGACTTGGGATTTGAAAGATATTCCAAAAATGTAAGAGTAGCCTTATGACTATGAAGCTGCACTAATTTTGTGGGTTAAAAGCAATTTAAACACTAAAATAGAAATAATCAATGTTGTACTCAAGGGACTCTTCAAAGAATAATTTAAGCAAAATGGTTAATGAAACAACACAAATAATCATGAAATAAAATATTACAGTTAAATGTTCAAAAAATCTAGATTGTGAATTACAGCACTGTTTAATAGAAGGCACCAGACATCTCTTCAAGACAAC
Organism: Spermophilus citellus; assembly: GCF_964194105.1. Classification (NCBI taxonomy): domain Eukaryota; kingdom Metazoa; phylum Chordata; class Mammalia; order Rodentia; family Sciuridae; genus Spermophilus; species Spermophilus citellus. The sequence continues at coordinate 83,708,878 of NC_138193.1, forward strand.
AACGTTAGGACATCAGCACTATGGCAGAATAATTGGTCCTCTACTCATCTCACAGAGCAATAATAATTTTGCAGTTACCCAGAGATAAAAGTGTCTTTTTGAGAGATTGGGATTCCAGTAGGATATTATGAAACTCTGGTGTAGCACTAGACCTAAGAGGGTCATTTCAAGAGTACATGGTGGTATCAAGGTGGCAGGTTCATCAATCATGATCCTGACACCAGACCCAGAAATGGACTCATATTCCTATGTACTCAGGTTCTGTCCTATTTTTTGTTGTTTCTGCTACCCAAATCATCTGGCAGGGAGACCTGAGAGGAATTATCCCTACTTGTACCTTGAATGAGAGGCCCGCTGCCCACAGTCCTGGATGGGGACTCTGAAATGACTCTACATCTTATCTATAGCCCCTCTAATTTTGTTTGAGAGAAGTTCTCCATACACGATGACCTGGAGGGTCTCCTCAACTTAGGGACCAGACGGAACCATCCATGCCTGCTTGAGTTTCTGGTAACATCCAGGTAACTTAATATCCCACTGCGACTCAGCAACAGCCACATGACCTAGTTATTATCCTACCTGATTGTGATCTTTGAGGTATTCCATCAGCCTAGGGATCCAGGAAGAGAAAGTCTTTGCCTGCTGAAACCAATCTGTGAAAACTAGAAAATGTGTTGCTGCTTCAAATACACAGGCACCGATGCAATTCTACACAGAATGAGGCAAACATGCCAACACTAAAAGAAACTAATAAATTTCCCAGTAACTAATGCTGAACATGTGAAGATCTGTGAAGTGCCTGAAAATAATTCAAAATAATATATTAAATTAATGTGATAAATGAAAGCACAGGCAACTAAACAAAATAATGAAAACAATGCATGAACAGGATGAGAATTTTAATAGAAATAGAGGCTATTAAAAAAAAGAACCAAAAAGAAATTCTGCAACTGAAGAAGGATAAGAGAGAACTGAGTAATTGGATGTAGAATGTCAATACATCAGTTAAGCATTAATTTCTTAGGTAGTACACTAAAAGCACAGGCAACAAAAGCAAAAATGGGTAATGGGAGTTGTTTTAAATTAAAAAGTTTTTGCACAGCAAATGAAACAATCAACAGAGTATAGAGATAATCTACAGAATGGGGGAAATACTTGGAAAATATACATCTAATAAGAGCCTAGTATCCATAGTATATAAGGAACTCAAACACCTCAACAAAAAGTAAACAAATAATCAAAATAGAAATGAGCAGAACACCTAAGTAGACATTTTTCCCAAGAAGACATACAGATGACCAAAAGTTATATAAAAAGGAACTTAATATCAGTAATCATTAGGAAAAGCAATTTAAAACCACGATGAGGTATTGCCTCATGCCTTTAAGCAATAGCTACTATCAAAAGGACAAAGATCACAAATTTTGGTATGGAGAAAAGGGAGACTTTGTACAGCAATGGGAAGGTAAATTAATTATGGAAAACAGTCTGGAATTTCCTTAAAATTAAAAATAGAACTATCATATGTTTCAGTAGTCCCACTTCTATTTATATATCCAAAGGAAATAAAGTCAGTATGTTAAAGCAATGTCTGCATTCCTGAATTCATTGTAACATTTTTCACATCAGCAAAGATATGAAAACAACTGTGTCTATTGATAAATAAGTGAATGAAGGATATGTGATATAAATACACAATATAATTCTGCCATAAAAAAGAAGAAAATACTGCCATTTTGATAACATGGATGAAATTGGAAAACATTGTACTAAATGAAATGAAATACATTAAACACACATATTAAAATGTGCCATGACCTTACTTATATGCAGAATCTAAAAACATTAAATTTATTAATTCATAGAGTATTGGCTACCAGGGGATAGGGAGATAAGAAAATTAGAGGATACTGGTTAAAGTATATGTCTCAGACTGTTTTGTGGTGCTATAACACAATACCTGAGCTGGGTGATTTTGTTAAGAATAAAAATATATGTCTTATAGTTCTGGAGACAGAAAGTCAATGATCAAGGTGGTGGCAGAATTAGTGTCTATAAGAATCCCATATCCATTTTCAAAATAGAATACTGAATGCTGCATTCCTCACAGGATAGAAATGCTGTTCTTCGCATGGCAGAACAAAGGGGAAAAATCACTTCTGCAATCCATTTTTATAATGGCATTAGACTATTCTCCCTTCATGAACTAAAAATCTCCCATTAAGCCCATTGCAAACATTGTTGCATTGGTGATTAAAGTTCCAACACATTAATTAGAAGGAGACAAAAACATACCAAGGACAGCAGGATAACTTTGAATTATAGAATACATAAGTTCTGTAGCTCTGTTGTACCGCATGTTGACTAGAGTTAATAATACCATATCATTTAATTGAAATTTGCTAAGAAAGTAGATTTTAAGTGTTCTCAACACACACACACACACACACACACACACACACATACATATACATGCACACACATGCACAAAATGGGAGTGTGATTAGCAACTGATGTGTTAATTTATTTGACTGTGTTACATAATATTTACATGTATCAAATTATCACATTATATACTCTGAATGTATCAATTTTATTTGTTAATTAAATATTTTAAAATAAAAAGAGAACTAACTAGATTGGATGCCATTCATTGACTTTCTCTGAGGACTTAGAGGAAAATGCTGCAGAACATGGGAAAACATATACTGAAATGAATTCATATTTCTAAACAACAACTATAAGGGGTATCACAAAATTGTGATAATAAAAAGGTAGCAATAATAGCTAATGTAGACAGTCTATTCTCAGCCATATACTATGTAAGAAGTATATAGCCTAGAGATAAAAAGGCATTTTGTCCAATTCTCCATCCTACATTTCATATCTACTCAGATGCCCTTCTTACCATACAGTATAAGTGATAAATTAGTTAATCTATAAATAGAAAAATAAACACTTCTATATTTGTAAGTCTGCATATATTTTACTGACCCTAATATTGAAGACAATTTATTGAGGCGAAATCTACATAACATACAATTAAATATTTTAAGTGAAAAATTTGTTGCCATTTATTCTATTCACAATATTGTGGAACCCCACACACCTCAATCTAGTTCCAGATTAGTTCTTGTCTCCCCAAATTTAAGATCCACACACATTACAGAGTTGAGCCCATCTCACCCTCTTTGGCCCTGATCACCACCGATACACATCATCTCTTTGCTTTACCTGTCCTGCACATACTACATGATCATTTCTATGACTCTTTTAAACTTACCATAATGTTTTTAAGATTGATCCACATTGTAGCATTGATCAGGGTTTCATCTCTTTTATGACTAAATAATATTTTATTTTATATAAACATAACAATTTTCTAATTCATTCATCTGTTGATGGACATTTACGCTGTTCCACACACTTTGAAAGGTCTTGTGAATGGTGCCTCTATGAATATATATGTACACATATATGTAACTGTTTTCAGTTCTTTGGGGTAAATGCATAAAAGTGGAAATGTAGGGTCATATGTTAATTTTGCTTAACTTGGTGCTATCACCAAGCTGTTTTCTACAATAGCTGGACAATTTTGCATTCCACCAGCAGTGTATGAGGGCTCCAATTTATCCACATGCTTGCCAGCAATTATTAATTTTAGAAATTAATACTATAGTGTTGCTGAAAGTTCTGCAGTCTTTAAAATATGGCAGTAGAAGCCCAAATTGCTTTTAAAGGTAAAAAAAAAACAACTATAAAAAACAAATTGAAATAAAATAGAACTGTTATCCACATTTTCTACCTTAGTACCTCCAAAGGTATGTATGCTTGCATTTCAGCATTCTCATTATGGCAACAAATACACATGGGTAAGTAAACATATATCAGAATGTTTCTTTATTTTTCTCTTTTAATGTAATTAGCACTATGCCATACATAATGTTAAAAGAAATATAAATCCTTTAGAATAATACAAATATTTATACACTCTAGTGGGATGTATATTTGACAAAGATAAAGGAGGTTTAATTAACAACCCCTTGACTCAATCAAAGCTAAATGGACTTGCTCATTTCAAACATGGATGTGGTATTTAATGAGTCATGACTCCTGCTTACTGAACCTAAATTGCTCACACAATGATGAGTAACGTTCCCTGCATAGTAAACTTACTTGACAGGCTGTCTGTTCAAAACATAAAGTCATAGGGAATAGAGAAAAAAGAGAGAATTACTAAATGCGGTTAAGCCAATAGAAACATATCTCAGCTTTTGAGAACTGTACCTGTTAATCAATATAATATGTCCATATTTCAAGGATTAAAAAGTTATTAAATTAAGCACACATATAAAATAATGAAAGAAAACCTCTGAATAAACTCAAGTATAGGTCAACTAACTAATTAAACCATCCTTTCTTGGTCATCTCCAAGACCTACTACTGAAATTTCATCACTTTTGCCCATAAGCAAAATGATACTGGTATCTTATGAATTACAAGATGTATAATTCTTATTGAAAGCCAAAAGAAAGATTTTAGAGGACCCTGTAATAGATTAATAATAGCTTAAAATATATGGATGTAAGCACACATTATAATCTCTAAAACACAATATACTCCTACTTTATATGGTCATTGTTAGAGATACACTTCTTATTTTTACTCACATAATTATCCTTTGAGGGAGGTGGTATTATTATTCCAATTACACAGTTGATGGAAACAAACCTCAGTGAAGTTAAATAACTTGTACACATTCCCACACATTGCAATTTCAAAACCAGTCCATCTACTCTAGCTGCTACCTCAATGTCATCTAAGCAATAAAATGACATTCTCACTACTATTAGTAGACCCCCATTCTGTATTTCAATCTTAAAACAAAGGAAGTTTTATTGTTTTCCCCCTGATTAAAAAGTACTATTTTATCAGTATAGAAGAAATAAAAGAGAAGAAATAAGAATAAATTAAGAGAAAAAAGAAGAAAAGAGGAAAGGGACAGAGAGGAATACAGAGATAGCCTAGCATATATAAGAACATATAAAATTATTAGTTTTTTTGAAATTATTATTATGGTCACATGTAGATGTTTTTTATTGACATAGTCCAGTATATGCAGATATCACAATTTATTTATCAATTCTGCCTTACATACATGTGGGTTGTTTCCTGCTAGAAGTTAAGACAAATACTACTGTACACATCACTTTACAGTGAAAAGCCCCTGTTTATAGCATTCTACATAATTCTAATGTAAATACTATAATTATGACCAATCCAAAACTATCCCATATAAGAGGTTGGTTGAAAAGTTATTGAAAATTTATCAGCTGGTTCCCATGTGCGCTTGCATGTACATGATCAAATTTAGTGGATAATACCAGTTGACTTGAGCATGTACATGATCAAATTTAGTGGATAATACCAAAGAGCCTTTCAAAGTAATAGAACAAAAATTTACACTCCTCCCAGCAGTATATCAGAGTTCCCATCATGTGTCCAACTGTCAAATTTCAGTCATTTGAATGATACGGTCATATCCCATTGTGGTTTTATTCTTCATTCCCCTAATTACCAATGAACTTGACCATTTTTAAAATATTATTGTGTCTCTTCAGGTCATTGTTCATTTTCTGCATAATTGTCAATTTGTTCCTACTGATCTTTTAGAATCTTAGATATTTTCAGATGTATCAAAGCTTTCTGTGTTGAATTTCCTCACCAAGATGGTGGCTTTTTTTTTTACTTTCTATTTTATTTATTTATTTATTTATTTTTGTATATGCATACAGTTGGGGGAAGATTGGGGAGATTGAACCCAGGGCACTTTAACACTGAGCTACATCCCAAACCCTTTATACGTTTTATTTAGAAATGAGGGTCTCCCTATGTTGCTGAAACTGTCCTGGAACTTGCAATCCTCCTGCATTGGACTCCTCAGTCACTGGGATTACAGGCACACATCATTGTGTTCTACTTTCTTAAGTGAGTATTTGATGAACAGCCTTAATATGGTAAAATTCACTCATATTAACCTATTGATTTGCATTTTTTGATAAATGTTCTTATGTCATGAAGATGTTCTGAAGTGTCCTCCCAATTTTTTTTATTTATTGCTTTGCCTTTCATTGTCTGATTTATTATCTACATAGAAGATAGTGTTGTGCATGACATGAGATAGAACCAGATTTGATTTTCATTTTTATGAATATAAAGTGCCCCAGCATGATTTATTGAAAAATATTTTCCTTCCCCAGCTTTGGAGTAGCACTCTTTTTATAAATGAAGACTGCACATATGCTCAGGCCTTTTTCTGGAATCTCTATTTTATTCCACTGCTCTATTTGTCTATCTTTACAGAAATAAAGGTCTTATTTAGAGTAACATTATAAAAAGCCTGGAGAGAACAAGCCCACTCTGTTCTTCTCCAAGAATATTATGGGTTCTTTTTTGAAAAGTATAGATGCATTGAAGTAAAATCCAATTACAACACACTGTCATATTTTAAATGTCAATTGGTTAAGATTGATATGTGTAAACAGCTATAGAAACATAACAATAAATAAAGATAATGATATTTCCAACACAAGATACTTTTTGTATACCCATTTGGTTTTCTTTTTTCTTTTTTTAATTTGGTTCTTTCTAGTTGTACATGAAAGTAGAATTCATTTTGATATAATTATACAAGCAGAGAATATATTTTTTAATAGTTAGGACCCCATTCTTATGGATGTACAGGATGGTGGGATTCACTATGGTGTATTCAGATAAGTACATAAGAAAATTATTTCAGATCCATTCCACTTTCTTTCCTTTTCCTATCTCCCCTCCCTTCCCTTCATTTCCCTTTGTCTAATGTACTGAATATCTATTCTGCACACATTTATAATTCCTCCATCTCTTTCTTTTCTGTCCCTCTATCTTCATGCAACCAGTAATCTGTATTTTATCAGCACACATTAATTTTCATTCCTTAAAATTTTATACAAGTGGAAAATATAGTATATACAACTGATCTCTTTTGATTTCCTTTGTTCATTAAACATTATTATTCAGAGATTCATCCTGTTATTACATACATATTACATTACATATGAATAACTAGTCCTTTTATTGCTGGATAATATTTTAATGTATAGATATTTCACAATTTACCTTTAAACCATTTTTCTTGACACTTTTTGTTGTTTTTAGTATCTCCCTATTACAATTAAAGTTGCTATAAACACTAAAATATAATTTTTATGGACATATACATTATCTTAGATAAATACCAAGTAGTGAAACAACTGGATAATAAAGCTTTTAACTTAATAAAAGCTCATCAAATTTGTTCCAGAGTGGTTGTACTATATCATATTTCTCTAAGAAATGACAGTTTTAATTATTTCATATCCTCAGTGACATTTGGTATGGTCAGTCTTTTTTAGACATTCAAACTGATTTATATAATTGTCTCATTGTGGGTTTAGTTTGCATTTTTCAAGACATTAATGATATTGAACATCTTTCCATTGACTTTGCCATCCATATAACTATTTTGACAAAGTATCTGTTCAAATCCTTCACCCATTTATTAACTTGAGTTGCTTCTTTTCATACCAAGTTTTGATTTTTCTTTTTCTTTTGTTTCTTTTTTCTCCCCCCTACTCCCTTTGCCTTTTCCTGTATTTCTACAAATTAACATTCTTTTTTTTTTTACTAAAAACTGAGCCCCAGAATTCTGAGAAGTTTAGACTATACAAAACCCATTTTTTTTCTGAAGATTCATCATGCCCTTAATTATGTTCACTGATTCCAACAGGATCTGTTTCATAGACTTCCAATTCTTGTTATTTCTTTTACATATCTGTATCAAAGTTTAGTAGTATACGATGTTTAAAACTCAAAAGTTGTATTGAGGTAAGGCACTTAAAGAATTTACATAAATAAAAACAAAAGCAAAAGACAAAAAGGATAACATGAATTGAACCTATACCTTGTACTCTGTATTTTGCTGATATTCAGTCTATTATTTGTTGCCCATCTTCTTCCTACCATGCTTTTACTTTCCCTAGGCAGAGGCTCCATTTAAAGTCCTTGGTACTAAAGTGGTAGGTCTCCATGATGACAGTTCTTTACCAATTTCCTTATTTTCCCAGAGTAGAAGAAATTGACCTCCTTCTATGGATGCTGCCAACTCTCTAAGATTCTCATGGAATACATACTGCTCAGCATAATACAGAAAAGTTCAAAGTCTGCGAAAGCCCATATATTCACGGTAACTGGAAGGGAGAAAGTGGGAAGCAAGAATCTTGGAAGAGAATGCCTTTTTCATACATTCTCCTCTGAACATTTGTACAGAATTTCTGGTCCCCAAGGTCTTTGGGAAAGAACAGAAGAGAGAGCTGATGTTTTAACCTCTTTTAGTGTCTGATGATATCACAATCTGGACAAGAAAGAGCTGAAAGGTGATATGATACATGATTGTCAAACCCCATTTAAACCATGGCAAAAAAGAGAGTGAATGACTCTGAGAGAATTCTGATAAGAAAGAAATGCTTGGATGGCAAAGGAAGAAATCTTGAAGCCTAAATCTTTCTCATAATCCCATAATAGAGAATAGAAGGTGGAGAAGAGCCAAAACTGCTATTCCAGAAGACTATACTAAATACATAATATAATTATAACTCCTTTTGTAACTAATGACAATCCAATATGTGGACAACAAGCAGCATACCAAAGACTTCCAGAAATTCTTGAAAATGAACTGCGGAAATTCTAATCAAATTTAAAACAAAACATCGTCAAGGCAGTAAATGAAATGGTAACACAGGGTTTGGAAAGATATTAAGACCAAAATTCTGATCACTACTTAGAAAAAAAAATGTGTAATTGTACTCGGTGAGAACAAGCAATATCTAAATTTGCATAGGCTCTGAAGAACTGTTTTATGTCTCAGACAGTGACAACATACTGGCTCCAGGGAAACTATAAGAAACAACTGGAGCTGAAGCAGCAGGGTTGAGGGACTCTACATAAAGAAAGAGGATAAAATGAATTGCCAAGGGAGCCTGGAGGGCAAGATCAAAAGCTCACTTCAGCTCATTCTTAGCAATAATCAGAATACACAAAATGAAAATGGGAATGTGACTAGAAAACAGAACTGTAGAAGATGGCAAAAAAAAACAAGCTAAATAACTTAGGGAGATAAAAAAAATATAGTTTTTATTTGAGGATATGAAAATAGAAACAGAGTTTCATTGGAATATTTTTTTCTTGCCTAATAACACTGACAAGTGAAGAGACAGACTTTCTAACCAGCAATAAAAATCATAGCTATTGTTTTCTATAGCTTCACTGTAATTCTAAAAGAATTGTATGAGATATGAAGGAAAATATACCCTTTCCCAAATAAGGTTTTCATTTGTGTACATGGTCCCAAACTCCTTATCTTACTTCCACTTGGCCAACTGACCTTTGAACCCTCAAGCTTTCCACTTCATCCAAGCTGCCTTCCCTCAGACATGACCTCCTTGTCATGTTTTTCCTAGGGTGACATAGCACCACTATACCTAATTTACTTCCGAGTCCTAGAGATCTCCATGCACAAACATTTTTCTTTTCCTACTTCCTGTCCAACTCTCCAGGGATCTGACCCAGAACTTAACATCTGAACCAGCACCATTATCTTTCTTCACATTAGTTTTTCAAAATCAAAGGTTAAAAAAAAATCTCAAAAGTATGTCCTTTGCATAGAGACATTTATTTACTTTGTACTAAATGTTATTTATTATACAATTATAACTACTTTCAGATTTTATTATTCAGCATTAAAGTTGTATGTGGACATGCAGTCAGCAATGAATTGTAGTTACCCTTAGAATTGTAATTTTCTGTTCCTTGTGTGGGAGTTTATTAAATTTGTTTCTGTGATTACAGAATATATAAGTGACTTGCAAAAAGTTAATGTATTTTTTAAGACATAAATCACTGATTTACTTTCAACTTCTTTCTTATTTCTTTCTTTCGCATTGACAACAATAACATATCCAGACCTAATGCAGAACTAATAGTAGAATGCTATAGGAAGTCTCTGTTTCATTTTCCAGTCCAGGATTTCCTGATAAATGTCCTGTACACAGCAGTATACTGTTCCAGACATTTAGTACATGCACCTCCCTTGGGAACAATGGCCATCCAAATCCCCAGACTTCACACCATGTGATTTTGTGTCTCCTCTACCTCACACGGTTACTGGGCCAAGGATTGAAGCCATCTTGTAACACTGAAATAAGCAGGATATATTGCAAGATTATGGAAATAACCAAGGTAGTATATTTAAACATTGGTTTGAGTCACATGTTTATGAGTTCTTAAATAACTTTGTTACTGAGTAATATATTCATGTATTCAGTATATGTTCAAATTTTTATAAATGCTATATCTATTAAAGTTAAAATATATAGATGTATTATTTATTGCATTCTTATCATGTGCCCAGCCCTGTCCTGAGAAACTAAGGAACATTATTTCATTTTATTTCCCATTAAACACTATGAGGAAAGGAGTTATTGAGGCAAAGAAAAATTAAACAACTGCCCAGAATAAAATGATTAGTGCCAAAGTCACTACATTGTATATTAAATGTGCCTGCAAAGACAAGTGCTAACTATTTGAGGACTAGCAGAATATCATCACCAAGTCTTACAACACCCCGATTGGCATTGGACATACAATAGTTGATAGCCAGGGTTATGGTATAAATATTTTTACCTTCTAAAAATTTACATGCTGAAATCCTGATTCCAGATGGGATGGTTTTAGGCCAGGCCTTTGGGATATGATTAAGTCATGAAATCGGAACCCTCAGGAATGGGATAAAAGCCCTTTAAAAAGAGGAACACAGAAGAGGTGATATCTGCTCTTTCGCATGTGAGAATACAATCTGAAAAAGGCTGTCTGCAAACTGATAAGGGAGCCCTCGTTAGACAGCACCTATGAGCACCTTGAATTTGCACTTCCTGGCCTACAGAACTGAAAGAAATAAATGTTTGTTGTATATACCACCCAGTCTATGGTATTTGTGGTACTATAAACCAAATTAACTAAGACATGCAGCCTGCAATCTATGGAGAATCCAGAGATGGAATTCAGAGATCCATCCCCTATGAGACACTGTGTGTTGAACTATACCTCCTGGCTCCAAATACCAGAGACAGCTTTATCCCCACTACTAGCTAAATCTGTAAGCAAAAAACAGTATTCTAACAGAGAATTGCAAATGATTTTGACATTTCAGTGGTATTATCGTTCCTCATGTCATTAGAGTACCATAGTAATATTACATAAATTCCCCATAATTTGTCTTTTCAATGTTTTATGATGACCAGTCAAAATAAACCACTTTCAAATTAAATTAAAGTATGGGAGGCCAAAACATTAGTTTCCCACCAGTGCTAGAGCTCTTTTATAGAAATTACTTATTCTGCACATCATACTATTTTGCTTGGAAGGAATACATTACATGTAACATTTACATTGCATGCTGAGGATGGATTAGAGAAAGAACACACTGTTTGATAATATGATTTTAATCTCATATTATGTCATTCTGTATGACATTAGAAACATTAGAAATCTCAAGGTCTTTCAGAAACTAGGATATCACTTAGAAGTGGGTTGAAGGTATCTCTCCAAACCTCTAGGATGTCAAATGTTCTAGATGAGGATGTACTGGTCTGGATTAACCATAAATGCCAGCTATGCCACAGTTGCTAAGATAGGTAAATTTTTAATTACATAGGAAGGAGAATAAAAAGATATCTATCAAACTGTAAACTTTCAGTTATAAGACGAATAAGCTCAAGGGAATCTTATGTACCACCTCCTAGTGATCGCAATTAAAAAATACACCATTATTTACTTGAATTTTATATTTTAGTATGTCCACACACTACACTCCCCCAATGGTAACTAAGTGTGGTGATAAATGTGTTAATTAATTTTATTGTAGGTATGATTTCACAATGTATACATATATCAACTCATCTTCTTGAATACTTTAAACATATATGCTTTTATTTGTACATATTCAGTAAAGTAAGAATAAAAAATTAATTTGTAACAGGATTATTCAGTAAAAATAATATAACAGTACTTGTTCTTTTAGAAGATATATATTGTTTAGCTAAACAGTTCTGTAATCTAATATTTTTAACCTTAGTATCATAGGACTTGCTCTAAGTAAAATAATGCTATGCATGTGTGTATGTGTGTGTGAAATAAATACAGTAAACCAAGTGAGATATTTCATCCCAACTAATATACTACTGAGTCAGTTAACTGTAGTTCATGTGTGTTACGTACTTTCTTTGTTCTAGAAATGAGAGATGGGTTTGAAGTTGAAGGGTATCTTTAAAAAGTAGGATGAAGTAGCTTAGCTCAAAGATTTCCAATCCACTAAAGAGGTAAGTATTAGCAAAGAAGAGACTCATAAAGACTCAGAGGAAGATCAAAAGAGTCAACCGTTTTCTGATTACACCTTTGTCAGATGAGAAAACTGTAGCTAATGTTTATGGAAAATCTCCCCAAGGTCTTAGGTTAAGTTTTGGCATTCAACATTTTGGTAAAAGGCACAGTCTTGTGTGGCTAGAAGAGTAGCAATCCTTACAAGACAGTCTACTATTAAATATCTTTTTGTCATTCAACCTGAAGAATTGAAGTATTAAAAATAGAGAGAGATTAGGATGGGGAGACCTGGACTTGGGCAAACTCTTGAAAGGAATAATGATTTGAATGGAGAGAGGAAAGGATATCCCAGGTGTTCCAGGACAGCTGATCAAAGGTGAAGGAGAACACTCACCTACTTTATTATAGCAATATTTTACTGAAGAAACAAGACTGAAGAGGTATGATAGTAATCTGAGTAATCTTCTCAATAAGATAGGGGGTTTGAAGGCCTTGTAATGAACTTCAGAAAATTATAAGAGAAAACAAATTGTTCATTTTTTCAGTTGGTATAAATGGCTATCAAATTGGCTACCCAGCTTCATGGTATTTTGATAGATAACGATTATAAATGTTTTCTTCCTAACTTTTCTGCCTTCAAGCTCCCAACCTTTACCTTATAATTCCTTCCTCTTTTTCCTACCTCTCACCTTCTTTCCAGGGAAAATTTTCCCCCTAAAGACATTTCTATTTATTAAAAACATGTACCCAGGCATGGTGTTGCCTATTTATAATCCCAGCAATTCAGGAGGCTGAGGCAGGAGTATCACAAGGTCAAGTCAGCCTCAGCATCTTAGTGAGGCCCTAAGCAACACAGTGAGACTCTAAAAATGCAAAAAATAAAAATAAAATGGGCTGGGGATGTGGCTAAGTTATAAAGCACCCCTGGGTTCAATCTCAAGTACCAAAAACAACATCAAACAAACAAACAAAAACCCCAACATATAATTTCCAATTTCAAGCCAGAATTCCTAAAATTTAAGCAGCTCTTAGGTAAATGTTAAACATTCTTTACAATCCCCAATCTATTAGAAATTAGTCATGTGGTAGGTAAAACAGCAGAAAATGTCAAATTTTTCCTGCATTAGGTACTTTGATAATAGGAGTTCTACAAAGTGATTTTTCAAGTCATTATCTCTAAAGCTCTAGAACTCAAAAGAACTACTTCAAACAAAGCTACTTCAAGCAAGCATAAATATTTTTTAAAAAAGGGGGAAAATAACTTTCAAAGTTTCAGATAACATTTAAGTTAAATAGAACAAAAAAGCACAGCCAATCAAGAGTATAGGCAAGAAAAGAAAAAGTTGTCAAATAGGAACAACAAAGGAGAAAAAAATGAGATGATAGGAAAAAAATCCAGTATTATTCTAACAATTATAGTAGCATTCTCTTCAATGAAAAAAAAAAGACTGTGTTTTTTTAATATATGTATATGGTTTCTAAAAATCATAATAAAATAACTTTTAAACATTGAAAAATAAAACATCAAATTACAACAGGAAATGCTTAAATGCAATAGCATGATCAAAAATTCCATTATATTTATCCCATTAGTTATAGAGAAAGAAAATGAAAAAAATTAGAAGAAAATATGTTTTAAATACACAGTTAAATAAAATCTAATATAAAAGCTTTCATCAAATAGTTTAATACATTTTTTAAACTCCTAGACAAATTAATAAACACTGCCATATTATTATGGACCTTAACAAAACAAACCATAGTATCATATGAACCACGTTTTTAACAAGGCAATTGGCTTAAAAAGCAACAGTGCGATTGTTTAAAAAGGGAATAGCACATTTGAAAATTTAGAAAATATTTCAAAAAACTGATGAGCTTGAGAAATGTTATTAGGAATAACCAAACAACTCATAACTAAATAAAATAAAATATGACATGTAAGAAAATTGATATTCATCTAAAGCCATGCAAAGAAGAAATAATGGAGATATTAAAATTATGGATTATATTAGAAAAGATAAAAGGCTAAAAATTAATGAGCTAAAATTTTCATGTATCTAAAAGAGAGTAATCACAGAAGTAGCATAAATAAGAGGGAAATTTTTTAAATTTATGGCTGTATATTCATAATCTAAAAGAAATGGACAGATTTCTAGAAAAAACAAATATTATAAAAACTGTCAGAGGAAGAAATTAAAAACTTGAGCAATACTATAATCTTTAGTAATATAATTAGTATGAATATGGTAGATAAACTCTCATATATGCCCTTCAGGAGACATTCTTTTTATTCTCCAAAATGTGTATGGCAACATTATTTATGATTCCAAAAATGGCTAGTAACTCAGATGCCCATTAACAAAGGAATGGCTATAAATGTTATGACATATTTATGTATAATATATATATATATATATATATATATATATATATATATATATATATTTCTAAATCAATCTAACATAAGAGGTAAAAGACCTCTACAAGAAAAACTATGGAACACTAAAGACAGAAATTGGAGAAGACCTTGAAAGGTGGAAAGACTGCCCATGCTCTTGGATAGGCAGAATTAGTATTGTCAAAATAGCAATACTACCAGAAGCACTATACAGATTCAATGTGATATCAATCAAAATCCCAAATTCATACCTCATGGAAATAGAAAAAGCAAACGTAAAATACATTTGGTAAAATAAGGGACTCAGAATAGCCAAAGCAATCCTTAGCAAGAAGAGTGAAGCAGGAGGCATCACAATACTAGAACTTAAACTATACTACAGAGTCATAGTAACAATTATGGTATGGTTTTTGCATCAGAAGAGACATATAGACCAATGACACAGAATAAAAGACACAGAGACAAATAAATAAATACAGTTATCTCATACTAGACAAAGGTGCCCAAAACACACATTGGAGAAAAGATAGTTTCTTCAACAAATGGTGCCGGGAAAACTGGAAATCGTATGTATCAAAATGAAATTAAATCCCTATCTCTTACTCTGTACAAAACTCAACTCAAAATGGATCAAGGACCTAGAAATTTGATATAGAGACCCTATACCTAATAGAAGAAAAAGGAGGCCCAAATCTTCATCATGTCAGATTAGGCCAGGACTTCTGAAACAAAGATTCCTAAAGCACAAAAAATAAAATTAAGAATCAATAAATGAGATTGATTCAAACTAAAAAGCTTCTTCTCCGCAAAAGAAACAATCAGTGAGTTGAAGAGATAGCCTACAATTTGGGAGCAAACTTTTACCGCACACACATCAGATACAGCACTAATGTCCATGATATATAAAGAACTCAAAAACTTAGCACCAAAAAACCCAAACAACCCAATTAATAATGGGTTAAGGAACTGAACAGACACTTCTCAGAAGAAGATACACAATCAACAAATATTTGAAAAAATGTTCAATATCTCTAGTAATTAGAGAAATGAAAATCAAAACTATTTTAAGATTTCATCTCACTCCAGTCCGAATGGCAGTTATCAAGAATACAAGAAACAATAATTGTTGTCAGGATGTGAGGGAAAAGGCACACTCAAAATTACTGGTGGGACTGCAAATTGGTGCAATCAATCTGGAAAGTAGTATGGAGAGTCTTTAAAAAACTTGGAATGGAACCATCTTTTGACCCAGCTATCCCACTCCTTGGTCTATACCCAAAGGTAGCAGAATACAACAGTTACTAATATGGCATTATGTAAAAATGTGGATGTGTAACCGATGTGATTCTGCAATCTGTATTTGGGGTAAAAATGGGAGTTCGTAACCCACTTGAATCTAATGTATGAAATATGATATATCAAGAGCTTTGTAATGTTTTGAACAACCAATAAAAAAAAATTAAAAAAAAACTCTGTTTCAAAGGGAAATGCATCAATATAATAGAAGTTTAGCCGGATGCTCATCTAAAGCACCTGTATAATTATGCTACAAAAATTAACAACAAAAAAAAAATTTTAAAAATAAACTGAAATACAAAAAAAAAATAAAGTTTAAAATGTTACAATTCAGTGTTAAACATCAAAAAATATATTTCATATAATTCTTTTCTCCAGTATTCAAAAATGAAAATATTAATTTTTGATTTAGAAAACAAAAATTATATGCTTTCAAAGATGAGTTTTCTGCACTATGCATGTATGATATTTATGACTGATATTTCTACCAAATAACTTGATAATGCTTAAAAAATTTAAGCAAAAGTTAAAGACAACTACATATTTTCTATATTTAAATGAGTAATATATTTTACTGATCCTCATATACATCAAGGTTTAATGTATAGACAATGACTTTACTATACTCTCACATTTGTCAACGTGTTTATTATAAATGTTTCATTTTTATATAAGGCATACATTTTGGACAAAATCTGTTCAATATTCACTACTGGTATGAGTTTTCAGATGTTCAATGAATTTAAACTTTGAATAAGTTTTCAAAATATTATTTAAGTTTTTAGGGTTTCTGGGCACAATGAATTCTCCAAAAATCAGTAGTATTTAAGAAACGTGGTTATGAAATGTTTTTTGTCCATTTGTATTCTCTCTTACCAGTATGTATCCACAGGTTCTGCATATTGGTGAATAAATTTTGGAGGCATTGTCAATTGTAAATTTTCACATATCAAAATTTTGTCTCTTCTATGATTATTGTGGTGAAGATTAAATGTTGACTCTTTCTTTAAAAAAAAAAAAACAAAAACGCATACTACAGTGATTCAGCCACATCAAAGTTTATAGTAACTCAATTCACCATAGCCAAACAGTGGAACCAACCTAGATGCTTTTTCAGTAGATGAATGGATAAAGAAACTGTGGTATATATACACAATGGAATATTACTCAGCAATAAAAGAGAATAAAATTATGGCATTTGCAGGTAAATGGATGGCATTTGCAGGTAAATGGATGCTAAACCAATTAAGCCAATCCCAGAAAACCAAAGACTGAATTTTTTTTCTGATAAGAGGATGCTAATCTATAAGGGGGTTGGGGCCATGTGATGAGTGGAGGAACTTTGGATTGGGTAAAGGAGAGGAAAGGGAGGGGGGAGGGTCATGAGCATAGAAAAGACAGTGGAATGAGACAGACATCGTTAGCCTAGGTACATGTATGATTGCACAGTGTGACCCTACTTCGTGAACAACCAGAGAAGTGAAAAATTGTGCTCATTTGTATACAATGAATCGAAGATAATTTTGCAGTCATGTATAACTGATTAGAACAAATAAATAAAAAAATTAAATACATATATGTAGTTCTAAAAATGAATGAACTGTAGCCACCATAATCAACATAGATTAATATACTACATTAAAACGTTGATGGGCTGGGGATGTGGCTCAAGCGGTAGCGCGCTCGCCTGGCATGCGTGCGGCCCGGGTTCGATCCTCAGCACCACATACCAACAAAGATGTTGTGTCCGCCGAGAACTAAAAAATAAATATTAAAAATTCTCTCATTCTCTCTCTCTCTCTCTCATTCTCTCTCTCTCTCTCTCTCTCTCTCTCTCTCTCTCTCTCTCTCTCTCTCTCCTCTCTCTCTCTCTTAAAAAAAAAAGTTGAGCAAATGGCAGCTCACAAACATGTTCATGCTATATTGTTTTATATACACAAGTTATAAATGTAAAATACTAAACAGCATATTATTTTAAAGTAGCTACACATTTAAGAAAACTACTTTAAAAAGATGGAAGGTGCTTATATATCACAAAATTTGTTCTAAGAGAATGGGAAGAAAATTGATGAATGTAGGGAAAGAATCTGAGAGCTTTAGTGTTATTGGTAATATTTTATTTCTTTTTTAAAATATTTTTTAAGTTGTAGATAGACACAATACCTTTACTTTACTTATTTATGTGGTGCTGAGATCAAACCCAGTGCCTTACATGTGCTAGGCAAGTGCTCTACCACTGAACTATAACCCCAGCTCCAATATTTTATTTCTTAATACTATTCACTTGAATAATAGGTTCATGGATGTTTATGTTGATAACACCAATTTAAAATATTCATGATATGTTTTAAATATTTTATGTTTTCATTGCGTTATAACAACAGATTGAATTCTTCACAACTTTATATTTGCTAACCTCTCCACCACCATCTTCATTTCAATAATCTCTCAGTTTTAGCCTCATAGCAACCCCATCTTCATAAAGCCTTCTCTGGCTGCTAAGTCAATAATTCCCATCCCAAATCCCAGAGTATGCTAAGGGCCTTAAGTTCTTTTTGCATATCTGTGCATTCTCACAGTGCTCTTCACTTCTCTCTCTCAGTATTTGCATCCTAGAATTCTAAGTACTGGTATATGCCTTTATTTCTTTCAATCTTGTGGCCTAAATGCCCAGAGAAACTGCAGCTGACTTCATCACCATATTCCCAGAACCTCACCACAGGGCTTGGCATGTAGCTGATGGTCAGTAAATGTGTTTCCTGTTGAATGGTTGGATGAATGAATGTATGGATAGATAAACAAGAGAAACCATGAATGGGTTTTAATTTTCAGTGCATTGTTTTATTTGTCTCAGATCTGTTTTGAATAATAAACACAGCTTCCACCTGAATATCCATCTTGTGATACTATCCCAGCTAATTAGATCATGTACTAGAGCAGAACATTCTGAAATGACATGGAAGGAAGAAAAAGAATATAATTAAAGACAACTTTACAGTGGGTGCAAACTTCAGAATTAACTTCTCACAGGAACTTTAGCACAGGCTCTATCATGGCCTTCACATAAGCATGTCTCCCTAAATTCAATGAAAAAAACACCTGCTATATGTATGTACCTTTTCAAATTTCTTGTTATCTTTCAGCACATATATTTAAAAATTGCCTCCTTTCCTTCAAAACTTAAAAGTCATCCACCATGAAATTTTCCAGAAAATTCAGAAATTACCTTTAAACCAAATAGGTAGATTATTTTACCCATTTAGGACCCATCAAGCTGATATTGAACTACCTGCTTCTTTATATATGAATACCCTGAAGACTATAAAAGAAGGCAATTGGGCAAAATCAAAACATAATTTACCTGATGATAACATTTACACAGAGGTTATCTAGTGAAATGCTTTCCTAAGTATTATGACCATAAGGACATGTACCTATAATTTATTTACCTATTTTTTTTATTGGTTGCTCAAAACATTACAA
The DNA here is from genome assembly GCF_964194105.1 of Spermophilus citellus. NCBI lineage: Eukaryota > Metazoa > Chordata > Mammalia > Rodentia > Sciuridae > Spermophilus > Spermophilus citellus. The sequence continues at coordinate 83,728,514 of NC_138193.1, forward strand.
TGATCTTGACATATCATATGGTTTTTGACAGCAGCATGAGACATTACCTCCAAACAAGGCAAGATGGAGAGGGAAAGCAGAAATCATTCTGCATCCACCAGCAAAACTCAACTGAAGAGACAAATATTAAGGCACTTGAGAAGCCCAAGCGTAACATGCACAACACATGTAGGCCTGGTGTCTAGGGTATCAGCTCCCTCTGGAAAAAAGACTGAGGGATGTTGCCTCTAGAGCAGAGACACAACCTAACTATTCTGTTCAGAAGAAATATTCCCTATTAGAAGCTATTGAATGTCTCTGCCCATTCTGTGTACAAAGAGCAAGCCAGAATAGCATGGCCTACATTCACACCTGAGCTCAGGAAGAATCACAGAGAGGGAATCTACAGAGTTGGTGTAAAGAAAACTAGAGGAAAGAAACATAGTAAGGAAAAGGCAGCTGAGGTGATAAAGATCAGGAAAAAAAATGAAGGTAGCAATAAAACTATTACATAAATAAACAATGAACACATTAAATATTGCAAGACAGTGATCACTGCTTCACTGCTTCTAAGGAATTTGCTGCAAAATTGAACCCAAAAAATGAAGTAATAACTAGAAGGCAAGAAAGAATAGATAATGTGAGAAATAGAGGACAGTAACTAAATAATTTAAACAATTCATGTGTCCTTCAATAGACTATGTAAATAAATTAGAGCATACCATAAATGGACATTATGCAGAAAAATTTCCAATTTTCTGTCCAGTGAAAATACAAGTTATAAGAGAATCTTATGTTAGTCAACAATGTGACCAAATTATCAGACAAGAAGAACTTAGTGTAGGAAAGGTTTTTTTGAACTCATGATTTCAGAGGTTCAGCTCATGGTCAGCTGATTCCAATGCTCTGGGCCCAATGTGAGGCAGAACATCCTGACGGAAGACACTAGGGATGAAAGCTGTTCAGCTCACGGCAGCCAGGAAGCAGAGAAAGAGCACTAGGGGCCTGGGACCAGATATATAATCCCAAGAGCACGCTTCCAGTGACCTACAGCCTCCAGCCACACCTCACTTGCCTAGAGTTACCAACAATCCATTATTAATCCATCAAATGGATTAATCCACTGATGAGGTTATAGCTCTCTCACAATCTACTCTTTTCACTTCTGAACATTCCTGCATTGTCTAACATGTGATTTTGGGGGGAACACCTCACGTCCAAACTGTAACAAATATATTTTATGTACTCCCATTGTATGAAAAACTGGAAGACTGTCTAGTGCTTCTCCTGAGAGGAAGTAAGTGACCTGCTGACAGGAGGCTTACTTTTCACTTATGTACCCTCATATTCCTAGAGAAACATCTGTTAATCACAGATGTATTTTATTGATAAAGCAAAGTTTAAAAAATACTGTCCATAATAAATACTATACTCTATTTTCTAAAAAGACATCAAATAGGAGCAAGTGAAGTGGACATAAATAAGAACCGCATAGTGAAAACCAGGAAGCCAGAGATGCGTTGAAATTAAAATCTATGCTGTAACTCTCATCACTTCCTTGGCATTAAATATCATCCACAATGGTGTCTCTCAAAGTTATGTCCCTAACCTGCAATCTTGAACATCCCTGAAGTCACAGCCAGCTGAACTCACAGCCAATTTGACCTTTTCACTTGAATTACTTGGAGACAGCTTCAACTTAACATGCCAAAATATGCCCCTTTCCTAATCTTTTGTCATTTCCATAAAATGCACCATTTGCCCAAGGCAAGCATTTACTCATTTGACCAAGTGAGAATGTTTTGATTTGTCCTTAGAGCTTTCTATTCATTCTCCCACCTCATTACACCCGTATGCTGACTCTTCCCTCAAGACATATCTCTGTTCTGCCCTGTTCTATCTTGACAGTCACCATTCTGCTCCAGACACCCATAATCTCCTTCCAACTGATCTGACTTCCACTCTCCATTCTCTATCTCTCATTCTCCAAGCACCACCACCTGCTGCCACCACCCACAAACTGACGCCTGTTGCTATCTATGATCTAAAATCACACTGTGGCCAGAGTGCTATTTTAAAAATAAAAATAAGATAATGTGTTTTCTCTCCTTAAAACTGTCCAATGATGTCCCTTCACACTTAAAAAATCCAATCTTTCTACCCTTCCAGAGAAGGCCTTAGAGATAATGATTACTTCTCTCAGCTACTTGCTTGAGCTGTTTTTTGTCCTGGAATACTCTGTCCCCAATATTTCAGGCCAATCAGGTGATTGCATAGAATATGCTCCTCAAGGAGACTTTCCTTTTTATACAATCTAATGAAATGCCATCATCCCCTCACTGTCTCATGTTTCTGTTTTATTGTTCTTATTGCCCTTTTTTATTATCTGATATTTTCTTCTTTTGCTTTCTGATCTGACTATCAGATGCAGAATCCTACTAAATGCAGGGACCACACTATCTAGAAAAAAGTAGACTCGATATTGAAAAGGAAAGAAGCCCAGTTGAACTCAAAAACTGTAACTGTTAATGCACCCAAATGTGGTTCTTATTAGGGTACAAAATTGGCATAAGAGAGAATTTGAAAAAATAATGTTTCCAATTAGTCCTAGGAAACTGCCCTGGCAATGAAGCGAACTTGCAGTTTCAATTTATACGCTTTGGGAATACTTTGTGGTTTGCAGTGAAAATTGTATTATTTATCTTTATTTCTTTATTTAACAGACAAATACAATTTTACAAGTGATGAGCCTTGTTCTAGGAGAAAAAGAAAATTCAGAGATCATGGAACTGGTGGAACTGAGTGCAAAAGAATTATAGCTAGTTAAGTTAAAGATAGATGGGGGGCTGGGACTGTGGCTCAGTGCCAGAGCACTTGCCTCTCACATGTGAAGCACTGGGTTCTATCCTCAGCACCACATAAAAATAAATAAGCAAAATAATGATATTGTGTCCATGTATAACTAAAAAAATTTTTTTAAAGATAAGGGCAGAGTGCAATAAAATCTTTGTTATTGACCTTATATTTTAGTTTTTCTGGTTCTATTTACCTTCTCTTTTAAACTTTTAGATAAAATTTAATTATTTAGCTACATTATTAGCAAAGTTGCATTTTAATAGCCAATAGTTTTCTCAGACATAGGAATTCAACTAAATCATTACAAATGTTGCTCTTTCACTAGGTAAGACTTTGGATTTCTTTTTTTAATTAATTATTTTTTTCATTACAATCCTTATTACACATATAGAGCACTATTTTTCATATCTCTGTACATACAGTATTCCCTATCTAGTAGATAGGAAAGAGGGGTGGGAGGGAAAAGGAGGGGGAAGAGTATTAACAAGGATGGTGGAATGTGATGGTCATCCTTATACAAAATTTACATATATGAAGATTTGAATTTGGGGCCAACATACCTTATATACAAACAGATATATGAAAAATCGTGGTATATATATGTATTAAGAATTGTAATGCAAAAAAAAAGAGTACATGTATAATGGCATAAGATTTTGGATTTCTTAACAAACAATGGAAGCGCTTATAAAATTGTAGAAGAGGGGTGTCAAGAAGGTGGAGTAGAGAAGGTTACTTCCCAAACTGCTTCATGGTGTGGAACCAGGAAACAGGACAAGCAGTTTCTCTTTGAGGTCGGTTAAAAAAAAGTCCCACTGGGATTGAATAGTGGACTCTTAGAACAACCTAGGACACACTTCTGAATAAAAGAATAAAATTTAAAAAAAGAAAAAAACTAACCAGCAGCTGCCAATGCAGATCCACTGCAGGCAGGTCAGAGAGAGAGAGCAAGGAGAGCCCACATTTAAGGTTGCAGGAAAGCAAGTCTTCAAGGGGAGACAATGTTGATTGGGGAAATTGTCAAGCTGATCCAGTGGATGAGCTTCACTTCACTTTAGTGTGAGAGGGATGCTATCTGTCTCCAGTGACCTTCGGAGAGCAGGGTTAGATGCCATCTTTTTCTGCTGTGCTAGAGTGGCTGATGGGTGTGGGTCCAAAATCAAATGCCCACACCTGTGTAATTCCATCTGGGTTTGAAAACTTGACCTGGTAGAAAGAGTGTGACTAGAAAACCAGGTGAAATTATGGTATGGCGAGTGTTGTACCAGGGGAATGCAAGACTCTCAGACCTGAGAAATCCTTGGTATCTCTCACTCCCACCAGCTGGCCGGGCTGATGAGATGAGCTTGGTCTACAGGAGCCGGTTGCAGAAATAACTAAGAAAATGACAAAGAAATCATGCAACACATGCCCATGTTTCAAGGGTGGACTACTCTGCAACCCCAAGGGTCAGCTCCACTCTGGGCAGCAGCACTGGAAAGAGAGCACGAGGAGCAAGAGATAGAGTGGAACTGAAACCCCTCTATTTATTAGGGAAAAGACATTTGATAGAATATTCCACCCAAATAAGGCAAGGGGTAGTGTTACAAGCAACAGGGGGTAGCCCAATCCCACTGGGTGACGCCCAAGCCCAGATCTGAAACACTTCCTAGCCAGGAGAAGATAAGCCCTACTTGCTTCCCACAGCACACAATGCCAGGTCAGTGCCCTTATTACTCAAGGCTGGGGGGTGTGCTTTGCTCATGTGCAGGTGGCCCTTAACATCTCACACTTTGAATCTTACAGTTTGTAGGACCAACTGGGGACCACCTGGGGACTTGATTGGGCAAGGGGTGGGAGGAGTGAATGTTTGCTTTGGGACTGAGCCCAGGTGGCCAAGATACAGATACACAATGGAATATTATTAAGCATTGAAACAGAATAAAATCATGGCATTTGAAGTTAAAAGGATGGAGCTGGAGAATATAATGCTAAGTGAAATTAGCCAATCCCTAAAAAACAAATACTGAATGATTTATCTGATTTAAGGATGCTGATTCATAATATGCTGTTGGGGTAGGGAGGATTAAATGAACTCTAGATAGGGCAAAGGGGAAAAGGGGAGGGAGTGGAAGTGAGGGGGCATAAGAGTAGGAAAGATGGTGGAATGAAATGGTCATCATTACCCTAAGTACATGTATGAAGACATGAAGGGTGTGACTCTACTTTATGTACAACCAGAGATATAAAAAATTGTTCTCTATATGTGTAATATGAATTGTAATGCATTCTGTTGTCATATGTAACAAATTTAAATTTTAAAAAAATTTAAAAATAAAAAACAAATTTAGAAAAATCAGAAGCTGTGGGAGGCAGAGAAGGGCAAGAACTGGCTCCTCTGCCACTCCAGAGAAGCCCTAGGGAGATTCACATGGTTACAGATGCCTAATGTGGACCAGAAGCAACTGGGCTCTTGAGGTATGCTGATTTAAAAGCTTCACCAAACATCATTTCACAAAACACCCAGGGTCTAGCTAGACCCAAACCCTGCCTCTAGGATCTTCACAAGTCTGTGAATCCTTTCACAGGAGTCTACAGTGACCCCTTGCTGTGGGGGAGTAGACAACACCCTCCACCCATGCCCACCTCATACTACAGAGAAGGGAAGCTGATGATGGGCAACAATGACGAGATCCACAAAAAGAAGAAATTGACACATACCCCCACTCTTGAGGGCAAGACATACTTCAAGAAAAAACAAAAAGAAAGACAATTAGGGGGTGGCAACCAACATATAATATTATAGACAATTTTTTGATCATTGCAATGGAAACAATCCCTGAATCTTCCATCAAGAACTTGTTTTTTAACTTTTTTGTGCTGAAAGCCTGTTGACATTTGAACATATACATATTTGTCTCACTCTTCTCATTTCAACCGTTTCTTGAAGGTAGTTATTTTCTTGACTGTCTTTTGAAAGCTAAGGTTTGTGATTGGTATACCTTGATTTTATTTTGTTTTTTGTTTCTTTTATATTGATTTTCTTCTATTTTCCTTGATTCTCTTCCTCCTTTCTTTCACTAACAGCCAAATTCCTTTGTTCTTTGTTTCACTCTTCCTTTAACTCTACTACTACTCTCTCTCATCCTCCCTCTCAATTATTGCATCCTACAACTTCTGCATTCTCTCTCTTCTCTTCACTTTTATGAAATAACACTTTTGTAAACACAATATCTCCACCACTGGCAATTGCCTACCATACCATTTCTGTTTATAGTGCCAATCAACATTATAGATGCCAAAATAGAAAGTAAGTATTTAGTTAAATACTGAATATTGGTTGCATTGGTTGTTGTTAATATTATTCTCCCCTAAAAAGTGAGGTACTGGAAATCTTCAGGAACACTATAAATCCTTAGGGTAGAAGCTCTGCCACCTCAAATTCTTACCAATAAATGGGTAGGAATTTTACAAAAAAAAAAAAATGAAATAGCAAGGGAACATACCATCCCAAGCAAATTAAAATGAACAGAATCCAATGATATCACAGTGGAGGAAATGTCAGAAGTTCATAGTTAAATGATTTGCAAGATAAATGATGATATAAGGAGTGAAATCAGAAAGAAAATCCAAGAAGTGAAAGATCCCTTCAATAAAGAGGTAGAAATCCTGAAGAGGAATCAATTGGAAATTCTCAAAATTAAGGAATCAATAAACCAGGGATCACCAGCAGACTAAACCACTTGGAAGATAGAGTTTCAGGCAACAAAGACAAAATATATAATATAGAAAATAAAGCTGACCATGAGAAAAGATGTCAAGAGAACACAAACAGAGCTTTCAAGAAATATGGGATAATATATAAAGGCACCAAAACAGACTGGTATACAAATGATATAGAATAGAGGACACAGAGAATAACCCACAAAATTACAATTATTTTATATTAGACAAAGGTACCAAAAAGATGCATTGGAGAAAAGATAGTCTCTTCAATAAATGGTGCTGGGAAAACTGGAAATCCATATGCAACAAAATGAAATTAAACCCCTCTCGCACAAAACTCAACTCAAAATGGATTTAGGAATACAACCAGAGACCCTGCATCTATTAGAAGAAAAAATAGGGCCTAATCTCCATCATGTGGGATTAGGACCCAACTTCCTTAATAAGACTCCTATGGCACAAGAATTAAAATCAAGAATCAATAAATGGTATGGAAGTAGCAATCATAATAGGAAGTCAACTTTTTAAAGTTGGAACTAAACAAAATGAGGCATGTGTTATTTGAAGCAACTGAGTGTCAGCTGGAAACACACTGTTCATTATGTTTGGGACACATATCATGGATAGTCCGTCCAGAGTTGAACACAAATATTGCATTCTCTAATTCTAGTGCCAGGAAATAACGAGCTTAATTGATTAGGAGAAGAGGCACAGCTTAGATGACACACTAGCAGCTCAAGAAACACGTCTATGGGTGCTGTGGATAGTAAGATAACATCAAAGGGGGGGTTGGCAGGAGAGTCTGTAGAGTACAGTAGAGGAGACGAAAACACAAGCAAAGGTGGAGTAAGATACAAATAAATTCTACGACTTCAAAGACAGGAGAGTGGTTTGGTTGCAGTATTTGTCATTGTCTTCACAATGCCAAAGTGGCTGACTTTGTTGATGTGAATAAAATGCCCCTTCCTCACTCTGCAAGAGACTTCATGAATTACCTTAAGAATGGGTACCATCTCAAGACATTTTTCCCCTGTTTTGGTTTTCAGCTGTTATTGTTAACCTTCTTTTATACTTAAGAATATGCGGTATTTATGTTTGATATTATTTAGCATAAATTAAGTAAGGGACATTAGGAACAAGAGACCCTTGATTTTTTTTTTTTTTTTTTTGTACCAGGGATTGAACTCCATGGCACTTAACCACTGAGCCACATCCCCAGCCCTTTTTATATTTTATTGAAAGACAAGGTTTCACTGAGTTGCTTAGGGCCTCACTAAGTTGCTGAAGCTGGCTCTGAACTCGTGACCTCCTGCCTCAGCCTCCCCAGCACCACTGGGATTACAGGCATGTGCCACCATACCCAGTAAGACCCTTGATCTGTTGAACTACCTCTGACATATAACTGGTTAATTATTACTATATGGATATTGTTACTTAAAATGTGTTCCTACAAGACAACCAAAATTATAGGAAGACATATGGAAATACAGACAGGAAAAAATTATTTATTATAAAGGCCTCTATAATAGTCATAGGAAACATTTGCACAGTTTTTATAATAGACCAGATATTGTTCCAAATGCTTTATAATTATATACTCAGTCCTCTCATGGTAGAGGCAATTATTTTGCCCATGTTATAGGTGAGGAAAATCTATGCAATTGTCTTATTTTAAAGTCAATGAGACCTACTAGGTAGACAACCTTGCCTTTCGAAAAGAAACAAACAATTGTTTGCAATAATAGCACTAGACCTCAAGGTAGAGTTTTGATATAAGAGGGAATAAAACTGTCAACAACAGGAATGAACATTTGAAAGTAAAAATAGGTCCATTTATTTCTTATATGTGAGTTATCTAGTCATATTTAGAAAAGTAATTTTTGGCTTAGCTTATATTTTTCCATTTTGACATTTAATCTGAAAGCACTTCCATGTCTTATATATTTTCTACCAAAAAATAAATCCTTTTTTTCTATTCCCCAGAATTTTTATACCAAACTGTTAACTAGATTGTGTTCAATAAGAGTCAAATTGACAACTTTTACTGTTACCCCTGGGAGTCTACTGACAAAGATGTTGTTTCAAATCATATGGATTTGAAATATTTCTACTTTTCTGTATTATATGTTCCTATTAAAAGACCATATTTTTAGGAAAATTTTCATTAATAGCTTTGAAAGTTGGGTGCCACAGGGATATAATTAAAGGATAATGTCAGTAGAATAGAACTTTGTCCCTTGATAATGTTCAGCTCTCCTGCTGGGACATAAAGGGACAAAGCGGAACCACTAGTTTTCAGGCAGGAGACATTTATTCAGTGACAATGTCTTATTACAATTAATTTACTTTTAGTATACAAATGATGAATGCAAGAGTAATTGCAGCCCCTGGGGATTAGGAATCATTGTTCTGATTCTTTTCCTCTACACCAGTACAAATCACAGTTGGCAGCTACTTGCTGCAGGCTGAATATTTCCCTGAAGTTTGTCTCCTCGCTGTTTTTTCTCAATAATTTTTACAATATTTTTCCCATTTCTGTTCTTACATGCTCTTTCTCAATTTCTGTTGTCCTCTTCCATCTACTTATTCTTTTACTTATCTAAAATTAATTAAGGGGTCTGGGGTTGTGGCTCAGCAGTAGAGTGCTTGCCTAGCACAGGTGGGACCCGGGTTAGATCCTCAGCCCACATAAAAATACAGGCATTATGTTGTGTCCCTCTACACCAAAAAAAAAAAAAAAAGAAAGAAATTTTTTAAAAAAGTGAGACTTTAAAAATAAAATAAAATAAATTAAGAAATTTTTTTCCAGATCTGACTGTGTATCAGAATCAGTGGATTATTTTATAAAAAATAATTAGCTCTGAGTCCCACCCTCTGGACTATGCCAATCATCAATGGCAAAATCTTCCCATAGGATAATTATTTGCAGTCAGATTTGAAGACCTGTCATTTATATCCTTTGAACTACTCCAGTTAGTATTCATTTGGTTATTTCAAAGTAAGTGAACTCTAGAATGAAAAATTGATGCATTATCCACTTCAGAACAAATGTTCCCCCAAAGAGGTTCACATTTTTCCTGCTTTCTGAACCCCTAAGTAGAGACACAGTTTTCATGCCGCATGTTTTTCTGCTTCTCACTGTTTTAATGAATGCAACATGAATCAACTAGCACTTCCTGCCCAGAGAAGCAGTTTGGAGAAGGAGGAGCTATGGTTGCAGAGCCTCATCTTCAAATCCAGTGAGAAAGCCTCCCTTCTTGATGCAGGAGCAGTCAACAACTTTTTCTGATATTCATGCCTCTTAAGTCTTAGCCTCCGACACAGTGAAGATAAACAGCATGTCTCCCCCTCTCTCCCATGCATCTTATGACATATGTGGCAACCATTTGTTGAGCTCATAGAGGCTGCATTTGCTTTTAGCAAGTTGGTATCTTCAGTATATGCAAAGCACAAACCAAAAGACCACTTAGTCACTGTAGATGCTGTGAGCAGCATCTACAGCATCATGGAGTCTGATGTGACCTAGCACATTGTAACCCTGACATCTACCTTTACAAAGCCACATAAAATTACATCATATGATTTCACATGAAAATCTAAGTTTACATGGAAACATAAGAAAGTATCTCACTTATACAGATTTCAGTATAGTAAAAATAAAATTTTGTGTGATTTTTCACAAAAGAAAGTGCAAATACATATTCATAGTCCTCAGTATCTATTTAAATTTTATTGTTACAGTACAAGTTTTCTAGCAGAACCTTAAAATCCATGAGCTCAATCAACATCATTATTTCTATTTGCTGATAGTAAGTTACCTTGTATGCACTAGTTAACTAAGAATTATAACCACTAATATATATTGAGAGGTCTAGTTTTTGCCAGGTAGTGAATTTATGCCTTGTTTTTTTCCAAAATAAAAATACCTTAATGTTTTTCTGATAATAAAAATTACACATAGAAATCTTCTTGATTTACAAAGTAGACAATATGGGAAAAAAAGATAAATCCACTAAATTTCATCACCCACAGATACTCATAATTATTCTGCTTCCTTAAGTAAAATATAAAAGTAAAGTAAAAACTAATATTAAAGTAAAAAAAATCATGTTTCCATAGATCTTCTAGCTAATTAGCTGTATAGATCTTCTAGCTAATTCTCAATGTACATACACATACACACCCACAAAGGGGGTTGGACTATTGGATAAACTTTTTTTCATGTAGCAATAATATGGAAAACAATATGGAAATTTTGTTAGTAAATATGAATATGCACATTATTTATAATAAATAAAGAACTCTTCTATGGTTGGCCTATAATTGAACATATATTATTGAACATTTAAAATACTTCTCATTTATTAGGGTTATAAACAGTCGATAATAACTTCATTGTGCATATATGTTTTTGCATACCTATATCTTATTTCCTCAAGATAAATCTCAGAAAGGAAAACTTCTGGCCCAAAATTTTAGTTTTAGAATCATGTTTTCACCACAGACATTGTGTCTAACACTCTGAAGGTCACTGTTTATCACGAAAAGCGTTGGAGGCATATGGAAAGCAACCTTCCTCTGATTGGCTTTCATTCCTGACAGCTGACCTTTGTTTCAATCTTGATGTTGCTACTCTTTTTTGACATCACTTCTTATCAGGGCTAGACTCTCATTCTCATTTCCTAAAACCCCGTAAAATCAAAATTGTTGAATGTGGCAAAATTCACCAAAAATAGGACATTAGTACAGAAGGATGGAACAGCTAGAGTACTAAGTAATTTAAGACTAAACATTATCTAGCTCTATTCCCACATCTAGAAATTTTTTAACATCCTTCCTCTCTCATAAACTCTGTCCTAGGATATGGTTACCGTCTGTCCAGTGATTCCCTCTCCTGGCTGAGAATTAGAATCACTAAAGAAGCTTTATAGAAAGTGTTGTCATTCAGGTCCCGTTCAGACTAATTAGAATATTTGAGAAGCAAAAGCAAGAAGTGAATATTTTTAAAGTTTCTCTTGTTAATGCCATTGTGCAAACAGTTTGGAAATTACTATTTTTGTTCTGTTTTCTTTTTTTATACTGTACATAGCAGCTTTATTCCTATTAGCTCCAAATGAGAAACAGACCAGACACCCTTCAACAGGTAAATGATTAAACAATACCATATTCCTATTATTTAACAACAAAAAACGTATTGATCCTGGAAACAACTTGGATGAATCTCAAGAGAATTGTGCTAAGGAAAAATAAAGTTTCAATCAACATACCCTATGATTCTTAGATAACATCCCTGAAATGACAAAATTTAGAAATGGAGACTAGATTCATATTTGTCAGAGGCTTAGTGCAACAGGGAGGGTAGACCAAGACTGTGGCTGTGAAAGGTCTACAGGATGGATAATTATAGTGATGGGATTGTATCTTGATTATATCAGTGTTAGGATCCTGATTGCATTGACATTGGGGAAAACTGGGTAAAGGGTACATGAAATCTTTGCATTTTTTAAAACTACATGAAGTATCTCAAAGTTTTAATTAAAAAAATTACAATGCTGTCAGTTAAATTTGGATTTCAAGAAAATCATCTTTTACTACAAGCATGTTCCAAACATTGCCTGAATGGAAATTACTTTTAGACCCTTTGTCCAATCCTCCTCCTTTCAGTTCCTGAATCCAATCCTTTGGTCTATGAGCTAGACCCTGTAAACTATTTCATTCTTTTACAGAGTAAGATATTTTTTTCCATCATTCTTCTTTTCCTTTTTTCTACTTATATCCCTAAAGCAAACACTTCATTCTCTCAAGAAGGTGTTTTCTTAAATACAAAATGAAGTTCTCACTCTTTTATTTTTTTTTTTTTGTTGTTGTTGCTTTAAATTTCAATTCATATAACCTAAACTGAAAAGCCTCCTATTTTTAGGAGGAACAAATAGAAGTATCCACAATTTAAGAATATGAACCAGCTAATCACAGTTCCTCGTTGGGGATTGTCTAAATATATAAGACAGCTAGGCATGGTGGTACACCTGTAATCCCAGTAACTCAGGAGGCTGAGGTAGGAGGATCATGATTTAGTGAGGCCCTAAACAATTTAGTGAGAGATCCTGTCTCAAAAAATAAAAAGGGCTGTGGATGTGGCTCAGTGGTTAAGTGCCCCGGGTTGTTCAAACCCCTAGTGTACACACACACACACACACACACACACACACACATGCATATATATATATATAGCAACTGGCCATGATGGCATAGAATTTTACCTATCTTATTCTCATTCAGATGCGTGGTAGACATTACAGTGAAGAGATACAATCTAAAGATTCCTATGTACTTAGTTCTGCATGATAAAGCATATTAGTCTTTTTGTAGAACTGAAATGCACTAAATATATCTGATATGATACTCTTTGAGTGACAGTCTCATCAAGCCTCTATGACCTTTAATGAATGAAATATTATCACGTGGCAGATAGCCTGGTATAGCCCAGAGCTGCAGAAGCAGGATTATTCAAGCATCTCCCAACATGGGAATGGCTCCACCTGAACTCCAGTCAATTTCTAAAGATAGTGGTAAGAGGACAAAAGAGAAATCTCCCTGATTCTCCTTCAGGGGCAACGAAGAAACAAAGAGTTAAGTAAGCAGACACTTGTGCCGGGTGCCTTTCAAAGTGAATTTTATTTCACTGAAGTAAAACATACAGAGGATAAATAGTTTCAACCTGAAAATTCAGCCTATTTACTTTTGTAAATATTAAAAAATGTATTTTAAATAAACAGTGGTTTCACAAAGTATTTAATATTTCATCCAAAAGAATTCTTATTAACCAAGAATAATAAAATGAAACCAGATTTCTTTCCTTTGCCTGTATATAGTTGAGAAAGTCCATTTTTAATGAAAAAAATTGAGAAGTAATTTAAATGAAATAGTTTTTTTAAAAATACTTGAGATAGATTTTCTTCCTTCATACATCACCCCTTCTCTTCCTTCTCTTTATCTTTCTTTTCCACCACTCTTATGCATATTCTCTTAACAAATTTTTGTTCCTAAGCTCCTAAATTCCTTATACAGAACATTGGCAGGCACATAGAAATGAATGTCAAGTGTAGCCTCCTGGACTCACAAATTCACAGAAATTGGGAGAGTTCAGATGATAGGAGATTCCAAAGTCAAGGAGTTGTTTCCAGAGTCAAGGAGTTGTTCCGGAAGTTTTCTTCCAGATATAACTGATACCTCACACAATGAGAAGTGTATTTCATCAGTTACTGAAGAGATCTGTTTTTATTATTTTGGTCATGATGTTAGTTTGCCCTTACCTGATAACTCTGCCTTATGTTCATATGTATAAAATCAAGTTTGAGTGAGCCCACATGCATTTTAAAGAATTTATTTTCCAAAGCTGCAGCTTTTCTGCTGTAGTGAGTATAAATATAAGTAGACAATAGATAAAAAGTCGTTGATAAGAAGAGAGCCCATGAAAAAATTTCCTTTACTCATAATGTTTTTATTTATCCCTT